>NC_066290.1:3214876-3857852 GCF_905404315.1 Leptidea sinapis | reverse complement strand
TGTTTGAGGTTCTCGAGGGTGCAGAGAACAATTTTGTGATAATTTTTGAAATCCAAGAGGGGTGCCGCAAACAATTATGTTTTCAGCAATATGGATATCGTGTCCGAGGTTCTCGAGGGTGCAGAAAACAATTTTGGGATCAATTTTAAATCCGAGATGGCCGCTGCTCAAAATTATGATAACTACATAATGGGTATCGTATCAGAGGTTCTCGAGGGTGTAGAGAACGATTTTTTGATCATTTTTCAAATCCAAGATGGCTGCCGCTCAAAAGTATGATAACTACATTATGGGTATCGTATCCGAGGTTCACGAGGGTGCAGAGAACAATTCTGTGATCATTTTTGAAATCCAAGAGGGCTGCCGCAAACAATATTGTTTTCAGCAATATGGTTATCATATTCAAGCTTCTCGAGAGTGCACAGAACGATTTTGTGATCATTTTTGAAATCCAAGATGGCCGCCGCTCAAAATTATGATAACTCCATTATGGGTGTCGTATCCGAGGTTCTCGAAGGTGCAGAGAACGATTTTATGATCATTTTTCAAATCGAAGATGGCCGCCGCTCAAAAGCATGATAACTACAATATGGGTATCGTATCCGAGGTTCTTGAGGGTGCTGAGAACGATTTTGTGATCATTTTTCAAATCCAAGATGGCCGCCGCACAAAATTATGATTTCATCAATATGGATATCGTACTCGAGGTTCTCAAGGGTGCAGATAACGATTTGGTGATCATTTTTCAAATCCAAGATGGCCGCTGCACAAAATTATGATTTCAGCAACATGGATATCGTGTTCAAGATTCTCGAGGGTGCAGAGAACAATTTGGTGATCATTTTTCAAATCCATGATGGCCGCCGCACAAAATTATGATTTGAGCAATATGGATATCGTGTCCGAGGTTCTCGAGGGTGCTTAGAACGATTTGGTGATCATTTTTCGAATCCAAGATGGCCGCCGCACAAAATTATGATTTTAGCAATATGGGTATCGTATCCGAGGTACTCGAGCGTGCGCAGAACGATTTTGTGATCATTTTTGATATCCAAGATGGCCGCCGCTCAAAAGTATGATAACTCCATTATGGGTATCGTATCCCAGGTTCACGAGGGTGCAGAGAACAATTCTGTGATCATTTTTGAAATCCAAGAGGGCTGCCGCAAACAATATTGTTTTCAGAAATATGGTTATCATATCCGAGCTTCTCGAGAGTGCACAGAACGATTTTGTGATCATTTTTGAAATCCAAGATAGCCGCCGCTCAAAATTATGATAACTCCATTATGGGTATCGTATCCGAGGTTCACGAGGGTGCAGAGAACAATTCTGTGATCATTTTTGAAATCCAAGAGGGCTGCCGCAAACAATATTGTTTTCAGCAATATGGTTATCGTATCCGAGGTTCTCGAGAGTGCACAGAACGATTTTGTGATCCTTTTTTGAAATCAAAGATGGCCGCCGCTCAAAATTATGATAACTCCATTATGGGTGTCGTATCCGAGGTTCTCGAGGGTGCAGAGAACAATTTTGTGATAATTTTTGAAATCCAAGAGGGGTGCCGCAAACAAATATGTTTTCAGCAATATGGATATCGTGTCCGAGGTTCTCGAGGGTGCAGAAAACAATTTTGGGATCAATTTTAAATCCGAGATGGCCGCCGCTCAAAATTATGATAACTACATAATGGGTATCGTATCAGAGGTTCTCGAGGGTGTAGAGAACGATTTTTTGATCATTTTTCAAATCCAAGATGGCCGCCGCTCAAAAGTATGATAACTACATTATGGGTTTCGTATCCTAGGTTCACGAGGGTGCAGAGAACAATTCTGTGATCATTTTTGAAATCCAAGAGGGCTGCCGCAAACAATATTGTTTTCAGAAATATGGTTATCATATCCGAGCTTCTCGAGAGTGCACAGAACGATTTTGTGATCATTTTTGAAATCCAAGATAGCCGTCGCTCAAAATTATGATAACTCCATTATGGGTGTCGTATCCGAGGTTCTCGAGGGTGCAGAGAACGATTTTATGATCATTTTTCAAATCGAAGATGGCCGCCGATCAAAAGCATGGTAACTACATTATGGGTATCGTATCCGAGGTTCTCGAGGGTGCTGAGAACGATTTTGTGATCATTTTTCAAATCCAAGATGGCCGCCGCACAAAATTATGATTTCATCAATATGGATATCGTACCCGAGGTTCTCGAGGGTGCAGAGAACGATTTTGGTGATCATTTTGCAAATCCAAGATGGCCGCCGCACAAAAAAATGATTTTAGCAATATGGATATCGTGCCCGAGGTTCTCGAGGGTGCAGAAAACAATTTTGGGATCAATTTTAAATCCGAGATGGCCGCCGTTTAAAATTATGATAACTGCATTATGGTTATCGTATCCGAGGTTCTCGAGGGTGCAGAGAACGATTTTGTGATCATTTTACCAATTCCAAGATGGCCGCCGCTTAAAAGTATGATAACTATATTATGGGTATCGTATCCGAGGTTCTCGAGGGTGCAGAGAACAATTCTGTGATCATTTTTGAAATCCAAGAGGGCTGCCGCAAACAATTATGTTTTCAGCAATATGGATATCATATCCGAGCTTCTCGAGAGTGCACAGAACGATTTTGTGATCACTTTTGATATCCAAGATGGCCGCCGCTCAAAATTATGATAACTCCATTATGGATATCGTGTCCGAGGTTCTCGAGGGTACAGAAAACAATTTTGGGATCAATTTTAAATCCGAGATGGCCGCCGTTTAAAATTATGATAACTGCATTATGGTTATCGTATCAGAGGTTCTCGAGGATGCAGAAAACGATTTTGTGATCATTTTTCAAATCCAAGATGGCCGCCGCTCAAAAGTATGATAACTACATTATGGGTATCGTATCCGAGGTTCACGAGGGTGCAGAGAACAATTCTGTGATCATTTTTGAAATCCAAGAGGGCTGCCGCAAACAATATTGATTTCAGCAATATGGTTATCATATCCGAGCTTCTCGAGTGTGCACAGAACGATTATGTGATCATTTTTGAAATCCAAGATGGCCGCCGCTCAAAATTATGATAACTCCATTATGGGTGTCGTATCCGAGGTTCTCGAGGGTGCAGAGAACGATTTAATGATCATTTTTCAAATCGAAGATGGCCGCCGCTCAAAAGCATGATAACTACATTATGGGTATCGTATCCGAGGTTCTCGAGGGTGCTGAGAACGATTTTGTGATCATTTTTCAAATCCAAGATGGCCGCCGCACAAAATTATGATATTAGCAATATGGATATCGTGTTTGAGGTTCTCGAGGGTGCAGAGAACAATTTTGTGATAATTTTTGAAATCCAAGAGGGGTGCCGCAAACAATTATGTTTTCAGCAATATGGATATCGTGTCCGAGGTTCTCGAGGGTGCAGAAAACAATTTTGGGATCAATTTTAAATCCGACATGGCCGCCGTTTAAAATTATGATTACTACATTATGGTTATCGTATCACAGGTTCACGAGGGTGCAGAGAACAATTCTGTGATCATTTTTGAAATCCAAGATGGCCGCCGCTCAAAATTATGATAACTCCATTATGGGTGTCGTATCCGAGGTTCTCGAAGGTGCAGGGAACGATTTTATGATCATTTTTCAAATCGAAGATGGCCGCCGCTCAAAAGCATGATAACTACAATATGGGTATCGTATCCGAGGTTCTCGAGGGTTCTGAGAACGATTTTGTGATCATTTTTCAAATCCAAGATGGTTGCCGCACAAAATAATGATTTCATCAATATGGATATCGTACCCGAGGTTCTCGAGGGTGCAAAGAACGATTTTGGTGATCATTTTTCAAATCTAAGATGGCCGCCGCACAAAATTATGATTTTAGCAATATGGATATCGTGTCCGAGGTTCTCGAGGGTGCAGAAAACAATTTTGGGATCAATTTTAAATCCGAGATGGCCGCCGTTTAAAATTATGATAACTACATTATGGTTATCGTATCAGAGGTTCTCGAGGATGCAGAAAACGATTTTGTGATAATTTTTTAAATCCAAGATGGCCGCTGCTTAAAAGTATGATAACTACATTAGGGTATCGTATCCGAGGTTCTCGAGGGTGCAGAGAACAATTCTGTGATCATTTTTGAAATTCAAGAGGGCTGCCGCAAACAATATTGTTTTCAGCGATATGGTTATCGTATCCGAGGTTCTCGAGAGTGCACAGAACGATTTTGTGATCATTTTTGAAATCAAAGATGGCCGCCGCTCAAAATTATGATAACTCCATTATGGGTGTCGTATCCGAGGTTCTCGAGGGTGCAGAGAACGATTTTGTGATCATTTTTCAAATCGAAGATGGTCGCCGCTCAAAAGTATGATAACTACATTATGGGTATCGTTTCCGAGGTTCTCGAGGGTGCTGAGAACGATTTTGTGATCATTTTTCAAATCCAAGATGGCCACCGCACAAAATTATGATTTCATCAATATGGATATCGTACCCGAGGTTCTCAAGGATGCAGAGAACGATTTGGTGATCATTTTTCAAATCCAAGATGGCCGCCGCACAAAATTATGATTTTAGCAATATGGATATGGTGTCCGAGGTTCTCGAGGGTGCACAGAACGATTTGGTGATCATTTTTCGAATCCAAGATGGCCGCCGCACAAAATTATGATTTTAGCAATATGGGTATCGTATCCGAGGTACTCGAGCGTGCACAGAACGATTGTGTGATCATTTTTGTAATCCAAGATGGCCGCCGTTTAAAATTATGATAACTACATTATGGTTATCGTATCAGAGTTTCACGAGGGTGCAGAGAACAATTCTGTGATCATTTTTGAAATCCAAGAGGGCTGCCGCCAACAATATTGTTTTCAGAAATATGGTTATCATATCCGAGCTTCTCGAGAGTGCACAGAACGATTTTGTGATCATTTTTGAAATCCAAGATGGCCGCCGCTCAAAATTATGATAACTCCATTATGGGTGTCGTATCCGAGGTTCTCGAGGGTGCTGAGAACGATTTTGTGATCATTTTTCAAATCCAAGATGGCCGCCGCACAAAATTATGATTTTAGCAATATGGATATCGTGCCCGAGGTTCTCGAGGGTGCAGAAAACAATTTTGGGATCAATTTTAAATCCGAGATGGCCGCCGTTTAAAATTATGATAACTACATTATGGTTATCGTATCAGAGTTTCACGAGGGTGCAGAGAACAATTCTGTGATCATTTTTGAAATCCAAGAGGGCTGCCGCAAACAATATTGTTTTCAGCAATATGGTTATCATATTCGAGCTTCTCGAGAGGGCACAGAACGATTTTGTGATCATTTTTGAAATCCAAGATGGCCACCGCTCAAAATTATGATAACTCCATTATGGGTGTCGCATCCGAGGTTCTCGAAGGTGCAGAGAACGATTTTATGATCATTTTTCAAATCGAAGATGGCCGCCGCTCAAAAGCATGATAACTACAATATGGGTATCGTATCCGTGGTTCTCGAGGGTGCTGAGAACGATTTTGTGATCATTTTTCAAATCCAAGATGGCTGCCGCACAAAATTATGATTTCATCAATATGGATATCGTACCCGAGGTTCTCGAGGGTGCAGAGAACGATTTTGGTGATCATTTTTCAAATCCAAGATGGCCGCCGCACAAAATTATGATTTTAGCAATATGGATATCGTGTCCGAGGTTCTCGAGGGTGCAGAAAACAATTTTGGGCTCAATTTTAAATCCGAGATGGCCGCCGTTTAAAATTATGTTAACTACATTATGGTTATCGTATCAGAGGTTCTCGAGGATGCAGAAAACGATTTTGTGATTATTTTTCAAATCCAAGATGGCCGCTGCTTAAAAGTATGATAACTACATTAGGGTATCGTATCCGAGGTTCTCGAGGGTGCTGAGAACGATTTTGTGATCATTTTGCAAATCCAAGATGGCCGCCGCACAAAATTATGATTTCATCAATATGGATATCGTACTCGAGGTTCTCAAGGGTGCAGAGAACGATTTGGTGATCATTTTTCAAATCCAAGATGGCCGCTGCACAAAATTATGATTTCAGCAACATGGATATCGTGTTCAAGATTCTCGAGGGTGCAGAGAACAATTTGGTGATCATTTTTCAAATCCATGATGGCCGCCGCACAAAATTATGATTTGAGCAATATGGATATCGTGTCCGAGGTTCTCGAGGGTGCATAGAACGATTTGGTGATCATTTTTCGAATCCAAGATGGCCGCCGCACAAAATTATGATTTTAGCAATATGGGTATCGTATCCGAGGTACTCGAGCGTGCACAGAACGATTTTGTGATCATTTTTGATATCCAAGATGGCCGCCGCTCAAAAGTATGATAACTACATTATGGGTATCGTATCCGAGGTTCACGAGGGTGCAGAGAACAATTCTGTGATCATTTTTGAAATCCAAGAGGGCTGCCGCAAACAATATTGTTTTCAGAAATATGGTAATCATATCCGAGCTTCTCGAGAGTGCACAGAACGATTTTGTGATAATTTTTGAAATCCAAGATAGCCGCCGCTCAAAATTATGATAACTCCATTATGGGTGTCGTATCCGAGGTTCTCGAGGGTGCAGAGAACGATTTTATGATAATTTTTCAAATCGAAGATGGCCGCCGATCAAAAGCATGGTAACTACATTATGGGTATCGTATCAGAGGTTCTCGAGGGTGCTGAGAACGATTTTGTGATCATTTTTCAAATCCAAGATGGCCGCCGCACAAAATTATGATTTCAGCAATATGGATATCGTACCCGAGGTTCTCGAGGGTGCAGAGAACGATTTTGGTGATCATTTTGCAAATCCAAGATGGCCGCCGCACAAAATAATGATTTTAGGAATATGGATATCGTGCCCGAGGTTCTCGAGGGTGCAGAAAACAATTTTGGGATCAATTTTAAATCCGAGATGGCCGCCGTTTAAAATTATGATAACTGCATTATGGTTATCGTATCAGAGGTTCTCGAGGATGCAGAAAACGATTTTGTGATCATTTTTCAAATCCAAGATGGCCGCCGCTCAAAAGTATAATAACTATATTATGGGTATCGTATCCGAGGTTCTCGAGGGTGCAGAGAACAATTCTGTGATCATTTTTGAAATCCAAGAGGGCTGCCGCAAACAATATTGTTTTCAGCAATATGGTTATCATATCCGAGCTTCTCGAGAGTGCACAGAACGATTTTGTGATCACTTTTGATATCCAAAATGGCCGCCGCTCAAAATTATGATAACTCCATTATGGATATCGTGTCCGAGGTTCTCGAGGGTACAGAAAACAATTTTGGGATCAATTTTAAATCCGAGATGGCCGCCGCTCAAAATTATGATAACTCCATAATGGGTATCGTATCAGAGGTTCTCGAGGGTGTAGAGAACGATTTTTTGATCATTTTTCAAATCCAAGATGGCCGCCGCTCAAAAGTATGATAACTACATTATGGGTATCGTATCCGAGGTTCACGAGGGTGCAGAGAACAATTCTGTGATCATTTTTGAAATCCAAGAGGGCTGCCGCAATCAATATTGATTTCAGCAATATGGTTATCATATCCGAGCTTCTCGAGTGTGCACAGAACGATTATGTGATCATTTTTGAAATCCAAGATGGCCGCCGCTCAAAATTATGATAACTCCATTATGGGTGTCGTATCCGAGGTTCTCGAGGGTGCAGAGAACGATTTAATGATCATTTTTCAAATCGAAGATGGCCGCCGCTCAAAAGCATGATAACTACATTATGGGTATCGTATCCGAGGTTCTCGAGGGTGTTGAGAACGATTTTGTGATCATTTTTCAAATCCAAGATGGCCGCCGCACAAAATTATGATTTCATCAATATGGATATCGTACTCGAGGTTCTCAAGGGTGCAGATAACGATTTGGTGATCATTTTTCAAATCCAAGATGGCCGCTGCACAAAATTATGATTTCAGCAACATGGATATCGTGTTCAAGATTCTCGAGGGTGCAGAGAACAATTTGGTGATCATTTTTCAAATCCATGATGGCCGCCGCACAAAATTATGATTTGAGCAATATGGATATCGTGTCCGAGGTTCTCGAGGGTGCTTAGAACGATTTGGTGATCATTTTTCGAATCCAAGATGGCCGCCGCACAAAATTATGATTTTAGCAATATGGGTATCGTATCCGAGGTACTCGAGCGTGCGCAGAACGATTTTGTGATCATTTTTGATATCCAAGATGGCCGCCGCTCAAAAGTATGATAACTCCATTATGGGTATCGTATCCCAGGTTCACGAGGGTGCAGAGAACAATTCTGTGATCATTTTTGAAATCCAAGAGGGCTGCCGCAAACAATATTGTTTTCAGAAATATGGTTATCGTATCCGAGCTTCTCGAGAGTGCACAGAACGATTTTGTGATCATTTTTGAAATCCAAGATAGCCGCCGCTCAAAATTATGATAACTCCATTATGGGTATCGTATCCGAGGTTCACGAGGGTGCAGAGAACAATTCTGTGATCATTTTTGAAATCCAAGAGGGCTGCCGCAAACAATATTGTTTTCAGCAATATGGTTATCGTATCCGAGGTTCTCGAGAGTGCACAGAACGATTTTGTGATCCTTTTTTGAAATCAAAGATGGCCGCCGCTCAAAATTATGATAACTCCATTATGGGTGTCGTATCCGAGGTTCTCGAGGGTGCAGAGAACAATTTTGTGATAATTTTTGAAATCCAAGAGGGGTGCCGCAAACAAATATGTTTTCAGCAATATGGATATCGTGTCCGAGGTTCTCGAGGGTGCAGAAAACAATTTTGGGATCAATTTTAAATCCGAGATGGCCGCTGCTCAAAATTATGATAACTACATAATGGGTATCGTATCAGAGGTTCTCGAGGGTGTAGAGAACGATTTTTTGATCATTTTTCAAATCCAAGATGGCTGCCGCTCAAAAGTATGATAACTACATTATGGGTATCGTATCCGAGGTTCACGAGGGTGCAGAGAACAATTCTGTGATCATTTTTGAAATCCAAGAGGGCTGCCGCAAACAATATTGTTTTCAGCAATATGGTTATCATATTCAAGCTTCTCGAGAGTGCACAGAACGATTTTGTGATCATTTTTGAAATCCAAGATGGCCGCCGCTCAAAATTATGATAACTCCATTATGGGTGTCGTATCCGAGGTTCTCGAAGGTGCAGAGAACGATTTTATGATCATTTTTCAAATCGAAGATGGCCGCCGCTCAAAAGCATGATAACTACAATATGGGTATCGTATCCGAGGTTCTTGAGGGTGCTGAGAACGATTTTGTGATCATTTTTCAAATCCAAGATGGCCGCCGCACAAAATTATGATTTCATCAATATGGATATCGTACTCGAGGTTCTCAAGGGTGCAGATAACGATTTGGTGATCATTTTTCAAATCCAAGATGGCCGCTGCACAAAATTATGATTTCAGCAACATGGATATCGTGTTCAAGATTCTCGAGGGTGCAGAGAACAATTTGGTGATCATTTTTCAAATCCATGATGGCCGCCGCACAAAATTATGATTTGAGCAATATGGATATCGTGTCCGAGGTTCTCGAGGGTGCTTAGAACGATTTGGTGATCATTTTTCGAATCCAAGATGGCCGCCGCACAAAATTATGATTTTAGCAATATGGGTATCGTATCCGAGGTACTCGAGCGTGCGCAGAACGATTTTGTGATCATTTTTGATATCCAAGATGGCCGCCGCTCAAAAGTATGATAACTCCATTATGGGTATCGTATCCCAGGTTCACGAGGGTGCAGAGAACAATTCTGTGATCATTTTTGAAATCCAAGAGGGCTGCCGCAAACAATATTGTTTTCAGAAATATGGTTATCATATCCGAGCTTCTCGAGAGTGCACAGAACGATTTTGTGATCATTTTTGAAATCCAAGATAGCCGCCGCTCAAAATTATGATAACTCCATTATGGGTATCGTATCCGAGGTTCACGAGGGTGCAGAGAACAATTCTGTGATCATTTTTGAAATCCAAGAGGGCTGCCGCAAACAATATTGTTTTCAGCAATATGGTTATCGTATCCGAGGTTCTCGAGAGTGCACAGAACGATTTTGTGATCCTTTTTTGAAATCAAAGATGGCCGCCGCTCAAAATTATGATAACTCCATTATGGGTGTCGTATCCGAGGTTCTCGAGGGTGCAGAGAACAATTTTGTGATAATTTTTGAAATCCAAGAGGGGTGCCGCAAACAAATATGTTTTCAGCAATATGGATATCGTGTCCGAGGTTCTCGAGGGTGCAGAAAACAATTTTGGGATCAATTTTAAATCCGAGATGGCCGCCGCTCAAAATTATGATAACTACATAATGGGTATCGTATCAGAGGTTCTCGAGGGTGTAGAGAACGATTTTTTGATCATTTTTCAAATCCAAGATGGCCGCCGCTCAAAAGTATGATAACTACATTATGGGTTTCGTATCCTAGGTTCACGAGGGTGCAGAGAACAATTCTGTGATCATTTTTGAAATCCAAGAGGGCTGCCGCAAACAATATTGTTTTCAGAAATATGGTTATCATATCCGAGCTTCTCGAGAGTGCACAGAACGATTTTGTGATCATTTTTGAAATCCAAGATAGCCGTCGCTCAAAATTATGATAACTCCATTATGGGTGTCGTATCCGAGGTTCTCGAGGGTGCAGAGAACGATTTTATGATCATTTTTCAAATCGAAGATGGCCGCCGATCAAAAGCATGGTAACTACATTATGGGTATCGTATCCGAGGTTCTCGAGGGTGCTGAGAACGATTTTGTGATCATTTTTCAAATCCAAGATGGCCGCCGCACAAAATTATGATTTCATCAATATGGATATCGTACCCGAGGTTCTCGAGGGTGCAGAGAACGATTTTGGTGATCATTTTGCAAATCCAAGATGGCCGCCGCACAAAAAAATGATTTTAGCAATATGGATATCGTGCCCGAGGTTCTCGAGGGTGCAGAAAACAATTTTGGGATCAATTTTAAATCCGAGATGGCCGCCGTTTAAAATTATGATAACTACATTATGGGTATCGTATCCGAGGTTCTCGAGGGTGCAGAGAACGATTTTGTGATCATTTTACCAATTCCAAGATGGCCGCCGCTTAAAAGTATGATAACTATATTATGGGTATCGTATCCGAGGTTCTCGAGGGTGCAGAGAACAATTCTGTGATCATTTTTGAAATCCAAGAGGGCTGCCGCAAACAATTATGTTTTCAGCAATATGGATATCATATCCGAGCTTCTCGAGAGTGCACAGAACGATTTTGTGATCACTTTTGATATCCAAGATGGCCGCCGCTCAAAATTATGATAACTCCATTATGGATATCGTGTCCGAGGTTCTCGAGGGTACAGAAAACAATTTTGGGATCAATTTTAAATCCGAGATGGCCGCCGTTTAAAATTATGATAACTGCATTATGGTTATCGTATCAGAGGTTCTCGAGGATGCAGAAAACGATTTTGTGATCATTTTTCAAATCCAAGATGGCCGCCGCTCAAAAGTATGATAACTACATTATGGGTATCGTATCCGAGGTTCACGAGGGTGCAGAGAACAATTCTGTGATCATTTTTGAAATCCAAGAGGGCTGCCGCAAACAATATTGATTTCAGCAATATGGTTATCATATCCGAGCTTCTCGAGTGTGCACAGAACGATTATGTGATCATTTTTGAAATCCAAGATGGCCGCCGCTCAAAATTATGATAACTCCATTATGGGTGTCGTATCCGAGGTTCTCGAGGGTGCAGAGAACGATTTAATGATCATTTTTCAAATCGAAGATGGCCGCCGCTCAAAAGCATGATAACTACATTATGGGTATCGTATCCGAGGTTCTCGAGGGTGCTGAGAACGATTTTGTGATCATTTTTCAAATCCAAGATGGCCGCCGCACAAAATTATGATATTAGCAATATGGATATCGTGTTTGAGGTTCTCGAGGGTGCAGAGAACAATTTTGTGATAATTTTTGAAATCCAAGAGGGGTGCCGCAAACAATTATGTTTTCAGCAATATGGATATCGTGTCCGAGGTTCTCGAGGGTGCAGAAAACAATTTTGGGATCAATTTTAAATCCGACATGGCCGCCGTTTAAAATTATGATTACTACATTATGGTTATCGTATCACAGGTTCACGAGGGTGCAGAGAACAATACTGTGATCATTTTTGAAATCCAAGATGGCCGCCGCTCAAAATTATGATAACTCCATTATGGGTGTCGTATCCGAGGTTCTCGAAGGTGCAGGGAACGATTTTATGATCATTTTTCAAATCGAAGATGGCCGCCGCTCAAAAGCATGATAACTACAATATGGGTATCGTATCCGAGGTTCTCGAGGGTTCTGAGAACGATTTTGTGATCATTTTTCAAATCCAAGATGGTTGCCGCACAAAATAATGATTTCATCAATATGGATATCGTACCCGAGGTTCTCGAGGGTGCAAAGAACGATTTTGGTGATCATTTTTCAAATCTAAGATGGCCGCCGCACAAAATTATGATTTTAGCAATATGGATATCGTGTCCGAGGTTCTCGAGGGTGCAGAAAACAATTTTGGGATCAATTTTAAATCCGAGATGGCCGCCGTTTAAAATTATGATAACTACATTATGGTTATCGTATCAGAGGTTCTCGAGGATGCAGAAAACGATTTTGTGATAATTTTTTAAATCCAAGATGGCCGCTGCTTAAAAGTATGATAACTACATTAGGGTATCGTATCCGAGGTTCTCGAGGGTGCAGAGAACAATTCTGTGATCATTTTTGAAATTCAAGAGGGCTGCCGCAAACAATATTGTTTTCAGCGATATGGTTATCGTATCCGAGGTTCTCGAGAGTGCACAGAACGATTTTGTGATCATTTTTGAAATCAAAGATGGCCGCCGCTCAAAATTATGATAACTCCATTATGGGTGTCGTATCCGAGGTTCTCGAGGGTGCAGAGAACGATTTTGTGATCATTTTTCAAATCGAAGATGGTCGCCGCTCAAAAGTATGATAACTACATTATGGGTATCGTTTCCGAGGTTCTCGAGGGTGCTGAGAACGATTTTGTGATCATTTTTCAAATCCAAGATGGCCACCGCACAAAATTATGATTTCATCAATATGGATATCGTACCCGAGGTTCTCAAGGATGCAGAGAACGATTTGGTGATCGTTTTTCAAATCCAAGATGGCCGCCGCACAAAATTATGATTTTAGCAATATGGATATGGTGTCCGAGGTTCTCGAGGGTGCACAGAACGATTTGGTGATCATTTTTCGAATCCAAGATGGCCGCCGCACAAAATTATGATTTTAGCAATATGGGTATCGTATCCGAGGTACTCGAGCGTGCACAGAACGATTGTGTGATCATTTTTGTAATCCAAGATGGACGCCGCTCAAAAGTATGATAACTACATTATGGGTATCGTATCCGAGGTTCACGAGGGTGCAGAGAACGATTTTGTGATCATTTTTCAAATCCAAGATGGCCGCCGTTTAAAATTATGATAACTACATTATGGTTATCGTATCAGAGTTTCACGAGGGTGCAGAGAACAATTCTGTGATCATTTTTGAAATCCAAGAGGGCTGCCGCCAACAATATTGTTTTCAGAAATATGGTTATCATATCCGAGCTTCTCGAGAGTGCACAGAACGATTTTGTGATCATTTTTGAAATCCAAGATGGCCGCCGCTCAAAATTATGATAACTCCATTATGGGTGTCGTATCCGAGGTTCTCGAGGGTGCTGAGAACGATTTTGTGATCATTTTTCAAATCCAAGATGGCCGCCGCACAAAATTATGATTTTAGCAATATGGATATCGTGTCCGAGGTTCTCGAGGGTGCAGAAAACAATTTTGGGATCAATTTTAAATCCGAGATGGCCGCCGTTTAAAATTATGATAACTACATTATGGTTATCGTATCAGAGTTTCACGAGGGTGCAGAGAACAATTCTGTGATCATTTTTGAAATCCAAGAGGGCTGCCGCAAACAATATTGTTTTCAGCAATATGGTTATCATATTCGAGCTTCTCGAGAGGGCACAGAACGATTTTGTGATCATTTTTGAAATCCAAGATGGCCACCGCTCAAAATTATGATAACTCCATTATGGGTGTCGCATCCGAGGTTCTCGAAGGTGCAGAGAACGATTTTATGATCATTTTTCAAATCGAAGATGGCCGCCGCTCAAAAGCATGATAACTACAATATGGGTATCGTATCCGTGGTTCTCGAGGGTGCTGAGAACGATTTTGTGATCATTTTTCAAATCCAAGATTGCTGCCGCACAAAATTATGATTTCATCAATATGGATATCGTACCCGAGGTTCTCGAGGGTGCAGAGAACGATTTTGGTGATCATTTTTCAAATCCAAGATGGCCGCCGCACAAAATTATGATTTTAGCAATATGGATATCGTGTCCGAGGTTCTCGAGGGTGCAGAAAACAATTTTGGGCTCAATTTTAAATCCGAGATGGCCGCCGTTTAAAATTATGATAACTACATTATGGTTATCGTATCAGAGGTTCTCGAGGATGCAGAAAACGATTTTGTGATTATTTTTCAAATCCAAGATGGCCGCTGCTTAAAAGTATGATAACTACATTAGGGTATCGTATCCGAGGTTCTCGAGGGAGCAGAGAACAATTCTGTGATCATTTTTGAAATTCAAGTGGGCTGCCGCAAACAATATTGTTTTCAGCGATATGGTTATCGTATCCGAGGTTCTCGAGAGTGCACAGAACGATTTTGTGATCATTTTTGAAATCGAAGATAGTCGCCGCTCAAAAGTATGATAACTACATTATGGGTATCGTTTCCGAGGTTCTCGAGGGTGCTGAGAACGATTTTGTGATCATTTTGCAAATCCAAGATGGCCGCCGCACAAAATTATGATTTCATCAATATGGATATCGTACTCGAGGTTCTCAAGGGTGCAGAGAACGATTTGGTGATCATTTTTCAAATCCAAGATGGCCGCTGCACAAAATTATGATTTCAGCAACATGGATATCGTGTTCAAGATTCTCGAGGGTGCAGAGAACAATTTGGTGATCATTTTTCAAATCCATGATGGCCGCCGCACAAAATTATGATTTGAGCAATATGGATATCGTGTCCGAGGTTCTCGAGGGTGCATAGAACGATTTGGTGATCATTTTTCGAATCCAAGATGGCCGCCGCACAAAATTATGATTTTAGCAATATGGGTATCGTATCCGAGGTACTCGAGCGTGCACAGAACGATTTTGTGATCATTTTTGATATCCAAGATGGCCGCCGCTCAAAAGTATGATAACTACATTATGGGTATCGTATCCGAGGTTCACGAGGGTGCAGAGAACAATTCTGTGATCATTTTTGAAATCCAAGAGGGCTGCCGCAAACAATATTGTTTTCAGAAATATGGTAATCATATCCGAGCTTCTCGAGAGTGCACAGAACGATTTTGTGATAATTTTTGAAATCCAAGATAGCCGCCGCTCAAAATTATGATAACTCCATTATGGGTGTCGTATCCGAGGTTCTCGAGGGTGCAGAGAACGATTTTATGATAATTTTTCAAATCGAAGATGGCCGCCGATCAAAAGCATGGTAACTACATTATGGGTATCGTATCAGAGGTTCTCGAGGGTGCTGAGAACGATTTTGTGATCATTTTTCAAATCCAAGATGGCCGCCGCACAAAATTATGATTTCATCAATATGGATATCGTACCCGAGGTTCTCGAGGGTGCAGAGAACGATTTTGGTGATCATTTTGCAAATCCAAGATGGCCGCCGCACAAAATAATGATTTTAGGAATATGGATATCGTGCCCGAGGTTCTCGAGGGTGCAGAAAACAATTTTGGGATCAATTTTAAATCCGAGATGGCCGCCGTTTAAAATTATGATAACTGCATTATGGTTATCGTATCAGAGGTTCTCGAGGATGCAGAAAACGATTTTGTGATCATTTTTCAAATCCAAGATGGCCGCCGCTCAAAAGTATAATAACTATATTATGGGTATCGTATCCGAGGTTCTCGAGGGTGCAGAGAACAATTCTGTGATCATTTTTGAAATCCAAGAGGGCTGCCGCAAACAATATTGTTTTCAGCAATATGGTTATCATATCCGAGCTTCTCGAGAGTGCACAGAACGATTTTGTGATCACTTTTGATATCCAAAATGGCCGCCGCTCAAAATTATGATAACTCCATTATGGATATCGTGTCCGAGGTTCTCGAGGGTACAGAAAACAATTTTGGGATCAATTTTAAATCCGAGATGGCCGCCGCTCAAAATTATGATAACTCCATAATGGGTATCGTATCAGAGGTTCTCGAGGGTGTAGAGAACGATTTTTTGATCATTTTTCAAATCCAAGATGGCCGCCGCTCAAAAGTATGATAACTACATTATGGGTATCGTATCCGAGGTTCACGAGGGTGCAGAGAACAATTCTGTGATCATTTTTGAAATCCAAGAGGGCTGCCGCAATCAATATTGATTTCAGCAATATGGTTATCATATCCGAGCTTCTCGAGTGTGCACAGAACGATTATGTGATCATTTTTGAAATCCAAGATGGCCGCCGCTCAAAATTATGATAACTCCATTATGGGTGTCGTATCCGAGGTTCTCGAGGGTGCAGAGAACGATTTAATGATCATTTTTCAAATCGAAGATGGCCGCCGCTCAAAAGCATGATAACTACATTATGGGTATCGTATCCGAGGTTCTCGAGGGTGTTGAGAACGATTTTGTGATCATTTTTCAAATCCAAGATGGCCGCCGCACAAAATTATGATATTAGCAATATGGATATCGTGTTTGAGGTTCTCGAGGGTGCAGAGAACAATTTTGTGATAATTTTTGAAATCCAAGAGGGGTGCCGCAAACAATTATGTTTTCAGCAATATGGATATCGTGTCCGAGGTTCTCGAGGGTGCAGAAAACAATTTTGGGATCAATTTTAAATCCGAGATGGCCGCCGTTTAAAATTATGATTACTACATTTTGGTTATCGTATCAGAGGTTCACGAGGGTGCAGAGAACAATTCTGTGATCATTTTTGAAATCCAAGATGGCCGCCGCTCAAAATTATGATAACTCCATTATGGGTGTCGTATCCGAGGTTCTCGAAGGTGCAGGGAACGATTTTATGATCATTTTTCAAATCGAAGATGGCCGCCGCTCAAAAGCATGATAACTACAATATGGGTATCGTATCCGAGGTTCTCGAGGGTTCTGAGAACGATTTTGTGATCATTTTTCAATTCCAAGATGGCTGCCGCACAAAATTATGATTTCATCAATATGGATATCGTACCCGAGGTTCTCGAGGGTGCAGAGAACGATTTTGGTGATCATTTTTCAAATCCAAGATGGCCGCCGCACAAAATTATGATTTTAGCAATATGGATATCGTGTCCGAGGTTCTCGAGGGTGCAGAAAACAATTTTGGGATCAATTTTAAATCCGAGATGGCCGCCGTTTAAAATTATGATAACTACATTAGGGTATCGTATCCGAGGTTCTCGAGGGTGCAGAGAACAATTCTGTGATCATTTTTGAAATTCAAGAAGGCTGCCGCAAACAATATTGTTTTCAGCGATATGGTTATCGTATCCGAGGTTCTCGAGAGTGCACAGAACGATTTTGTGATCATTTTTGAAATCAAACATGGCCGCCGCTCAAAATTATGATAACTCCATTATGGGTGTCGTATCCGAGGTTCTCGAGGGTGCAGAGAACGATTTTGTGATCATTTTTCAAATCGAAGATGGTCGCCGCTCAAAAGTATGATAACTACATTATGGGTATCGTTTCCGAGGTTCTCGAGGGTGCTGAGAACGATTTTGTGATCATTTTTCAAATCCAAGATGGCCACCGCACAAAATTATGATTTCATCAATATGGATATCGTACCCGAGGTTCTCAAGGATGCAGAGAACGATTTGGTGATCATTTTTCAAATCCAAGATGGCCGCTGCTTAAAAGTATGATAACTACATTAGGGTATCGTATCCGAGGTTCTCGAGGGTGGAGAGAACAATTTTGTGATCATTTTTGAAATCCAAGAGGGCTGCAGCAAACAATTATGATTTGAGCAATTTGGATATCGTGTCCGAGGTTCTCGAGGGTGCATAGAACGATTTGGTGATCATTTTTCGAATCCAAGATGGCCGCCGCACAAAATTATGATTTTAGTAATATGGATATCGTGCCCGAGGTTCTCGAGGGTGCAGAAAACAATTTTGGGATCAATTTTAAATCCGAGATGGCCGCCGTTTAAAATTATGATAACTACATTATGGTTATCGTATCAGAGTTTCACGAGGGTGCAGAGAACAATTCTGTGATCATTTTTGAAATCCAAGAGGGCTGCCGCCAACAATATTGTTTTCAGAAATATGGTTATCATATCCGAGCTTCTCGAGAGTGCACAGAACGAATTTGTGATCATTTTTGAAATCCAAGATGGCCGCCGCTCAAAATTATGATAACTCCATTATGGGTGTCGTATCCGAGGTTCTCGAGGGTGCTGAGAACGATTTTGTGATCATTTTTCAAATCCAAGATGGCCGCCGCACAAAATTATGATTTTAGCAATATGGATATCGTGCCCGAGGTTCTCGAGGGTGCAGAAAACAATTTTGGGATCAATTTTAAATCCGAGATGGCCGCCGTTTAAAATTATGATAACTACATTATGGTTATCGTATCAGAGTTTCACGAGGGTGCAGAGAACAATTCTGTGATCATTTTTGAAATCCAAGAGGGCTGCCGTAAGCAATATTGTTTTCAGCAATATGGTTATCATATTCGAGCTTCTCGAGAGGGCACAGAACGATTTTGTGATCATTTTTGAAATCCAAGATGGCCGCCGCTCAAAATTATGATAACTCCATTATGGGTGTCGCATCCGAGGTTCTCGAAGGTGCAGAGAACGATTTTATGATCATTTTTCAAATCGAAGATGGCCGCCGCTCAAAAGCATGATAACTACAATATGGGTATCGTATCCGAGGTTCTCGAGGGTGCTGAGAACGATTTTGTGATCATTTTTCAAATCCAAGATGGCTGCCGCACAAAATTATGATTTCATCAATATGGATATCGTACCCGAGGTTCTCGAGGGTGCAGAGAACGATATTGGTGATCATTTTTCAAATCCAAGATTGCCGCCGCACAAAATTATGATTTTAGCAATATGGATATCGTGTCCGAGGTTCTCGAGGGTGCAGAAAACAATTTTGGGCTCAATTTTAAATCCGAGATGGCCGCCGTTTAAAATTATGATAACTACATTATGGTTATCGTATCAGAGGTTCTCGAGGATGCAGAAAACGATTTTGTGATTATTTTTCAAATCCAAGATGGCCGCTGCTTAAAAGTATGATAACTACATTAGGGTATCGTATCCGAGGTTCTCGAGGGAGCAGAGAACAATTCTGTGATCATTTTTGAAATTCAAGTGGGCTGCCGCAAACAATATTGTTTTCAGCGATATGGTTATCGTATCCGAGGTTCTCGAGAGTGCACAGAACGATTTTGTGATCATTTTTGAACTCGAAGATGGTCGCCGCTTAAAAGTATTATAACTACATTATGGGTATCGTTTCCGAGGTTCTCGAGGTTGCTGAGAACGATTTTGTGATCATTTTTCAAATCCAAGATGGCCGCCGCACAAAATTATGATTTCATCAATATGGATATCGTACCCGAGGTTCTCAAGGATGCAGAGAACAATTTTGTGATAATTTTTGAAATCCAAGAAGGGTGCCGCAAACAATTATGTTTTCAGCAATATGGATATCGTGTCCGAGGTTCTCGAGGGTGCAGAAAACAATTTTGGGATCAATTTTAAATCCGAGATGGCCGCCGTTTAAAATTATGATAACTACATTATGGTTATCGTATCAGAGGTTCTCGAGGATGCAGAAAACGATTTTGTGATCATTTTTCAAATCCAAGATGGCCGCCGCTCAAAAGTATGATAACTACATTATGGGTATCGTATCCGAGGTTCTCGAGGGTGCTGAGAACGATTTTGTGATCATTTTTCTAATCCAAGATGGCCGCCGCACAAAACTATGTTTTCAGCAATATGGGTATCGTATCCGAGGTTCTCGAGGGTGCTGAGAACGATATTGTAATCATTTTTCAAATCCAAGAGGGCCGCCGTGCAAGATTATGATCACAAAAATATGGGTATCGTATCCGATGTTCTCGAGAGTGCAGAGAATGATTTTGTGATCATTTTTCAAATCCAAGATGGCTGCCGCTCAAAAGTATGATAACTACATTATGGGTATCGTATCCGAGGTTCTCGAGGGTGCTGAGAACGATTTAGTGATCATTTTTCTAATCCAAGATGGCCACCGCACAAAACTATGTTTTCAGCAATATGGGTATCGTATCCGAGGTTCTCGAGGGTGCAGAGAACGATTTTATGATCATTTTTCAAATCGAAGATGGCCGCCGCTCAAAAGCATGATAACTACAATATGGGTATCGTATCCGAGGTTCTCGAGGGTTCTGAGAACGATTTTGTGATCATTTTTCAATTCCAAGATGGCTGCCGCACAAAATTATGATTTCATCAATATGGATATCGTACCCGAGGTTCTCGAGGGTGCAGAGAACGATTTTGGTGATCCTTTTATAAATCCAAGATGGCCGCCGCACAAAATTATGATTTTAGCAATATGGATATCGTGTCCGAGGTTCTCGAGGGTGCAGAAAACAATTTTGGGATCAATTTTAAATCCGAGATGGCCGCCGTTTAAAATTATGATAACTACATTATGGTTATCGTATCAGAGGTTCTCGAGGATGCAGAAAACGATTTTGTGATTATTTTTCAAATCCAAGATGGCCGCTGCTTAAAAGTATGATAACTACATTAGGGTATCGTATCCGAGGTTCTCGAGGGTGCAGAGAACAATTCTGTGATCATTTTTGAAATTCAAGAGGGCTGCCGCAAACAATATTGTTTTCAGCGATATGGTTATCGTATCCGAGGTTCTCGAGAGTGCACAGAACGATTTTGTGATCACTTTTGATATCCAAGATGGCCGCCGCTCAAAATTATGATAACTCCATTATGGATATCGTGTCCGAGGTTCTCGAGGGTACAGAAAACAATTTTGGGATCAATTTTAAATCCGAGATGGCCGCCGTTTAAAATTATGATAACTGCATTATGGTTATCGTATCAGAGGTTCTCGAGGATGCAGAAAACGATTTTGTGATCATTTTTCAAATCCAAGATGGCCGCCGCTCAAAAGTATGATAACTACATTATGGGTATCGTATCCGAGGTTCACGAGGGTGCAGAGAACAATTCTGTGATCATTTTTGAAATCCAAGAGGGCTGCCGCAAACAATATTGATTTCAGCAATATGGTTATCATATCCGAGCTTCTCGAGTGTGCACAGAACGATTATGTGATCATTTTTGAAATCCAAGATGGCCGCCGCTCAAAATTATGATAACTCCATTATGGGTGTCGTATCCGAGGTTCTCGAGGGTGCAGAGAACGATTTAATGATCATTTTTCAAATCGAAGATGGCCGCCGCTCAAAAGCATGATAACTACATTATGGGTATCGTATCCGAGGTACTCGAGCGTGCACAGAACGATTGTGTGATCATTTTTGTAATCCAAGATGGACGCCGCTCAAAAGTATGATAACTAGATTATGGGTATCGTATCCGAGGTTCACGAGGGTGCAGAGAACGATTTTGTGATCATTTTTCAAATCCAAGATGGCCGCCGCACAAAATTATGATTTTAGCAATATGGATATCGTGCCCGAGGTTCTCGAGGGTGCAGAAAACAATTTTGGGATCAATTTTAAATCCGAGATGGCCGCCGTTTAAAATTATGATAACTACATTATGGTTATCGTATCAGAGTTTCACGAGGGTGCAGAGAACAATTCTGTGATCATTTTTGAAATCCAAGAGGGCTGCCGCCAACAATATTGTTTTCAGAAATATGGTTATCATATCCGAGCTTCTCGAGAGTGCACAGAACGAATTTGTGATCATTTTTGAAATCCAAGATGGCCGCCGCTCAAAATTATGATAACTCCATTATGGGTGTCGTATCCGAGGTTCTCGAGGGTGCTGAGAACGATTTTGTGATCATTTTTCAAATCCAAGATGGCCGCCGCACAAAATTATGATTTTAGCAATATGGATATCGTGCCCGAGGTTCTCGAGGGTGCAGAAAACAATTTTGGGATCAATTTTAAATCCGAGATGGCCGCCGTTTAAAATTATGATAACTACATTATGGTTATCGTATCAGAGTTTCACGAGGGTGCAGAGAACAATTCTGTGATCATTTTTGAAATCCAAGAGGGCTGCCGTAAGCAATATTGTTTTCAGCAATATGGTTATCATATTCGAGCTTCTCGAGAGGGCACAGAACGATTTTTTGATCATTTTTGAAATCCAAGATGGCCGCCGCTCAAAATTATGATAACTCCATTATGGGTGTCGCATCCGAGGTTCTCGAAGGTGCAGAGAACGATTTTATGATCATTTTTCAAATCGAAGATGGCCGCCGCTCAAAAGCATGATAACTACAATATGGGTATCGTATCCGAGGTTCTCGAGGGTGCTGAGAACGATTTTGTGATCATTTTTCAAATCCAAGATGGCTGCCGCACAAAATTATGATTTCATCAATATGGATATCGTACCCGAGGTTCTCGAGGGTGCAGAGAACGATTTTGGTGATCATTTTTCAAATCCAAGATGGCCGCCGCACAAAATTATGATTTTAGCAATATGGATATCGTGTCCGAGGTTCTCGAGGGTGCAGAAAACAATTTTGGGCTCAATTTTAAATCCGAGATGGCCGCCGTTTAAAATTATGATAACTACATTATGGTTATCGTATCAGAGGTTCTCGAGGATGCAGAAAACGATTTTGTGATTATTTTTCAAATCCAAGATGGCCGCTGCTTAAAAGTATGATAACTACATTAGGGTATCGTATCCGAGGTTCTCGAGGGAGCAGAGAACAATTCTGTGATCATTTTTGAAATTCAAGTGGGCTGCCGCAAACAATATTGTTTTCAGCGATATGGTTATCGTATCCGAGGTTCTCGAGAGTGCACAGAACGATTTTGTGATCATTTTTGAAATCGAAGATGGTCGCCGCTTAAAAGTATTATAACTACATTATGGGTATCGTTTCCGAGGTTCTCGAGGTTGCTGAGAACGATTTTGTGATCATTTTTCAAATCCAAGATGGCCGCCGCACAAAATTATGATTTCATCAATATGGATATCGTACCCGAGGTTCTCAAGGATGCAGAGAACACTTTTGTGATAATTTTTGAAATCCAAGAGGGGTGCCGCAAACAATTATGTTTTCAGCAATATGGATATCGTGTCCGAGGTTCTCGAGGGTGCAGAAAACAATTTAGGGATCAATTTTAAATCCGAGATGGCCGCCGTTTAAAATTATGATAACTACATTATGGTTATCGTATCAGAGGTTCTCGAGGATGCAGAAAACGATTTTGTGATCATTTTTCAAATCCAAGATGGCCGCCGCTTAAAAGTATGATAACTACATTATGGGTATCGTATCCGAGGTTCTCGAGGGTGCTGAGAACGATTTTGTGATCATTTTTCTAATCCAAGATGGCCGCCGCACAAAACTATGTTTTCAGCAATATGGGTATCGTATCCGAGGTTCTCGAGGGTGCTGAGAACGATATTGTAATCATTTTTCAAATCCAAGAGGGCCGCCGTGCAAGATTATGATCACAAAAATATGGGTATCGTATCCGATGTTCTCGAGAGTGCAGAGAATGATTTTGTGATCATTTTTCAAATCCAAGATGGCCGCCGCTCAAAAGTATGATAACTACATTATGGGTATCGTATCCGAGGTTCTCGAGGGTGCTGAGAACGATTTAGTGATCATTTTTCTAATCCAAGATGGCCGCCGCACAAAACTATGTTTTCAGCAATATGGGTATCGTATCCGAGGTTCTCGAGGGTGCAGAGAACGATTTTGGTGATCATTTTTCAAATCAAAGATGGCCGCCGCACAAAACTATGATATTAGCAATATGGATATCGTGTTTGAGGTTCTCGAGGGTGCAGAGAACAATTTTGTGATAATTTTTGAAATCCAAGAGGGGTGCCGCAAACAATTATGTTTTCAGCAATATGGTTATCATATCCGAGCTTCTCGAGAGTGCACAGAACGATTTTGTGATCAATTTTGAAATCCAAGATGGACGCCGCTCATAATTATTATAACTACATTATGGGTGTCGTATCCGAGGTTCTCGAGGGTGCAGAGAATGATTTTGTGATCATTTTTGAAATCCAAGAGGGCTGCCGCAAACAATATTGTTTTCAGCAATATGGTTATCATATCCGAGCTTCTCGAGAGTGCACAGAACGATTTTATGATCATTTTTCAAATCGAAGATTTCAGCAACATGGATATCGTGTCCAAGATTCTCGAGGGTGCAGAGAACAATTTGGTGATCATTTTTCAAATCCATGATGGCCGCCGCACAAAATTATGATTTTAGCAATATGGATATCGTGTCCGAGGTTCTCGAGGGTGTATAGAACGATTTGGTGATCATTTTTCGAATCCAAAATGGCCGCCGCACAAAATTATAATTTCAGCAACATGGATATCGTGTCCAAGAGTCTCGAAGGTGCAAAGAAAGATTTGGTGATCATTTTTAAAATCCAGATGGCCGCCGCACAAAATTATGATTTTAGCAATATGGGTATCGTATCCGAGGAACTCGAGCGTGCACAGAACGATTTTGTGATCATTTTTGAAATCCAAGATGGCCGCCGCTCAAAAGTATGAAAACTACATTATGGGTATCGTATCCGAGGTTCACGAGGGTGCAGAGAACAATTCTGTGATCATTTTTGAAATCCAAGAGGGCTGCCGCAAACAATGTTGTTTTCAGCAATATGGTTACCATATCCGAGCTTCTCGAGAGTGCACAGAACGATTTTGTGATCATTTTTGATATCCAAGATGGCCGCCGCTCAAAATTATGATAACTCCATTATGGGTGTCGTATCCGAGGTTCTCGAGGGTGCAGAGAACGATTTTATGATCATTTTTCAAATCCAAGATGGCCGCCGCACAAAATTATGATTTTAGCAATATGGGTATCGTATCTGAGGAACTCGAGCGTGCACAGAACGATTTTGTGATCATTTTTGAAATCCAAGATGGCCGCCGCTTAAAAGTATGATAACTACATTATGGGTATCGTATCCGAAGTTCTCGAGGGTGCTGAGAACGATTTTGTGATCATTTTTCAAATCCAAGATGGCCGCCGCACAAAATTATGATTTCATCAATATGGATATCGTACCCGAGGTTCTCGAGGGTGCAGAGAACGATTTTGGTGATCATTTTTCAAATCCAAAATGGCCGCCGCACAAAATTATGATTTTAGCAATATGGATATCGTGTCTGAGGTTTTCGAGGGTGCAGAAAACAATTTTGGGATCAATTTTAAATCCGAGATGGCCGCCGTTTAAAAGCATGATAACTACATTATGGTTATCGTATCAGAGGTTCTCGAGGATGCAGAAAACGATTTTCTGATTATTTTTCAAATCCAAGATGGCCGGCGCTTAAAAGTATGATAACTACATTATGGGTATCGTATCCGAGGTTCTCGAGGGTGCAGAGAACAATTCTGTGATCATTTTTGAAATTCAAGAGGGCTGCCGCAAACAATATTGTTTTCAGCAATATGGTTATCATATCCGAGCTTCTCGAGAGTGCACAGAACGATTTTATGATCATTTTTCAAATCGAAGATTTCAGCAACATGGATATCGTGTCCAAGATTCTCGAGGGTGCAGAGAACAATTTGGTGATCATTTTTCAAATCCATGATGGCCGCCGCACAAAATTATGATTTTAGCAATATGGATATCGTGTCCGAGGTTCTCGAGGGTGTATAGAACGATTTGGTGATCATTTTTCGAATCCAAGATGGCCGCCGCACAAAATTATAATTTCAGCAACATGGATATCGTGTCCAAGATTCTCGAAGGTGCAAAGAAAGATTTGGTGATCATTTTTAAAATCCAGATGGCCGCCGCACAAAATTATGATTTTAGCAATATGGGTATCGTATCCGAGGAACTCGAGCGTGCACAGAACGATTTTGTGATCATTTTTGAAATCCAAGATGGCCGCCGCTCAAATGTATGATAACTACATTATGGGTATCGTATCCGAGGTTCACGAGGGTGCAGAGAAAAATTCTGTGATCATTTTTGAAATCGAAGAGGGCTGCCGCAAACAATGTTGTTTTCAGCAATATGGTTACCATATCCGAGCTTCTCGAGAGTGCACAGAACGATTTTGTGATCATTTTTGATATCCAAGATGGCCGCCGCTCAAAATTATGATAACTCCATTATGGGTGTCATATCCGAGGTTCTCGAGGGTGCAGAGAACGATTTTATGATCATTT
The DNA here is from genome assembly GCF_905404315.1 of Leptidea sinapis. Lineage (NCBI taxonomy): Eukaryota > Metazoa > Arthropoda > Insecta > Lepidoptera > Pieridae > Leptidea > Leptidea sinapis. The sequence continues at coordinate 3,831,276 of NC_066290.1, read as the reverse complement.
TTCAAATCCAAGATGGCTGCCGCACAAAATTATGATTTTAGCAATATGGGTATCGTATCTGAGGAACTCGAGCGTGCACAGAACGATTTTGTGATCATTTTTGAAATCCAAGATGTCCGCCGCTTAAAAGTATGATAACTACATTATGGGTATCGTATCCGAAGTTCTCGAGGGTGCTGAGAACGATTTTGTGATCATTTTTCAAATCCAAGATGGCTGCCGCACAAAATTATGATTTCATCAATATGGATATCGTACCCGAGGTTCTCGAGGGTGCAGAGAACGATTTTGGTGATCATTTTTCAAATCCAAAATGGCCGCCGCACAAAATTATGATTTTAGCAATATGGATATCGTGTCTGAGGTTTTCGAGGGTGCAGAAAACAATTTTGGGATCAATTTTAAATCCGAGATGGCCGCCGTTTAAAAGCATGATAACTACATTATGGTTATCGTATCAGAGGTTCTCGAGGATGCAGAAAACGATTTTCTGATTATTTTTCAAATCCAAGATGGCCGGCGCTTAAAAGTATGATAACTACATTATGGGTATCGTATCCGAGGTTCTCGAGGGTGCAGAGAACAATTCTGTGATCATTTTTGAAATTCAAGAGGGCTGCCGCAAACAATATTGTATTCAGCAATATGGTTATCATATCCGAGCTTCTCGAGAGTGCACAGAACGATTTTATGATCATTTTTCAAATCGAAGATTTCAGCAACATGGATATCGTGTCCAAGATTCTCGAGGGTGCAGAGAACAATTTGGTGATCATTTTTCAAATCCATGATGGCCGCCGCACAAAATTATGATTTTAGCAATATGGATATCGTGTCCGAGGTTCTCGAGGGTGTATAGAACGATTTGGTGATCATTTTTCGAATCCAAGATGGCCGCCGCACAAAATTATAATTTCAGCAACATGGATATCGTGTCCAAGATTCTCGAAGGTGCAAAGAAAGATTTGGTGATCATTTTTAAAATCCAGATGGCCGCCGCACAAAATTATGATTTTAGCAATATGGGTATCGTATCCGAGGAACTCGAGCGTGCACAGAACGATTTTGTGATCATTTTTGAAATCCAAGATGGCCGCCGCTCAAATGTATGATAACTACATTATGGGTATCGTATCCGAGGTTCACGAGGGTGCAGAGAAAAATTCTGTGATCATTTTTGAAATCGAAGAGGGCTGCCGCAAACAATGTTGTTTTCAGCAATATGGTTACCATATCCGAGCTTCTCGAGAGTGCACAGAACGATTTTGTGATCATTTTTGATATCCAAGATGGCCGCCGCTCAAAATTATGATAACTCCATTATGGGTGTCGTATCCGAGGTTCTCGAGGGTGCAGAGAACGATTTTGTGATCATTTTTCAAATCCAAGATGGCCGCCGCTTAAAAGTATGATAGCTACATTATGGGTATCGTATCCGAGGTTCTCGAGGGTGCTGAGAACGATATTGTAATCATTTTGAAAATCCAAGAGGGCCGCCGTGCAATATTATGATCACAAAAATATGGGTATCGTATCCGAGGTTCTCGAGAGTGCAGAGATTGATTTTGTGATCATTTTTCGAATCCAAGATAGCCGCCGCTCAAAAGTATGATAACTACATTATGGGTATCGTAATCGAGGTTCTCGAGGGAGCTGAGAACGATTTAGTGATCATTTTTCTAATCCAAGATTGCCGCCGCACAAAACTATGTTTTCAGCAATATGGGTATCGTATCCGAGGTTCTCGAGGGTGCAGAGAACGATTTGGCGATCATTTTTCAAATCCAAAATGGCCGCCGCACAAAATTATGATTTGAGCAATATGGAAATCGTGTCCGAGTTTCTCGAGGTTGCAGAGAACAATTCTGTGATCATTTTTTAAATCCATGAGGGCTGCCGCAAACAATTATGTTTTTCAGCAATATGGATATCGTGGCCGAGGTTCTCGAGGGTGCACAGAACGATTTTGTGATCATTTTTGAAATCCAAGATGGCCGCCGCTCAAAAGTATGATAACTACATTATGGGTATCGTAACCGAGTTTCACGAGGGTGCAGAGAACAATTCTGTGATAATTTTTGGAATCCAAGAGGGCTGCCGCAAACAATATTGTTTTCAGCAATATGGTTATCATATCCGAGCTTCTCGAGAGTGCACAGAACGATTTTGTGATCAATTTTGAAATCAAAGATGGCTGCCGCTCAAAGTTATTATAACTCCATTATGGGTGTCGTATCCGAGGTTCTCGAGGGTGCAGAGAATGATTTTGTGATGATTTTTGAAATCCAAGATGGCCGCCGTACAAAATTATGATTTTAGCAATATGGATATCGTGCCCGAGGTTCTCGAGGGTGCAGAAAACGATTTTATGATCATTTTTCAAATCGAAGATGGCCGTCGCTCAAAAGCATGATAACTACATTATGGGTATCGTATCCGAGGTTCTCGAGGGTGCTGAGAACGATTATGTGATCATTTTTCAAATCCAAGATGGCCGCCACTCAAAATTATGATTTCAGCAACATGGATTTCGTATCCAAGATTCTCGAGGGTGCAAAGAACGATTTGGTGATCATTTTTCAAATCCATGATGGCCGCCGCACAAAATTATGATTTTAGCAATATGGATATCGTGTCCGAGGTTCTCGAGGGTGCAGAGAACGATTTGATGATCAATTTTCGAATCCGAGATTGCCGCCGCACAAAATTATGATTTCAGCAATATGGATATCGTACCCGAGGTTCCCGAGGGTGCAGAGAAAAATTCTGTGATCATTTTTTAAATCCAAGAGGGGTGCCGCAAGCAATTATGTTTTCAGCAATATGGATATCGTGGCCGAGGTTCTCGATGGTGCAGAAAACAATTTTGGGATCATTTTTAAATCCGAGATGGCCGCCGCTCAAAATTATGATAGCTACATAATGGGTATTGTATCCGAGGTTCTCGAGGGTGCAGAGAACAATTCAGTGATCATTTTCGAAATCCAAGAGGGCTGCCGCACACAATTTTGTTTTCAGCAATATGGTTATCGTATCCGAGGTTCTCGAGAGTGCACAGAACGATTTTGTGATCATTTTTGAAATCCAAGATTGCCGCCGCTCAAAATTATGATAACAACACTATGGGTATCGTATCCGAGGTTCTCGAGGGTGCAGGGAACGATTTTATGATCATTTTTCAAATCGAAGATGACCGCTAATCAAAAGCATGATAACTACATTATGGGTATCGTATCCGAGGTTCTCGAGGGTGCTGAGAACGATTTTGTGATCATTTTTCAAATCCAAGATGGCCGCCGCACAAAATTATGATTTCATCAATATGGATATCGTACCCGAGGTTCTCGAGGGTGCAGAGAACGATTTTGGTGATCATTTTTCAAATCCAAGATGGCCGCCGCACAAAATTATAATTTTAGAAATATGGATATCGTGCCCGAGGTTCTCGAGGGTGCAGAAAACAATTTTGGGATCAATTTTTAATCCGAGATGGCCGCCGTTTAAAATTATGATAACTACATTATGATTATCGTATCAGAGGTTCTCGAGGATGCAGAAAACGATTTTGTGATCATTTTTCAAATCCAAGATGGCCGATGCACAAAATTATGATTTTAGCAATATGGATATCGTGCCCGAGGTTCTCGAGGGTGCAGAAAACAATTTTGGGATCAATTTTAAATCCGAGATGGCCGCCGTTTAAAATTATGATAACTACATTATGGTTATCGTATCAGAGGTTCTCGAGGATGCAGAAAACGATTTTGTGATCATTTTTCAAATCCAAGATGGCCGCCGCTTAAAAGTATGATAGCTAAATTATGGGTATCGTATCCGAGGTTCTCGAGGGTGCTGAGAACGATATTGTAATCATTTTTCAAATCCAAGAGGGCCGCCGTGCAATATTATGATCACAAAAATATGGGTATCGTATCCGAGGTTCTCGAGAGTGCAGAGAATGATTTTGTGATCATTTTTGAAATCCAAGATGTCCGCCGCTTAAAAGTATGATAACTACATTATGGGTATCGTATCCGAAGTTCTCGAGGGTGCTGAGAACGATTTTGTGATCATTTTTCAAATCCAAGATGGCCGCCGCACAAAATTATGATTTCATCAATATGGATATCGTACCCGAGGTTCTCGAGGGTGCAGAGAACGATTTTGGTGATCATTTTTCAAATCCAAAATGGCCGCCGCACAAAATTATGATTTTAGCAATATGGATATCGTGTCTGAGGTTTTCGAGGGTGCAGAAAACAATTTTGGGATCAATTTTAAATCCGAGATGGCCGCCGTTTAAAAGCATGATAACTACATTATGGTTATCGTATCAGAGGTTCTCGAGGATGCAGAAAACGATTTTCTGATTATTTTTCAAATCCAAGATGGCCGGCGCTTAAAAGTATGATAACTACATTATGGGTATCGTATCCGAGGTTCTCGAGGGTGCAGAGAACAATTCTGTGATCATTTTTGAAATTCAAGAGGGCTGCCGCAAACAATATTGTATTCAGCAATATGGTTATCATATCCGAGCTTCTCGAGAGTGCACAGAACGATTTTATGATCATTTTTCAAATCGAAGATTTCAGCAACATGGATATCGTGTCCAAGATTCTCGAGGGTGCAGAGAACAATTTGGTGATCATTTTTCAAATCCATGATGGCCGCCGCACAAAATTATGATTTTAGCAATATGGATATCGTGTCCGAGGTTCTCGAGGGTGTATAGAACGATTTGGTGATCATTTTTCGAATCCAAGATGGCCGCCGCACAAAATTATAATTTCAGCAACATGGATATCGTGTCCAAGATTCTCGAAGGTGCAAAGAAAGATTTGGTGATCATTTTTAAAATCCAGATGGCCGCCGCACAAAATTATGATTTTAGCAATATGGGTATCGTATCCGAGGAACTCGAGCGTGCACAGAACGATTTTGTGATCATTTTTGAAATCCAAGATGGCCGCCGCTCAAATGTATGATAACTACATTATGGGTATCGTATCCGAGGTTCACGAGGGTGCAGAGAAAAATTCTGTGATCATTTTTGAAATCGAAGAGGGCTGCCGCAAACAATGTTGTTTTCAGCAATATGGTTACCATATCCGAGCTACTCGAGAGTGCACAGAACGATTTTGTGATCATTTTTGATATCCAAGATGGCCGCCGCTCAAAATTATGATAACTCCATTATGGGTGTCGTATCCGAGGTTCTCGAGGGTGCAGAGAACGATTTTGTGATCATTTTTCAAATCCAAGATGGCCGCCGCTTAAAAGTATGATAGCTACATTATGGGTATCGTATCCGAGGTTCTCGAGGGTGCTGAGAACGATATTGTAATCATTTATCAAATCCAAGAGGGCCGCCGTGCAATATTATGATCACAAAAATATGGGTATCGTATCCGAGGTTCTCGAGAGTGCAGAGATTGATTTTGTGATCATTTTTCGAATCCAAGATAGCCGCCGCTCAAAAGTATGATAACTACATTATGGGTATCGTAATCGAGGTTCTCGAGGGAGCTGAGAACGATTTAGTGATCATTTTTCTAATCCAAGATTGCCGCCGCACAAAACTATGTTTTCAGCAATATGGGTATCGTATCCGAGGTTCTCGAGGGTGCAGAGAACGATTTGGCGATCATTTTTCAAATCCAAAATGGCCGCCGCACAAAATTATGATTTGAGCAATATGGAAATCGTGTCCGAGTTTCTCGAGGTTGCAGAGAACAATTCTGTGATCATTTTTTAAATCCATGAGGGCTGCCGCAAACAATTATGTTTTTCAGCAATATGGATATCGTGGCCGAGGTTCTCGAGGGTGCACAGAACGATTTTGTGATCATTTTTGAAATCCAAGATGGCCGCCGCTCAAAAGTATGATAACTACATTATGGGTATCGTAACCGAGTTTCACGAGGGTGCAGAGAACAATTCTGTGATAATTTTTGGAATCCAAGAGGGCTGCCGCAAACAATATTGTTTTCAGCAATATGGTTATCATATCCGAGCTTCTCGAGAGTGCACAGAACGATTTTGTGATCAATTTTGAAATCAAAGATGGCTGCCGCTCAAAGTTATTATAACTCCATTATGGGTGTCGTATCCGAGGTTCTCGAGGGTGCAGAGAATGATTTTGTGATGATTTTTGAAATCCAAGATGGCCGCCGTACAAAATTATGATTTTAGCAATATGGATATCGTGCCCGAGGTTCTCGAGGGTGCAGAAAACGATTTTATGATCATTTTTCAAATCGAAGATGGCCGTCGCTCAAAAGCATGATAACTACATTATGGGTATCGTATCCGAGGTTCTCGAGGGTGCTGAGAACGATTATGTGATCATTTTTCAAATCCAAGATGGCCGCCACTCAAAATTATGATTTCAGCAACATGGATTTCGTATCCAAGATTCTCGAGGGTGCAAAGAACGATTTGGTGATCATTTTTCAAATCCATGATGGCCGCCGCACAAAATTATGATTTTAGCAATATGGATATCGTGTCCGAGGTTCTCGAGGGTGCAGAGAACGATTTGATGATCAATTTTCGAATCCGAGATTGCCGCCGCACAAAATTATGATTTCAGCAATATGGATATCGTACCCGAGGTTCCCGAGGGTGCAGAGAAAAATTCTGTGATCATTTTTTAAATCCAAGAGGGGTGCCGCAAGCAATTATGTTTTCAGCAATATGGATATCGTGGCCGAGGTTCTCGATGGTGCAGAAAACAATTTTGGGATCATTTTTAAATCCGAGATGGCCGCCGCTCAAAATTATGATAGCTACATAATGGGTATTGTATCCGAGGTTCTCGAGGGTGCAGAGAACAATTCAGTGATCATTTTCGAAATCCAAGAGGGCTGCCGCACACAATTTTGTTTTCAGCAATATGGTTATCGTATCCGAGGTTCTCGAGAGTGCACAGAACGATTTTGTGATCATTTTTGAAATCCAAGATTGCCGCCGCTCAAAATTATGATAACAACACTATGGGTATCGTATCCGAGGTTCTCGAGGGTGCAGGGAACGATTTTATGATCATTTTTCAAATCGAAGATGACCGCTAATCAAAAGCATGATAACTACATTATGGGTATCGTATCCGAGGTTCTCGAGGGTGCTGAGAACGATTTTGTGATCATTTTTCAAATCCAAGATGGCCGCCGCACAAAATTATGATTTCATCAATATGGATATCGTACCCGAGGTTCTCGAGGGTGCAGAGAACGATTTTGGTGATCATTTTTCAAATCCAAGATGGCCGCCGCACAAAATTATAATTTTAGAAATATGGATATCGTGCCCGAGGTTCTCGAGGGTGCAGAAAACAATTTTGGGATCAATTTTTAATCCGAGATGGCCGCCGTTTAAAATTATGATAACTACATTATGATTAACGTATCAGAGGTTCTCGAGGATGCAGAAAACGATTTTGTGATCATTTTTCAAATCCAAGATGGCCGATGCACATAATTATGATTTTAGCAATATGGATATCGTGCCCGAGGTTCTCGAGGGTGCAGAAAACAATTTTGGGATCAATTTTAAATCCGAGATGGCCGCCGTTTAAAATTATGATAACTACATTATGGTTATCGTATCAGAGGTTCTCGAGGATGCAGAAAACGATTTTGTGATCATTTTTCAAATCCAAGATGGCCGCCGCTTAAAAGTATGATAGCTAAATTATGGGTATCGTATCCGAGGTTCTCGAGGGTGCTGAGAACGATATTGTAATCATTTTTCAAATCCAAGAGGGCCGCCGTGCAATATTATGATCACAAAAATATGGGTATCGTATCCGAGGTTCTCGAGAGTGCAGAGAATGATTTTGTGATCATTTTTCAAATCCAAGATGGCCGCCGCTCAAAAGTATGATAACTACATTATGGGTATCGTAATCGAGGTTCTCGAGGGTGCTGAGAACGATTAAGTGATCATTTTTCTAATCCAAGATGGCCGCCGCACAAAACTATGTTTTCAGCAATATGGGTATCGTATCCGAGGTTCTCGAGGGTGCAGAGAACGATTTGGTGATCATTTTTCAAATCCAAGATGGCCGCCGCACAAAATTATGATTTGAGCAATATGGAAATCGTGTCCGAGTTTCTCGAGGTTGCAGAGAACAATTCTGTGATCATTTTTTAAATCCATGAGGGCTGCCGCAAACAATTATATTTTTCAGCAATATGGATATCGTGGCCGAGGTTCTCGAGGGTGCACAGAACGATTTTGTGATCATTTTTGAAATCCAAGATGGCCGCCGCTCAAAAGTATGATAACTACATTATGGGTATCGTAACCGAGTTTCACGAGGGTGCAGAGAACAATTCTGTGATAATTTTTGGAATCCAAGAGGGCTGCCGCAAACAATATTGTTTTCAGCAATATGGTTATCATATCCGAGCTTCTCGAGAGTGCACAGAACGATTTTGTGATCAATTTTGAAATCAAAGATGGCCACCGCTCAAAGTTATTATAACTCCATTATGGGTGTCGTATCCGAGGTTCTCGAGGGTGCAGAGAATGATTTTGTGATGATTTTTGAAATAAAAGATGGCCGCCGCACTAAATTATGATTTTAGCAATATGGATATCGTGCCCGAGGTTCTCGAGGGTGCAGAGAACGATTTCATGATCATTTTTCAAATCGAAGATGGCCGTCGCTCAAAAGCATGATAACTACATTATGGGTATCGTATCCGAGGTTCTCGAGGGTGCTGAGAACGATTTTGTGATCATTTTTCAAATCCAAGATGGCCGCCACTCAAAATTATGATTTCAGCAACATGGATTTCGTATCCAAAATTCTCGAGGGTGCAAAGAACGATTTGGTGATCATTTTTCAAATCCATGATGGCCGCCGCACAAAATTATGATTTTAGCAATATTGATATCGTGTCCGAGGTTCTCGAGGGTGCAGAGAACGATTTGATGATCAATTTTCGAATCCGAGATTGCCGCCGCACAAAATTATGATTTCAGCAATATGGATATCGTACCCGAGGTTCCCGAGGGTGCAGAGAAAAATTCTGTGATCATTTTTTAAATCCAAGAGGGGTGCCGCAAACAATTATGTTTTCAGCAATATGGATATCGTGGCCGAGGTTCTCGATGGTGCAGAAAACAATTTTGGGATCATTTTTAAATCCGAGATGGCCGCCGCTCAAAATTATGATAGCTACATAATGGGTATTGTATCCGAGGTTCTCGAGGGTGCAGAGAACAATTCAGTGATCATTTTCGAAATCCAAGAGTGCTGCCGCAAACAATATTGTTTTCAGCAATATGGTTATCGTATCCGAGGTTCTCGAGAGTGCACAGAACGATTTTGTGATCATTTTTGAAATCCAAGATTGCCGCCGCTCAAAATTATGATAACTACACTATGGGTATCGTATCCGAGGTTCTCGAGGGTGCTGAGAACGATTTTGTGATCATTTTTCAAATCCAAGATGGCCGCCGCACATAATTATGATTTCATCAATATGGATATCGTACCCGAGGTTCTCGAGGGTGCAGAGAACGATTTTGGTGATTATTTTTCAAATCCAAGATGGCCGACGCACAAAATTATGATTTTAGCAAAATGGATATCGTGCCCGAGGTTCTCGAGGGTGCAGAGAACGATTTTATGATCATTTTTCAAATCGAAGATGGCCGCCGCTCAAAAGCATGATAACTACATTATGGGTATCGTATCCGAGGTTCTCGAGGGTGCTGAGAACGATTTTGTGATCATTTTTCAAATCCAAGATGGCCGCCGCACATAATTATGATTTCATCAATATGGATATCGTACCCGAGGTTCTCGAGGGTGCAGAGAACGATTTTGGTGATTATTTTTCAAATCCAAGATGGCCGCCGCACAAAATTATGATTTTAGCAATATGGATATCGTGTCCGAGGTTCTCGAGGGTGCAGAGAACGATTTTATGATCATTTTTCAAATCGAAGATGGCCGCCGCTCAAAAGCATGATAACTACATTATGGGTATCGTATCCGAGGTTCTCGAGGGTGCTGAGAACGATTTTGTGATCATTTTTCAAATTCAAGATGGCCGCCGCACAAAATTATGATTTCATCAATATGGATATCGTACCCGAGGTTCTCGAGGGTGTAGAAAAGGATTTTGGTGATCATTTTTCAAATCCAAGATGGCCGCCGCACAAAATTATGATTTTAGCAATATGGATATCGTGTCCGAGGTTCTCGAGGGTGCAGAAAACAATTTTGGGATCAATTTTAAATCCGAGATGGCCGCCGTTTAAAATTATTATAACTACATTATGGTTATCGTATCAGAGGTTCTCGAGGATGCAGAAAACGATTTTGTGATCATTTTTCAAATCCAAGATGGCCGCCGCTTAAAAGTATGATAACTTCATTATGGGTATCGTATCCGAGGTTCTCGAGGGTGCTGAGAACGATTTTGTGATCATTTTTCTAAATCAAGGTGGCCTCTGCACAAAATTATGATTTCAGCAATATGGATATCGTGTCCGAGATTCTCGAGGGTGCAGAGAACGATTTGGTGATCATTTTTCAAATCCAAGATGGCCGCCGCTCAAAATTATGATAACTCCATTATGGGTGTCGTATCCGAGGTTCTCGAAGGTGCAGAGAACGATTTTATGATCATTTTTCAAATCGAAGATGGCCGCCGCTCAAAAGCATGATAACTACAATATGGGTATCGTATCCGAGGTTCTCGAGGGTGCTGAGAACGATTTTGTGATCATTTTTCAAATCCAAGACGCCGCCGCACAAAATTATGATTTCATCAATATGGATATCGTACCCGAGGTTCTCGAGGGTGCAGGGAACGATTTTGGTGATCATTTTTTAAATCCAAAATGGCCGCCGCACAAAATTATGATTTTAGCAATATGGATATCGTGTCCGAGGTTCTCGAGGGTGCAGAAAACAATTTTGGGATCAATTTTAAATCCGAGATGGCCGCCGTTTAAAATTATGATAACTACATTATGGTTATCGTATCAGAGGTTCTCGAGTATGCAGAAAACGATTTTGTGATTATTTTTCAAATCCAAGATGGCCGGCGCTTAAAAGTATGATAACTACATTATGGGTATCGTATCCGAGGTTCTCGAGGGTGCAGAGAACAATTCTGTGATCATATTAGAAATTCAAGAGGGCTGCCGCAGACAATATTGTTTTCAGCAATATGGTTATCGTATCCGAGGTTCTCGAGAGTGCACAGAACGATTTTGTGATCCTTTTTTGAAATCAAAGATGGCCGCCGCTCAAAATTATGATAACTCCATTATGGGTGTCGTATCCGAGGTTCTCGAGGGTGCAGAGAACGATTTTGTGATCATTTTTCAAATCCAAGATGGTCGCCGCTCAAAAGTATGATAACTACATTATGGGTATCGTTTCCGAGGTTCTCGAGGGTGCTGAGAACGATTTTGTGATCATTTTTCAAATCCAAGATGGCCGCCGCTCAAAATTATGATTTCAGCAATATGGATATCGTACTCGAGGTTCTCAAGGATGCAGAGAACGATTTGGTGATCATTTTTCAAATCCAAGATGGCCGCTGCACAAAATTATGATTTCAGCAAAATGGATATCGTGTTCAAGATTCTCGAGGGTGCAGAGAACAATTTGGTGATCATTTTTCAAATCCATGATGGCCGCCGCACAAAATTATGATTTGAGCAATATGGATATCGTGTCCGAGGTTCTCGAGGGTGCATAGAACGATTTGGTGATCATTTTTCGAAACCAAGATGGCCGCCGCACAAAATTATGATAACTCCATTATGGGTGTCGTATCCGAGGTTCTCGAAGGTGCAGAGAACGATTTTATGATCATTTTTCAAATCGAAGATGGCCGCCGCTCAAAAGCATGATAACTACAATATGGGTATCGTATCCGAGGTTCTCGAGGGTGCTGAGAACGATTTTGTGATCATTTTTCAAATCCAAGACGCCGCCGCACAAAATTATGATTTCATCAATATGGATATCGTACCCGAGGTTCTCGAGGGTGCAGGGAACGATTTTGGTGATCATTTTTTAAATCCAAAATGGCCGCCGCACAAAATTATGATTTTAGCAATATGGATATCGTGTCCGAGGTTCTCGAGGGTGCAGAAAACAATTTTGGGATCAATTTTAAATCCGAGATGGCCGCCGTTTAAAATTATGATAACTACATTATGGTTATCGTATCAGAAGTTCTCGAGTATGCAGAAAACGATTTTGTGATTATTTTTCAAATCCAAGATGGCCGGCGCTTAAAAGTATGATAACTACATTATGGGTATCGTATCCGAGGTTCTCGAGGGTGCAGAAAACAATTGTGTGATCATATTTGAAATTCAAGAGGGCTGCCGCAGACAATATTGTTTTCAGCAATATGGTTATCGTATCCGAGGTTCTCGAGAGTGCACAGAACGATTTTGTGATCCTTTTTTGAAATCAAAGATGGCCGCCGCTCAAAATTATGATAACTCCATTATGGGTGTCGTATCCGAGGTTCTCGAGGGTGCAGAGAACGATTTTGTGATCATTTTTCAAATCCAAGATGGTCGCCGCTCAAAAGTATGATAACTACATTATGGGTATCGTTTCCGAGGTTCTCGAGGGTGCTGAGAACGATTTTGTGATCATTTTTCAAATCCAAGATGGCCGCCGCACAAAATTATGATTTCATCAATATGGATATCGTACTCGAGGTTCTCAAGGGTGCAGAGAACGATTTTGGTGATTATTTTTCAAATCCAAGATGGCCGCCGCACAAAATTATGATTTTAGCAAAATGGATATCGTGCCCGAGGTTCTCGAGGGTGCAGAGAACGATTTTATGATCATTTTTGAAATCCAAGATTGCCGCCGCTCAAAATTATGATAACTACACTATGGGTATCGTATCCGAGGTTCTCGAGGGTGCTGAGAACGATTTTGTGATCATTTTTCAAATCCAAGATGGCCGCCGCACATAATTATGATTTCATCAATATGGATATCGTACCCGAGGTTCTCGAGGGTGCAGAGAACGATTTTGGTGATTATTTTTCAAATCCAAGATGGCCGCCGCACAAAATTATGATTTTAGCAAAATGGATATCGTGCCCGAGGTTCTCGAGGGTGCAGAGAACGATTTTATGATCATTTTTCAAATCGAAGATGGCCGCCGCTCAAAAGCATGATAACTACATTATGGGTATCGTATCCGAGGTTCTCGAGGGTGCTGAGAACGATTTTGTGATCATTTTTCAAATCCAAGATGGCCGCCGCACATAATTATGATTTCATCAATATGGATATCGTACCCGAGGTTCTCGAGGGTGCAGAGAACGATTTTGGTGATTATTTTTCAAATCCAAGATGGCCGCCGCACAAAATTATGATTTTAGCAATATGGATATCGTGCCCGAGGTTCTCGAGGGTGCAGAGAACGATTTTATGATCATTTTTCAAATCGAAGATGGCCGCCGCTCAAAAGCATGATAACTACATTATGGGTATCGTCTCCGAGGTTCTCGAGGGTGCTGAGAACGATTTTGTGATCATTTTTCAAATTCAAGATGGCCGCCGCACAAAATTATGATTTCATCAATATGGATATCGTACCCGAGGTTCTCGAGGGTGTAGAAAAGGATTTTGGTGATCATTTTTCAAATCCAAGATGGCCGCCGCACAAAATTATGATTTTAGCAATATGGATATCGTGTCCGAGGTTCTCGAGGGTGCAGAAAACAATTTTGGGATCAATTTTAAATCCGAGATGGCCGCCGTTTAAAATTATTATAACTACATTATGGTTATCGTATCAGAGGTTCTCGAGGATGCAGAAAACGATTTTGTGATCATTTTTCAAATCCAAGATGGCCGCCGCTTAAAAGTATGATAACTTCATTATGGGTATCGTATCCGAGGTTCTCGAGGGTGCTGAGAACGATTTTGTGATCATTTTTCTAAATCAAGGTGGCCTCTGCACAAAATTATGATTTCAGCAATATGGATATCGTGTCCGAGATTCTCGAGGGTGCAGAGAACGATTTGGTGATCATTTTTCAAATCCAAGATGGCCGCCGCTCAAAATTATGATAACTCCATTATGGGTGTCGTATCCGAGGTTCTCGAAGGTGCAGAGAACGATTTTATGATCATTTTTCAAATCGAAGATGGCCGCCGCTCAAAAGCATGATAACTACAATATGGGTATCGTATCCGAGGTTCTCGAGGGTGCTGAGAACGATTTTGTGATCATTTTTCAAATCCAAGACGCCGCCGCACAAAATTATGATTTCATCAATATGGATATCGTACCCGAGGTTCTCGAGGGTGCAGGGAACGATTTTGGTGATCATTTTTTAAATCCAAAATGGCCGCCGCACAAAATTATGATTTTAGCAATATGGATATCGTGTCCGAGGTTCTCGAGGGTGCAGAAAACAATTTTGGGATCAATTTTAAATCCGAGATGGCCGCCGTTTAAAATTATGATAACTACATTATGGTTATCGTATCAGAGGTTCTCGAGTATGCAGAAAACGATTTTGTGATTATTTTTCAAATCCAAGATGGCCGGCGCTTAAAAGTATGATAACTACATTATGGGTATCGTATCCGAGGTTCTCGAGGGTGCAGAGAACAATTCTGTGATCATATTAGAAATTCAAGAGGGCTGCCGCAGACAATATTGTTTTCAGCAATATGGTTATCGTATCCGAGGTTCTCGAGAGTGCACAGAACGATTTTGTGATCCTTTTTTGAAATCAAAGATGGCCGCCGCTCAAAATTATGATAACTCCATTATGGGTGTCGTATCCGAGGTTCTCGAGGGTGCAGAGAACGATTTTGTGATCATTTTTCAAATCCAAGATGGTCGCCGCTCAAAAGTATGATAACTACATTATGGGTATCGTTTCCGAGGTTCTCGAGGGTGCTGAGAACGATTTTGTGATCATTTTTCAAATCCAAGATGGCCGCCGCACAAAATTATGATTTCATCAATATGGATATCGTACTCGAGGTTCTCAAGGATGCAGAGAACGATTTGGTGATCATTTTTCAAATCCAAGATGGCCGCTGCACAAAATTATGATTTCAGCAAAATGGATATCGTGTTCAAGATTCTCGAGGGTGCAGAGAACAATTTGGTGATCATTTTTCAAATCCATGATGGCCGCCGCACAAAATTATGATTTGAGCAATATGGATATCGTGTCCGAGGTTCTCGAGGGTGCATAGAACGATTTGGTGATCATTTTTCGAAACCAAGATGGCCGCCGCACAAAATTATGATAACTCCATTATGGGTGTCGTATCCGAGGTTCTCGAAGGTGCAGAGAACGATTTTATGATCATTTTTCAAATCGAAGATGGCCGCCGCTCAAAAGCATGATAACTACAATATGGGTATCGTTTCCGAGGTTCTCGAGGGTGCTGAGAACGATTTTGTGATCATTTTTCAAATCCAAGACGCCGCCGCACAAAATTATGATTTCATCAATATGGATATCGTACCCGAGGTTCTCGAGGGTGCAGGGAACGATTTTGGTGATCATTTTTTAAATCCAAAATGGCCGCCGCACAAAATTATGATTTTAGCAATATGGATATCGTGTCCGAGGTTCTCGAGGGTGCAGAAAACAATTTTGGGATCAATTTTAAATCCGAGATGGCCGCCGTTTAAAATTATGATAACTACATTATGGTTATCGTATCAGAAGTTCTCGAGTATGCAGAAAACGATTTTGTGATTATTTTTCAAATCCAAGATGGCCGGCGCTTAAAAGTATGATAACTACATTATGGGTATCGTATCCGAGGTTCTCGAGGGTGCAGAGAACAATTGTGTGATCATATTTGAAATTCAAGAGGGCTGCCGCAGACAATATTGTTTTCAGCAATATGGTTATCGTATCCGAGGTTCTCGAGAGTGCACAGAACGATTTTGTGATCCTTTTTTGAAATCAAAGATGGCCGCCGCTCAAAATTATGATAACTCCATTATGGGTGTCGTATCCGAGGTTCTCGAGGGTGCAGAGAACGATTTTGTGATCATTTTTCAAATCCAAGATGGTCGCCGCTCAAAAGTATGATAACTACATTATGGGTATCGTTTCCGAGGTTCTCGAGGGTGCTGAGAACGATTTTGTGATCATTTTTCAAATCCAAGATGGCCGCCGCACAAAATTATGATTTCATCAATATGGATATCGTACTCGAGGTTCTCAAGGGTGCAGAGAACGATTTGGTGATCATTTTTCAAATCCAAGATGGCCGCTGCACAAAATTATGATTTCAGCAAAATGGATATCGTGTTCAAGATTCTCGAGGGTGCAGAGAACAATTTGGTGATCATTTTTCAAATCCATGATGGCCGCCGCACAAAATTATGATTTGAGCAATATGGATATCGTGTCCGAGGTTCTCGAGGGTGCATAGAACGATTTGGTGATCATTTTTCGAATCCAAGATGGCCGCCGCACAAAATTATGATTTTAGCAATATGGGTATCGTATCCGAGGCACTCGAGCGTGCACAGAACGATTTTGTGATCATTTTTGATATCCAAGATGGCCGCCGCTCAAAAGTATGATAACTACATTATGGGTATCGTATCCGAGGTTCACGAGGGTGCAGAGAACAATTCTGTGATCATTTTTGAAATCCAAGTGGGCTGCCGCAAACAATATTGTTTTCAGAAATATGGTTATCATATCCGAGCTTCTCGAGAGTGCACAGAACGATTTTGTGATCATTTTTCAAATCGAAGATGGCCGCCGATCAAAAGCATGGTAACTACATTATGGGTATCGTATCCGAGGTTCTCGAGGGTGCTGAGAACGATTTTGTGATCATTTTTCAAATCCAAGATGGCCGCCGCACAAAATTATGATTTCATCAATATGGATATCGTACCCGAGGTTCTCGAGGGTGCAGAGAACGATTTTGGTGATCATTTTGCAAATCCAAGATGGCCGCCGCACAAAATAATGATTTTAGCAATATGGATATCGTGCCCGAGGTTCTCGAGGGTGCAGAAAACAATTTTGGGATCAATTTTAAATCCGAGATGGCCGCCGTTTAAAATTATGATAACTGCATTATGGTTATCGTATCAGAGGTTCTCGAGGATGCAGAAAACGATTTTGTGATCATTTCTCAAATCCAAGATGGCCGCCGCTCAAAAGTATGATAACTATATCATGGGTATCGTATCCGAGGTTCTCGAGGGTGCAGAGAACAATTCTGTGATCATTTTTGAAATCCAAGAGGGCTGCCGCAAACAATATTGTTTTCAGCAATATGGTTATCATATCCGAGCTTCTCGAGTGTGCACAGAACGATTTTGTGATCATTTTTGAAATCCAAGATGGCCGCCGCTCAAAATTATGATAATTCCATTATGGGTGTCGTATCCGAGGTTCTCGAGGGTGCAGAGAACGATTTAATGATCATTTTTCAAATCGAAGATGGTCGCCGCTCAAAATTATGATAACTCCATTATGGATATCGTGTCCGAGGTTCTCGAGGGTACAGAAAACAATTTTGGGATCAATTTTAAATCCGAGATGGCCGCCGCTCAAAATTATGATAACTACATAATGGGTATCGTATCAGAGGTTCTCGAGGGTGTAGAGAACGATTTTTTGATCATTTTTCAAATCCAAGATGGCCGCCGCTCAAAAGTATGATAACTACATTATGGGTATCGTATCCGAGGTTCACGAGGGTGCAGAGAACAATTCTGTGATCATTTTTGAAATCCAAGAGGGCTGCCGCAATCAATATTGATTTCAGCAATATGGTTATCATATCCGAGCTTCTCGAGTGTGCACAGAACGACTTTGTGATCATTTTTGAAATCCAAGATGGCCGCCGCTCAAAATTATGATAATTCCATTATGGGTGTCGTATCCGAGGTTCTCGAGGGTGCAGAGAACGATTTAATGATCATTTTTCAAATCGAAGATGGCCGCCGCTCAAAAGCATGATAACTACATTATGGGTATCGTATCCGAGGTTCTCGAGGGTGCTGAGAACGATTTTGTGATCATTTTTCAAATCCAAGATGGCCGCCGCACAAAATTATGATATTAGCAATATGGATATCGTGTTTGAGGTTCTCGAGGGTGCAGAGAACAATTTTGTGATAATTTTTGAAATCCAAGAGGGGTGCCGCAAACAATTATGTTTTCAGCAATATGGATATCGTGTCCGAGGTTCTCGAGGGTGCAGAAAACAATTTTGGGAACAATTTTAAATCCGAGATGGCCGCCGTTTAAAATTATGATTACTACATTATGGTTATCGTATCAGAGGTTCACGAGGGTGCAGAGAACAATTCTGTGATCATTTTTGAAATCCAAGAGGGCTGCAGCAAACAATATTGTTTTCAGCAATATGGTTATCATATTCGAGCTTCTCGAGAGTGCACAGAACGATTTTGTGATCATTTTTGAATTCCAAGATGGCCGCCGCTCAAAATTATGATAACTCCATTATGGGTGTCGTATCCGAGGTTCTCGAGGGTGCAGGGAACGATTTTGGTGATCATTTTTTAAATCCAAAATGGCCGCCGCACAAAATTATGATTTTAGCAATATGGATATCGTGTCCGAGGTTCTCGAGGGTGCAGAAAACAATTTTGGGATAAATTTTAAATCCGAGATGGCCGCCGTTTAAAATTATGATAACTACATTATGGTTATCGTATCAGAGGTTCTTGAGTATGCAGAAAACGATTTTGTGATTATTTTTCAAATCCAAGATGGCCGGCGCTTAAAAGTATGATAACTACATTATGGGTATCGTATCCGAGGTTCTCGAGGGTGCAGAGAACAATTCTGTGATCATATTAGAAATTCAAGAGGGCTGCCGCAGACAATATTGTTTTCAGCAATATGGTTATCGTATCCGAGGTTCTCGAGAGTGCACAGAACGATTTTGTGATCCTTTTTTGAAATCAAAGATGGCCGCCGCTCAAAATTATGATAACTCCATTATGGGTGTCGTATCCGAGGTTCTCGAGGGTGCAGAGAACGATTTTGTGATCATTTTTCAAATCCAAGATGGCCGCCGCTCAAAAGTATGATAACTACATTATGGGTATCGTATCCGAGGTTCTCGAGGGTGCTGAGAACGATTTTGTGATCATTTTTCAAATCCAAGATGGCCGCCGCACAAAATTATGATTTCATCAATATGGATATCGTACTCGAGGTTCTCAAGGATGCAGAGAACGATTTGGTGATCATTTTTCAAATCCAAGATGGCCGCTGCACAAAATTATGATTTCAGCAAAATGGATATCGTGTTCAAGATTCTCGAGGGTGCAGAGAACAATTTGGTGATCATTTTTCAAATCCATGATGGCCGCCGCACAAAATTATGATTTGAGCAATATGGATATCGTGTCCGAGGTTCTCGAGGGTGCATAGAACGATTTGGTGATCATTTTTCGAAACCAAGATGGCCGCCGCACAAAATTATGATAACTCCATTATGGGTGTCGTATCCGAGGTTCTCGAAGGTGCAGAGAACGATTTTATGATCATTTTTCAAATCGAAGATGGCCGCCGCTCAAAAGCATGATAACTACAATATGGGTATCGTATCCGAGGTTCTCGAGGGTGCTGAGAACGATTTTGTGATCATTTTTCAAATCCAAGACGCCGCCGCACAAAATTATGATTTCATCAATATGGATATCGTACCCGAGGTTCTCGAGGGTGCAGGGAACGATTTTGGTGATCATTTTTTAAATCCAAAATGGCCGCCGCACAAAATTATGATTTTAGCAATATGGATATCGTGTCCGAGGTTCTCGAGGGTGCAGAAAACAATTTTGGGATCAATTTTAAATCCGAGATGGCCGCCGTTTAAAATTATGATAACTACATTATGGTTATCGTATCAGAAGTTCTCGAGTATGCAGAAAACGATTTTGTGATTATTTTTCAAATCCAAGATGGCCGGCGCTTAAAAGTATGATAACTACATTATGGGTATCGTATCCGAGGTTCTCGAGGGTGCAGAGAACAATTGTGTGATCATATTTGAAATTCAAGAGGGCTGCCGCAGACAATATTGTTTTCAGCAATATGGTTATCGTATCCGAGGTTCTCGAGAGTGCACAGAACGATTTTGTGATCCTTTTTTGAAATCAAAGATGGCCGCCGCTCAAAATTATGATAACTCCATTATGGGTGTCGTATCCGAGGTTCTCGAGGGTGCAGAGAACGATTTTGTGATCATTTTTCAAATCCAAGATGGTCGCCGCTCAAAAGTATGATAACTACATTATGGGTATCGTTTCCGAGGTTCTCGAGGGTGCTGAGAACGATTTTGTGATCATTTTTCAAATCCAAGATGGCCGCCGCACAAAATTATGATTTCATCAATATGGATATCGTACTCGAGGTTCTCAAGGGTGCAGAGAACGATTTGGTGATCATTTTTCAAATCCAAGATGGCCGCTGCACAAAATTATGATTTCAGCAAAATGGATATCGTGTTCAAGATTCTCGAGGGTGCAGAGAACAATTTGGTGATCATTTTTCAAATCCATGATGGCCGCCGCACAAAATTATGATTTGAGCAATATGGATATCGTGTCCGAGGTTCTCGAGGGTGCATAGAACGATTTGGTGATCATTTTTCGAATCCAAGATGGCCGCCGCACAAAATTATGATTTTAGCAATATGGGTATCGTATCCGAGGCACTCGAGCGTGCACAGAACGATTTTGTGATCATTTTTGATATCCAAGATGGCCGCCGCTCAAAAGTATGATAACTACATTATGGGTATCGTATCCGAGGTTCACGAGGGTGCAGAGAACAATTCTGTGATCATTTTTGAAATACAAGTGGGCTGCCGCAAACAATATTGTTTTCAGAAATATGGTTATCATATCCGAGCTTCTCGAGAGTGCACAGAACGATTTTGTGATCATTTTTCAAATCGAAGATGGCCGCCGCTCAAAATTATGATAATTCCATTATGGGTGTCGTATCCGAGGTTCTCGAGGGTGCAGAGAACGATTTAATGATCATTTTTCAAATCGAAGATGGTCGCCGCTCAAAATTATGATAACTCCATTATGGATATCGTGTCCGAGGTTCTCGAGGGTACAGAAAACAATTTTGGGATCAATTTTAAATCCGAGATGGCCGCCGCTCAAAATTATGATAACTACATAATGGGTATCGTATCAGAGGTTCTCGAGGGTGTAGAGAACGATTTTTTGATCATATTTCAAATCCAAGATGGCCGCCGCTCAAAAGTATGATAACTACATTATGGGTATCGTATCCGAGGTTCACGAGGGTGCAGAGAACAATTCTGTGATCATTTTTGAAATCCAAGAGGGCTGCCGCAATCAATATTGATTTCAGCAATATGGTTATCATATCCGAGCTTCTCGAGTGTGCACAGAACGACTTTGTGATCATTTTTGAAATCCAAGATGGCCGCCGCTCAAAATAATGATAATTCCATTATGGGTGTCGTATCCGAGGTTCTCGAGGGTGCAGAGAACGATTTTGTGATCATTTTTCAAATCCAAGATGGCCGCCGCACAAAATTATGATATTAGCAATATGGATATCGTGTTTGAGGTTCTCGAGGGTGCAGAGAACAATTTTGTGATAATTTTTGAAATCCAAGAGGGGTGCCGCAAACAATTATGTTTTCAGCAATATGGATATCGTGTCCGAGGTTCTCGAGGGTGCAGAAAACAATTTTGGGAACAATTTTAAATCCGAGATGGCCGCCGTTTAAAATTATGATTACTACATTATGGTTATCGTATCAGAGGTTCACGAGGGTGCAGAGAACAATTCTGTGATCATTTTTGAAATCCAAGAGGGCTGCAGCAAACAATATTGTTTTCAGCAATATGGTTATCATATTCGAGCTTCTCGAGAGTGCACAGAACGATTTTGTGATCATTTTTGAATTCCAAGATGGCCGCCGCTCAAAATTATGATAACTCCATTATGGGTGTCGTATCCGAGGTTCTCGAGGGTGCAGGGAACGATTTTGGTGATCATTTTTTAAATCCAAAATGGCCGCCGCACAAAATTATGATTTTAGCAATATGGATATCGTGTCCGAGGTTCTCGAGGGTGCAGAAAACAATTTTGGGATAAATTTTAAATCCGAGATGGCCGCCGTTTAAAATTATGATAACTACATTATGGTTATCGTATCAGAGGTTCTTGAGTATGCAGAAAACGATTTTGTGATTATTTTTCAAATCCAAGATGGCCGGCGCTTAAAAGTATGATAACTACATTATGGGTATCGTATCCGAGGTTCTCGAGGGTGCAGAGAACAATTCTGTGATCATATTAGAAATTCAAGAGGGCTGCCGCAGACAATATTGTTTTCAGCAATATGGTTATCGTATCCGAGGTTCTCGAGAGTGCACAGAACGATTTTGTGATCCTTTTTTGAAATCAAAGATGGCCGCCGCTCAAAATTATGATAACTCCATTATGGGTGTCGTATCCGAGGTTCTCGAGGGTGCAGAGAACGATTTTGTGATCATTTTTCAAATCCAAGATGGTCGCCGCTCAAAAGTATGATAACTACATTATGGGTATCGTTTCCGAGGTTCTCGAGGGTGCTGAGAACGATTTTGTGATCATTTTTCAAATCCAAGATGGCCGCCGCACAAAATTATGATTTCATCAATATGGATATCGTACTCGAGGTTCTCAAGGATGCAGAGAACGATTTGGTGATCATTTTTCAAATCCAAGATGGCCGCTGCACAAAATTATGATTTCAGCAAAATGGATATCGTGTTCAAGATTCTCGAGGGTGCAGAGAACAATTTGGTGATCATTTTTCAAATCCATGATGGCCGCCGCACAAAATTATGATTTGAGCAATATGGATATCGTGTCCGAGGTTCTCGAGGGTGCATAGAACGATTTGGTGATCATTTTTCGAAACCAAGATGGCCGCCGCACAAAATTATGATAACTCCATTATGGGTGTCGTATCCGAGGTTCTCGAAGGTGCAGAGAACGATTTTATGATCATTTTTCAAATCGAAGATGGCCGCCGCTCAAAAGCATGATAACTACAATATGGGTATCGTATCCGAGGTTCTCGAGGGTGCTGAGAACGATTTTGTGATCATTTTTCAAATCCAAGACGCCGCCGCACAAAATTATGATTTCATCAATATGGATATCGTACCCGAGGTTCTCGAGGGTGCAGGGAACGATTTTGGTGATCATTTTTTAAATCCAAAATGGCCGCCGCACAAAATTATGATTTTAGCAATATGGATATCGTGTCCGAGGTTCTCGAGGGTGCAGAAAACAATTTTGGGATCAATTTTAAATCCGAGATGGCCGCCGTTTAAAATTATGATAACTACATTATGGTTATCGTATCAGAAGTTCTCGAGTATGCAGAAAACGATTTTGTGATTATTTTTCAAATCCAAGATGGCCGGCGCTTAAAAGTATGATAACTACATTATGGGTATCGTATCCGAGGTTCTCGAGGGTGCAGAGAACAATTGTGTGATCATATTTGAAATTCAAGAGGGCTGCCGCAGACAATATTGTTTTCAGCAATATGGTTATCGTATCCGAGGTTCTCGAGAGTGCACAGAACGATTTTGTGATCCTTTTTTGAAATCAAAGATGGCCGCCGCTCAAAATTATGATAACTCCATTATGGGTGTCGTATCCGAGGTTCTCGAGGGTGCAGAGAACGATTTTGTGATCATTTTTCAAATCCAAGATGGTCGCCGCTCAAAAGTATGATAACTACATTATGGGTATCGTTTCCGAGGTTCTCGAGGGTGCTGAGAACGATTTTGTGATCATTTTTCAAATCCAAGATGGCCGCCGCACAAAATTATGATTTCATCAATATGGATATCGTACTCGAGGTTCTCAAGGGTGCAGAGAACGATTTGGTGATCATTTTTCAAATCCAAGATGGCCGCTGCACAAAATTATGATTTCAGCAAAATGGATATCGTGTTCAAGATTCTCGAGGGTGCAGAGAACAATTTGGTGATCATTTTTCAAATCCATGATGGCCGCCGCACAAAATTATGATTTGAGCAATATGGATATCGTGTCCGAGGTTCTCGAGGGTGCATAGAACGATTTGGTGATCATTTTTCGAATCCAAGATGGCCGCCGCACAAAATTATGATTTTAGCAATATGGGTATCGTATCCGAGGCACTCGAGCGTGCACAGAACGATTTTGTGATCATTTTTGATATCCAAGATGGCCGCCGCTCAAAAGTATGATAACTACATTATGGGTATCGTATCCGAGGTTCACGAGGGTGCAGAGAACAATTCTGTGATCATTTTTGAAATCCAAGTGGGCTGCCGCAAACAATATTGTTTTCAGAAATATGGTTATCATATCCGAGCTTCTCGAGAGTGCACAGAACGATTTTGTGATCATTTTTCAAATCGAAGATGGCCGCCGCTCAAAATTATGATAATTCCATTATGGGTGTCGTATCCGAGGTTCTCGAGGGTGCAGAGAACGATTTAATGATCATTTTTCAAATCGAAGATGGTCGCCGCTCAAAATTATGATAACTCCATTATGGATATCGTGTCCGAGGTTCTCGAGGGTACAGAAAACAATTTTGGGATCAATTTTAAATCCGAGATGGCCGCCGCTCAAAATTATGATAACTACATAATGGGTATCGTATCAGAGGTTCTCGAGGGTGTAGAGAACGATTTTTTGATCATATTTCAAATCCAAGATGGCCGCCGCTCAAAAGTATGATAACTACATTATGGGTATCGTATCCGAGGTTCACGAGGGTGCAGAGAACAATTCTGTGATCATTTTTGAAATCCAAGAGGGCTGCCGCAATCAATATTGATTTCAGCAATATGGTTATCATATCCGAGCTTCTCGAGTGTGCACAGAACGACTTTGTGATCATTTTTGAAATCCAAGATGGCCGCCGCTCAAAATAATGATAATTCCATTATGGGTGTCGTATCCGAGGTTCTCGAGGGTGCAGAGAACGATTTTGTGATCATTTTTCAAATCCAAGATGGCCGCCGCACAAAATTATGATATTAGCAATATGGATATCGTGTTTGAGGTTCTCGAGGGTGCAGAGAACAATTTTGTGATAATTTTTGAAATCCAAGAGGGGTGCCGCAAACAATTATGTTTTCAGCAATATGGATATCGTGTCCGAGGTTCTCGAGGGTGCAGAAAACAATTTTGGGAACAATTTTAAATCCGAGATGGCCGCCGTTTAAAATTATGATTACTACATTATGGTTATCGTATCAGAGGTTCACGAGGGTGCAGAGAACAATTCTGTGATCATTTTTGAAATCCAAGAGGGCTGCAGCAAACAATATTGTTTTCAGCAATATGGTTATCATATTCGAGCTTCTCGAGAGTGCACAGAACGATTTTGTGATCATTTTTGAATTCCAAGATGGCCGCCGCTCAAAATTATGATAACTCCATTACGGGTGTCGTATCCGAGGTTCTCGAAGGTGCAGGGAACGATTTTATGATCATTTTTCAAATCGAAGATGGCCGACGCTCAAAAGCATGATAACTACAATATGGGTATCGTATCCGAGGTTCTCGAGGGTTCTGAGAACGATTTTGTGATCATTTTTCAAATCCAAGATGGCTGCCGCACAAAATTATGATTTCATCAATATGGATATCGTACCCGAGGTTCTCGAGGGTGCAGAGAACGATTTTGGTGATCATTTATCAAATCCAAGATGGCCGCCGCACAAAATTATGATTTTAGCAATATGGATATCGTGTCAGAGGTTCTCGAGGGTGCAGAAAACAATTTTGGGATCAATTTTAAATCCGAGATGGCCGCCGTTTAAAATTATGATAACTACATTATGGTTATCGTATCAGAGGTTCTCGAGGATGCAGAAAACGATTTTGTGATTATTTTTCAAATCCAAGATGGCCGCTGCTTAAAAGTATGATAACTACATTAGGGTATCGTATCCGAGGTTCTCGAGGGTGCAGAGAACAATTCTGTGATCATTTTTGAAATTCAAGAGGGCTGCCGCAAACAATATTGTTTTCAGCGATATGGTTATCGTATCCGAGGTTCTCGAGAGTGCACAGAACGATTTTGTGATCATTTTTCAAATCCAAGATGGCCGCCGCACAAAATTATGATTTCATCAATATGGATATCGTACCCGAGGTTCTCAAGGATGCAGAGAACGATTTGGTGATCATTTTTCAAATCCAAGATGGCCGCCGCACAAAATTATGATTTTAGCAATATGGATATGGTGTCCGAGGTTCTCGAGGGTGGAGAGAACAATTTTGTGATCATTTTTGAAATCCAAGAGGGCTGCCGCAAACAATTATGATTTGAAACATGATTTGAGCAATATGGATATCGTGTCCGAGGTTCTCGAGGGTGCATAGAACGATTTGGTGATCATTTTTAGAATCCAAGATGGCCGCCGCACAAAATTATGATTTTAGCAATATGGGTATCGTATCCGAGGTACTCGAGCGTGCACAGAACGATTGTGTGATCATTTTTGTAATCCAAGATGGACGCCGCTCAAAAGTATGATAACTACATTATGGGTATCGTATCCGAGGTTCACGAGGGTGCAGAGAACAATTCTGTGATCATTTTTGAAATCCAAGAGGGCTGCCGCCAACAATATTGTTTTCAGAAATATGGTTATCATATCCGAGCTTCTCGAGAGTGCACAGAACGATTTTGTGATCATTTTTGAAATCCAAGATGGCCGCCGCTCAAAATTATGATAACTCCATTATGGGTGTCGTATCCGAGGTTCTCGAGGGTGCTGAGAACGATTTTGTGATCATTTTTCAAATCCAAGATGGCCGCCGCACAAAATTATGATTTTAGCAATATGGATATCGTGCCCGAGGTTCTCGAGGGTGCAGAAAACAATTTTGGGATCAATTTTAAATCCGAGATGGCCGCCGTTTAAAATTATGATAACTACATTATGGTTATCGTATCAGAGTTTCACGAGGGTGCAGAGAACAATTCTGTGATCATTTTTGAAATCCAAGAGGGCTGCCGCAAACAATATTGTTTTCAGCAATATGGTTATCATATTCGAGCTTCTCGAGAGGGCACAGAACGATTTTGTGATCATTTTTGAAATCCAAGATGGCCGCCGCTCAAAATTATGATAACTCCAATATGGGTGTCGTATCCGAGGTTCTCGAGGGCGCTGAGAACGATTTTGTGATCATTTTTCAAATCCAAGATGGCTGCCGCACAAAATTATGATTTCATCAATATGGATATCGTACCCGAGGTTCTCGAGGGTGCAGAGAACGATTTTGGTGATCATTTTTCAAATCCAAGATGGCCGCCGCACAAAATTATGATTTTAGCAATATGGATGTCGTGTCCGAGGTTCTCGAGGGTGCAGAAAACAATTTTGGGATCAATTTTAAATCCGAGATGGCCGCCGCACAAAACTATGATATTAGCAATATGGATATCGTGTTTGAGGTTCTCGAGGGTGCAGAGAACAATTTTGTGATAATTTTTGAAATCCAAGAGGGGTGCCGCAAACAATTATGTTTTCAGCAATATGGTTATCATATCCGAGCTTCTCGAGAGTGCACAGAACGATTTTGTGATCCTTTTTTGAAATCAAAGATGGCCGCCGCTCAAAATTATGATAACTCCATTATGGGTGTCGTATCCGAGGTTCTCGAGGGTGCAGAGAACGATTTTGTGATCATTTTTCAAATCCAAGATGGTCGCCGCTCAAAAGTATGATAACTACATTATGGGTATCGTTTCCGAGGTTCTCGAGGGTGCTGAGAACGATTTTGTGATCATTTTTCAAATCCAAGATGGCCGCCGCACAAAATTATGATTTCATCAATATGGATATCGTACTCGAGGTTCTCAAGGATGCAGAGAACGATTTGGTGATCATTTTTCAAATCCAAGATGGCCGCTGCACAAAATTATGATTTCAGCAAAATGGATATCGTGTTCAAGATTCTCGAGGGTGCAGAGAACAATTTGGTGATCATTTTTCAAATCCATGATGGCCGCCGCACAAAATTATGATTTGAGCAATATGGATATCGTGTCCGAGGTTCTCGAGGGTGCATAGAACGATTTGGTGATCATTTTTCGAAACCAAGATGGCCGCCGCACAAAATTATGATAACTCCATTATGGGTGTCGTATCCGAGGTTCTCGAAGGTGCAGAGAACGATTTTATGATCATTTTTCAAATCGAAGATGGCCGCCGCTCAAAAGCATGATAACTACAATATGGGTATCGTATCCGAGGTTCTCGAGGGTGCTGAGAACGATTTTGTGATCATTTTTCAAATCCAAGACGCCGCCGCACAAAATTATGATTTCATCAATATGGATATCGTACCCGAGGTTCTCGAGGGTGCAGGGAACGATTTTGGTGATCATTTTTTAAATCCAAAATGGCCGCCGCACAAAATTATGATTTTAGCAATATGGATATCGTGTCCGAGGTTCTCGAGGGTGCAGAAAACAATTTTGGGATCAATTTTAAATCCGAGATGGCCGCCGTTTAAAATTATGATAACTACATTATGGTTATCGTATCAGAAGTTCTCGAGTATGCAGAAAACGATTTTGTGATTATTTTTCAAATCCAAGATGGCCGGCGCTTAAAAGTATGATAACTACATTATGGGTATCGTATCCGAGGTTCTCGAGGGTGCAGAGAACAATTGTGTGATCATATTTGAAATTCAAGAGGGCTGCCGCAGACAATATTGTTTTCAGCAATATGGTTATCGTATCCGAGGTTCTCGAGAGTGCACAGAACGATTTTGTGATCCTTTTTTGAAATCAAAGATGGCCGCCGCTCAAAATTATGATAACTCCATTATGGGTGTCGTATCCGAGGTTCTCGAGGGTGCAGAGAACGATTTTGTGATCATTTTTCAAATCCAAGATGGTCGCCGCTCAAAAGTATGATAACTACATTATGGGTATCGTTTCCGAGGTTCTCGAGGGTGCTGAGAACGATTTTGTGATCATTTTTCAAATCCAAGATGGCCGCCGCACAAAATTATGATTTCATCAATATGGATATCGTACTCGAGGTTCTCAAGGGTGCAGAGAACGATTTGGTGATCATTTTTCAAATCCAAGATGGCCGCTGCACAAAATTATGATTTCAGCAAAATGGATATCGTGTTCAAGATTCTCGAGGGTGCAGAGAACAATTTGGTGATCATTTTTCAAATCCATGATGGCCGCCGCACAAAATTATGATTTGAGCAATATGGGTATCGTGTCCGAGGTTCTCGAGGGTGCATAGAACGATTTGGTGATCATTTTTCGAATCCAAGATGGCCGCCGCACAAAATTATGATTTTAGCAATATGGGTATCGTATCCGAGGCACTCGAGCGTGCACAGAACGATTTTGTGATCATTTTTGATATCCAAGATGGCCGCCGCTCAAAAGTATGATAACTACATTATGGGTATCGTATCCGAGGTTCACGAGGGTGCAGAGAACAATTCTGTGATCATTTTTGAAATCCAAGTGGGCTGCCGCAAACAATATTGTTTTCAGAAATATGGTTATCATATCCGAGCTTCTCGAGAGTGCACAGAACGATTTTGTGATCATTTTTCAAATCGAAGATGGCCGCCGCTCAAAATTATGATAATTCCATTATGGGTGTCGTATCCGAGGTTCTCGAGGGTGCAGAGAACGATTTAATGATCATTTTTCAAATCGAAGATGGTCGCCGCTCAAAATTATGATAACTCCATTATGGATATCGTGTCCGAGGTTCTCGAGGGTACAGAAAACAATTTTGGGATCAATTTTAAATCCGAGATGGCCGCCGCTCAAAATTATGATAACTACATAATGGGTATCGTATCAGAGGTTCTCGAGGGTGTAGAGAACGATTTTTTGATCATATTTCAAATCCAAGATGGCCGCCGCTCAAAAGTATGATAACTACATTATGGGTATCGTATCCGAGGTTCACGAGGGTGCAGAGAACAATTCTGTGATCATTTTTGAAATCCAAGAGGGCTGCCGCAATCAATATTGATTTCAGCAATATGGTTATCATATCCGAGCTTCTCGAGTGTGCACAGAACGACTTTGTGATCATTTTTGAAATCCAAGATGGCCGCCGCTCAAAATAATGATAATTCCATTATGGGTGTCGTATCCGAGGTTCTCGAGGGTGCAGAGAACGATTTTGTGATCATTTTTCAAATCCAAGATGGCCGCCGCACAAAATTATGATATTAGCAATATGGATATCGTGTTTGAGGTTCTCGAGGGTGCAGAGAACAATTTTGTGATAATTTTTGAAATCCAAGAGGGGTGCCGCAAACAATTATGTTTTCAGCAATATGGATATCGTGTCCGAGGTTCTCGAGGGTGCAGAAAACAATTTTGGGAACAATTTTAAATCCGAGATGGCCGCCGTTTAAAATTATGATTACTACATTATGGTTATCGTATCAGAGGTTCACGAGGGTGCAGAGAACAATTCTGTGATCATTTTTGAAATCCAAGAGGGCTGCAGCAAACAATATTGTTTTCAGCAATATGGTTATCATATTCGAGCTTCTCGAGAGTGCACAGAACGATTTTGTGATCATTTTTGAATTCCAAGATGGCCGCCGCTCAAAATTATGATAACTCCATTACGGGTGTCGTATCCGAGGTTCTCGAAGGTGCAGGGAACGATTTTATGATCATTTTTCAAATCGAAGATGGCCGACGCTCAAAAGCATGATAACTACAATATGGGTATCGTATCCGAGGTTCTCGAGGGTTCTGAGAACGATTTTGTGATCATTTTTCAAATCCAAGATGGCTGCCGCACAAAATTATGATTTCATCAATATGGATATCGTACCCGAGGTTCTCGAGGGTGCAGAGAACGATTTTGGTGATCATTTATCAAATCCAAGATGGCCGCCGCACAAAATTATGATTTTAGCAATATGGATATCGTGTCAGAGGTTCTCGAGGGTGCAGAAAACAATTTTGGGATCAATTTTAAATCCGAGATGGCCGCCGTTTAAAATTATGATAACTACATTATGGTTATCGTATCAGAGGTTCTCGAGGATGCAGAAAACGATTTTGTGATTATTTTTCAAATCCAAGATGGCCGCTGCTTAAAAGTATGATAACTACATTAGGGTATCGTATCCGAGGTTCTCGAGGGTGCAGAGAACAATTCTGTGATCATTTTTGAAATTCAAGAGGGCTGCCGCAAACAATATTGTTTTCAGCGATATGGTTATCGTATCCGAGGTTCTCGAGAGTGCACAGAACGATTTTGTGATCATTTTTCAAATCCAAGATGGCCGCCGCACAAAATTATGATTTCATCAATATGGATATCGTACCCGAGGTTCTCAAGGATGCAGAGAACGATTTGGTGATCATTTTTCAAATCCAAGATGGCCGCCGCACAAAATTATGATTTTAGCAATATGGATATGGTGTCCGAGGTTCTCGAGGGTGGAGAGAACAATTTTGTGATCATTTTTGAAATCCAAGAGGGCTGCCGCAAACAATTATGATTTGAAACATGATTTGAGCAATATGGATATCGTGTCCGAGGTTCTCGAGGGTGCATAGAACGATTTGGTGATCATTTTTAGAATCCAAGATGGCCGCCGCACAAAATTATGATTTTAGCAATATGGGTATCGTATCCGAGGTACTCGAGCGTGCACAGAACGATTGTGTGATCATTTTTGTAATCCAAGATGGACGCCGCTCAAAAGTATGATAACTACATTATGGGTATCGTATCCGAGGTTCACGAGGGTGCAGAGAACAATTCTGTGATCATTTTTGAAATCCAAGAGGGCTGCCGCCAACAATATTGTTTTCAGAAATATGGTTATCATATCCGAGCTTCTCGAGAGTGCACAGAACGATTTTGTGATCATTTTTGAAATCCAAGATGGCCGCCGCTCAAAATTATGATAACTCCATTATGGGTGTCGTATCCGAGGTTCTCGAGGGTGCTGAGAACGATTTTGTGATCATTTTTCAAATCCAAGATGGCCGCCGCACAAAATTATGATTTTAGCAATATGGATATCGTGCCCGAGGTTCTCGAGGGTGCAGAAAACAATTTTGGGATCAATTTTAAATCCGAGATGGCCGCCGTTTAAAATTATGATAACTACATTATGGTTATCGTATCAGAGTTTCACGAGGGTGCAGAGAACAATTCTGTGATCATTTTTGAAATCCAAGAGGGCTGCCGCAAACAATATTGTTTTCAGCAATATGGTTATCATATTCGAGCTTCTCGAGAGGGCACAGAACGATTTTGTGATCATTTTTGAAATCCAAGATGGCCGCCGCTCAAAATTATGATAACTCCAATATGGGTGTCGTATCCGAGGTTCTCGAGGGCGCTGAGAACGATTTTGTGATCATTTTTCAAATCCAAGATGGCTGCCGCACAAAATTATGATTTCATCAATATGGATATCGTACCCGAGGTTCTCGAGGGTGCAGAGAACGATTTTGGTGATCATTTTTCAAATCCAAGATGGCCGCCGCACAAAATTATGATTTTAGCAATATGGATGTCGTGTCCGAGGTTCTCGAGGGTGCAGAAAACAATTTTGGGATCAATTTTAAATCCGAGATGGCCGCCGCACAAAACTATGATATTAGCAATATGGATATCGTGTTTGAGGTTCTCGAGGGTGCAGAGAACAATTTTGTGATAATTTTTGAAATCCAAGAGGGGTGCCGCAAACAATTATGTTTTCAGCAATATGGTTATCATATCCGAGCTTCTCGAGAGTGCACAGAACGATTTTGTGATCAATTTTGAAATCCAAGATGGACGCCGCTCATAATTATTATAACTCCATTATGGGTGTCGTATCCGAGGTTCTCGAGGGTGCAGAGAATGATTTTGTGATCATTTTTGAAATCCAAGAGGGCTGCCGCAAACAATATTGTTTTCAGCAATATGGTTATCATATCCGAGCTTCTCGAGAGTGCACAGAACGATTATATGATCATTTTCAAATCGAATATTTCAGCAACATCGTGCCCAAGATTCTCGAGGGTGCAGAGAACAATTTGGTGATCATTTTTCAAATCCATGATGGCCGCCGCACAAAATTATGATTTTAGCAATATGGATATCGTGTCCGAGGTTCTCGAGGGTGTATAGAACGATTTGGTGATCATTTTTCGAATCCAAGATGGCCGCCGCACAAAATTATAATTTCAGCAACATGGATATCGTGTCCAAGATTCTCGAAGGTGCAAAGAAAGATTTGGTGATCATTTTTAAAATCAAGATGGCCGCCGCACAAAATTATGATTTTAGCAATATGGGTATCGTATCCGAGGAACTCGAGCGTGCACAGAACGATTTTGTGATCATTTTTGAAATCCAAGATGGCCGCCGCTCAAAAGTATGATAACTACATTATGGGTATCGTATCCGAGGTTCACGAGGGTGCAGAGAACAATTCTGTGATCATTTTTGAAATCCAAGAGGGCTGCCGCAAACAATGTTGTTTTCAGCAATATGGTTACCATATCCGAGCTTCTCGAGAGTGCACAGAACGATTTTGTGATCATTTTTGATATCCAAGATGGCCGCCGCTCAAATTTATGATAACTCCATTATGGGTGTCGTATCCGAGGTTCTCGAGGGTGCAGAGAACGATTTTATGATCATTTTTCAAATCCAAGATGGCCGCCGCACAAAATTATGATTTTAGCAATATAGGTATCGTATCTGAGGAACTCGAGCGTGCACAGAACGATTTTGAGATGATTTTTGAAATCCAAGATGGCCGCCGCTTAAAAGTATGATAACTACATTATGGGTATCGTATCCGAGGTTCTCGAGGGTGCTGAGTACGATTTTGTGATCATTTTTCAATTCCAAGATGGCCGCCGCACAAAATTATGATTTCATCAATATGGATATCGTACCCGAGGTTCTCGAGGGTGCAGAGAACGATTTTGGTGATCATTTTTCAAATCCAAAATGGCCGCTGCACAAAATTATGATTTTAGCAATATGGATATCGTGTCTGAGGTTTTCGAGGGTGCAGAAAACAATTTTGGGATCAATTTTAAATCCGAGATGGCCGCCGTTTAAAAGCATGATAACTACATTATGGTTATCGTATCAGAGGTTCTCGAGGATGCAGAAAACGATTTTGTGATTATTTTTCAAATCCAAGATGGCCGGCGCTTAAAAGTATGATAACTACATTATGGGTATCGTATCCGAGGTTCTCGAGGGTGCAGAGAATAATTCTGTGATCATTTTTGAAATTCAAGTGGGCTGCCGCAAACAATATTGTTTTCAGCAATATGGTTATCGTATCCGAGGTTCTCGAGAGTGCACAGAACGATTTTGTGATCATTTTTGAAATCCAAGATTGCCGCCGCTCAAAATTATGATAACTACATTATGGGTATCGTATCCGAGGTTCTCGAGGGTGCTGAGAACGATTTAGTGATCATTTTTCTAATCCAAGATGGCCGCCGCACAAAACTATGTTTTCAGCAATATGGGTATCGTATCCGAGGTTCTCGAGGGTGCAGAGAACTATTTGGTGATCATTTTTCAAATCCAAGATGGCCGCCGCACAAAATTATGATTTGAGCAATATGGAAATCGTGTCCGAGTTTCTCGAGGTTGCAGAGAACAATTCTGTGATCATTTTTTAAATCCATGAGGGCTGCCGCAAACAATAATGTATTCAGCAATATGGTTATCATATCCGAGCTTCTCGAGAGTGCACAGAACGATTTTGTAATCAATTTTGAAATCAAAGATGGCCGCCGCTCAAAGTTATTATAACTCCATTATGGGTGTCGTATCCGAGGTTCTCTAGGGTGCAGAGAATGATTTTGTGATGATTTTTGAAATCCAAGATGGCCGCCGCACAAAATTATAATTTAACAATATGGATATCGTGCCCGAGGTTCTCGAGGGTGCAGAAAACAATTTTGGGATCAATTTTAAATCCGAGATGGCCGCCGTTTAAAATTATGATAACTACATTATGGTTATCGTATCAGAGGTTCTCGAGGATGCAGAAAACGATTTTGTGATCATTTTTCAAATCCAAGATGGCCGCCGCTTAAAAGTATGATAGCTACATTATGGGTATCGTATCCGAAGTTCTCGAGAGTGCTGAGAACGATATTGTAATCATTTTTCAAATCCAAGAGGGCCGCCGTGCAATATTATGATCACAAAAATATGGGTATCGTATCCGAGGTTCTCGAGAGTGCAGAGAATGATTTTGTGATCATTTTTCAAATCCAAGATGGCTGCCGCTCAAAAGTATGATAACTACATTATGGTTATCGTATCAGAGGTTCTCGAGGATGCAGAAAACGATTTTGTGATCATTTTTCAAATCCAAGATGGCCGCCGCTTAAAAGTATGATAGCTACATTATGGGTATCGTATCCGAAGTTCTCGAGGGTGCTGAGAACGATATTGTAATCATTTTTCAAATCCAAGAGGGCCGCCGTGCAATATTATGATCACAAAAGTATGGGTATCGTATCCGAGGTTCTCGAGAGTGCAGAGAATGGTTTTGTGATCATTTTTCAAATCCAAGATGGCTGCCGCTCAAAAGTATGATAACTCCATTATGGGTGTCGTATCCGAGGTTCTCTAGGGTGCAGAGAATGATTTTGTGATGATTTTTCAAATCCAAGATGGCCGCCGCACAAAATTATAATTTAACAATATGGATATCGTGCCCGAGGTTCTCGAGGGTGCAGAAAACAATTTTGGGATCAATTTTAAATCCGAGATGGCCGCCGTTTAAAATTATGATAACTACATTATGGTTATCGTATCAGAGGTTCTCGAGGATGCAGAAAACGATTTTGTGATCATTTTTCAAATCCAAGATGGCCGCCGCTTAAAAGTATGATAGCTACATTATGGGTATCGTATCCGAAGTTCTCGAGGGTGCTGAGAACGATATTGTAATCATTTTTCAAATCCAAGAGGGCCGCCGTGCAATATTATGATCACAAAAATATGGGTATCGTATCCGAGGTTCTCGAGAGTGCAGAGAATGATTTTGTGATCATTTTTCAAATCCAAGATGGCTGCCGCTCAAAAGTATGATAACTACATTATGGGTATCGTATCCGAGGTTCTCGAGGGTGCTGAGAACGATTTAGTGATCATTTTTCTAATCCAAGATGGCCGCCGCACAAAACTATGTTTTCAGCAATATGGGTATCGTATCCGAGGTTCTCGAGGGTGCAGAGAACGATTTGGTGATCATTTTTCAAATCCAAGATGGCCGCCGCACAAAATTATGATTTGAGCAATATGGAAATCGTGTCCGAGTTTCTCGAGGTTGCAGAGAACAATTCTGTGATCATTTTTTAAATCCATGAGGGCTGCCGCAAACAATTATGTTTTTCAGCAATATGGATATCGTGGCCGAGGTTCTCGAGGGTGCACAGAACGATTTTGTGATCATTTTTGAAATCCAAGATGGCCGCCGCTCAAAAGTATGATAACTACATTATGGGTATCGTATCCGAGGTTCACGAGGGTGCAGAGAACAATTCTGTGATCATTTTTGAAATCCAAGAGGGCTGCCGCAAACAATGTTGTTTTCAGCAATATGGTTACCATATCCGAGCTTCTCGAGAGTGCACAGAACGATTTTGTGATCAATTTTGAAATCAAAGATGGCCGCCGCTCAAAGTTATTATAACTCCATTATGGGTGTCGTATCCGAGGTTCTCTAGGGTGCAGAGAATGATTTTGTGATAATTTTTGAAATCCAAGATGGCCGCCGCACAAAATTATGATTTTAGCAATATGGATATCGTGCCCGAGGTTCTCGAGGGTGCAGAGAACGATTTTAGGATCATTTTTCAAATCGAAGATGGCCGTCGCTCAAAAGCATGATAACTACATTATGGGTATCGTATCCGAGGTTCTCGAGGGTGCTCAGAACGATTTTGTGATCATTTTTCAAATCCAAGATGGCCGCCACTCAAAATTATGATTTCAGCAACATGGATTTCGTATCCAAGATTCTCGAGGGTGCAAAGAACGATTTGGTGATCATTTTTCAAATCCATGTTGGCCGCCGCACAAAATTATGATTTTAGCAATATGGATATCGTGTCCGAGGTTCTCGAGGGTGCAGAGAACGATTTGATGATCAATTTTCGAATCCGAGATTGCCGCCGCACAAAATTATGATTTCAGCAATTTGGATATCATACCCGAGGTTCCCGAGGGTGCAGAGAAAAATTCTGTGATCATTTTTTAAATCCAAGAGGGGTGCCGCAAACAATTATGTTTTCAGCAATATGGATATCGTGGCCGAGGTTCTCGATGGTGCAGAAAACCATTTTGGGATCATTTTTAAATCCGAGATGGCCGCCGCTCAAAATTATGATAGCTACATAATGGGTATTGTATCCGAGGTTCTCGAGGGTGCAGAGAACAATTCAGTGATCATTTTCGAAATCCAAGAGGGCTGCCGCAAACAATATTGTTTTCAGCAATATGGTTATCGTATCCGAGGTTCTCGAGAGTGCACAGAACGATTTGTGATCATTTTTGAAATCCAAGATTGCCGCCGCTCAAAATTATGATAACTACACTATGGGTATCGTATCCGAGGTTCTCGAGGGTGCTGAGAACGATTTTGTGATCATTTTTCTAATTCAAGGTGGCCGCTGCACAAAATTATGATTTCAGCAATATGGATATCGTGTCCGAGATTCTCGAGGGTGCAGAGAACGATTTGGTGATCATTTTTCAAATCCAAGATGGCCGCCGCTCAAAATTATGATAACTCCATTATGGGTGTCGTATCCGAGGTTCTCGAGGGTGCAGAGAACGATTTTATGATCATTTTTCAAATCGAAGATGGCCGCCGATCAAAAGCATGATAATTCCATTATGGGTATCGTATCCGAGGTTCTCGAGGGTGCTGAGAACGATTTAGTGATCATTTTTCTAATCCAAGATGGCCGCCACTCAAAATTATGATTTCAGCAACATGGATTTCGTATCCAAGATTCTCGAGGGTGCAAAGAACGATTTGGTGATCATTTTTCAAATCCATGTTGGCCGCCGCACAAAATTATGATTTTAGCAATATGGATATCGTGTCCGAGGTTCTCGAGGGTGCAGAGAACGATTTGATGATCAATTTTCGAATCCGAGATTGCCGCCGCACAAAATTATGATTTCAGCAATTTGGATATCATACCCGAGGTTCCCGAGGGTGCAGAGAAAAATTCTGTGATCATTTTTTAAATCCATGAGGGCTGCCGCAAACAATTATGTTTTTCAGCAATATGGATATCGTGGCCGAGGTTCTCGAGGGTGGACAGAACGATTTTGTGATCATTTTTGAAATCCAAGATGGCCGCCGCTCAAAAGTATGATAACAACATTATGGGTATCGTAACCGAGTTTCACAAGGGTGCAGAGAACAATTCTGTGATAATTTTTGGAATCCAAGAGGGCTGCCGCAAACAATAATGTTTTCAGCAATATCGTTATCATATCCGAGCTTCTCGAGAGTGCACAGAATGATTTTGTGATCAATTTTGAAATCAAAGATGGCCGCCGCTCAAAGTTATTATAACTCCATTATGGGTGTCGTATCCGAGGTTCTCGAGGGTGCAGAGAATGATTTTGTGATGATTTTTGAAATCCAAGATGGCCGCCGCACAAAATTATGATTTTAGCAATATGGATATCGTGCCCGAGGTTCTCGAGGGTGCAGAGAACGATTTTATGATCATTTTTCAAATCGAAGATGACCACTAATCAAAAGCATGATAACTACATTATGGGTATCGTATCCGAGGTTCTCGAGGGTGCTGAGAACGATTTTGTGATCATTTTTCAAATCCAAGATGGCCGCCGCACAAAATTATGATTTCATCAATATGGATATCGTACCCGAGGTTCTCGAGGGTGCAGAGAACGATTTTGGTGATCATTTTTCAAATCCAAGATGGCCGCCGCACAAAATTATAATTTAACAATATAGATATCGTGCCCGAGGTTCTCGAGGGTGCAGAAAACAATTTTGGGATCAATTTTAAATCCGAGATGGCCGCCGTTTAAAATTATGATAACTACATTATGGTTATCGTATCAGAGGTTCTCGAGGATGCAGAAAACGATTTTGTGATCATTTTTCAAATCCAAGATGGCCGCCGCTTAAAAGTATGATAGCTACATTATGGGTATCGTATCCGAAGTTCTCGAGGGTGCTGAGAACGATATTGTAATCATTTTTCAAATCCAAGAGGGCCGCCGTGCAATATTATGATCACAAAAATATGGGTATCGTATCCGAGGTTCTCGAGAGTGCAGAGAATGATTTTGTGATCATTTTTCAAATCCAAGATGGCTGCCGCTCAAAAGTATGATAACTACATTATGGGTATCGTATCCGAGGTTCTCGAGGGTGCTGAGAACGATTTAGTGATCATTTTTCTAATCCAAGATGGCCGCCGCACAAAACTATGTTTTCAGCAATATGGGTATCGTATCCGAGGTTCTCGAGGGTGCAGAGAACGATTTGGTGATCATTTTTCAAATCCAAGATGGCCGCCGCACAAAATTATGATTTGAGCAATATGGAAATCGTGTCCGAGTTTCTCGAGGTTGCAGAGAACAATTCTGTGATCATTTTTTAAATCCATGAGGGCTGCCGCAAACAATTATGTTTTTCAGCAATATGGATATCGTGGCCGAGGTTCTCGAGGGTGCACAGAACGATTTTGTGATCATTTTTGAAATCCAAGATGGCCGCCGCTTAAAAGTATGATAACTACATTATGGATATCGTAACCGAGTTTCACGAGGGTGCAGAGAACAATTCTGTGATAATTTTTGGAATCCAAGAGGGCTGCCGCAAACAATAATGTATTCAGCAATATGGTTATCATATCCGAGCTTCTCGAGAGTGCACAGAACGATTTTGTGATCAATTTTGAAATCAAAGATGGCCGCCGCTCAAAGTTATTATAACTCCATTATGGGTGTCGTATCCGAGGTTCTCTAGGGTGCAGAGAATGATTTTGTGATGATTTTTGAAATCCAAGATGGCCGCCGCACAAAATTATAATTTAACAATATGGATATCGTGCCCGAGGTTCTCGAGGGTGCAGAAAACAATTTTGGGATCAATTTTAAATCCGAGATGGCCGCCGTTTAAAATTATGATAACTACATTATGGTTATCGTATCAGAGGTTCTCGAGGATGCAGAAAACGATTTTGTGATCATTTTTCAAATCCAAGATGGCCGCCGCTTAAAAGTATGATAGCTACATTATGGGTATCGTATCCGAAGTTCTCGAGGGTGCTGAGAACGATATTGTAATCATTTTTCAAATCCAAGAGGGCCGCCGTGCAATATTATTATCACAAAAATATGGGTATCGTATCCGAGGTTCTCGAGAGTGCAGAGAATGATTTTGTGATCATTTTTCAAATCCAAGATGGCTGCCGCTCAAAAGTATGATAACTACATTATGGTTATCGTATCAGAGGTTCTCGAGGATGCAGAAAACGATTTTGTGATCATTTTTCAAATCCAAGATGGCCGCCGCTTAAAAGTATGATAGCTACATTATGGGTATCGTATCCGAAGTTCTCGAGGGTGCTGAGAACGATATTGTAATCATTTTTCAAATCCAAGAGGGCCGCCGTGCAATATTATGATCACAAAAATATGGGTATCGTATCCGAGGTTCTCGAGAGTGCAGAGAATGATTTTGTGATCATTTTTCAAATCCAAGATGGCTGCCGCTCAAAAGTATGATAACTCCATTATGGGTGTCGTATCCGAGGTTCTCTAGGGTGCAGAGAATGATTTTGTGATGATTTTTCAAATCCAAGATGGCCGCCGCACAAAATTATAATTTAACAATATGGATATCGTGCCCGAGGTTCTCGAGGGTGCAGAAAACAATTTTGGGATCAATTTTAAATCCGAGATGGCCGCCGTTTAAAATTATGATAACTACATTATGGTTATCGTATCAGAGGTTCTCGAGGATGCAGAAAACGATTTTGTGATCATTTTTCAAATCCAAGATGGCCGCCGCTTAAAAGTATGATAGCTACATTATGGGTATCGTATCCGAAGTTCTCGAGGGTGCTGAGAACGATATTGTTATCATTTTTCAAATCCAAGAGGGCCGCCGTGCAATATTATGATCACAAAAATATGGGTATCGTATCCGAGGTTCTCGAGAGTGCAGAGAATGATTTTGTGATCATTTTTCAAATCCAAGATGGCTGCCGCTCAAAAGTATGATAACTACATTATGGGTATCGTATCCGAGGTTCTCGAGGGTGCTAAGAACGATTTAGTGATCATTTCTCTAATCCAAGATGGCCGCCGCACAAAACTATGTTTTCAGCAATATGGGTATCGTATCCGAGGTTCTCGAGGGTGCAGAGAACGATTTGGTGATCATTTTTCAAATCCAAGATGGCCGCCGCACAAAATTATGATTTGAGCAATATGGAAATCGTGTCCGAGTTTCTCGAGGTTGCAGAGAACAATTCTGTGATCATTTTTTAAATCCATGAGGGCTGCCGCAAACAATTATGTTTTTCAGCAATATGGATATCGTGGCCGAGGTTCTCGAGGGTGCACAGAACGATTTTGTGATCATTTTTGAAATCCAAGATGGCCGCCGCTCAAAAGTATGATAACTACATTATGGGTATCGTATCCGAGGTTCACGAGGGTGCAGAGAACAATTCTGTGATCATTTTTGAAATCCAAGAGGGCTGCCGCAAACAATGTTGTTTTCAGCAATATGGTTACCATATCCGAGCTTCTCGAGAAAGCACAGAACGATTTTGTGATCAATTTTGAAATCAAAGATGGCCGCCGCTCAAAGTTATTATAACTCCATTATGGGTGTCGTATCCGAGGTTCTCTAGGGTGCAGAGAATGATTTTGTGATAATTTTTGAAATCCAAGATGGCCGCCGCACAAAATTATGATTTTAGCAATATGGATATCGTGCCCGAGGTTCTAGAGGGTGCAGAGAACGATTTTAGGATCATTTTTCAAATCGAAGATGGCCGTCGCTCAAAAGCATGATAACTACATTATGGGTATCGTATCCGAGGTTCTCGAGGGTGCTCAGAACGATTTTGTGATCATTTTTCAAATCCAAGATGGCCGCCACTCAAAATTATGATTTCAGCAACATGGATTTCGTATCCAAGATTCTCGAGGGTGCAAAGAACGATTTGGTGATCATTTTTCAAATCCATGTTGGCCGCCGCACAAAATTATGATTTTAGCAATATGGATATCGTGTCCGAGGTTCTCGAGGGTGCAGAGAACGATTTGATGATCAATTTTCGAATCCGAGATTGCCGCCGCACAAAATTATGATTTCAGCAATATGGATATCATACCCGAGGTTCCCGAGGGTGCAGAGAAAAATTCTGTGATCATTTTTTAAATCCAAGAGGGGTGCCGCAAACAATTATGTTTTCAGCAATATGGATATCGTGGCCGAGGTTCTCGATGGTGCAGAAAACCATTTTGGGATCATTTTTAAATCCGAGATGGCCGCCGCTCAAAATTATGATAGCTACATAATGGGTATTGTATCCGAGGTTCTCGAGGGTGCAGAGAACAATTCAGTGATCATTTTCGAAATCCAAGAGGGCTGCCGCAAACAATATTGTTTTCAGCAATATGGTTATCGTATCCGAGGTTCTCGAGAGTGCACAGAACGATTTTGTGATCATTTTTGAAATCCAAGATTGCCGCCGCTCAAAATTATGATAACTACACTATGGGTATCGTATCCGAGGTTCTCGAGGGTGCTGAGAACGATTTTGTGATCATTTTTCTAATTCAAGGTGGCCGCTGCACAAAATTATGATTTCAGCAATATGGATATCGTGTCCGAGATTCTCGAGGGTGCAGAGAACGATTTGGTGATCATTTTTCAAATCCAAGATGGCCGCCGCTCAAAATTATGATAACTCCATTATGGGTGTCGTATCCGAGGTTCTCGAGGGTGCAGAGAACGATTTTATGATCATTTTTCAAATCGAAGATGGCCGCCGATCAAAAGCATGATAATTCCATTATGGGTATCGTATCCGAGGTTCTCGAGGGTGCTGAGAACGATTTAGTGATCATTTTTCTAATCCAAGATGGCCGCCGCACAAAACTATGTTTTCAGCAATATGGGTATCGTATCCGAGGTTCTCGAGGGTGCAGAGAACGATTTGGTGATCATTTTTCAAATCCAAGATGGCCGCAGCACAAAATTATGATTTGAGCAATATGGAAATCGTGTCCGAGTTTCTCGAGGTTGCAGCGAACAATTCTGTGATCATTTTTTAAATCCATGAGGGCTGCCGCAAACAATTATGTTTTTCAGCAATATGGATATCGTGGCCGAGGTTCTCGAGGGTGGACAGAACGATTTTGTGATCATTTTTGAAATCCAAGATGGCCGCCGCTCAAAAGTATGATAACTACATTATGGGTATCGTAACCGAGTTTCACAAGGGTGCAGAGAACAATTCTGTGATAATTTTTGGAATCCAAGAGGGCTGCCGCAAACAATAATGTTTTCAGCAATATGGTTATCATATCCGAGCTTCTCGAGAGTGCACAGAACGATTTTGTGATCAATTTTGAAATCAAAGATGGCCGCCTCTCAAAGTTATTATAACTCCATTATGGGTGTCGTATCCGAGGTTCTCGAGGGTGCAGAGAATGATTTTGTGATGATTTTTGAAATCCAAGATGGCCGCCGCACAAAATTATGATTTTAGCAATATGGATATCGTGCCCGAGGTTCTCGAGGGTGCAGAGAACGATTTTATGATCATTTTTCAAATCGAAGATGACCACTAATCAAAAGCATGATAACTACATTATGGGTATCGTATCCGAGGTTCTCGAGGGTGCTGAGAACGATTTTGTGATCATTTTTCAAATCCAAGATGGCCGCCGCACAAAATTATGATTTCATCAATATGGATATCGTACCCGAGGTTCTCGAGGGTGCAGAGAACGATTTTGGTGATCATTTTTCAAATCCAAGATGGCCGCCGCACAAAATTATAATTTAACAATATAGATATCGTGCCCGAGGTTCTCGAGGGTGCAGAAAACAATTTTGGGATCAATTTTAAATCCGAGATGGCCGCCGTTTAAAATTATGATAACTACATTATGGTTATCGTATCAGAGGTTCTCGAGGATGCAGAAAACGATTTTGTGATCATTTTTCAAATCCAAGATGGCCGCCGCTTAAAAGTATGATAGCTACATTATGGGTATCGTATCCGAAGTTCTCGAGGGTGCTGAGAACGATATTGTAATCATTTTTCAAATCCAAGAGGGCCGCCGTGCAATATTATGATCACAAAAATATGGGTATCGTATCCGAGGTTCTCGAGAGTGCAGAGAATGATTTTGTGATCATTTTTCAAATCCAAGATGGCTGCCGCTCAAAAGTATGATAACTACATTATGGGTATCGTATCCGAGGTTCTCGAGGGTGCTGAGAACGATTTAGTGATCATTTTTCTAATCCAAGATGGCCGCCGCACAAAACTATG
Organism: Leptidea sinapis; assembly: GCF_905404315.1. Taxonomy (NCBI): domain Eukaryota; kingdom Metazoa; phylum Arthropoda; class Insecta; order Lepidoptera; family Pieridae; genus Leptidea; species Leptidea sinapis. The sequence continues at coordinate 3,786,608 of NC_066290.1, read as the reverse complement.
ATTTCAGCAATATGGGTATCGTATCCGAGGTTCTCGAGGGTGCAGAGAACGATTTGGTGATCATTTTTCAAATCCAAGATGGCCGCCGCACAAAATTATGATTTGAGCAATATGGAAATCGTGTCCGAGTTTCTCGAGGTTGCAGAGAACAATTCTGTGATCATTTTTTAAATCCATGAGGGCTGCCGCAAACAATTATGTTTTTCAGCAATATGGATATCGTGGCCGAGGTTCTCGAGGGTGCACAGAACGATTTTGTGATCATTTTTGAAATCCAAGATGGCCGCCGCTCAAAAGTATGATAACTACATTATGGGTATCGTAACCGAGTTTCACCAGGGTGCAGAGAACAATTCTGTGATAATTTTTGGAATCCAAGAGGGCTGCCGCAAACAATAATGTTTTCAGCAATATGGTTATCATATCCGAGCTTCTCGAGAGTGCACAGAACGATTTTGTGATCAATTTTGAAATCAAAGATGGCCGCCGCTCAAAGTTATTATAACTCCATTATGGGTGTCGTATCCGAGGTTCTCGAGGGTGCAGAGAATGATTTTGTGATGATTTTTGAAATCCAAGATGGCCGCCGCACAAAATTATGATTTTAGCAATATGGATATCGTGCCCGAGGTTCTCGAGGGTGCAGAGAACGATTTTAGGATCATTTTTCAAATCGAAGATGGCCGTCGCTCAAAAGCATGATAACTACATTTTGGGTATCGTAACCGAGTTTCACGAGGGTGCAGAGAACAATTCTGTGATAATTTTTGGAATCCAAGAGGGCTGCCGCAAACAATAATGTTTTCAGCAATATGGTTATCATATCCGAGCTTCTCGAGAGTGCACAGAACGATTTTGTGATCAATTTTGAAATCAAAGATGGCCGCCGCTCAAAGTTATTATAACTCTATTATGGGTATCGTATCCGAGGTTCTCGAGGGTGCTGAGAACGATTTTGTGATCATTTTTCAAATCCAAGATGGCCGCCACTCAAAATTATGATTTCAGCAACATGGATTTCGTATCCAAGATTCTCGAGGGTGCAAAGAACGATTTGGTGATCATTTTTCAAATCCATGATGGCCGCCGCACAAAATTATGATTTTAGCAATATGGATATCGTGTCCGAGGTTCTCGAGGGTGCAGAGAACGATTTGATGATCAATTTTCGAATCCGAGATTGCCGCCGCACAAAATTATGATTTCAGCAATATGGATATCGTACCCGAGGTTCCCGAGGGTGCAGAGAAAAATTCTGTGATCATTTTTTAAATCCAAGAGGGGTGCCGCAAACAATTATGTTTTCAGCAATATGGATATCGTGGTCGAGGTTCTCGATGGTGCAGAAAACCATTTTGGGATCATTTTTAAATCCGAGATGGCCGCCGCTCAAAATTATGATAGCTACATAATGGGTATTGTATCCGAGGTTCTCGAGGGTGCAGAGAACAATTCAGTGATCATTTTCGAAATCCAAGAGGGCTGCCGCAAACAATATTGTTTTCAGCAATATGGTTATCGTATCCGAGGTTCTCGAGAGTGCACAGAACGATTTTGTGATCATTTTTGAAATCCAAGATTGCCGCCGCTCAAAATTATGATAACTACACTATGGGTATCGTATCCGAGGTTCTCGAGGGTGCTGAGAACGATTTTGTGATCATTTTTCTAATTCAAGGTGGCCGCTGCACAAAATTATGATTTCAGCAATATGGATATCGTGTCCGAGATTCTCGAGGGTGCAGAGAACGATTTGGTGATCATTTTTCAAATCCAAGATGGCCGCCGCTCAAAATTATGATAACTCCATTATGGGTGTCGTATCCGAGGTTCTCGAGGGTGCAGAGAACGATTTTATGATCATTTTTCAAATCGAAGATGGCCGCCGATCAAAAGCATGATACCTCCATTATGGGTATCGTATCCGAGGTTCTCGAGGGTGCTGAGAACGATTTTCTGATCATTTTTCAAATCCAAGATGGCCGCCGCACATAATTATGATTTCATCAATATGGATATCGTACCCGAGGTTCTCGAGGGTGCAGAGAACGATTTTGGTGATTATTTTTCAAATCCAAGATGGCCGCCGCACAAAATTATGATTTTAGCAATATGGATATCGTGCCCGAGATTCTCGAGGGTGCAGAGAACGATTTGGTGATCATTTTTCAAATCCAAGATGGCCGCCGCTCAAAATTATGATAACTCCATTATGGGTGTCGTATCCGAGGTTCTCGAGGGTGCAGAGAACGATTTTATGATCATTTTTCAAATCGAAGATGGCCGCCGATCAAAAGCATGATACCTCCATTATGGGTATCGTATCCGAGGTTCTCGAGGGAGAACTCGATGAGGGAGTTCTCGCTGAGAACGATTTTGTGATCATTTTTCAAATCCAAGATGGCCGCCGCACATAATTATGATTTCATCAATCATTATGGGTATCGTATCCGAGGTTCTCGAGGGAGAACTCGCTGAGGGAGTTCTCGCTGAGAACGATTTTGTGATCATTTTTCAAATCCAAGATGGCCGCCGCACATAATTATGATTTCATCAATATGGATATCGTACCCGAGGTTCTCGAGGGTGCAGAGAACGATTTTGGTGATTATTTTTCAAATCCAAGATGGCCGCCGCACAAAATTATGATTTTAGCAATATGGATATCGTGCCCGAGGTTCTCGAGGGTGCAGAGAACGATTTTATGATCATTTTTCAAATCGAAGATGGCCGCCGCTCAAAAGCATGATAACTACATTATGGGTATCGTCTCCGAGGTTCTCGAGGGTGCTGAGAACGATTTTGTGATCATTTTTCAAATTCAAGATGGCCGCCGCACAAAATTATGATTTCATCAATATGGATATCGTACCCGAGGTTCTCGAGGGTGCAGAAAAGGATTTTGGTGATCATTTTTCAAATCCAAGATGGCCGCCGCACAAAATTAATATTTTAGCAATATGGATATCGTGTCCGAGGTTCTCGAGGGTTCAGAAAACAATTTTGGGATCAATTTTAAATCCAAGATGGCCGCCGTTTAAAATTATTATAACTACATTATGGTTATCGTATCAGAGGTTCTCGAGGATGCAGAAAACGATTTTGTGATCATTTTTCAAATCCAAGATGGCCGCCGCTTAAAAGTATGATAACTACATTATGGGTATCGTATCCGAGGTTCTCGAGGGTGCTGAGAACGATTTTGTGATCATTTTTCAAATCCAAGATGGCCGCCGCTCAAAATTATGATTTCAGCAACATGGATTTCGTATCCAAGATTCTCGAGGGTGCAAAGAACGATTTGGTGATCATTTTTCAAATCCATGATGGCCGCCGCACAAAATTATGATTTTAGCAATATGGATATCGTGTCCGAGGTTCTCGAGGGTGCAGAGAACGATTTGATGATCAATTTTCGAATCCGAGATTGCCGCCGCACAAAATTATGATTTCAGCAATATGGATATCGTACCCGAGGTTCCCGAGGGTGCAGAGAAAAATTCTGTGATCATTTTTTAAATCCAAGAGGGGTGCCGCAAACAATTATGTTTTCAGCAATATGGATATCGTGGCCGAGGTTCTCGATGGTGCAGAAAACCATTTTGGGATCATTTTTAAATCCGAGATGGCCGCCGCTCAAAATTATGATAGCTACATAATGGGTATTGTATCCGAGGTTCTCGAGGGTGCAGAGAACAATTCAGTGATCATTTTCGAAATCCAAGAGGGCTGCCGCAAACAATATTGTTTTCAGCAATATGGTTATCGTATCCGAGGTTCTCGAGAGTGCACAGAACGATTTTGTGATCATTTTTGAAATCCAAGATTGCCGCCGCTCAAAATTATGATAACTACACTATGGGTATCGTATCCGAGGTTCTCGAGGGTGCTGAGAACGATTTTGTGATCATTTTTCTAATTCAAGGTGGCCGCTGCACAAAATAATGATTTCAGCAATATGGATATCGTGTCCGAGATTCTCGAGGGTGCAGAGAACGATTTGGTGATCATTTTTCAAATCCAAGATGGCCGCCGCTCAAAATTATGATAACTCCATTATGGGTGTCGTATCCGAGGTTCTCGAGGGTGCAGAGAACGATTTTATGATCATTTTTCAAATCGAAGATGGCCGTCGATCAAAAGCATGATACCTCCATTATGGGTATCGTATCCGAGGTTCTCGAGGGTGCTGAGAACGATTTTGTGATCATTTTTCAAATCCAAGATGGCCGCCGCACATAATTATGATTTCATCAATATGGATATCGTACCCGAGGTTCTCGAGGGTGCAGAGAACGATTTTGGTGATTATTTTTCAAATCCAAGATGGCCGCCGCACAAAATTATGATTTTAGCAATATGGATATCGTGCCCGAGGTTCTCGAGGGTGCAGAGAACGATTTTATGATCATTTTTCAAATCGAAGATGGCCGCCGCTCAAAAGCATGATAACTACATCATGGGTATCGTCTCCGAGGTTCTCGTGGGTGCTGAGAACGATTTTGTGATAATTTTTCAAATTCAAGATGGCCGCCGCACAAAATTATGATTTCATCAATATGGATATCGTACCCGAGGTTCTTGAGGGTGCAGAAAAGGATTTTGGTGATCATTTTTCAAATCCAAGATGGCCGCCGCACAAAATTATGATTTTAGCAATATGGATATCGTGTCCGAGGTTCTCGAGGGTGCAGAAAACAATTTTGGGATCAATTTTAAATCCAAGATGGCCGCCGTTTAAAATTATTATAACTACATTATGGTTATCGTATCAGAGGTTCTCGAGGATGCAGAAAACGATTTTGTGATCATTTTTCAAATCCAAGATGGCCGCCGCTTAAAAGTATGATAACTACATTATGGGTATCGTATCCGAGGTTCTCGAGGGTGCTGAGAACGATTTTGTGATCATTTTTCAAATCCAAGATGGCCGCCGCTCAAAATTATGATTTCAGCAACATGGATTTCGTATCCAAGATTCTCGAGGGTGCAAAGAACGATTTGGTGATCATTTTTCAAATCCATGATGGCCGCCGCACAAAATTATGATTTTAGCAATATGGATATCGTGTCCGAGGTTCTCGAGGGTGCAGAGAACGATTTGATGATCAATTTTCGAATCCGAGATTGCCGCCGCACAAAATTATGATTTCAGCAATATGGATATCGTACCCGAGGTTCCCGAGGGTGCAGAGAAAAATTCTGTGATCATTTTTTAAATCCAAGAGGGGTGCCGCAAACATTTATGTTTTCAGCAATATGGATATCGTGGCCGAGGTTCTCGATGGTGCAGAAAACCATTTTGGGATCATTTTTAAATCCGAGATGGCCGCCGCTCAAAATTATGATAGCTACATAATGGGTATTGTATCCGAGGTTCTCGAGGGTGCAGAGAACAATTCAGTGATCATTTTCGAAATCCAAGAGGGCTGCCGCAAACAATATTGTTTTCAGCAATATGGTTATCGTATCCGAGGTTCTCGAGAGTGCACAGAACGATTTTGTGATCATTTTTCAAATCCAAGATGGCCGCCGCTCAAAATTATGATTTCAGCAACATGGATTTCGTATCCAAGATTCTCGAGGGTGCAAAGAACGATTTGGTGATCATTTTTCAAATCCATGATGGCCGTCGCACAAAATTATGATTTTAGCAATATGGATATCGTGTCCGAGGTTCTCGAGGGTGCAGAGAACGATTTGATGATCAATTTTCGAATCCGAGATTGCCGCCGCACAAAATTATGATTTCAGCAATATGGATATCGTACCCGAGGTTCCCGAGGGTGCAGAGAAAAATTCTGTGATCATTTTTTAAATCCAAGAGGGGTGCCGCAAACAATTATGTTTTCAGCAATATGGATATCGTGGCCGAGGTTCTCGATGGTGCAGAAAACCATTTTGGGATCATTTTTGAATCCGAGATGGCCGCCGCTCAAAATTATGATAGCTACATAATGGGTATTGTATCCGAGGTTCTCGAGGGTGCAGAGAACAATTCAGTGATCATTTTCGAAATCCATGATGGCCGCCGCACAAAATTATGATTTTAGCAATATGGATATCGTGTCCGAGGTTCTCGAGGGTGCAGAGAACGATTTGATGATCAATTTTCGAATCCGAGATTGCCGCCGCACAAAATTATGATTTCAGCAATATGGATATCGTACCCGAGGTTCCCGAGGGTGCAGAGAAAAATTCTGTGATCATTTTTTAAATCCAAGAGGGGTGCCGCAAACATTTATGTTTTCAGCAATATGGATATCGTGGCCGAGGTTCTCGATGGTGCAGAAAACCATTTTGGGATCATTTTTAAATCCGAGATGGCCGCCGCTCAAAATTATGATAGCTACATAATGGGTATTGTATCCGAGGTTCTCGAGGGTGCAGAGAACAATTCAGTGATCATTTTCGAAATCCAAGAGGGCTGCCGCAAACAATATTGTTTTCAGCAATATGGTTATCGTATCCGAGGTTCTCGAGAGTGCACAGAACGATTTTGTGATCATTTTTCAAATCCAAGATGGCCGCCGCTCAAAATTATGATTTCAGCAACATGGATTTCGTATCCAAGATTCTCGAGGGTGCAAAGAACGATTTGGTGATCATTTTTCAAATCCATGATGGCCGTCGCACAAAATTATGATTTTAGCAATATGGATATCGTGTCCGAGGTTCTCGAGGGTGCAGAGAACGATTTGATGATCAATTTTCGAATCCGAGATTGCCGCCGCACAAAATTATGATTTCAGCAATATGGATATCGTACCCGAGGTTCCCGAGGGTGCAGAGAAAAATTCTGTGATCATTTTTTAAATCCAAGAGGGGTGCCGCAAACAATTATGTTTTCAGCAATATGGATATCGTGGCCGAGGTTCTCGATGGTGCAGAAAACCATTTTGGGATCATTTTTGAATCCGAGATGGCCGCCGCTCAAAATAATGATAGCTACATAATGGGTATTGTATCCGAGGTTCTCGAGGGTGCAGAGAACAATTCAGTGATCATTTTCGAAATCCATGATGGCCGCCGCACAAAATTATGATTTTAGCAATATGGATATCGTGTCCGAGGTTCTCGAGGGTGCAGAGAACGATTTGATGATCAATTTTCGAATCCGAGATTGCCGCCGCACAAAATTATGATTTCAGCAATATGGATATCGTACCCGAGGTTCCCGAGGGTGCAGAGAAAAATTCTGTGATCATTTTTTAAATCCAAGAGGGGTGCCGCAAACAATTATGTTTTCAGCAATATAGATATCGTGGCCGAGGTTCTCGATGGTGTAGAAAACCATTTTGGGATCATTTTTAAATCCGAGATGGCCGCCGCTCAAAATTATGATAGCTACATAATGGGTATTGTATCCGAGGTTCTCGAGGGTGCAGAGAACAATTCAGTGATCATTTTCGAAATCCAAGAGGGCTGCCGCAAACAATATTGTTTTCACCAATATGGTTATCGTATCCGAGGTTCTCGAGAGTGCACAGAACGATTTTGTGATCATTTTTGAAATCCAAGATTGCCGCCGCTCAAAATTATGATAACTACACTATGGGTATCGTATCCGAGGTTCTCGAGGGTGCTGAGAACGATTTTGTGATCATTTTTCTAATTCAAGGTGGCCGCTGCACAAAATTATGATTTCAGCAATATGGATATCGTGTCCGAGATTCTCGAGGGTGCAGAGAACGATTTGGTGATCATTTTTCAAATCCAAGATGGCCGCCGCTCAAAATTATGATAACTCCATTATGGGTGTCGTATCCGAGGTTCTCGAGGGTGCAGAGAACGATGTTATGATCAGTTTTCAAATCGAAGATGGCCGGCGATCAAAAGCATGATAACTCCATTATGGGTATCGTATCCGAGGTTCTCGAGGGTGCTGAGAACGATTTTGTGATCATTTTTCAAATCCAAGATGGCCGCCGCACATAATTATGATTTCATCAATATGGATATCGTACCCGAGGTTCTCGAGGGTGCAGAGAACGATTTTGGTGATTATTTTTCAAATCCAAGATGGCCGCCGCACAAAATTATGATTTTAGCAATATGGATATCGTGCCCGAGGTTCTCGAGGGTGCAGAGAACGATTTTATGATCATTTTTCAAATCGAAGATGGCCGCCGCTCAAAAGCATGATAACTACATTATGGGTATCGTCTCCGAGGTTCTCGAGGGTGCTGAGAACGATTTTGTGATCATTTTTCAAATTCAAGATGGCCGCCGCACAAAATTATGATTTCATCAATATGGATATCGTACCCGAGGTTCTCGAGGGTGCAGAGAAGGATTTTGGTGATCATTTTTCAAATCCAAGATGGCCTCCGCACAAAATTATGATTTTAGCAATATGGATATCGTGTCCGAGGTTCTCGAGGGTGCAGAAAACAATTTTGGGATCAATTTTAAATCCGAGATGGCCGCCGTTTAAAATTATTATAACTACATTATGGTTATCGTATCAGAGGTTCTCGAGGATGCAGAAAACGATTTTGTGATCATTTTTCAAATCCAAGATGGCCGCCGCTTAAAAGTATGATAACTACATTATGGGTATCGTATCCGAGGTTCTCGAGGGTGCTGAGAACGATTTTGTGATCATTTTTCAAATCCAAGATGGCCGCCGCTCAAAATTATGATTTCAGCAACATGGATTTCGTATCCAAGATTCTCGAGGGTGCAAAGAACGATTTGGTGATCATTTTTCAAATCCATGATGGCCGCCGCACAAAATTATGATTTTAGCAATATGGATATCGTGTCCGAGGTTCTCGAGGGTGCAGAGAACGATTTGATGATCAATTTTCGAATCCGAGATTGCCGCCGCACAAAATTATGATTTCAGCAATATGGATATCGTACCCGAGGTTCCCGAGGGTACAGAGAAAAATTCTGTGATCATTTTTTAAATCCAAGAGGGGTGCCGCAAACAATTATGTTTTCAGCAATATGGATATCGTGGCCGAGGTTCTCGATGGTGCAGAAAACCATTTTGGGATCATTTTTAAATCCGAGATGGCCGCCGCTCAAAATTATGATAGCTACATAATGGGTATTGTATCCGAGGTTCTCGAGGGTGCAGAGAACAATTCAGTGATCATTTTCGAAATCCAAGAGGGCTGCCGCAAACAATATTGTTTTCAGCAATATGGTTATCGTATCCGAGGTTCTCGAGAGTGCACAGAACGATTTTGTGATCATTTTTGAAATCCAAGATTCCCGCCGCTCAAAATTTTGATAACTACACTATGGGTATCGTATCCGAGGTTCTCGAGGGTGCTGAGAACGATTTTGTGATCATTTTTCTAATTCAAGGTGGCCGCTGCACAAAATTATGATTTCAGCAATATGGTTATCGTGTCCGAGATTCTCGAGGGTGCAGAGAACGATTTGGTGATCATTTTTCAAATCCAAGATGGCCGCCGCTCAAAATTATGATAACTCCATTATGGGTGTCGTATCCGAGGTTCTCGAGGGTGCAGAGAACGATTTTATGATCATTTTTCAAATCGAAGATGGCCGCCGATCAAAAGCATGATAACTCCATTATGGGTATCGTATCCGATGTTCTCGAGGGTGCTGAGAACGATTTTGTGATAATTTTTCAAATCCAAGATGGCCGCCGCACATAATTATGATTTCAGCAATATGGATATCGTACCCGAGGTTCTCGAGGGTGCAGAGAATGATTTTGGTGATTATTTTTCAAATCCAAGATGGCCGCCGCACAAAATTATGATTTTAGCAATATGGATATCGTGCCCGAGGTTCTCGAGGGTGCTGAGAACGATTTAGTGATCATTTATCTAATCCAAGATGGCCGCCGCACAAAATTATGTTTTCAGCAATATGGGTATCGTATCCGAGGTTCTCGAGGGTGCTGAGAACGATTTTGTGATGATTTTTCAAATCCAAGATGGCTGCCGCACAAAATTATGACTTCAGCAATATGGATATCGTAATCGGGTTCTCGAGGGTGCAGAGAACGATTTGGTGATCATTTTTCAAATCCAAGATGGCCGCCGCACAAAATTATGATTTTAGCAATATGGATATCGTGTCCGAGTTTCTCGAGGTTGCAGAGAACAATTCAGTGATCATTTTTTAAATCCATGAGGGCTGCCGCAAACAATTATGTTTTTCAGCAATATGGATATCGTGGCCGAGGTTCTCGAGGGTGCAGAAAACAATTTTGGGATCATTTTTAAATCCGAGATGGCCGCCACTTAAAAGTATGATAACTAGATTATGGGTATTGTATCCGATGTTCTCGAGGGTGCAGTGAACGATTTTGTGATCATTTTTCAAATTCAAGATGGCCGCCGCTTAAAAGTATGATAACGACAGTATGGGTATCGTATCCGAGGTTCTCGAGGGTGCTGAGAACGATATTGTAATTATTTTTCAAATCCAAGAGGGCCGCCGTGCAAGATTATGATCACAAAAATATGGGTATCGTATCCGAGGTTCTCGAGAGTGCAGAGAACGATTTTGTCAACATTTTTCAAATCCAATATGGCCGCCGCTTAAAAGTATTATAACTACATTATGGGTATCGTGTCCGAGGTTCTTGAGGGTGCTGAGAACGATATTGTTATCTTTTTTCAAATCCAAGAGGGCCGCCGTGCAAGATTATGATCACAAAAATATGGGTATCGTATCCGAGGTTCTCGAGAGTGCAGAGAACGATTTTGTGATCATTTTTCAAATCCAAGAGGGCTGCCGCAAACAATATTGTTTTCAGCAATATGGTTATCATATCCGAGCTTCTCGAGAGTGCACAGAACGATTTTATGATCATTTTTCAAATCGAAGATTGCCGCCGCTCAAAAGCATGATAACTACATTATGGGTATCGTATCCGAGGTTCTCGAGGGTGCAGAGAATGATTTTGTGATCATTTTTGAAATCCAAGAGGGCTGCCGCAAACAATATTGTTTTCAGAAATATGGTTATCATATCCGAGCTTCTCGAGAGTGCACAGAACGATTTTGTGATCATTTTTGAAATCCAAGATGGCCGCCGCTCAAAATTATGATAACTCCATTATGGGTGTCGTATCCGAGGTTCTCGAGGGTGCAGAGAACGATTTTGTCATCATTTTTCAAATCCAATATGGCCGCCGCTTAAAAGTATTATAACTACATTATGGGTATCGTGTCCGAGGTTCTTGAGGGTGCTGAGAACGATATTGTTATCTTTTTTCAAATCCAAGAGGGCCGCCGTGCAAGATTATGATCACAAAAATATGGGTATCGTATCCGAGGTTCTCGAGAGTGCAGAGAACGATTTTGTGATCATTTTTCAAATCCAAGAGGGCTGTCGCAAACAATATTGTTTTCAGCAATATGGGCATCGTATCCGAGGTACTCGAGCGTGCACAGAACGATTTTGTGATCATTTTTGAAATCCAAGATTGCCGCCGCTCAAAAGTATGATAACTACATTATGGGTATCGTATCCAAGGTTCACGAGGATGCAGAGAACAATTCTGTGATCATTTTTGAAATCCAAGAGGGCTGCCGCAAACAATATTGTTTTCAGAAATATGGTTATCATATCCGAGCTTCTCGAGAGTGCACAGAACGATTTTGTGATCATTTTTGAAAACCAAGATGGCCGCCGCTCAAAATTATGATAACTCCATTATGGGTGTCGTATCCGAGGTTCTAGAGGGTGCAGAGAACGATTTTATGATCATTTTTCGAATCGAAGATGGCCGCCGATCAATAGCATGATAACTACATTATGGGTATCGTATCCGAGGTTCTCGAGGGTGCTGAGAACGATTTTGTGATCATTTTTCAAATCAAAGATGGCCGCCGCACAAAATTATGATTTTAGCAATATGGATATCGTGCCCGAGGTTCTCGAGGGTGCAAAAAACAATTTTGGGATCAATTTAAAATCCGAGATGGCCGCCGTTTAAAATTATGATAACTCCATTATGGTTATCGTATCAGAGGTTCTCGAGGATGCAGAAAACGATTTTGTGATCATTTTTCAAATCCAAGATGGCCGCCGCACAAAACTATGTTTTCAGCAAAATGGGTATCGTATCCGAGGTTCTCGAGGGTGCTGAGAACGATATTGTAATCATTTTTCAAATCCAAGAGGGCCGCCGTGCTAGATTATGACCACAAAAATATGGGTATCGTATCCGATGTTCTCGAGAGTGCAGAGAACGATTTTGTGATCATTTTTCAAATCCAAGAGGGCTGCCGCAAACAATATTGTTTTCAGCAATATGGTTATCATATCCGAGGTTCTCGAGGGTGCTGAGAACGATATTGTAATCATTTTTCAAATCCAAGAGGGCCGCCGTGCAAGATTATGATCACAATAATATGGGTATCGTTACCGAGGTTCTCAAGAGTGCAGAGAATGATTTTGTGATCATTTTTCAAATCCATGATGGCCGCCGCTCAAAAGTATGATAACTACATAATGGGTATCGTATCCGAGGTTCTCGAGGGTGCTGAGAACGATTTAGTGATCATTTTTCTAATCCAAGATGGCCGCCGCACAAAACTATGTTTTCAGCAATATGGGTATCGTATCCGAGGTTCTCGAGGGTGCTGAGAACGATATTGTAATCATTTTTCAAATCCAAGAGGGCCGCCGTGCTAGATTATGACCACAAAAATATGGGTATCGTATCCGATGTTCTCGAGAGTGCAGAGAATGATTTTGTGATCATTTTTCAAATGCAAGATGGCCGCCGCTCAAAAGTATGATAACTACATTACGGGTATCGTATCCGAGGTTCTCGAGGGTGCTGAGAACGATTTAGTGATCATTTTTCTAATCCAAGATGGCCGCCGCACAAAACTATGTCTTCAGTAATATGGGTATCGTATCCGAGGTTCTCGAGGGTGCTGAGAACGATTTTGTGATCATTTTTCAAATCCAAGATGGCCGCCGCACAAAATTATGACTTCAGCAATATGGATATTGTACCCGAGGTTCTCGAGGGTGCAGAAAACAATTTTGGGATCAATTTTAAATCCGAGATGGCCGCCGTTTCAAATTATGATAACTACATTATGGTTATCGTATCAGAGGTTTTCGAGGATGCAGAAAACGATTTTGTGATCATTTTTGAAATCCAAGATGGCCGCCGCACAAAATTATGATTTTAGCAATATGGATATCGTGCCCGAGGTTCTCGAGGGTGCAGAAAACAATTTTGGGATCAATTTTAAATCCGAGATGGCCGCCGTTTAAAATTATGGTAACTACATTATGGTTATCGTAACAGAGGTTCTCGAGGATGCAGAAAACGATTTTGTGATCATTTTTCAAATCCAAGATGGCCGCCGCTTAAAAGTATGATAACTACATTATGGGTATCGTATCCGAGGTTCTCGAGGGTGCTGAGAACGATATTGTAATCATTTTTCAAATCCAAGAGGGCCGCCGTGCAAGATTATGTTCACAAAAATATGGGTATCGTATCCGAGGTTCTCGAGAGTGCAGTGAATGATTTTGTGATCATTTTTCAAATCCATGATGGCCGCCGCTCAAAAGTATGATAACTACATTATGGGTATCGTATCCAAGGTTCTCGAGGGTGCTGAGAACGATTTAGTGATCATTTTTCTAATCTAAGATGGCCGCCGCACAAAACTATGTTTTCAGCAATATGGGTATCGTATCCGAGGTTCTCGAGCGTGCTGAGAACGATATTGTAATCATTTTTCAAATCCAAGAGGGCCGCCGTGCAAGATTATGATCACAAAAATATGGGTATCGTATCCGATGTTCTCGAGAGTGCAGAGAATGATTTTGTGATCATTTTTCAAATCGAAGATGGCCGCCGCTCAAAAGCATGATAACTACATTATGGGTATCGTATCCGAGGTCCTCGAGGGTGCTGAGAACGATTTTGTGATCATTATTCAAATCCAAGATGGCCGCCGCACAAAATTATGATTTTAGCAATATGGGTATCGTATCCGAGGTACTCGAGCGTGCACAGAACAATTTTGTGATCATTTTTGAAATCCAAGATGGCCGCCGCTCAAAATTATGATTTCAGCAACATGGATTTCGTGTCCAAGATTCTCGAGGGTGCAAAGAACGATTTGGTGATCATTTTTCAAATCCATGATGGCCGCCGCACAAAATTATGATTTTAGCAATATGGATATCGTGTCCGAGGTTCTCGAGGGTGCAGAGAACGATTTGGTGATCAATTTTCGAATCCGAGATTGCCGCCGCACAAAATTATGATATCAGCAATATGGATATCGTACCCGAGGTTCCCGAGGGTGCAGAGAAAAATTCTGTGATCATTTTTTAAATCCAAGAGGGGTGCCGCAAACAATTATGTTTTCAGCAATATGGATATCGTGGCCGAGGTTCTCGATGGTGCAGAAAACAATTTTGGGATCATTTTTAAATCCGAAATTGCCGTCGCTCATAATTATGATAGCTACATAATGGGTATTGTATCCGAGGTTCTCGAGGGTGCAGAGAACAATTCAGTGATCATTTTCGAAATCCAAGAGGGCTGCCGCAAACAATATTGTTTTCAGCAATATGGTTATCGTATCCCAGGTTCTCGAAAGTGCACAGAACGATTTTATGATCATTTTTGAAATCCAAGATGGCCTCCGCTCAAAATTATGATTTCAGCAACATGGATTTCGTGTCCAAGATTCTCGAGGGTGCAAAGAACGATTTGGTGATCTTTTTTCAAATCCAAGATGGCCGCCGCACAAAATTATGATTTTAGCAATATGGATATCGTGCCCGAGGTTCTCGAGGGTGCAGAAAACAATTTTGGGATCAATTTTAAATCCGAGATGGCCGCCGTTTAAAATTATGATAACTACATTATGGTTATCGTATCAGAGTTTCTCGAGGATGCAGAGAATGATTTTGTGATCATTTTTCAAATCCATGATGGCCGCCGCTCAAAAGTATGATAACTACATTACGGGTATCGTATCCAAGGTTCTCGAGGGTGCTTAGAACGATTTAGTGATCATTTTTCTAATCCAAGATGGCCGCCGCACAAAACTATGTTTTCAGCAATATGGGTATCGTATCCGAGGTTCTCGAGGGTGCTGAGAACGATTTTGTGATCATTTTTCAAATCCAAGATGGCCGCCGCACAAAATTATGATTTCATCAATATGGATATCGTACCCGAGGTTCTCGAGGGTGCAGAGAACGATTTTGGTGATCATTTTTCAAATCCAAGATGGCCGCCGCACAAAATTATGATTTTAGCAATATGGGTATCGTATCCAAGGTTCTCGAGGGTGCTGAGAACGATTTTATGATCATTTTTCAAATCGAAGATGGCCGCCGCTCAAAAGCATGATAACTACATTATGGGTATCGTATCCGAGGTTCTCGAGGGTGCTGAGAACGATTTTGTGATCATTTTTCAAATCCAAGATGGCCGCCGCACAAAATTATGATTTTAGCAATATGGGTATCGTATCCGAGGTACTAGAGCGTGCACAGAACGATTTTGTGATCATTTTTGAAATCCAAGATGGCCGCCGCTCAAAATTATGATTTCAGCAACATGGATTTCGTGTCCAAGATTCTCGAGAGTGCAAAGAACGATTTGGTGATCATTTTTCAAATCCATGATGGCCGCCGCACAAAATTATGATTTTAGCAATATGGATATCGTGTCCGAGGTTCTCGAGGGTGCAGAGAACGATTTGGTGATCAATTTTCGAATCCGAGATTGGCGCCGCACAAAATTATGATATCAGCAATATGGATATCGTACCCGAGATTCCCGAGGGTGCAGAGAAAAATTCTGTGATCATTTTTTAAATCCAAGAGGGGTGCCGCAAATAATTATGTTTTCAGCAATATGGCTATCGTGGCCGAGGTTCTCGATGGAGCAGAAAACAATTTTGGGATCATTTTTAAATCCGAGATGGCCGCCGCTCAAAATTATGATAACTACACTATGGGCATCGTATCCGAGGTTCTCGAGGGTGCTGAGAACGATTTTGTGATCATTTTTCTAATTCAAGGTGGCCGCTGCACAAAATTATGATTTCAGCAATATGGGTATCGTATCCGAGATTCTCGAGGGTGCAGAGAACGATTTGGTGATCATTTTTCAAATCCAAGATGGCCGCCGCACAAAATTATTATTTCATCAATATGGATATCGTACCCGAGGTTCTCGAGGGTGCTGAGAACGATTTTGTGATCATTTTTCAAATTCAAGATGGCCGCCGCACAAAATTATGATTTCATCAATATGGATATCGTACCCGAGGTTCTCGAGGGTGCAGAGAACGATTTTATGATCATTTTTCAAATCGAAGATGGCCGCCGCTCAAAAGCATGATAACTACATTATGGGTATCGTCTCCGAGGTTCTCGAGGGTGCTGAGAACGATTTTGTGATCATTTTTCAAATTCAAGATGGCCGCCGCACAAAATTATGATTTTAGCAATATGGATATCGTACCCAAGATTCCCGAGGGTGCAGAGAAAAATTCTGTGATCATTTTTTAAATCCAAGAGGGGTGCCGCAAACAATTATGTTTTCAGCAATATGGATATCGTGGCCGAGGTTCTCGATGGTGCAGAAAACAATTTTGGGATCATTTTTAAATCCGAGATGGGCGCCGCTCATAATTATGATAGCTATATAATGGGTATTGTATCCGAGGTTCTCGAGGGTGCAGAGAACAATTCAGTGATCATTTTCGAAATCCAAGAGGGCTGCCGCAAACAATATTGTTTTCAGCAATATGGTTATCGTATCCGAGGTTCTCGAGGGTGCAGAGAACAATTCTGTGATCATTTTTGAAATTCAAGAGGGCTGCCGCAAACAATATTGTTTTCAGCAATATGGTTATCGTATCCGAGGTTCTCGAGAGTGCACAGAACGATTTTGTGATCATTATTGAAATCAAAGATGGCCGCCGCTCAAAATTATGATAACTCCATTATGGGTGTCGTATCCGAGGTTCTCGAGGGTGCAGAGAACGATTTTGTGATCATTTTTCAAATCCAAGATGGCCGCCGCACATAATTATGATTTCATCAATATGGATATCGTACCCGAGGTTCTCGAGGGTGCAGAGAACGATTTTGGTGATCATTTTTCAAATCCAAGATGGCCGCCGCACAAAATTATGATTTTAGCAATATGGGTATCGTATCCAAGGTTCTCGAGGGTGCTGAGAACGATTTTATGATCATTTTTCAAATCGAAGATGGCCGCCGCTCAAAAGCATGATAACTACATTATGGGTATCGTATCCGAGGTTCTCGAGGGTGCTGAGAACGATTTTGTGATCATTTTTCAAATCCAAGATGGCCGCCACACAAAATTATGATTTTAGCAATATGGGTATCGTATCCGAGGTACTCGAGCGTGCACAGAACGATTTTGTGATCATTTTTGAAATCCAAGATGGCCGCCGCTCAAAATTATGATTTCAGCAACATGGATTTCGTGTCCAAGATTCTCGAGGGTGCAAAGAACGATTTGGTGATCATTTTTCAAATCCATGATGGCCGCCGCACAAAATTATGATTTTAGCAATATGGATATCGTGTCCGAGGTTCTCGAGGGTGCAGAGAACGATTTGGTGATCAATTTTCGAATCCGAGATTGCCGCCGCACAAAATTATGATATCAGCAATATGGATATCGTACCCGAGATTCCCGAGGGTGCAGAGAAAAATTCTGTGATCATTTTTTAAATCCAAGAGGGGTGCCGCAAACAATTATGTTTTCAGCAATATGGCTATCGTGGCCGAGGTTCTCGATGGTGCAGAAAACAATTTTGGGATCATTTTTAAATCCGAGATGGCCGCCGCTCATAATTATGATAGCTACATAATGGGTATTGTATCCGAGGTTCTCGAGGGTGCAGAGAACAATTCAGTGATCATTTTCGAAATCCAAGAGGGCTGCCGCAAACAATATTGTTTTCAGCAATATGGTTATCGTATCCGAGGTTCTCGAGGGTGCAGAGAACAATTCTGTGATCATTTTTGAAATCCAATATTGCCGCCGCTCAAAATTATGATAACTACACTATGGGCATCGTATCCGAGGTTCTCGAGGGTGCTGAGAACGATTTTGTGATCATTTTTCTAATTCAAGGTGGCCGCTGCACAAAATTATGATTTCAGCAATATGGGTATCGTATCCGAGATTCTCGAGGGTGCAGAGAACGATTTGGTGATCATTTTTCAAATCCAAGATGGCCGCCGCACAAAATTATTATTTCATCAATATGGATATCGTACCCGAGGTTCTCGAGGGTGCAGAGAACGATTTTGGTCATCATTTTTCAAATCCAAGATGGCCGCCGCACAAAATTATGATTTTAGCAATATGGATATCGTGCCCGAGGTTCTCGAGGGTGCAGAGAACGATTTTATGATCATTTTTCAAATCGAAGATGGCCGCCGCTCAAAAGCATGATAACTACATTATGGGTATCGTCTCCGAGGTTCTCGAGGGTGCTGAGAACGATTTTGTGATCATTTTTCAAATTCAAGATGGCCGCCGCACAAAATTATGATTTCATCAATATGGATATCGTACCCGAGGTTCTCGAGGGTGCAGAGAACGATTTTATGATCATTTTTCAAATCGAAGATGGCCGCCGCCCAAAAGCATGATAACTACATTATGGGTATCGTCTCCGAGGTTCTCGAGGGTGCTGAGAACGATTTTGTGATCATTTTTCAAATTCAAGATGGCAGCCGCACAAAATTATGATTTTAGCAATATGGATATCGTGTCCGAGGTTCTCGAGGGTGCAGAGAACGATTTGGTGATCAATTTTCGAATCCGAGATTGCCGCCGCACAAAATTATGATATCAGCAATATGGATATCGTACCCGAGATTCCCGAGGGTGCAGAGAAAAATTCTGTGATCATTTTTTAAATCCAAGAGGGGTGCCGCAAACAATTATGTTTTCAGCAATATGGATATCGTGGCCGAGGTTCTCGATGGTGCAGAAAACAATTTTGGGATCAATTTTAAATCCGAGATGGGCGCCGCTCATAATTATGATAGCTATATAATGGGTATTGTATCCGAGGTTCTCGAGGGTGCAGAGAACAATTCAGTGATCATTTTCGAAATCCAAGAGGGCTGCCGCAAACAATATTGTTTTCAGCAATATGGTTATCGTATCCGAGGTTCTCGAGGGTGCAGAGAACAATTCTGTGATCATTTTTGAAATTCAAGAGGGCTGCCGCAAACAATATTGTTTTCAGCAATATGGTTATCGTATCCGAGGTTCTCGAGAGTGCACAGAACGATTTTGTGATCATTATTGAAATCAAAGATGGCCGCCGCTCAAAATTATGATAACTCCATTATGGGTATCGTCTCAGAGGTTCTCGAGGGTGCTGAGAACGATTTTGTGATCATTTTTCAAATTCAAGATGGCCGCCGCACAAAATTATGATTTCATCAATATGGATATCGTACCCGAGGTTCTCGAGGGTGCAGAGAAGGATTTTGGTGATCACTTTTCAAATCCAAGATGGCCGCCGCACAAAATTATGATTTTAGCAATATGGATATCGTGTCCGAGGTTCTCGAGGGTGCAGAAAACAATTTTGGGATCAATTTTAAATCCGAGATGGCCGCCGTTTAAAATTATTATAACTACATTATGGTTATCGTATCAGAGGTTCTCGAGGATGCAGAAAACAATTTTGGGATCAATTTTAAATCCGAGATGGCCGCTGCTTAAAAGTATGATAACTACATTATGGGTATTGTATCCGACGTTCTCGAGGGTGCAGTGAACGATTTTGTGATCATTTTTCAAATTCATGATGGCCGCCGCTTAAAAGTATGATAACGACAGTATGGGTATCGTATCCGAGGTTCTCGAGGGTGCTGAGAACGATATTGTAATTATTTTTTCAAATCCAAGAGGGCCGCCGTGCAAAATTATGACTTCAGCAATATGGATATCGTAATCGGGTTCTCGAGGGTGCAGAGAACGATTTGGTGATCATTTTTCAAATCCAAGATGGCCGCCGCACAAAATTATGATTTTAGCAATATGGATATCGTGTCCGAGTTTCTCGAGGTTGCAGAGAACAATTCTGTGATCATTTTTTAAATCCATGAGGGCTGCCGCAAACAATTATGTTTTTCAGCAATATGGATATCGTGGCCGAGGTTCTCGAGGGTGCAGAAAACAATTTTGGGATCATTTTTAAATCCGAGATGGCCGCTGCTTAAAAGTATGATAACTAGATTATGGGTATTGTACCCGACGTTCTCGAGGGTGCAGTGAACGATTTTGTGATCATTTTTCAAATTCATGATGGCCGCCGCTTAAAAGTATGATAACGACAGTATGGGTATCGTATCCGAGGTTCTCGAGGGTGCTGAGAACGATATTGTAATTATTTTTCAAATCCAAGAGGGCCGCCGTGCAAGATTATGATCACAAAAATATGGGTATCGTATCCGAGGTTCTCGAGAGTGCAGAGAACGATTTTGTCATCATTTTTCAAATCCAATATGGCCGCCGCTTAAAAGTATTATAACTACATTATGGGTATCGTGTCCGAGGTTCTTGAGGGTGCTCAGAACGATATTGTTATCTTTTTTCAAATCCAAGAGGGCCGCCGTGCAAGATTATGATCACAAAAATATGGGTATCGCATCCGAGGTTCTCGAGAGTGCAGAGAACGATTTTGTGATCATTTTTCAAATCCAAGAGGGCTGCCGCAAACAATATTGTTTTGAGCAATATGGTTATCATATCCGAGCTTCTCGAGAGTGCACAGAACGATTTTATGATCATTTTTCAAATCGAAGATGGCCGCCGCTCAAAAGCATGATAACTACATTATGGGTATCGTATCCGAGGTTCTCGAGGGTGCAGAGAATGATTTTGTGATCATTTTTGAAATCCAAGAGGGCTGCCGCAAACAATATTGTTTTCAGAAATATGGTTATCATATCCGAGCTTCTCGAGAGTGCACAGAACGATTTTGTGATCATTTTTGAAATCCAAGATGGCCGCCGCTCAAAATTATGATAACTCCATTATGGGTGTCGTATCCGAGGTTCTCGAGGGTGCAGAGAACGATTTTGTGATCATTTTTCAAATCCAAGATGGCCGCCGCACAAAATTATGTTTTTAGCAATATGGGTATCGTATCCGAGGTACTCGAGCGTGCACAGAACGATTTTGTGATCATTTTTGAAATCCAAGATGGCCGCCGCTCAAAAGTATGATAACTACATTATGGGTATCGTATCCAAGGTTCACGAGGATGCAGAGAACAATTCTGTGATCATTTTTGAAATCCAAGAGGGCTGCCGCAAACAATATTGTTTTCAGAAATATGGTTATCATATCCGAGCTTCTCGAAAGTGCACAGAACGATTTTGTGATCATTTTTGAAATCCAAGATGGCCGCCGCTCAAAATTATGATTTCAGCAACATGGATTTCGTGTCCAAGATTCTCGAGGGTGCAAAGAACGATTTGGTGATCATTTTTCAAATCCATGATGGCCGCTGCACAAAATTATGATTTTAGCAATATGGATATCGTGTCCGAGGTTCTCGAGGGTGCAGAGAACGATTTGGTGATCAATTTTCGAATCCGAGATTGCCGCCGCACAAAATTATGATATCAGCAATATGGATATCGTACCCGAGTTTCCCGAGGGTGCAGAGAAAGATTCTGTTATCATTTTTTAAATCCAAGAGGGGTGCCGCAAACAATTATGTTTTCAGCAATATGGATATCGTGGCCGAGGTTCTCGATGGTGCAGAAAACAATTTTGGGATCATTTTTAAATCCGAAATGGCCGCCGCTCATAATTATGATAGCTACATAATGGTTATCGTATCCGAGGTTCTCGAGAGTGCACAGAACGATTTTGTGATCATTTTTGAAATCCAAGATGGCCGCCCCTCAAAATTATGATTTCAGCAACATGGATTTCGTGTCCAAGATTCTCGAGAGTGCAAAGAACGATTTTGGGATCAATTTTAAATCCGAGATGGCCGCCGTTTAAAATTATGATAACTACATTATGGTTATCGTATCAGAGGTTCTCGAGGATGCAGAAAACGATTTTGTGATCATTTTTCAAATCCAAGATGGCCGCCGCTTAACAGTATTATAACTACGTTATGGGTATCGTGTCCGAGGTTCTTGAGGGTGCTGAGAACGATATTGTTATCTTTTTTCAAATCCAAGAGGGCCGCCGTATAAGATTATGATCACAAAAATATGGGTATCGTATCCGAGGTTCTCGAGAGTGCAGAGAACGATTTTGTGATCATTTTTCAAATCCAAGAGGGCTGCCGCAAACAATATTGTTTTCAGCAATATGGTTATCATATCCGAGGTTCTCGAGGGTGCTGAGAACGATATTGTAATCATTTTTCAAATCCAAGAGGGCCGCCGTGCAAGATTATGATCACAAAAATATGGGTATCGTTACCGAGGTTCTCGAGAGTGCAGAGAA
This sequence comes from Leptidea sinapis, assembly GCF_905404315.1. NCBI lineage: Eukaryota > Metazoa > Arthropoda > Insecta > Lepidoptera > Pieridae > Leptidea > Leptidea sinapis. The sequence continues at coordinate 3,764,125 of NC_066290.1, read as the reverse complement.
TGATTTTGTGATCATTTTTCAAATCCATGATGGCCGCCGCTCAAAAGTATGATAACTACATAATGGGTATCGTATCCGAGGTTCTCGAGGGTGCTGAGAACGATATTGTAATCATTTTTCAAATCCAAGAGGGCCGCCGTGCAAGATTATGATCACAAAAATATGGGTATCGTATCCGATGTTCTCGAGAGTGCAGAGAATGATTTTGTGATCATTTTTCAAATGCAAGATGGCCGCCGCTCAAAAGTATGATAACTACATTATGGGTATCGTATCCGAGGTTCTCGAGGGTGCTGAGAACGATTTAGTGATCATTTTTCTAATCCAAGATGGCCGCCGCACAAAACGATGTCTTCAGTAATATCGGTATCGTATCCGAGGTTCTCGAGGGTGCTGAGAACGATTTTGTGATCATTTTTCAAATCCAAGATGGCCGCCGCACAAAATTATGACTTCAGCAATATGGATATTGTACCCGAGGTTCTCGAGGGTGCAGAAAACAATTTTGGGATCAATTTTAAATCCGAGATGGCCGCCGTTTAAAATTATGATAACTACATTATGGTTATCGTATCAGAGGTTCTCGAGGATGCAGAAAACGATTTTGTGATCATTTTTCAAATCCAAGATGGCCGCCGCACAAAATTATGATTTTAGCAATATGGATATCGTGCCCGAGGTTCTCGAGGGTGCAGAAAACAATTTTGGGATCAATTTTAAATCCGAGATGGCCGCCGTTTAAAATTATGATAACTACATTATGGTTATCGTATCAGAGGTTCTCGAGGATGCAGAGAATGATTTTGTGATCATTTTTCAAATCCATGATGGCCGCCGCTCAAAAGTATGATAACTACATTATGGGTATCGTATCCAAGGTTCTCGAGGGTGCTGAGAACGATTTAGTGATCATTTTTCTAATCTAAGATGGCCGCCGCACAAACTATGTTTTCAGCAATATGGGTATCGTATCCGAGGTTCTCGAGGGTGCTGAGAACGATATTGTAATCATTTTTCAAATCCAAGAGGGCCGCCGTGCAAGATTATGATCACAAAAATATGGGTATCGTATCCGATGTTCTCGAGAGTGCAGAGAATGATTTTGTGATCATTTTTCAAATCGAAGATGGCCGCCGCTCAAAAGCATGATAACTACATTATGCGTATCGTATCCGAGGTCCTCGAGGGTGCTGAGAACGATTTTGTGATCATTTTTCAAATCCAAGATGGCCGCCGCACAAAATTATGATTTTAGCAATATGGGTATCGTATCCGAGGTGCTCGAGCGTGCACAGAACAATTTTGTGATCATTTTTGAAATCCAAGATTGCCGCCGCTCAAAATTATGATTTCAGCAACATGGATTTCGTGTCCAAGATTCTCGAGGGTGCAAAGAACGATTTGGTGATCATTTTTCAAATCCATGATGGCCGCTGCACAAAATTATGATTTTAGCAATATGGATATCGTGTCCGAGGTTCTCGAGGGTGCAGAGAACGATTTGGTGATCAATTTTCGAATCCGAGATTGCCGCCGCACAAAATTATGATATCAGCAATATGGATATCGTACCCGAGTTTCCCGAGGGTGCAGAGAAAGATTCTGTGATCATTTTTTAAATCCAAGAGGGGTGCCGCAAACAATTATGTTTTCAGCAATATGGATATCGTGGCCGAGGTTCTCGATGGTGCAGAAAACAATTTTGGGATCATTTTTAAATCCGAAATGGCCGCCGCTCATAATTATGATAGCTACATAATGGTTATCGTATCCGAGGTTCTCGAGAGTGCACAGAACGATTTTGTGATCATTTTTGAAATCCAAGATGGCCGCCCCTCAAAATTATGATTTCAGCAACATGGATTTCGTGTCCAAGATTCTCGAGAGTGCAAAGAACGATTTGGTGATCATTTTTCAAATCCAAGATGGCCGCCGCACAAAATTATGATTTTAGCAATATGGATATCGTGCCCGAGGTTCTCGAGGGTGCAGAAAACAATTTTGGGATCAATTTTAAATCCGAGATGGCCGCCGTTTAAAATTATGATAACTACATTATGGTTATCGTATCAGAGGTTCTCGAGGATGCAGAGAATGATTTTGTGATCATTTTTCAAATCCATGATGGCCGCCGCTCAAATGTATGATAACTACATTATGGGTATCGTATCCAAGGTTCTCGAGGGTGCTAAGAACGATTTAGTGATCATTTTTCTAATCCAAGATGGCCGCCGCACAAAACTATGTTTTCAGCAATATGTGTATCGTATCCGAGGTTCTCGAGGGTGCTGAGAACGATTTTGTGATCATTTTTCAAATCCAAGATGGCCGCCGCACAAAATTATGATTTCATCAATATGGATATCGTACCCGAGGTTCTCGAGGGTGCAGAGAACGATTTTGGTGATCATTTTTCAAATCCAAGATGGCCGCCGCACAAAATTATGATTTTAGCAACATGGGTATCGTATCCAAGGTTCTCGAGGGTGCTGAGAACGATTTTATGATCATTTTTCAAATCGAAGATGGCCGCCGCTCAAAAGCATGATAACTACATTATGGGTATCGTATCCGAGGTTCTCGAGGGTGCTGAGAACGATTTTGTGATCATTTTTGAAATCCAAGATGGCCGCCGCTCAAAATTATGATTTCAGCAACATGGATTTCGTGTCCAAGATTCTCGAGGGTGCAAAGAACGATTTGGTGATCACTTTTCAAATCCATGATGGCCGCCGCACAAAATTATGATTTTAGCAATATGGATATCGTGTCCGAGGTTCTCGAGGGTGCAGAGAACGATTTGGTGATCAATTTTCGAATCCGAGATGGCCGCCGTTTAAAATTATTATAACTACATTATGGTTATCGTATCAGAGGTTCTCGAGGATGCAGAAAACAATTTTGGGATCAATTTTAAATCCGAGATGGCCGCTGCTTAAAAGTATGATAACTACATTATGGGTATTGTATCCGACGTTCTCGAGGGTGCAGTGAACGATTTTGTGATCATTTTTCAAATTCATGATGGCCGCCGCTTAAAAGTATGATAACGACAGTATGGGTATCGTATCCGAGGTTCTCGAGGGTGCTGAGAACGATATTGTAATTATTTTTTCAAATCCAAGAGGGCCGCCGTGCAAAATTATGACTTCAGCAATATGGATATCGTAATCGGGTTCTCGAGGGTGCAGAGAACGATTTGGTGATCATTTTTCAAATCCAAGATGGCCGCCGCACAAAATTATGATTTTAGCAATATGGATATCGTGTCCGAGTTTCTCGAGGTTGCAGAGAACAATTCTGTGATCATTTTTTAAATCCATGAGGGCTGCCGCAAACAATTATGTTTTTCAGCAATATGGATATCGTGGCCGAGGTTCTCGAGGGTGCAGAAAACAATTTTGGGATCATTTTTAAATCCGAGATGGCCGCTGCTTAAAAGTATGATAACTAGATTATGGGTATTGTACCCGACGTTCTCGAGGGTGCAGTGAACGATTTTGTGATCATTTTTCAAATTCATGATGGCCGCCGCTTAAAAGTATGATAACGACAGTATGGGTATCGTATCCGAGGTTCTCGAGGGTGCTGAGAACGATATTGTAATTATTTTTCAAATCCAAGAGGGCCGCCGTGCAAGATTATGATCACAAAAATATGGGTATCGTATCCGAGGTTCTCGAGAGTGCAGAGAACGATTTTGTCATCATTTTTCAAATCCAATATGGCCGCCGCTTAAAAGTATTATAACTACATTATGGGTATCGTGTCCGAGGTTCTTGAGGGTGCTCAGAACGATATTGTTATCTTTTTTCAAATCCAAGAGGGCCGCCGTGCAAGATTATGATCACAAAAATATGGGTATCGCATCCGAGGTTCTCGAGAGTGCAGAGAACGATTTTGTGATCATTTTTCAAATCCAAGAGGGCTGCCGCAAACAATATTGTTTTGAGCAATATGGTTATCATATCCGAGCTTCTCGAGAGTGCACAGAACGATTTTATGATCATTTTTCAAATCGAACATGGCCGCCGCTCAAAAGCATGATAACTACATTATGGGTATCGTATCCGAGGTTCTCGAGGGTGCAGAGAATGATTTTGTGATCATTTTTGAAATCCAAGAGGGCTGCCGCAAACAATATTGTTTTCAGAAATATGGTTATCATATCCGAGCTTCTCGAGAGTGCACAGAACGATTTTGTGATCATTTTTGAAATCCAAGATGGCCGCCGCTCAAAATTATGATAACTCCATTATGGGTGTCGTATCCGAGGTTCTCGAGGGTGCAGAGAACGATTTTGTGATCATTTTTCAAATCCAAGATGGCCGCCGCACAAAATTATGTTTTTAGCAATATGGGTATCGTATCCGAGGTACTCGAGCGTGCACAGAACGATTTTGTGATCATTTTTGAAATCCAAGATGGCCGCCGCTCAAAAGTATGATAACTACATTATGGGTATCGTATCCAAGGTTCACGAGGATGCAGAGAACAATTCTGTGATCATTTTTGAAATCCAAGAGGGCTGCCGCAAATAATATTGTTTTCAGAAATATGGTTATCATATCCGAGCTTCTCGAAAGTGCACAGAACGATTTTGTGATCATTTTTGAAATCCAAGATGGCCGCCGCTCAAAATTATGATTTCAGCAACATGGATTTCGTGTCCAAGATTCTCGAGGGTGCAAAGAACGATTTGGTGATCATTTTTCAAATCCATGATGGCCGCTGCACAAAATTATGATTTTAGCAATATGGATATCGTGTCCGAGGTTCTCGAGGGTGCAGAGAACGATTTGGTGATCAATTTTCGAATCCGAGATTGCCGCCGCACAAAATTATGATATCAGCAATATGGATATCGTACCCGAGTTTCCCGAGGGTGCAGAGAAAGATTCTGTGATCATTTTTTAAATCCAAGAGGGGTGCCGCAAACAATTATGTTTTCAGCAATATGGATATCGTGGCCGAGGTTCTCGATGGTGCAGAAAACAATTTTGGGATCATTTTTAAATCCGAAATGGCCGCCGCTCATAATTATGATAGCTACATAATGGTTATCGTATCCGAGGTTCTCGAGAGTGCACAGAACGATTTTGTGATCATTTTTGAAATCCAAGATGGCCGCCCCTCAAAATTATGATTTCAGCAACATGGATTTCGTGTCCAAGATTCTCGAGAGTGCAAAGAACGATTTTGGGATCAATTTTAAATCCGAGATGGCCGCCGTTTAAAATTATGATAACTACATTATGGTTATCGTATCAGAGGTTCTCGAGGATGCAGAAAACGATTTTGTGATCATTTTTCAAATCCAAGATGGCCGCCGCTTAACAGTATTATAACTACGTTATGGGTATCGTGTCCGAGGTTCTTGAGGGTGCTGAGAACGATATTGTTATCTTTTTTCAAATCCAAGAGGGCCGCCGTATAAGATTATGATCACAAAAATATGGGTATCGTATCCGAGGTTCTCGAGAGTGCAGAGAACGATTTTGTGATCATTTTTCAAATCCAAGAGGGCTGCCGCAAACAATATTGTTTTCAGCAATATGGTTATCATATCCGAGGTTCTCGAGGGTGCTGAGAACGATATTGTAATCATTTTTCAAATCCAAGAGGGCCGCCGTGCAAGATTATGATCACAAAAATATGGGTATCGTTACCGAGGTTCTCGAGAGTGCAGAGAATGATTTTGTGATCATTTTTCAAATCCATGATGGCCGCCGCTCAAAAGTATGATAACTACATAATGGGTATCGTATCCGAGGTTCTCGAGGGTGCTGAGAACGATATTGTAATCATTTTTCAAATCCAAGAGGGCCGCCGTGCAAGATTATGATCACAAAAATATGGGTATCGTATCCGATGTTCTCGAGAGTGCAGAGAATGATTTTGTGATCATTTTTCAAATGCAAGATGGCCGCCGCTCAAAAGTATGATAACTACATTATGGGTATCGTATCCGAGGTTCTCGAGGGTGCTGAGAACGATTTAGTGATCATTTTTCTAATCCAAGATGGCCGCCGCACAAAACGATGTCTTCAGTAATATCGGTATCGTATCCGAGGTTCTCGAGGGTGCTGAGAACGATTTTGTGATCATTTTTCAAATCCAAGATGGCCGCCGCACAAAATTATGACTTCAGCAATATGGATATTGTACCCGAGGTTCTCGAGGGTGCAGAAAACAATTTTGGGATCAATTTTAAATCCGAGATGGCCGCCGTTTAAAATTATGATAACTACATTATGGTTATCGTATCAGAGGTTCTCGAGGATGCAGAAAACGATTTTGTGATCATTTTTCAAATCCAAGATGGCCGCCGCACAAAATTATGATTTTAGCAATATGGATATCGTGCCCGAGGTTCTCGAGGGTGCAGAAAACAATTTTGGGATCAATTTTAAATCCGAGATGGCCGCCGTTTAAAATTATGATAACTACATTATGGTTATCGTATCAGAGGTTCTCGAGGATGCAGAGAATGATTTTGTGATCATTTTTCAAATCCATGATGGCCGCCGCTCAAAAGTATGATAACTACATTATGGGTATCGTATCCAAGGTTCTCGAGGGTGCTGAGAACGATTTAGTGATCATTTTTCTAATCTAAGATGGCCGCCGCACAAACTATGTTTTCAGCAATATGGGTATCGTATCCGAGGTTCTCGAGGGTGCTGAGAACGATATTGTAATCATTTTTCAAATCCAAGAGGGCCGCCGTGCAAGATTATGATCACAAAAATATGGGTATCGTATCCGATGTTCTCGAGAGTGCAGAGAATGATTTTGTGATCATTTTTCAAATCGAAGATGGCCGCCGCTCAAAAGCATGATAACTACATTATGCGTATCGTATCCGAGGTCCTCGAGGGTGCTGAGAACGATTTTGTGATCATTTTTCAAATCCAAGATGGCCGCCGCAATAAATTATGATTTTAGCAATATGGGTATCGTATCCGAGGTGCTCGAGCGTGCACAGAACAATTTTGTGATCATTTTTGAAATCCAAGATTGCCGCCGCTCAAAATTATGATTTCAGCAACATGGATTTCGTGTCCAAGATTCTCGAGGGTGCAAAGAACGATTTGGTGATCATTTTTCAAATCCATGATGGCCGCTGCACAAAATTATGATTTTAGCAATATGGATATCGTGTCCGAGGTTCTCGAGGGTGCAGAGAACGATTTGGTGATCAATTTTCGAATCCGAGATTGCCGCCGCACAAAATTATGATATCAGCAATATGGATATCGTACCCGAGTTTCCCGAGGGTGCAGAGAAAGATTCTGTGATCATTTTTTAAATCCAAGAGGGGTGCCGCAAACAATTATGTTTTCAGCAATATGGATATCGTGGCCGAGGTTCTCGATGGTGCAGAAAACAATTTTGGGATCATTTTTAAATCCGAAATGGCCGCCGCTCATAATTATGATAGCTACATAATGGTTATCGTATCCGAGGTTCTCGAGAGTGCACAGAACGATTTTGTGATCATTTTTGAAATCCAAGATGGCCGCCCCTCAAAATTATGATTTCAGCAACATGGATTTCGTGTCCAAGATTCTCGAGAGTGCAAAGAACGATTTGGTGATCATTTTTCAAATCCAAGATGGCCGCCGCACAAAATTATGATTTTAGCAATATGGATATCGTGCCCGAGGTTCTCGAGGGTGCAGAAAACAATTTTGGGATCAATTTTAAATCCGAGATGGCCGCCGTTTAAAATTATGATAACTACATTATGGTTATCGTATCAGAGGTTCTCGAGGATGCAGAGAATGATTTTGTGATCATTTTTCAAATCCATGATGGCCGCCGCTCAAATGTATGATAACTACATTATGGGTATCGTATCCAAGGTTCTCGAGGGTGCTAAGAACGATTTAGTGATCATTTTTCTAATCCAAGATGGCCGCCGCACAAAACTATGTTTTCAGCAATATGTGTATCGTGTCCGAGGTTCTCGAGGGTGCTGAGAACGATTTTGTGATCATTTTTCTAATCCGAGATGGCCGCCGCACAAAATTATGATTTCATCAATATGGATATCGTACCCGAGGTTCTCGAGGGTGCAGAGAACGATTTTGGTGATCATTTTTCAAATCCAAGATGGCCGCCGCACAAAATTATGATTTTAGCAACATGGGTATCGTATCCAAGGTTCTCGAGGGTGCTGAGAACGATTTTATGATCATTTTTCAAATCGAAGATGGCCGCCGCTCAAAAGCATGATAACTACATTATGGGTATCGTATCCGAGGTTCTCGAGGGTGCTGAGAACGATTTTGTGATCATTTTTGAAATCCAAGATGGCCGCCGCTCAAAATTATGATTTCAGCAACATGGATTTCGTGTCCAAGATTCTCGAGGGTGCAAAGAACGATTTGGTGATCATTTTTCAAATCCATGATGGCCGCCGCACAAAATTATGATTTTAGCAATATGGATATCGTGTCCGAGGTTCTCGAGGGTGCAGAGAACGATTTGGTGATCAATTTTCGAATCCGAGATTGCCGCCGCACAAAATTATGATATCAGCAATATGGATATCGTACCCGAGATTCCCGAGGGTGCAGAGAAAAATTCTGTGATCATTTTTTAAATCCAAGAGGGGTGCCGCAAACAATTATGTTTTCAGCAATATGGCTATCGTGGCCGAGGTTCTCGATGGTGCAGAAAACAATTTTGGGATCATTTTTAAATCCGAGATGGCCGCCGCTCATAATTATGATAGCTACATAATGGGTATTGTATCCGAGGTTCTCGAGGGTGCAGAGAACAATTCAGTGATCATTTTCGAAATCAAAGAGGGCTGCCGCAAACAATATTGTTTTCAGCAATATGGTTATCGTATCCGAGGTTCTCGAGAGTGCACAGAACGATTTTGTCATCATTTTTGAAATCCAATATTGCCGCCGCTCAAAATTATGATAACTACACTATGGGTATCGTATCCGAGGTTCTCGAGGGTGCTGAGAACGATTTTGTGATCATTTTTCAAATCCATGATGGCCGCCGCACAAAATTATGATTTTAGCAATATGGATATCGTGTCCGAGGTTCTCGAGGGTGCAGAGAACGATTTGGTGATCAATTTTCGAATCCAAGATGGCCGCCGCACAAAATTATGATTTTAGCAATATGGGTATCGTATCCGAGATTCTCGAGGGTGCAGAGAACGATTTGGTGATCATTTTTCAAATCCAAGATGGCCGCTGCACAAAATCATGATTTCAGCAATATGGGTATCGTATCCGAGATTCTCGAGGGTGCAGAGAACGATTTGGTGATCATTTTTCAAATCCAAGATGGCCGCCGCACAAAATTATTATTTCATCAATATGGATATCGTACCCGAGGTTCTCGAGGGTGCAGAGAACGATTTTGGTGATCATTTTTCAAATCCAAGATGGCCGCCGCACAAAATAATGATTTTAGCAATATGGATATCGTGCCCGAGGTTCTCGAGGGTGCTGAGAACGATTTTGTGATCATTTTTCAAATTCAAGATGGCCGCCGCACAAAATTATGACTTCATCAATATGGATATCGTACCCGAGGTTCTCGAGGGTGCAGAGAACGATTTTATGATCATTTTTTAAATCGAAGATGGCCGCCGCTCAAAAGCATGATAACTACATTATGGGTATCGTCTCCGAGGTTTTCGAGGGTGCTGAGAACGATTTTGTGATCATTTTTCAAATTCAAGATGGCCGCCGCACAAAATTATGATTTTAGCAATATGGATATCGTGTCCGAGGTTCTCGAGGGTGCAGAGAACGATTTGGTGATCAATTTTCGAATCCGAGATTGCCGCCGCACAAAATTATGATATCAGCAATATGGATATCGTACCCGAGATTCCCGAGGGTGCAGAGAAAAATTCTGTGATCATTTTTTAAATCCAAGAGGGGTGCCGCAAACAATTATGTTTTCAGCAATATGGATATCGTGGCCGAGGTTCTCGATGGTGCAGGAAACAATTTTGAGATCATTTTTAAATCCGAGATGGGCGCCGCTCATAATTATGATAGCTACATAATGGGTATTATATCCGAGGTTTTCGAGGGTGCAGAGAACAATTCAGTGATCATTTTCGAAATCCAAAAGAACTGCCGCAAACAATATTGTTTTCAGCAATATGGTTATCGTATCCGAGGTTCACGAGAGTGCACAGAACGATTTTGTGATCATTTTTGAAATCCAATATTGCCGCCGCTCAAAATTATGATAACTACACTATGGGTATCGTATCCGAGGTTCTCGAGGGTGCTGAGAACGATTTTGTGATCATTTTTCAAATCCATGATGGCCGCCGCACAAAATTATGATTTTAGCAATATGGATATCGTGTCCGAGGTTCTCGAGGGTGCAGAGAACGATTTGGTGATCAATTTTCGAATCCAAGATGGCCGCCGCACAAAATTATGATTTTAGCAATATGGATATCGTGTCCGAGGTTCTCGAGGGTGCAGAAAACAATTTTGGGATCAATTTTAAATCCGCGATGGCCGCCGTTTAAAATCATTATAACTACATTATGGTTATCGTATCAGAGGTTCTCAAGGATGCAGAAAACGATTTTGTGATCATTTTTCAAATCCAAGATGGCCGCCGCACAAAATTATGATTTTAGCAATATGGATATCGTGTCCGAGGTTCTGGAGGGTGCAGAAAACAATTTTGGGATCAATTTTAAATCCGAGATGGCCGCCGTTTTTAAATTATTATAACTACATTATGGTTATCGTATCAGAGGTTCTCGAGGATGCAGAACACGATTTTGTGATCATTTTTCAAATCCAAGATGGCCGCCGCTCAAAAGTATGATTACTACATTATGGGTATCGTATCCGAGGTTCTCGAGGGTGCTGAGAACGATTTAGTGATCATTTATCTAATCCAAGATGGCCGCCGCACAAAATTATGTTTTCAGCAATATGGGTATCGTATCCGAGTTTCTCGAGGGTGCTGAGAACGATTTTGTGATCATTTTTCAAATCCAAGATGGCCGCCGCACAAAATTATGACTTCAGCAATATGGATATCGTAATTGAGTTTCTCGAGGGTGCAGAGAACGATTTGGTGATCATTTTTCAAATCCAAGATGGCCGCCGCACATAAAATTATGATTTTAGCAATATGGATATCGTGTCCGAGTTTCTCGAGGTTGCAGAAAAAAATTCTGTGATCATTTTTTAGATCCATGAGGGCTGCCGCAAACAATTATGTTTTTCAGCAATATGGATATCGTGGCCGAGGTTCTCGAGGGTGCAGAAAACAATTTTGGGATCATTTTTAAATCCGAGATGGCCGCCACTTAAAAGTATGATAACTAGATTATGGGTATTGTATCCGAGGTTCTCGAGGGTGCAGTGAACGATTTTATGATCATTTTTCAAATTCAAGATGGCCGCTGCTTAAAAGTATGATAACGACAGTATGGTTATCGTATCCGAGGTTCTCGAGGGTGCTGAGAACGATATTTTTATTATTTTTCAAATCCAAGAGGGCCGCCGTGCAAGATTATGATCACAAAAATTTGGGTATCGTATCCGAGGTTCTCGAGAGTGCAGAGAACGATTTTGTCATCATTTTTCAAATCCAATATGGCCGCCGCTTAAAAGTATTATAACTACATTATGGGTATCGTGTCCGAGGTTCTTCAGGGTGCTGAGAACGATATTGTTATCTTTTTTCAAATCCAAGAGGGCCGCCGTGCAAGATTATGATCACAAAAATATGGGTATCGTATCCGAGGTTCTCGAGAGTGCAGAGAACGATTTTGTGATCATTTTTCAAATCCAAGAGGGCTGCCGCAAACAATATTGTTTTCAGCAATATGGTTATCATATCCGAGCTTCTCGAGAGTGCACAGAATGATTTTATGTTCATTTTTCAAATCGAAGATGGCCGCCGCTCAAAAGCATGATAACTACATTATGGGTATCGTATCCGAGGTTCTCGGGGGTGCAGAGAATGATTTTGTGATCATTTTTGAAATCCAAGAGGGCTGCCGCAAACAATATTGTTTTCAGAAATATGGTTATCATATCCGAGCTTCTCGAGAGTGCACAGAACGATTTTGTGATCATTTTTGAAATCCAAGATGGCCGCCGCTCAAAATTATGATAACTCCATTATGGGTGTCGTATCCGAGGTTCTCGAGGGTGCAGAGAACGATTTTATGATCATTTTTCAAATCGAAGATGGCCGCCGATCAAAAGCATGATAACTACATTATGGGTATCGTATCCGAGGTTCTCGAGGGTGCTGAGAACGATTTTGTGATCATTTTTCAAATCCAAGATGGCCGCCGCACAAAATTATGATTTCATCAATATGGATATCGTACCCGAGGTTCTCGAGGGTGCAGAGAACGATTTTGGTGATCATTTTTCAAATCCAAGATGGCCGCCGTACAAAATTAAGATTTTAGCAATATGGATATCGTGCCCGAGGTTCTCGAGGGTGCAGAAAACAATTTTGGGATCAATTTTAAATCCGAGATGGCCGCCGTTTAAAATTATGATAACTACATTATGGTTATCGTATCAGAGGTTCTCGAGGATGCAGAAAACGATTTTGTGATCATTTTTCAAATCCAAGATGGCCGCCGCACAAATTTATGATTTTAGCAATATGGATATCGTTCCCGAGTTTCTCGAGGGTGCAGAAAACAATTTAGGGATCAATTTTAAATCCGAGATGGCCGCCGTTTAAAATTATGATAACTACATTATGGTTATCGTATCAGAGGTTCTCGAGGATGCAGAAAACGATTTTGTGATCATTTTTCAAATCCAAGATGGCCGCCGCTTAAAAGTATGATAACTACATTATGGGTATCGTATCCGAGGTTCTCGAGGGTGCTGAGAACGATATTGTAATCATTTTTCAAATCCAAGTGGGCTGCCGTGCAAGATTATGATCACAAAAATATGAGTATCGTATCCGAGGTTCTCGAGAGTGCAGAGAATGATTTTGTGATCATTTTTCAAACCCATGATGGCCGCCGCTCTAAAGTATGATAACTACATTATGGGTATCGTATCCGAGGTTCTCGAGGGTGCTGAGAACGATTTAGTGATCATTTTTCTAATCCAAGATGGCCGCCGCACAAAACTATGTTTTCAGCAATATGGGTATCGTATCCGAGGTTCTCGAGGGTGCTGAGAACGATACTGTAATCATTTTTTAAATCCAAGAGGGCCGCCGTGCAAGATTATGATCACAAAAATATGGGTATCGTATCCGATGTTCTCGAGAGTGCAGAGAATGATTTTGTGATCATTTTTCAAATCCAAGATGGCCGCCGCTCAAAAGTATGATAACTACATTATGGGTATCGTATCCGAGGTTCTCGTGGGTGCTGAGAACAATTTAGTGATCATTTTTCTAATCCAAGATGGCCGCCGCACAAAACCATGTTTTCAGCAATATGGGTATCGTATCCGAGGTTCTCGAGGGTGCTGAGAACGATTTTGTGATCAATTTTCAAATCCAAGATGGCCGCCGCACAAAATTATGACTTCAGCAATATGGATATTGTACCCGAGGTTCTCGAGGGTGCAGAAAACAATTTTGGGATCAATTTTAAATCCGAGATGGCCGCCGTTTAAAATTATGATAACTACATTATGGTAATCGTATCAGAGTTTCTCGAGGATGCAGAAAACGATTTTGTGATCATTTTTCAAATCCAAGATGGCCGCCGCACAAAATTATGATTTTAGCAATATGGATATCGTGCCCGAGGTTCTCGAGGGTGCAGAAAACAATTTTGGGATCAATTTTAAATCCGAGATGGCCGCCGTTTAAAATTATGATAACTACATTATGGTTATCGTATCAGAGGTTCTCGAGGATGCAGAAAACGATTTTGTGATCATTTTTCAAATCCAAGATGGCCGCCGCTTAAAAGTTTGATAACTACATTATGGGTATCGTATCCGAGGTTCTCGAGGGTGCTGAGAACGATTTAGTGATCATTTTTCTAATCCAAGATGGCCGCCGCACAAAACTATGTTTTCAGCAATATGGGTATCGTATCCGAGGTTCTCGAAGGTGCTGAGAACGATATTGTAATCATTTTTCAAATCCAAGAGGGCCGCCGTGCAAGATTATGATCACGAAAATATGGGTATCGTATCCGAGGTTCTCGAGAGTGCAGAGAATGATTTTGTGATCATTTTTCAAATCCATGATGGCCGCCACTCAAAAGTATGATAACTACATTATGGGTATCGTATCCGAGGTCCTCGAGGGTGCTGAGAACGATTTAGTGATCATTTTTCTAATCAAAGATGGCCGCCGCACAAAACTATGTTTTCAGCAATATGGGTATCGTATCCGAGGTTCTCGAGGGTGCTGAGAACGATATTGTAATCATTTTTCAAATCCAAGAGGGCCGCCGTGCAAGATTATGATCACAAAAATATGGGTATCGTATCCGATGTTCTCGAGAGTGCAGAGAATGATTTTGTGATCATTTTTCAAATCCAAGATGGCCGCCGCTCAAAAGTATGATAACTACATTATGGGTATCGTATCCGAGGTTCTCGAGGGTGCTGAGAACGATTTAGTGATCATTTTTCTAATCCAAGATGGCCGCCGCACAAAACTATGTTTTCAGCAATATGGGTATCGTATCCGAGGTTCTCGAGGGTGCTGAGAACGATTTTATGGTCATTTTTCAAATCGAAGATGGCCGCCGCTCAAAAGCATGATAAATACATTATGGGTATCGTATCCGAGGTTCTCGAGGGTGCTGAGAACGATTTTGTGATCATTTTTCTAATCCAAGATGGCCGCCGCACAAAACTATGTTTTCAGCAATATGGGTATCGTATCCGAGGTTCTCGAGGGTGCTGAGAACGATATTGTAATCATTTTTCAAATCCAAGAGGGCCACCGTGCAAGATTATGATCACAAAAATATGGGTATCGTATCCGATGTTCTCGAGAGTGCAGAGAATGATTTTGTGATCATTTTTCAAATCCAAGATGGCCGCCGCTCAAAAGTATGATAACTACATTATGGGTATCGTATCCGAGGTTCTCGAGGGTGCTGAGAACGATTTTGTGATCATTTTTGAAATCCAAGATGGCCGCCGCTCAAAATTATGATAACTCCATTATGGGTGTCGTATCCGAGGTTCTCGAGGGTGCAGAGAACGATTTTATGATCATTTTTCAAATCGAAGATGGCCGCCGATCAAAAGCATGATAACTACATTATGGGTATCGTATCCGAGGTTTTCGAGCGTGCACAGAACGATTTTGTGATCATTTTTGAAATGCAAGATGGCCGCCGCTCAAAAGTATGATAACTACATTATGGGTATCGTATCCAAGGTTCACGAGGATGCAGAGAACAATTCTGTGATCATTTTTGAAATCCAAGAAGGCTGCCGCAAACAATATTGTTTTCAGAAATATGGTTATCATATCCGAGCTTCTCGAGAGTGCACAAAACGATTTTGTGATCATTTTTGAAATCCAAGATGGCCGCCGCACAAAATTATGACTTCAGCAATATGGATATTGTACCCGAGGTTCTCGAGGGTGCAGAAAACAATTTTGGGATCAATTTTAAATCCGAGATGGCCGCCGTTTAAAATTATGATAACTACATTATGGTTATCGAATCAGAGGTTCTCGAGGATGCAGAAAACGATTTTGTGATCATTTTTCAAATCCAAGATGGCCGCCGCTTAAGAGTATGATAACTACATTATGGGTATCGTATCCGAGGTTCTCGAGGGTGCTGAGAACGATTTAGTGATCATTTTTCTAATCCAAGATGGCCGCCGCACAAAACAATGTTTTCAGCAATATGGGTATCGTATCCGAGGTTCTCGAGGGTGCTGAGAACGATATTGTAATCATTTTTCAAATCCAAGAGGGCCGCCGTGCAAGATTATGATCACAAAAATATGGGTATCGTATCCGAGGTTCTCTAGAGTGCAGAGAATGATTTTGTGATCATTTTTCAAATCCAAGATGGCCGCCGCTCAAAAGTATGATAACTACATTATGGGTATCGTATGCGAGGTTCTCGAGGGTGCTGAGAACGATTTAGTGATCATTTTTCTAATCCAAGATGGCCGCCGCACAAAACAATGTTTTCAGCAATATGGGTATCGTATCCGAGGTTCTCGAGGGTGCTGAGAACGATATTGTAATCATTTTTCAAATCCAAGAGGGCCGCCGTGCAAGATTATGATCACAAAAATATGGGTATCGTATCCGAGGTTCTCGAGAGTGCAGAGAATTATTTTGTGATCATTTTTCAAATCCAAGATGGCCGCCGCTCAAAAGTATGATAACTACATTATGGGTATCGTATGCGAGGTTCTCGAGGGTGCTGAGAACGATTTAGTGATCATTTTTCTAATCCAAGATGGCCGCCGCACAAAACTATGTTTTCAGCAATATGGGTATCGTATCTGAGGTTCTCGAGGGTGCTGAGAACGATTTTATGATCATTTTTCAAATCGAAGATGGCCGCCGCTCAAAAGCATGATAAATACATTATGGGTATCGTATCCGAGGTTCTCGAGGGTGCTGAGAACGATTTAGTGATCATTTTTCTAATCCAAGATGGCCGCCGCACAAAACTTTGTTTTCAGCAATATGGGTATCGTATCCGAGGTTCTCGAGGGTGCTGAGAACGATATTGTAATCATTTTTCAAATCCAAGAGGGCCGCCGTGCAAGATTATGATCACAAAAATATGGGTATCGTATCCGAGTTTCTCGAGAGTGCAGAGAATTATTTTGTGATCATTTTTCAAATCCATGATGGCCGCCGCTCAAAAGTATGATAACTACATTATGGGTATCGTATCCGAGGTTCTCGAGGGTGCTGAGAACGATATTGTAATCATTTTTCAAATCCAAGAGGGCCGCCGTGCAAGATTATGATCACAAAAATATGGGTATCGTATCCGAGTTTCTCGAGAGTGCAGAGAATTATTTTGTGATCATTTTTCAAATCCATGATGGCCGCCGCTCAAAAGTATGATAACTACATTATGGGTATCGTATCCGAGGTTCTCGAGGGTGCTGAGAACGATTTAGTGATCATTTTTCGAATCCAAGATGGCCGCCGCACAAAACTATGTTTTCAGCAATATGGATATCGTATCTGAGGTTCTCGAGGGTGCTGAGAACGATATTGTAATCATTTTTCAAATCCAAGAGGGCCGCCGTGCAAGATTATGATCACAAAAATATGGGTATCGTATCCGATGTTCTCGAGAGTGCAGAGAATGATTTTGTGATAATTTTTCAAATCCAAGATGGCCGCCGCTCAAAAGTATGATAACTACATTATGGGTATCGTATCCGAGGTTCTCGAGGGTGCTGAGAACGATTTAGTGATCATTTTTCTAATCCAAGATGGCCGCCGCACAAAACTATGTTTTCAGCAATATGGGTATCGTATCCGAGGTTCTCGAGGGTGCTGAGAACGATTTTGTGATCATTTTTCAAATACAAGATGGCCGCCGCACAAAATTATGACTTCAGCAATATGGATATTGTACCCGAGGTTATCGAGGGTGCAGAAAACAATTTTGGGATAAATTTGAAATCCGAGATGGCCGCCGTTTCAAATTATGATAACTACATTATGATTATCGTATCAGAGGTTCTCGAGGATGCAGAAAACGATTTTGTGATCATTTTTCAAATCCATGATGGCCGCCGCTTAAAAGTATGATAACTACATTATGGGTTTCGTATCCGAGGTTCTCGAGGGTGCTGAGAACGATTTAGTGATCATTTTTCTAATCCAAGATGGCCGCCGCACAAAACTATGTTTTCAGCAATATGGGTATCGTATCCGAGGTTCTCGAGGGTGCTGAGAACGATATTGTAATCATTTTTCAAATCCAAGAGGGCCGCCGTGCAAGATTATGATCACAAAAATATGGGTATCGTATCCGATGTTCTCGAGAGTGCAGAGAATGATTTAGTGATCATTTTTCTAATCCAAGATGGCCGCCGCACAAAACTATGTTTTCAGCAATATGGGTATCGTATCCGAGGTTCTCGAGGGTGCTGAGAACGATATTGTAATCATTTTTCAAATCCAAGAGGGCCGCCGTGCAAGATTATGATCACAAAAATATGGGTATCGTATCCGATGTTCTCGAGAGTGCAGAAAATGATTTTGTGATCATTTTTCAAATCCAAGATGGCCGCCGCTCAAAAGTATGATAACTACATTATGGGTATCGTATCCGAGGTTCTCGAGGGTGCTGAGAACGATTTAGTGATCATTTTTCTAATCCAAGATGGCCGCCGCACAAAACTATGTTTTCAGCAATATGGGTATCGTATCCGAGTTTCTCGAGGGTGCTGAGAACGATTTTGTGATCATTTTTCAAATCCAAGATGGCCGCCGCACAAAATTATGACTTCAGCAATATGGATATTGTACCCGAGGTTCTCGAGGGTGCAGAAAACAATTTTGGGATCAATTTTAAATCCGAGATGGCCGCCGTTTAAAATTATGATAACTACATTATGGTTATCGTATCACAGGTTCTCGAGGATGCAGAAAACGATTTTGTGATCATTTTTCAAATCCAAGATGGCCGCCGCACAAAATTATGATTTTAGCAATATGGATATCGTGCCCGAGGTTCTCGAGGGTGCAGAAAACAATTTTGGGATCAATTTTAAATCCGAGATGGCCGCCGTTTAAAATTATGATAACTACATTATGGTTATCGTATCAGAGGTTCTCGAGGATGCAGAAAACGATTTTGTGATCATTTTTCAATTCCAAGATGGCCGCCGCTTAAAAGTATGATAACTACATTATGGGTTCCGTATCCGAGGTTCTCGAGGGTGCTGAGAACGATTTAGTGATCATTTTTCTAATCCAAGATGGCCGCCGCACAAAACTATGTTTTCAGCAATATGGGTATCGTATCCGAGGTTCTCGAGGGTGCTGAGAACGATATTGTAATCATTTTTCAAATCCAAGAGGGCCGCCGTGCAAGATTATGATCACAAAAATATGGGTATCGTATCCGAGGTTCTCTAGAGTGCAGAGAATGATTTTGTGATCATTTTTCAAATCCATGATGGCCGCCGCTCAAAAGTATGATAACTACATTATGGGTATCGTATCCGAGGTTCTCGAGGGTGCTGAGAACGATTTAGTGATCATTTTTCTAATCAAAGATGGCCGCCGCACAAAACTATGTTTTCAGCAATATGGGTATCGTATCCGAGGTTCTCGAGGGTGCTGAGAACGATATTGTAATCATTTTTCAAATACAAGAGGGCCGCCGTGCAAGATTATGATCACAAAAATATGGGTATCGTATCCAATGTTCTCGAGAGTGCAGAGAATGATTTTGTGATCATTTTTCAAATCCAAGATGGCCGCCGCTCAAAAGTATGATAACTACATTATGGGTATCGTATGCGAGGTTCTCGAGGGTGCTGAGAACGATTTAGTGATAATTTTTCTAATCCAAGATGGCCGCCGCACAAAAATATGTTTTCAGCAATATGGGTATCGTATCCGAGGTTCTCGAGGGTGCTGAGAACGATTTTATGATCATTTTTCAAATCGAAGATGGCCGCCGCTCAAAAGAATGATAAATACATTATGGGTATCGTATCCGAGGTTCTCGAGGGTGCTGAGAACGATTTAGTGATCATTTTTCTAATCCATGATGGCCGCCGCACAAAACTATGTTTTCAGCAATATGGGTATCGTATCCGAGGTTCTCGAGGGTGCTGAGAACGATATTGTAATCATTTTTCAAATCCAAGAGGGCCGCCGTGCAAGATTATGATCACAAAAATATGGGTATCGTATCCGAGGTTCTCGAGAGTGCAGAGAATTATTTTGTGATCATTTTTCAAATCCATGATGGCCGCCGCTCAAAAGTATGATAACTACATTATGGGTATCGTATCCGAGGTTCTCGAGGGTGCTGAGAACGATTTAGTGATCATTTTTCGAATCCAAGATGGCCGCCGCACAAAACTATGTTTTCAGCAATATGGGTATCGTATCCGAGGTTCTCGAGGGTGCTGAGAACGATATTGTAATCATTTTTCAAATCCAAGAGGGCCGCCGTGCAAGATTATGATCACAAAAATATGGGTATCGTATCCGATGTTCTCGAGAGTGCAGAGAATGATTTTGTGATCATTTTTCAAATCCATGATGGCCGCCGCTCAAAAGTATGATAACTACATTATGGGTTTCGTATCCGAGGTTCTCGAGGGTGCTGAGAACGATTTAGTGATCATTTTTCTAATCCAAGATGGCCGCCGCACAAAACTATGTTTTCAGCAATATGGGTATCGTATCCGAGGTTCTCGAGGGTGCTGAGAACGATATTGTAATCATTTTTCAAATCCAATAGGGCCGCCGTGCAAGATTATGATCACAAAAATATGGGTATCGTATCCGATGTTCTCGAGAGTGCAGAAAATGATTTTGTGATCATTTTTCAAATCCAAGATGGCCGCCGCTCAAAAGTATGATAACTACATTATGGGTATCGTATCCGAGGTTCTCGAGGGTGCTGAGAACGATTTAGTGATCATTTTTCTAATCCAAGATGGCTGCCGCACAAAACTATGTTTTCAGCAATATGGGTATCGTATCCGAGGTTCTCGAGGGTGCTGAGAACGATTTTGTGATCATTTTTCAAATCCAAGATGGCCGCCGCACAAAATTATGACTTCAGCAATATGGATATTGTACCCGAGGTTCTCGAGGGTGCAGAAAACAATTTTGGGATCAATTTTAAATCCGAGATGGCCGCCGTTTAAAATTATGATTACTACATTATGGTTATCGTATCAGAGGTTCTCGAGGATGCAGAAAACGATTTTGTGATCATTTTTCAAATCCAAGATGGCCGCCGCACAAAATTATGATTTTAGCAATATGGATATCGTGCCCGAGGTTCTCGAGGGTGCAGAAAACAATTTTGGGATCAATTTTAAATCCGAGATGGCCGCCGTTTAAAATTATGATAACTACATTATGGTTATCGTATCAGAGGTTCTCGAGGATGCAGAAAACGATTTTGTGATCATTTTTCAAATCCAAGATGGCCGCCGCTTAAAAGTATGATAACTACATTATGGGTTTCGTATCCGAGGTTCTCGAGGGTGCTGAGAACGATTTAGTGATCATTTTTCTAATCCAAGATGGCCGCCGCACAAAACTATGTTTTCAGCAATATGGGTATCGTATCCGAGGTTCTCGAGGGTGCTGAGAAGGATATTGTAATCATTATTCAAATCCAAGAGGGCCGCCGTGCAAGATTATGATCACAAAAATATGGGTATCGTATCCGAGGTTCTCTAGAGTGCAGAGAATGATTTTGTGATCATTTTTCAAATCCATGATGGCCGCCGCTCAAAAGTATGATAACTACATTATGGGTATCGTATCCGAGGTTCTCGAGGGTGCTGAGAACGATTTAGTGATCATTTTTCTAATCAAAGATGGCCGCCGCACAAAACTATGTTTTCAGCAATATGGGTATCGTATCCGAGGTTCTCGAGGGTGCTGAGAACGATATTGTAATCATTTTTCAAATACAAGAGGGCCGCCGTGCAAGATTATGATCACAAAAATATGGGTATCGTATCCAATGTTCTCGAGATTGCAGAGAATGATTTTGTGATCATTTTTCAAATCCAAGATGGCCGCCGCTCAAAAGTATGATAACTACATTATTGGTATCGTATGCGAGGTTCTCGAGGGTGCTGAGAACGATTTAGTGATCATTTTTCTAATCCAAGATGGCCGCCGCACAAAACTATGTTTTCAGCAATATGGGTATCGTATCCGAGGTTCTCGAGGGTGCTGAGAACGATTTTATGATCATTTTTCAAATCCATCATGGCCGCCGCTCAAAAGTATGATAACTACATTATGGGTATCGTATCCGAGGTTCTCGAGGGTGCCGAGAACGATTTAGTGATCATTTTTCTAATCCAAGATGGCCGCCGCACAAAACTATGTTTTCAGCAATATGGGTATCGTATCCGAGGTTCTCGAGGGTGCTGAGAACGATATTGTAATCATTTTTCAAATCCAAGAGGGCCGCCGTGCAAGATTATGATCACAAAAATATGGGTATCGTATCCGAGGTTCTCGAGAGTGCAGAGAATTATTTTGTGATCATTTTTCAAATCCATGATGGCCGCCGCTCAAAAGTATGATAACTACATTATGGGTATCGTATCCGAGGTTCTCGAGGGTGCTGAGAACGATTTAGTGATCATTTTTCGAATCCAAGATGGCCGCCGCACAAAACTATGTTTTCAGCAATATGGGTATCGTATCCGAGGTTCTCGAGGGTGCTGAGAACGATATTGTAATCATTTTTCAAATCCAAGAGGGCCGCCGTGCAAGATTATGATCACAAAAATATGGGTATCGTATCCGATGTTCTCGAGAGTGCAGAGAATGATTTTGTGATAATTTTTCAAATCTAAGATGGCCGCCGCTCAAAAGTATGATAACTACATTATGGGTATCGTATCCGAGGTTCTCGAGGGTGCTAAGAACGATTTAGTGATCATTTTTCTAATCCAAGATGGCCGCCGCACAAAACTATGTTTTCAGCAATATGGGTATCGTATCCGAGGTTCTCGAGGGTGCTGAGAACGATTTTGTGATCATTTTTCAAATACAAGATAGCCGCCGCACAAAATTATGACTTCAGCAATATGGATATTGTACCCGAGGTTATCGAGGGTGCAGAAAACAATTTTGGGATCAATTTGAAATCTGAGATGGCCGCCGTTTCAAATTATGATAACTACATTATGATTATCGTATCAGAGGTTCTCGAGGATGCAGAAAACGATTTTGTGATCATTTTTCAAATCCAAGATGGCCGCCGCTTAAAAGTATGATAACTACATTATGGGTTTCGTATCCGAGGTTCTCGAGGGTGCTGAGAACGATTTAGTGATCATTTTTCTAATCCAAGATGGCCGCCGCACAAAACTATGTTTTCAGCAATATGGGTATCGTATCCGAGGTTCTCGAGGGTGCTGAGAACGATATTGTAATCATTTTTCAAATCCAAGAGGGCCGCCGTGCAAGATTATGATCACAAAAATATGGGTATCGTATCCGATGTTCTCGAGAGTGCAGAGAATGATTTTGTGATCATTTTTCAAATCCATGATGGCCGCCGCTCAAAAGTATGATAACTACATTATGGGTTTCGTATCCGAGGTTCTCGAGGGTGCTGAGAACGATTTAGTGATCATTTTTCTAATCCAAGATGGCCGCCGCACAAAACTATGTTTTCAGCAATATGGGTATCGTATCCGAGGTTCTCGAGGGTGCTGAGAACGATATTGTAATCATTTTTCAAATCCAAGAGGGCCGCCGTGCAAGATTATGATCACAAAAATATGGGTATCGTATCCGATGTTCTCGAGAGTGCAGAAAATGATTTTGTGATCATTTTTCAAATCCAAGATGGCCGCCGCTCAAAAGTATGATAACTACATTATGGGTATCGTATCCGAGGTTCTCGAGGGTGCTGAGAACGATTTAGTGATCATTTTTCTAATCCAAGATGGCCGCCGCACAAAACTATGTTTTCATCAATATGGGTATCGTATCCGAGGTTCTCGAGGGTGCTGAGAACGATTTTGTGATCATTTTTCAAATCCAAGATGGCCGCCGCACAAAATTATGACTTCAGCAATATGGATATTGTACCCGAGGTTCTCGAGGGTGCAGAAAACAATTTTGGGATCAATTTTAAATCCGAGATGGCCGCCGTTTAAAATTACGATAACTACATTATGGTTATCGTATCAGAGGTTCTCGAGGATGCAGAAAACGATTTTGTGATCATTTTTCAAATCCAAGATGGCCGCCGCACAAAATTATGAATTTAGCAATATGGATATCGTGCCCGAGGTTCTCGAGGGTGCAGAAAACAATTTTGGGATCAATTTTAAATCCGAGATGGGCGCCGTTTAAAATTATGATAACTACATTATGGTTATCGTATCAGAGGTTCTCGAGGATGCAGAAAACGATTTTGTGATCATTTTTCAAATCCAAGATGGCCGCCGCTTTAAAGTATGATAACTACATTATGGGTTTCGTATCCGAGGTTCTCGAGGGTGCTGAGAACGATTTAGTGATCATTTTTCTAATCCAAGATGGCCGCCGCACAAAACTATGTTTTCAGCAATATGGGTATCGTATCCGAGGTTCTCGAGGGTGCTGAGAACGATATTGTAATCATTTTTCAAATCCAAGAGGGCCGCCGTGCAAGATTATGATCACAAAAATATGGGTATCGTATCCGAGGTTCTCTAGAGTGCAGAGAATGATTTTGTGATCATTTTTCAAATCCATGATGGCCGCCGCTCAAAAGTATGATAACTACATTATGGGTATCGTATCCGAGGTTCTCGAGGGTGCTACGATACCCATAATGTAGTTATCATTTTTCTAATCAAAGATGGCCGCCGCACAAAACTATGTTTTCAGCAATATGGGTATCGTATCCGAGGTTCTCGAGGGTGCTGAGAACGATATTGTAATCATTTTTCAAATCCAAGAAGGCCGCCGTGCAAGATTATGATCACAAAAATATGGGTATCGTATCCGATGTTCTCGAGAGTGCAGAGAATGATTTTGTGATCATTTTTCAAATCCAAGATGGCCACCGCTCATAAGTATGATAACTACATTATGGGTATCGTATCCGAGGTTCTCGAGGGTGCTGAGAACGATATTGTAATCATTTTTCAAATCCAAGAGGGCCGCCGTGCAAGATTATGATCACAAAAATATGGGTATCGTATCCGATGTTCTCGAGAGTGCAGAGAATGATTTTGTGATCATTTTTCAAATCCATGATGGCCGCCGCTCAAAAGTATGATAACTACATTATGGGTATCGTATCCGAGGTTGTCGAGGGTGCTGAGAACGATTTAGTGATCATTTTTCTAATCCAAGATGGCCGCCGCACCAAACTATGTTTTCAGCAATATGGGTATCGTATCCGAGGTTCTCGAGGGTGCTGAGAACGATTTTGTGATCATTTTTCAAATCCAAGATGGCCGCCGCACAAAATTATGACTTCAGCAATATGGATATTGTACCCGAGGTTCTCGAGGGTGCAGAAAACAATTTTGGGATCAATTTTAAATCCGAGATGGCCGCCGTTTAAAATTATGATAACTACATTATGGTTATCGTATCAGAGGTTCTCGAGGGTGCAGAAAACAATTTTGGGATCAATTTTAAATCCGAGATGGCCGCCGTTTAAAATTATGATAACTACATTATGGTTATCGTATCCGAGGTTCTCGAGGGTGCTGAGAACGATATTGTAATCATTTTTCAAATCCAAGAGGGCCGCCGTGCAAGATTATGATCACAAAAATATGGGTATCGTATCCGATGTTCTCGAGAGTGCAGAGAATGATTTTGTGATCATTTTTCAAATCCATGATGGCCGCCGCTCAAAAGTATGATAACTACATTATGGGTTTCGTATCCGAGGTTCTCGAGGGTGCTGAGAACGGTTTAGTGATCATTTTTCTAATCCAAGATGGCCGCCGCACAAAACTATGTTTTCAGCAATATGGGTATCGTATCCGAGGTTCTCGAGGGTGCTGAGAACGATTTTGTGATCATTTTTCAAATCCAAGATGGCCGCCGCACAAAATTATGACTTCAGCAATATGGATATTGTACCCGAGGTTCTCGAGGGTGCAGAAAACAATTTTGGGATCAATTTTAAATCCGAGATGGCCGCCGTTTAAAATTATGATAACTACATTATGGTTATCGTATCAGAGGTTCTCGAGGATGCAGAAAACGATTTTGTGATCATTTTTCAAATCCAAGATGGCCGCCGCACAAAATTATGATTTTAGCAATATGGATATCGTGCCCGAGGTTCTCGAGGGTGCAGAAAACAATTTTGGGATCAATTTTAAATCCGAGATGGCCGCCGTTTAAAATTATGATAACTACATTATGGTTATCGTATCAGAGGTTCTCGAGGATGCAGAAAACGATTTTGTGATCATTTTTCAAATCCAAGATGGCCGCCGCTTAAAAGTATGATAACTACATTATGGGTTTCGTATCCGAGGTTCTCGAGGGTGCTGAGAACGATTAAGGGATCATTTTTCTAATCCAAGATGGCCGCCGCACAAAACTATGTTTTCAGCAATATGGGTATCGTTTCCGAGGTTCTCGAGGGTGCTGAGAACGATATTGTAATCATTTTTCAAATCCAAGAGGGCCGCCGTGCAAGATTATGATCACAAAAATATGGGTATCGTATCCGAGGTTCTCTAGAGTGCAGAGAATGATTTTGTGATCATTTTTCAAATCCATGATGGCCGCCGCTCAAAAGTATGATAACTACATTATGGGTATCGTATCCGAGGTTCTCGAGGGTGCTACGATACCCATAATGTAGTTATCATTTTTCTAATCAAAGATGGCCGCCGCACAAAACTATGTTTTCAGCAATATGGGTATCGTATCCGAGGTTCTCGAGGGTGCTGAGAACGATATTGTAATCATTTTTCAAATCCAAGAAGGCCGCCGTGCAAGATTATGATCACAAAAATATGGGTATCGTATCCGATGTTCTCGAGAGTGCAGAGAATGATTTTGTGATCATTTTTCAAATCCAAGATGGCCACCGCTCATAAGTATGATAACTACATTATGGGTATCGTATCCGAGGTTCTCGAGGGTGCTGAGAACGATATTGTAATCATTTTTCAAATCCAAGAGGGCCGCCGTGCAAGATTATGATCACAAAAATATGGGTATCGTATCCGAGGTTCTCTAGAGTGCAGAGAATGATTTTGTGATCATTTTTCAAATCCATCATGGCGGCCGCTCAAAAGTATGATAACTACATTATGGGTATCGTATCCGAGGTTCTCGAGGGTGCTGAGAACGATTTAGTGATCATTTTTCTAATCCAAGATGGCCGCCGCACAAAACTATGTTTTCAGCAATATGGGTATCGTATCCGAGGTTCTCGAGGGTGCTGAGAACGATATTGTAATCATTTTTCAAATCCAAGAGGGCCGCCGTGCAAGATTATGATCACAAAAATATGGGTATCGTATCCGAGGTTCTCGAGGGTGCTGAGAACGATATTGTAATCATTTTTCAAATCCAAGAGGGCCGCCGTGCAAGATTATGATCACAAAAATATGGGTATCGTATCCGATGTTCTCGAGAGTGCAGAGAATGATTTTGTGATCATTTTTCAAATCCATGATGGCCGCCGCTCAAAAGTATGATAACTACATTATGGGTTTCGTATCCGAGGTTCTCGAGGGTGCTGAGAACGGTTTAGTGATCATTTTTCTAATCCAAGATGGCCGCCGCACAAAACTATGTTTTCAGCAATATGGGTATCGTATCCGAGGTTCTCGAGGGTGCTGAGAACGATTTTGTGATCATTTTTCAAATCCAAGATGGCCGCCGCACAAAATTATGACTTCAGCAATATGGATATTGTACCCGAGGTTCTCGAGGGTGCAGAAAACAATTTTGGGATCAATTTTAAATCCGAGATGGCCGCCGTTTAAAATTATGATAACTACATTATGGTTATCGTATCAGAGGTTCTCGAGGATGCAGAAAACGATTTTGTGATCATTTTTCAAATCCAAGATGGCCGCCGCACAAAATTATGATTTTAGCAATATGGATATCGTGCCCGAGGTTCTCGAGGGTGCAGAAAACAATTTTGGGATCAATTTTAAATCCGAGATGGCCGCCGTTTAAAATTATGATAACTACATTATGGTTATCGTATCAGAGGTTCTCGAGGATGCAGAAAACGATTTTGTGATCATTTTTCAAATCCAAGATGGCCGCCGCTTAAAAGTATGATAACTACATTATGGGTTTCGTATCCGAGGTTCTCGAGGGTGCTGAGAACGATTTAGTGATCATTTTTCTAATCCAAGATGGCCGCCGCACAAAACTATGTTTTCAGCAATATGGGTATCGTTTCCGAGGTTCTCGAGGGTGCTGAGAACGATATTGTAATCATTTTTCAAATCCAAGAGGGCCGCCGTGCAAGATTATGATCACAAAAATATGGGTATCGTATCCGAGGTTCTCTAGAGTGCAGAGAATGATTTTGTGATCATTTTTCAAATCCATGATGGCCGCCGCTTAAAAGTATGATAACTACATTATGGGTATCGTATCCGAGGTTCTCGAGGGTGCTACGATACCCATAATGTAGTTATCATTTTTCTAATCAAAGATGGCCGCCGCACAAAACTATGTTTTCAGCAATATGGGTATCGTATCCGAGGTTCTCGAGGGTGCTGAGAACGATATTGTAATCATTTTTCAAATCCAAGAAGGCCGCCGTGCAAGATTATGATCACAAAAATATGGGTATCGTATCCGATGTTCTCGAGAGTGCAGAGAATGATTTTGTGATCATTTTTCAAATCCAAGATGGCCACCGCTCATAAGTATGATAACTACATTATGGGTATCGTATCCGAGGTTCTCGAGGGTGCTGAGAACGATGTTGTGATCATTTTTCAAATCCAAGAGGGCCGCCGTGCAAGATTATGATCACAAAAATATGGGTATCGTATCCGAGGTTCTCTAGAGTGCAGAGAATGATTTTGTGATCATTTTTCAAATCCATCATGGCCGCCGCTCAAAAGTATGATAACTACATTATGGGTATCGTATCCGAGGTTCTCGAGGGTGCTGAGAACGATTTAGTGATCATTTTTCTAATCCAAGATGGCCGCCGCACAAAACTATGTTTTCAGCAATATGGGTATCGTATCCGAGGTTCTCGAGGGTGCTGAGAACGATATTGTAATCATTTTTCAAATCCATGAGGGCCGCCGTGCAAGATTATGATCACAAAAATATGGGTATCGTATCCGATGTTCTCGAGAGTGCAGAGAATGATTTTGTGATCATTTTTCAAATCCAAGATGGCCGCCGCTCAAAAGTATGATAACTACATTATGGGTATCGTATCCGAGGTTCTCGAGGGTGCTGAGAACGATTTAGTGATCATTTTTCGAATCCAAGATGGCCGCCGCACCAAACTATGTTTTCAGCAATATGGGTATCGTATCCGAGGTTCTCGAGGGTGCTGAGAACGATTTTGTGATCATTTTTCAAATCCAAGATGGCCGCCGCACAAAATTATGACTTCAGCAATATGGATATTGTACCCGAGGTTCTCGAGGGTGCAGAAAACAATTTTGGGATCAATTTTAAATCCGAGATGGCCGCCGTTTAAAATTATGATAACTACATTATGGTTATCGTATCAGAGGTTCTCGAGGATGCAGAAAACGATTTTGTGATCATTTTTCAAATCCAAGATGGCCGCCGCTTAAAAGTATGATAACTACATTATGGGTTTCGTATCCGAGGTTCTCGAGGGTGCTGAGAACGATTTAGTGATCATTTTTCTAATCCAAGATGGCCGCCGCACAAAACTATGTTTTCAGCAATATGGGTATCGTATCCGAGGTTCTCGAGGGTGCTGAGAACGATATTGTAATCATTTTTCAAATCCAAGAGGGCCGCCGTGCAAGATTATGATCACAAAAATATGGGTATCGTATCCGATGTTCTCGAGAGTGCAGAGAATGATTTTGTGATCATTTTTCAAATACATGATGGCCGCCGCTCAAAAGTATGATAACTACATTATGGGTTTCGTATCCGAGGTTCTCGAGGGTGCTGAGAACGATTTAGTGATCATTTTTCTAATCCAAGATGGCCGCCGCACAAAACTATGTTTTCAGCAATATGGGTATCGTATCCGAGGTTCTCGAGGGTGCTGAGAACGATATTGTAATCATTTTTCAAATCCAAGAGGGCCGCCGTGCAAGATTATGATCACAAAAATATGGGTATCGTATCCGATGTTCTCGAGAGTGCAGAAAATGATTTTGTGATCATTTTTCAAATCCAAGATGGCCGCCGCTCAAAAGTATGATACCTACATTATGGGTATCGTATCCGAGGTTCTCGAGGGTGCTGAGAACGATTTAGTGATCATTTTTCTAATCCAAGATGGCCGCCGCACAAAACTATGTTTTCAGCAATATGGGTATCGTATCCGAGGTTCTCGAGGGTGCTGAGAACGATTTTGTGATCATTTTTCAAATCCAAGATGGCCGCCGCACAAAATTATGACTTCAGCAATATGGATATTGTACCCGAGGTTCTCGAGGGTGCAGAAAACAATTTTGGGATCAATTTTAAATCCGAGATGGCCGCCGTTTAAAATTATGATAACTACATTATGGTTATCGTATCAGAGGTTCTCGAGGATGCAGAAAACGATTTTGTGATCATTTTTCAAATCCAAGATGGCCGCCGCACAAAATTATGATTTTAGCAATATGGATATCGTGCCCGAGGTTCTCGAGGGTGCAGAAAACAATTTTGGGATCAATTTTAAATCCGAGATGGCCGCCGTTTAAAATTATGATAACTACATTATGGTTATCGTATCAGAGGTTCTCGAGGATGCAGAAAACGATTTTGTGATCATTTTTCAAATCCAAGATGGCCGCCGCTCAAAAGTATGATAACTACATTATGGGTTTCGTATCCGAGGTTCTCGAGGGTGCTGAGAACGATTTAGTGATCATTTTTCTAATCCAAGATGGCCGCCGCACAAAACTATGTTTTCAGCAATATGGGTATCGCATCCGAGGTTCTCGAGGGTGCTGAGAACGATTTTGTGATCATTTTTCAAATCCAAGATGGCCGCCGCACAAAATTATGACTTCAGCAATATGGATATTGTACCCGAGGTTCTCGAGGGTGCAGAAAACAATTTTGGGATCAATTTTAAATCCGAGATGGCCGCCGTTTAAAATTATGATAACTACATTATGGTTATCGTATCAGAGGTTCTCGAGGATGCAGAAAACGATTTTGTGATCATTTTTCAAATCCAAGATGGCCGCCGCACAAAATTATGATTTTAGCAATATGGATATCGTGCCCGAGGTTCTCGAGGGTGCAGAAAACAATTTTGGGATCAATTTTAAATCCGAGATGGCCGCCGTTTAAAATTATGATAACTACATTATGGTTATCGTATCAGAGGTTCTCGAGGGTGCAGAAAACAATTTTGGGATCAATTTTAAATCCGAGATTGCCGCCGTTTAAAATTATGATAACTACATTATGGGTTTCGTATCCGAGGTTCTCGAGGGTGCTGAGAACGATTTAGTGATCATTTTTCTAATCCAAGATGGCCGCCGCACAAAACTATGTTTTCAGCAATATGGGTATCGTATCCGAGGTTCTCGAGGGTGCTGAGAACGATATTGTAATCATTTTTCAAATCCAAGAGGGCCGCCGTGCAAGATTATGATCACAAAAATATGGGTATCGTATCCGAGGTTCTCTAGAGTGCAGAGAATGATTTTGTGATCATTTTTCAAATCCATGATGGCCGCCGTTTAAAATTATGATAACTACATTATGGGTATCGTATCCGAGGTTCTCGAGGGTGCTACGATACCCATAATGTAGTTATCATTTTTCTAATCAAAGATGGCCGCCGCACAAAACTATGTTTTCAGCAATATGGGTATCGTATCCGAGGTTCTCGAGGGTGCTGAGAACGATATTGTAATCATTTTTCAAATCCAAGAAGGCCGCCGTGCAAGATTATGATCACAAAAATATGGGTATCGTATCCGATGTTCTCGAGAGTGCAGAGAATGATTTTGTGATCATTTTTCAAATCCAAGATGGCCACCGCTCATAAGTATGATAACTACATTATGGGTATCGTATCCGAGGTTCTCGAGGGTGCTGAGAACGATATTGTAATCATTTTTCAAATCCAAGAGGGCCGCCGTGCAAGATTATGATCACAAAAATATGGGTATCGTATCCGAGGTTCTCTAGAGTGCAGAGAATGATTTTGTGATCATTTTTCAAATCCATCATGGCCGCCGCTCAAAAGTATGATAACTACATTATGGGTATCGTATCCGAGGTTCTCGAGGGTGCTGAGAACGATTTAGTGATCATTTTTCTAATCCAAGATGGCCGCCGCACAAAACTATGTTTTCAGCAATATGGGTATCGTATCCGAGGTTCTCGAGGGTGCTGAGAACGATATTGTAATCATTTTTCAAATCCATGAGGGCCGCCGTGCAAGATTATGATCACAAAAATATGGGTATCGTATCCGATGTTCTCGAGAGTGCAGAGAATGATTTTGTGATCATTTTTCAAATCCAAGATGGCCGCCGCTCAAAAGTATGATAACTACATTATGGGTATCGTATCCGAGGTTCTCGAGGGTGCTGAGAACGATTTAGTGATCATTTTTCTAATCCAAGATGGCCGCCGCACCAAACTATGTTTTCAGCAATATGGGTATCGTATCCGAGGTTCTCAAGGGTGCTGAGAACGATTTTGTGATCATTTTGAAATCCAAGATGGCCGCCGCACAAAATTATGACTTCAGCTATATGGATATTGTACCCGAGGTTCTCGAGGGTGCAGAAAACAATTTTGGGATCAATTTTAAATCCGAGATGGCCGCCGTTTAAAATTATGATAACTACATTATGGTTATCGTATCAGAGGTTCTCGAGGATGCAGAAAACGATTTTGTGATCATTTTTCAAATCCATGATGGCCGCCGTTTAAAATTATGATAACTACATTATGGGTATCGTATCCGAGGTTCTCGAGGGTGCTACGATACCCATAATGTAGTTATCATTTTTCTAATCAAAGATGGCCGCCGCACAAAACTATGTTTTCAGCAATATGGGTATCGTATCCGAGGTTCTCGAGGGTGCTGAGAACGATATTGTAATCATTTTTCAAATCCAAGAAGGCCGCCGTGCAAGATTATGATCACAAAAATATGGGTATCGTATCCGATGTTCTCGAGAGTGCAGAGAATGATTTTGTGATCATTTTTCAAATCCAAGATGGCCACCGCTCATAAGTATGATAACTACATTATGGGTATCGTATCCGAGGTTCTCGAGGGTGCTGAGAACGATATTGTAATCATTTTTCAAATCCAAGAGGGCCGCCGTGCAAGATTATGATCACAAAAATATGGGTATCGTATCCGAGGTTCTCTAGAGTGCAGAGAATGATTTTGTGATCATTTTTCAAATCCATCATGGCCGCCGCTCAAAAGTATGATAACTACATTATGGGTATCGTATCCGAGGTTCTCGAGGGTGCTGAGAACGATTTAGTGATCATT
Source organism: Leptidea sinapis (assembly GCF_905404315.1). Lineage (NCBI taxonomy): Eukaryota > Metazoa > Arthropoda > Insecta > Lepidoptera > Pieridae > Leptidea > Leptidea sinapis. The sequence continues at coordinate 3,730,821 of NC_066290.1, read as the reverse complement.
TTTCTAATCCAAGATGGCCGCCGCACAAAACTATGTTTTCAGCAATATGGGTATCGTATCCGAGGTTCTCGAGGGTGCTGAGAACGATATTGTAATCATTTTTCAAATCCATGAGGGCCGCCGTGCAAGATTATGATCACAAAAATATGGGTATCGTATCCGATGTTCTCGAGAGTGCAGAGAATGATTTTGTGATCATTTTTCAAATCCAAGATGGCCGCCGCTCAAAAGTATGATAACTACATTATGGGTATCGTATCCGAGGTTCTCGAGGGTGCTGAGAACGATTTAGTGATCATTTTTCTAATCCAAGATGGCCGCCGCACCAAACTATGTTTTCAGCAATATGGGTATCGTATCCGAGGTTCTCAAGGGTGCTGAGAACGATTTTGTGATCATTTTGAAATCCAAGATGGCCGCCGCACAAAATTATGACTTCAGCTATATGGATATTGTACCCGAGGTTCTCGAGGGTGCAGAAAACAATTTTGGGATCAATTTTAAATCCGAGATGGCCGCCGTTTAAAATTATGATAACTACATTATGGTTATCGTATCAGAGGTTCTCGAGGATGCAGAAAACGATTTTGTGATCATTTTTCAAATCCAAGATGGCCGCCGCTTAAAAGTATGATAACTACATTATGGGTTTCGTATCCGAGGTTCTCGAGGGTGCTGAGAACGATTTAGTGATCATTTTTCTAATCCAAGATGGCCGCCGCACAAAACTATGTTTTCAGCAATATGGGTATCGTATCCGAGGTTCTCGAGGGTGCTGAGAACGATATTGTAATCATTTTTCAAATCCAAGAGGGCCGCCGTGCAAGATTATGATCACAAAAATATGGGTATCGTATCCGATGTTCTCGAGAGTGCAGAGAATGATTTTGTGATCATTTTTCAAATCCATGATGGCCGCCGCTCAAAAGTATGATAACTACATTATGGGTTTCGTATCCGAGGTTCTCGAGGGTGCTGAGAACGATTTAGTGATCATTTTTCTAATCCAAGATGGCCGCCGCACAAAACTATGTTTTCAGCAATATGGGTATCGTATCCGAGGTTCTCGAGGGTGCTGAGAACGATATTGTAATCATTTTTCAAATCCAAGAGGGCCGCCGTGCAAGATTATGATCACAAAAATATGGGTATCGTATCCGATGTTCTCGAGAGTGCAGAAAATGATTTTGTGATCATTTTTCAAATCCAAGATGGCCGCCGCTCAAAAGTATGATAACTACATTATGGGTATCGTATCCGAGGTTCTCGAGGGTGCTGAGAACGATTTAGTGATCATTTTTCTAATCCAAGATGGCCGCCGCACAAAACTATGTTTTCAGCAATATGGGTATCGTATCCGAGGTTCTCGAGGGTGCTGAGAACGATTTTGTGATCATTTTTCAAATCCAAGATGGCCGCCGCACAAAATTATGACTTCAGCAATATGGATATTGTACCCGAGGTTCTCGAGGGTGCAGAAAACAATTTTGGGATCAATTTTAAATCCGAGATGGCCGCCGTTTAAAATTATGATAACTACATTATGGTTATCGTATCAGAGGTTCTCAAGGATGCAGAAAACGATTTTGTGATCATTTTTCAAATCCAAGATGGCCGCCGCACAAAATTATGATTTTAGCAATATGGATATCGTGCCCGAGGTTCTCGAGGGTGCAGAAAACAATTTTGGGATCAATTTTAAATCCGAGATTGCCGCCGTTTAAAATTATGATAACTACATTATGGTTATCGTATCAGAGGTTCTCGAGGATGCAGAAAACGATTTTGTGATCATTTTTCAAATCCAAGATGGCCGCCGCTTAAAAGTATGATAACTACATTATGGGTTTCGTATCCGAGGTTCTCGAGGGTGCTGAGAACGATTTAGTGATCATTTTTCTAATCCAAGATGGCCGCCGCACAAAACTATGTTTTCAGCAATATGGGTATCGTATCCGAGGTTCTCGAGGGTGCTGAGAACGATATTGTAATCATTTTTCAAATCCAAGAGGGCCGCCGTGCAAGATTATGATCACGAAAATATGGGTATCGTATCCGAGGTTCTCTAGAGTGCAGAGAATGATTTTGTGATCATTTTTCAAATCCATGATGGCCGCCGCTCAAAAGTATGATAACTACATTATGGGTTTCGTATCCGAGGTTCTCGAGGGTGCTGAGAACGATTTAGTGATCATTTTTCTAATCCAAGATGGCCGCCGCACAAAACTATGTTTTCAGCAATATGGGTATCGTATCCGAGGTTCTCGAGGGTGCTGAGAACGATATTGTAATCATTTTTCAAATCCAAGAAGGCCGCCGTGCAAGATTATGATCACAAAAATATGGGTATCGTATCCGATGTTCTCGAGAGTGCAGAGAATGATTTTGTGATCATTTTTCAAATCCAAGATGGCCACCGCTCATAAGTATGATAACTACATTATGGGTATCGTATCCGAGGTTCTCGAGGGTGCTGAGAACGATATTGTAATCATTTTTCAAATCCAAGAGGGCCGCCGTGCAAGATTATGATCACAAAAATATGGGTATCGTATCCGAGGTTCTCTAGAGTGCAGAGAATGATTTTGTGATCATTTTTCAAATCCATCATGGCCGCCGCTCAAAAGTATGATAACTACATTATGGGTATCGTATCCGAGGTTCTCGAGGGTGCTGAGAACGATTTAGTGATCATTTTTCTAATCCAAGATGGCCGCCGCACAAAACTATGTTTTCAGCAATATGGGTATCGTATCCGAGGTTCTCGAGGGTGCTGAGAACGATATTGTAATCATTTTTCAAATCCATGAGGGCCGCCGTGCAAGATTATGATCACAAAAATATGGGTATCGTATCCGATGTTCTCGAGAGTGCAGAGAATGATTTTGTGATCATTTTTCAAATCCAAGATGGCCGCCGCTCAAAAGTATGATAACTACATTATGGGTATCGTATCCGAGGTTCTCGAGGGTGCTGAGAACGATTTAGTGATCATTTTTCTAATCCAAGATGGCCGCCGCACCAAACTATGTTTTCAGCAATATGGGTATCGTATCCGAGGTTCTCGAGGGTGCTGAGAACGATTTTGTGATCATTTTTCAAATCCAAGATGGCCGCCGCACAAAATTATGACTTCAGCAATATGGATATTGTACCCGAGGTTCTCGAGGGTGCAGAAAACAATTTTGGGATCAATTTTAAATCCGAGATGGCCGCCGTTTAAAATTATGATAACTACATTATGGTTATCGTATCAGAGGTTCTCGAGGATGCAGAAAACGATTTTGTGATCATTTTTCAAATCCAAGATGGCCGCCGCACAAAATTATGATTTTAGCAATATGGATATCGTGCCCGAGGTTCTCGAGGGTGCAGAATACAATTTTGGGATCAATTTTAAATCCGAGATGGCCGCCGTTTAAAATTATGATAACTACATTATGGTTATCGTATCAGAGGTTCTCGAGGATGCAGAAAACGATTTTGTGATCATTTTTCAAATCCAAGATGGCCGCCGCTTAAAAGTATGATAACTACATTATGGGTTTCGCATCCGAGGTTCTCGAGGGTGCTGAGAACGATTTAGTGATCATTTTTCTAATCCAAGATGGCCGCCGCACAAAACTCTGTTTTCAGCAATATGGGTATCGTATCCGAGGTTCTCGAGTGTGCTGAGAACGATTTAGTGATCATTTTTCTAATCCAAGATGGCCGCCGCACAAAACTATGTTTTCAGCAATATGGGTATCGTATCCGAGGTTCTCGAGGGTGCTGAGAACGATTTTATGATCATTTTTCAAATCGAAGATGGCCGCCGCTCAAAAGCATGATAAATACATAATGGGTATCGTATCCGAGGTTCTCGAGGGTGCTGAGAACGATTTAGTGATCATTTTTCTAATCCAAGATGGCCGCCGCACAAAACTATGTTTTCAGCAATATGGGTATCGTATCCGAGGTTCTCGAGGGTGCTGAGAACGATATTGTAATCATTTTTCAAATCCAAGAGGGCCGCCGTGCAAGATTATGATCACAAAAATATGGGTATCGTATCCGAGGTTCTCGAGAGTGCAGAGAATGATTTTGTGATCATTTTTCAAATCCATGATGGCCGCCGCTCAAAAGTATGATAACTACATTATGGGTATCGTATCCGAGGTTCTCGAGGGTGCTGAGAACGATATTGTAATCATTTTTCAAATCCAAGAGGACCGCCGTGCAAGATTATGATCACAAAAATATGGGTATCGTATCCGATGTTCTCGAGAGTGCAGAGAATGATTTTGTGATCATTTTTCAAATCCAAGATGGCCGCCGCTCAAAAGTATGATAACTACATTATGGGTATCGTATCCGAGGTTCTCGAGGGTGCTGAGAACGATTTAGTGATCATTTTTGAAATCCAATAGGGCTGCCGCAAACAATATTGTTTTCAGAAATATGGTTATCATATCCGAGCTTCTCGAGAGTGCACAGAACGATTTTGTGATCATTTTTTAAATCCAAGATGGCCGCCGCTCAAAATTATGATAACTCGATTATGGGTGTCGTATCCGAGGTTCTCGAGGGTGCAGAGAACGATTTTGTGATCATTTTTCAAATCCAAGATGGCCGCCGCTCAAAATTATGATTTCAGCAACATGGATATCGTGTCCAAGATTCTCGAGGGTGCAGAGAACAATTTGGTGATCTTTTTTCAAATCCATGATGGCCGCCGCACAAAATTATGATTTTAGCAATATGGATATCGTGTCCGAGTTTCTCGAGGGTGCATAGAACGATTTGGTGATCATTTTTCGAATCCAAGATGGCCGCAGCACAAAATTATGTTTTTAGCAATATGGGTATCGTATCCGAGGTACTCGAGCGTGCACAGCACGATTTTGTGATCATTTTTGAAATGCAAGATGGCCGCCGCTCAAAAGTATGATAACTACATTATGGGTATCGTATCCAAGGTTCACGAGGATGCAGAGAACAATTCTGTTTTTTTTTTTTTTTTATGGAATAGGAGGACAAACGAGCGTACGGGTCACCTGGTGTTAAGTGATCACCGCCGCCCACACTCTCCTGCAACACCAGAGGAATCACAAGAGCGTTGCCGGCCTTTAAGGAAGGTGTACGCGCTTTTCTTGAAGGTACCCATGTCGTATCGTCCCGGAAAACCCGCACAAGGAAGCTCATTCCGCAGCTTCGTGGTACGAGGAAGAAAGCTCCTTGAAAACCGCACTGTGGAGGACCGCCACTCATCCAGATGGTGGGGATGATATCGTAACTTGTGGCGTGTCGTGCGAAGGTGAAATTCGGCGGCAGGAATCAGGTTGAACAGCTCTTCGGAACACTCCCCGTGATAAATGCGGTAGAAGACACACAATGAAGCGACGTCTCTACGCAACGCCAATTGATCCAGCCGTTCACAGAGTACTGGGTCCCCGACAATTCGAGCTGCTCTGCGTTGCACGCGGTCAAATGGATCGAGCTGATACTGGGGTGCGCCAGACCAGAGATGACAGCAATACTCCATGTGAGGCCGGACCTGCGCTTTGTAGAGCGCTAGAATGTGGGCCGGCTTGAAGTATTGCCGTGCTCTATTTATGACGCCCAGTTTCTTTGAAGCCAGTTTAGCTTTGCCCTCCAGATGGCCACGGAATTGGCAATTGCTCGAGATTTCGAGACCCAGTATTCCGATACTAGGCGAGGCTTTAAGGGACGTGTTCTCGAAGAGCGGTGATACGGCAAATGGGGTTTTTTTAGTGGTAAACGCGCAAACTTGAGTCTTCTGGGGGTTAAATTGGACAAGGTTCAACTTAACCCATTCCGCGACCTTCTCGAGAGAGGACTCGATAGAAGACACAAGTTTCACCCCGCACTGGTCGACGTTTTCCCAAGAGAGACCTGCATGGCCCGTGTATACGGCATCACCAGTGCTGTCGTCTGCATAGCAATGCATGTTGGCGGTGTCCAACATATTATTGATATGCAGAAGAAACAGCGTGGGAGATAGCACACAGCCTTGGGGCACTCCAGCGTTCACGGGCTTGGGATTCGAGCAATAACCGTCGATAACGACCTGTATGCTGCGCCCAGTGAGGAAGCTGGAGGTCCACTTGCATAAGCTCTCGGGAAGCCCAAATGATGGAAGTTTTGCGAGGAGCGCCTTGTGCCATACACGATTAAAGGCCTTCGCTATATCCAGACCAACTGCCAGGCCTTCCCCCTTGCTTTCAATAGCCACCGACCATCTGTGTGTTAGGTATACCAGAAGATCGCCAGTCGACCGACCATGGCGAAAGCCGTACTGCCGGTCGTTGATCAACTGGTGACCCTCAAGGTATACCAAGAGCTGGCGGTTAATTATGCTCTCCATAATTTTGGAGAGTAGGGAGGTAATAGCAATAGGCCTGTAGTTTGCCGGATCCGAACTGTCTCCTTTTTTTGGGATCGGATGGACAAGGGCTGACTTCCATGAATCAGGGACTACGCCTTTTGAATAAGAGTGCCGGAATAAACGCGTTAGCACCGGCGTCAACTCAGGGGCACACGTTCTAAGCACGATTGGAGAAATGCCATCCGGCCCGCTCGACTTCCTGACGTCCAACGAAAACAGAGCTCGCCTAACAGTTTTCTGTCGGAACTGTACTTCAGGCATGAAGCTCTGACACCGCGGGATGGTCGGCGGTGTTTTTCCGTCGTCGTCAAGAGTCGAGTTGGAGGAAAAAAGAGTGCACAGGAGATCGGCTTTCTCTTTTGCCGTATGGGCCAGGGTATCATTCCTCATGTGCAACGGCGGCATGGACGGCTGGTTGAAGTTACCAAGAGCAGCTTTCGACAACGACCAGAATTTGCGTGTTCCGGTCGGGTAACTGGAAAGCTGCTCGCCAATTTTGACGACGTGTTTTGATTTCGCACGGGCGATTTGCCGCTTAAAAAATCTGGAGGCACGGTTATATTTCCTCTTCAGAACTTTGCAGTTCGGATCCTTTGAGCCCAGCGCCGCAACCCAAGTTCGATACGCCTGTTTTTTGCAGTCAGATGCTGCTTTAACTGACGCATCGAACCAGGGCTGTGATCTGCCACCGATCGGTACTACAGAGCTTGGTATAAAAATATCCATTCCCTGCAGTATCACATCGGCTACTGCAACGGCGCAGGCACTAGGATCATCTGAAAGGAAACAAACCCTGCCCGAAGGGTAGGATGCAAAAAAGGAACGCATCCTATCCCAATCTGCTGACTTGTAGTGCCAAACGCGGCGGGTCGCTGGTGGTCTGCGTCGTTGGCGTCGGATAGGCACTACACTCCTGACCAGGCAATGGTCGGACGTTCCGAGAGGGGCGTCGACAGAGACCTGGTAACCATCGGGATGTGTAGTCAGCAGAAGATCTAATAAGGACGGCATGTGGCTATCCACATCCGGGAGCCGCGTCGGCGACTCAACCAATTGGGACAGACCATACGCCAATGCAAAATTATGCACAGATCGCCCTGCGTAGTCTGTGGTACGTGATCCAAGCCATTCGGCATTGTGCCCGTTGAAATCACCCAAGACTACGATTTCAGCGGAGGGGATCTGAGCAAGCACGTCATCAAATGCCGCTTGAACGCAGCCCATGAGGTGATCCGTTTCTGCGTTACCACTATGGGACCTGTAGACACACGCATAGATGCGGACGCGGTCCTCTAAATCTACGCGGAGCCAGAGAGTAGACAGGCCCCTACCCTCAAAATTGCCGAGACGGCGACAGCAGATATCCTCCCTAACGTACACACATACCCCGGCATGAGGCATGAAATTATGCTCAATTTTGTACCCGGGGTACGTTAAATATGACGTATCGCTAGGTCGAGATATCTGCGTCTCCGTAAGGAAACACAAGGCCGGCTGCGCCGTCTCAAGGTGGTGGTGGACGGCGTTTAAGTTGGAGTGAATTCCCCGGATGTTACAAAAGTCCACATTAAGCGTGGAGCGGGATGCCGTGGTGTTGCTGCCCTGTTTGTCCTGTGACATACGCGGTACTGTGCCCTCCCCAGAATACGAGGGGCAGCCCGAGCGCGAATGCTCGGGGAGGGATTCTCCGGCTCTACAAGAGCCGGTACCCTCCTGGGGTAATTTATTTTTTAGGACCGCTCTCATATTTTGTTGGGGGGGTGGGGAAAGGACGGGGGGGAATGGCCTCCGGTCCTCGATACTTACCTATGCGAATCATAGCAGCACTAGGCCGCTACTTCACGCCGGTATTCTGTGCGAGTGTGGTAAGTAACCCGGACGAGTCTGGCCCGATTGTGCTGACGTCATAAGGCAGCAGCGTGACTCTCCCACTTTCAAAAAGCCCGTAGTCGCCTCTTACGACACCCTTGGACCTGGGACTACCCTATTCTTTTTACGCCCCGAGGCAGCACAGGGCAAAAGGGCTGTGATCATTTTTGAAATCCAAGAGGGCTGCCGCAAACAATATTATTTTCAGAAATATGGTTATCATATCCGAGCTTCTCGAGAGTGCACAGAACGATTTTGTGATCATTTTTGAAATCCAAGATGGCCGCCGCTCAAAATTATGATAACTCCATTATGGGTGTCATATCCGAGGTTCTCGAGGGTGCAGAGAACGATTTTATGATCATTTTTCAAATCGAAGATGGCCGCCGATCAAAAGCATGATAACTACATTATGGGTATCGTATCCGAGGTTCTCGAGGGTGCAGAGAACAATTTGGTGATCATTTTTCAAATACATGATGGCCGCCGCACAAAATGATGATTTTAGCAATATGGATATCGTGTCCGAGGTTCTCGAGGGTGCATAGAACGATTTGGTGATCATTTTTCGAATCCAAGATGGCCGCCGCACAAAATTATGTTTTTAGCAATATGGGTATCGTATCCGAGGTACTCGAGCGTGCACAGAACGATTTTGTGATCATTTTTGAAATCCAAGATGGCCGCCGCTCAAAAGTATGATAACTACATTATGGGTATCGCATCCAAGGTTCAAGAGGATGCAGAGAACATTTCTGTGATCATTTTTGAAATCCAAGAGGGCTGCCGCAAACAATATTGTTTTCAGAAATATGGTTATCATATCCGAGCTTCTCGAGAGTGCACAGAACGATTTTGTGATCATTTTTGAAATCCAAGATGGCCGCCGCTCAAAATTATGATAACTCCATTATGGGTGTCGTATCCGAGGTTCTCGAGGGTGCAGAGAACGATTTAGTGATCATTTTTCTAATCCAAGATGGCCGCCGCTCAAAAGTATGATAACTACATTATGGGTATCGTATCCAAGGTTCATGAGGATGCAGAGAACATTTCTGTGATCATTTTTGAAATCCAAGAGGGCTGCCGCAAACAATATTGTTTTCAGAAATATGGTTATCATATCCGTGCTTCTCGAGAGTGCACAGAACGATTTTGTGATCATTTTTGAAATTCAAGATGGCCGCCGCTCAAAATTATGATAACTCCATTATGGGTGTCGTATCCGAGGTTCTCGAGGGTGCAGAGAACGATTTTATGATCATTTTTCAAATCGAAGATGGCCGCCGATCAAAAGCATGATAACTACATTATGGGTATCGTATCCGAGGTTCTCGAGGGTGCTGAGAACGATTTTGTGATCATTTTTCAAATCCAAGATGGCCGCCGCACAAAATTATGATTTTAGCAAAATGGATATCGTGCCCGAGGTTCTCGAGGGTGCAGAAAACAATTTTGGGATCAATTTTAAATCCGAGATGGCCGACGTTTAAAATTATGATAACTACATTATGGTTATCGTATCAGAGGTTCTCGAGGATGCAGAAAACGATTTTGTGATCATTTTTGAAATCCAAGATGGCCGCCGCTCAAAATTATGATAACTCCATTATGGGTGTCGTATCCGAGGTTCTCGAGGGTGCAGAGAACGATTTAGTGATCATTTTACTAATCCAAGATTGCCGCCGCTCAAAAGTATGATAACTACATTATGGGTATCGTATCCAAGGTTCATGAGGATGCGGAGAACATTTCTGTGATCATTTTTGAAATCCAAGAGGGCTGCCGCAAACAATATTGTTTTCAGAAATATGGTTATCATATCCGTGCTTCTCGAGAGTGCACAGAACGATTTTGTGATCATTTTTGAAATCCAAGATGGCCGCCGCTCAAAATTATGATAACTCCATTATGGGTGTCGTATCCGAGGTTCTCGAGGGTGCAGAGAACGATTTTATGATCATTTTTCAAATCGAAGATGGCCGCCGATCAAAAGCATGATAACTACATTATGGGTATCGTATCCGAGGTTCTCGAGGGTGCTGAGAACGATTTTGTGATCATTTTTCAAATCCAAGATGGCCGCCGCACAAAATTATGATTTTAGCAATATGGATATCGTGCCCGAGGTTCTCGAGGGTGCAGAAAACAATTTTGGGATCAATTTTAAATCCGAGATGGCCGCCGTTTAAAATTATGATAACTACATTATGGTTATCGTATCAGAGGTTCTCGAGGATGCAGAAAACGATTTTGTGATCATTTTTCAAATCCAAGATGGCCGCCGCTTAAAAGAATGATAACTACATTATTCGTATCGTATCCGAGGTTCTCGAGGGTGCTGAGAACGATATTGTAATCATTTTTCAAATCCAAGAGGGCCGCCGTGCAAGATTATGATCACAAAAATATGGGTATCGTATCCGAGGTTCTCGAGAGTGCAGAGAATGATTTTGTGATCATTTTTCAAATCCATGATTGCCGCCGCTCAAAAGTATGATAACTACATTATGGGTATCGTATCCGCCGTTCTCGAGGGTGCTGAGAACGATTTAGTGATCAGTTTTCGAATCCAAGATGGCCGCCGCACAAAATTATGTTTTTAGCAATATGGGTATCGTATCCGAGGTACTCGAGCGTGCACAGAACGATTTTGTGATCATTTTTGAAATCCAAGATGGCCGCCGCTCAAAAGTATGATAACTACATTATGGGTATCGTATCCAAGGTTCACGAGGATGCAGAGAACAATTCTGTGATCATTTTTGAAATCCAAGAGGGCTGCCGCAAACAATATTGTTTTCAGAAATATGGTTATCATATCCGAGCTTCTCGAGAGTGCACAGAACGATTTTGTGATCATTTTTGAAATCCAAGATGGCCGCCGCTCAAAATTATGATAACTCCATTATGGGTGTCGTATCCGAGGTTCTCGAGGGTGCAGAGAACGATTTAGTGATCATTTTTCTAATCCAAGATGGCCGCCGCTCAAAAGTATGATAACTACATTATGGGTATCGTATCCAAGGTTCATGAGGATGCAGAGAACATTTCTGTGATCATTTTTGAAATCCAAGAGGGCTGCCGCAAACAATATTGTTTTCAGAAATATGGTTATCATATCCGTGCTTCTCGAGAGTGCACAGAACGATTTTGTGATCATTTTTGAAATCCAAGATGGCCGCCGCTCAAAATTATGATAACTCCATTATGGGTGTCGTATCCGAGGTTCTCGAGGGTGCAGAGAACGATTTTATGATCATTTTTCAAATCGAAGATGGCCGCCGATCAAAAGCATGATAACTACATTATGGGTATCGTATCCGAGGTTCTCGAGGGTGCTGAGAACGATTTTGTGATCATTTTTCAAATCCAAGATGGCCGCCGCACAAAAGTATGATTTTAGCAATATGGATATCGTGCCAGAGGTTCTCGAGGGTGCAGAAAACAATTTTGGGATCAATTTTAAATCCGAGATGGCCGCCGTTTAAAATTATGATAACTACATTATGGTTATCGTATCAGAGGTTCTCGAGGATGCAGAAAACGATTTTGTGATCATTTTTGAAATCCAAGATGGCCGCCGCTCAAAATTATGATAACTCCATTATGGGTGTCGTATCCGAGGTTCTCGAGGGTGCAGAGAACGATTTAGTGATCACTTTTCTAATCCAAGATTGCCGCCGCTCAAAAGTATGATAACTACATTATGGGTATCGTATCCAAGGTTCATGAGGATGCAGAGAACATTTCTGTGATCATTTTTGAAATCCAAGAGGGCTGCCGCAAACAATATTGTTTTCAGAAATATGGTTATCATATCCGTGCTTCTCGAGAGTGCACAGAACGATTTTGTGATCATTTTTGAAATCCAAGATGGCCGCCGCTCAAAATTATGATAACTCCATTATGGGTGTCGTATCCGAGGTTCTCGAGGGTGCAGAGAACGATTTTGTGATCATTTTTCAAATCCAAGATGGCCGCCGCACAAAATTATGATTTTAGCAATATGGATATCGTGCCCGAGGTTCTCGAGGGTGCAGAAAACAATTTTGGGATCAATTTTAAATCCGAGATGGCCGCCGTTTAAAATTATGATAACTACATTATGGTTATCGTATCAGAGGTTCTCAAGGATGCAGAAAACGATTTTGTGATCATTTTTCAAATCCAAGATGGCCACCGCTTAAAAGTATGATAACTACATTATGCGTATCGTATCCGAGGTTCTCGAGGGTGCTGAGAACGATATTGTAATCATTTTTCAAATCCAAGAGGGCTGCCGTGCAAGATTATGATCACAAAAATATGGGTATCGTATCCGATGTTCTCGAGAGTGCAGAGAATGATTTTGTGATCATTTTTCAAATCCAAGATGGCCGCCGCTCAAAAGTATGATAACTACATTATGGGTATCGTATCCGAGGTTCTCGAGGGTGCTGAGAACGATTTAGTGATCATTTTTCGAATCCAAGATGGCCGCCGCACAAAATTATGTTTTTAGCAATATGGGTATCGTATCCGAGGTACTCGAGCGTGCACAGAACGATTTTGTGATCATTTTTGAAATCCAAGATGGCCGCCGCTCAAAAGTATGATAACTACATTATGGGTATCGTATCCAAGGTTCACGAGGATGCAGAGAACAATTCTGTGATCATTTTTGAAATCCAAGAGGGCTGCCGCAAACAATATTGTTTTCAGAAATATGGTTATCATATCCGAGCTTCTCGAGAGTGCACAGAACGATTTTGTGATCATTTTTGAAATCCAAGATGGCCGCCGCTCAAAATTATGATAACTCCATTATGGGTGTCGTATCCGAGGTTCTCGAGGGTGCAGAGAACGATTTAGTGATCATTTTTCTAATCCAAGATGGCCGCCGCTCAAAAGTGTGATAACTACATTATGGGTATCGTATCCAAGGTTCATGAGGATGCAGAGAACATTTCTGTGATCATTTTTGAAATCCAAGAGGGCTGCCGCAAACAATATTGTTTTCAGAAATATGGTTATCATATCCGAGCTTCTCGAGAGTGCACAGAACGATTTTGTGATCATTTTTGAAATCCAAGATGGCCGCCGCTCAAAATTATGATAACTCCATTATGGGTGTCGTATCCGAGGTTCTCGAGGGTGCAGAGCACGATTTTATGATCATTTTTCAAACCGAAGATGGCCGCCGATCAAAAGCATGATAACTACATTATGGGTATCGTATCCGAGGTTCTCGAGGGTGCTGAGAACGATTTTGTGATCATTTTTCAAATCCAAGATGGCCGCCGCACAAAATTATGATTTTAGCAATATGGATATCGTGCCCGAGGTTCTCGAGGGTGCAGAAAACAATTTTGGGATCAATTTTAAATCCAAGATGGCCGCCGATTAAAATTATGATAACTACATTATGGTTATCGTATCAGAGGTTCTCGAGGATGCAGAAAACGATTTTGTGATCATTTTTCAAATCCAAGATGGCCGCCGCTTAAAAGTATGATAACTACATTATGCGTATCGTATCCGAGGTTCTCGAGGGTGCTGAGAACGATATTGTAATCATTTTTCAAATCCAAGAGGGCTGCCGTGCAAGATTATGATCACAAAAATATGGGTATCGTATCCGATGTTCTCGAGAGTGCAGAGAATGATTTTGTGATCATTTTTCAAATCCAAGATGGCCGCCGCTCAAAAGTATGATAACTACATTATGGGTATCTTATCCGAGGTTCTCGAGGGTGCTGAGTACGATTTAGTGATCATTTTTCTAATCCAAGATGGCCGCCGCACTAAACTATGTTTTCAGCAATATGGGTATCGTATCCGAGGTTCTCGAGGGTGCTGAGAACGATTTTGTGATCATTTTTCAAATCCAAGATGGCCGCCGCACAAAATTATGACGTCAGCAATATGGATATCGTATCAGAGGTTCTCGAGGATGCAGAAAACGATTTTGTGATCATTTTTCAAATCCAAGATGGCCGGCGCTTAAAAGTATGATAACTACATTATGCGTATCGTATCCGAGGTTCTCGAGGGTGCTGAGAACGATATTGTAATCATTTTTCAAATCCAAGAGGGCTGCCGTGCAAGATTATGATCACAAAAATATGGGTATCGTATCCGATGTTCTCGAGAGTGCAGAGAATGATTTTGTGATCATTTTTCAAATCCAAGATGGCCGCCGCTCAAAAGTATGATAACTACATTATGGGTATCTTATCCGAGGTTCTCGAGGGTGCTGAGAACGATTTAGTGATCATTTTTCTAATCCAAGATGGCCGCCGCACTAAACTATGTTTTCAGCAATATGGGTATCGTATCCGAGGTTCTCGAGGGTGCTGAGAACGATTTTGTGATCATTTTTCAAATCCAAGATGGCCGCCGCACAAAATTATGACGTCAGCAATATGGATATTGTACCCGAGGTTCTCGAGGGTGCAGAGAACAATTCTGTGATCATTTTTGAAATCCAAGATGGCCGCCGCTCAAAAGTATGATAACTACATTATGGGTATCGTATCCGAGGTTCACGAGGGTGCAGAGAACAATTCTGTGATAATTTTTGGAATCCAAGAGGGCTGCCGCAAACAATATTGTTTTCAGCAATATGGGTATCATATCCGAGCTTCTCGAGAGTGCACAGAACGATTCTGTGATCATTTTTGAAATCCAAGAGGGCTGCCGCAAACAATATTGTTTTCAGCAATATGGTTATCTTATCCGAGCTTCTCGAGTGTGCACAGAACGATTTTGTGATCATTTTTGAAATCCAAGATGGCCGCCGCTCAAAATTATGATAACTCCATTATGGGTGTCGTATCCGAGGTTCTCGAGGGTGCAGAGAACGATTTTATGTTCATTTTTCAAATCGAAGATGGCCGCAGCACAAAACTATGTTTTCAGCAATATGGGTATCGTATCCGAGGTTCTCGAGGGTGCTGAGAACGATATTGTAATCATTTTTCAAATCCAAGAGGGCCGCCGTGCAAGATTATGATCACAAAAATATGGGTATCGTATCCGATGTTTTTGAGAGTGCAGAGAATGATTTTGTGATCATTTTTCAAATCCAAGATGGCCACCGCTCAAAAGTATGATAACTACATTATGGGTATCGTATCCGAGGTTCTCGAGGGTGCTGAGAACGATTTAGTGATCATTTTTCTAATCCAAGATGGCCGCCGCACAAAACTATGTTTTAAGCAATATGGGTATCGTATCCGAGGTTCTCGAGGGTGCTGAGAACGATTTTGTGATCATTTTTCAAATCCAAGATGGCCGCCGCACAAAATTATGACTTCAGCAATATGGATATTGTACCCGAGGTTCTCGATGGTGCAGAAAACAATTTTGGGATCAATTTTAAATCCGAGATGGCCGCCGTTTAAAATTATGATAACTACATTATGGTTATCGTATCAGAGGTTCTCGAGGATGCAGAAAACGATTTTGTGATCATTTTTCAAATCCAAGATGGCCGCTGCACAAAATTATGATTTTAGCAATATGGATATCGTGCCCGAGGTTCTCGAGGGTGCAGAAAACAATTTTGGGATCAATTTTAAATCCGAGATGGCCGCCGCTCAAAATTATGATAACTCCATTATGGGTGTCGTATCCGAGGTTCTCGAGGGTGCAGAGAACGATTTTATGATCATTTTTCAAATCCAAGATGGCCGCCGCTCAAAAGCATGTTAACTACATTATGCGTATCGTATCCGAGGTTCTCGAGGGTGCTGAGAACGATATTGTAATCATTTTTCAAATCCAAGAGGGCCGCCGTGCAAGATTATGATCACAAAAATATGGGTATCGTATCCGATGTTCTCGAGAGTGCAGAGAATGATTTTGTGATCATTTTTCAAATCCAAGATGGCCACCGCTCAAAAGTATGATAACTACATTATGGGTATCGTATCCGAGGTTCTCGAGGGTGCTGAGAACGATTTAGTGATCATTTTTCTAATCCAAGATGGCCGCCGCACAAAACTATGTTTTAAGCAATATGGGTATCGTATCCGAGGTTCTCGAGGGTGCTGAGAACGATTTTGTGATCATTTTTCAAATCCAAGATGGCCGCCGCACAAAATTATGACTTCAGCAATATGGATATTGTACCCGAGGTTCTCGATGGTGCAGAAAACAATTTTGGGATCAATTTTAAATCCGAGATGGCCGCCGTTTAAAATTATGATAACTACATTATGGTTATCGTATCAGAGGTTCTCGAGGATGCAGAAAACGATTTTGTGATCATTTTTCAAATCCAAGATGGCCGCTGCACAAAATTATGATTTTAGCAATATGGATATCGTGCCCGAGGTTCTCGAGGGTGCAGAAAACAATTTTGGGATCAATTTTAAATCCGAGATGGCCGCCGTTTAAAATTATGATAACTCCATTATGGGTGTCGTATCCGAGGTTCTCGAGGGTGCAGAGAACGATTTTATGATCATTTTTCAAATCCAAGATGGCCGCCGCTTAAAAGAATGATAACTACATTATGCGTATCGTATCCGAGGTTCTCGAGGGTGCTGAGAACGATATTGTAATCATTTTTCAAATCCAAGAGGGCCGCCGTGCAAGATTATGATCACAAAAATATGGGTATCGTATCCGAGGTTCTCGAGAGTGCAGAGAATGATTTTGTGATCATTTTTCAAATCCATGATTGCCGCCGCTCAAAAGTATGATAACTACATTATGGGTATCGTATCCGAGGTTCTCGAGGGTGCTGAGAACGATTTAGTGATCATTTTTCGAATCCAAGATGGCCGCCGCACAAAATTATGTTTTTAGCAATATGGGTATCGTATCCGAGGTACTCGAGCGTGCACAGAACGATTTTGTGATCATTTTTGAAATCCAAGATGGCCGCCGCTCAAAAGTATGATAACTACATTATGGGTATCGTATCCAAGGTTCACGAGGATGCAGAGAACAATTCTGTGATCATTTTTGAAATCCAAGAGGGCTGCCGCAAACAATATTGTTTTCAGAAATATGGTTATCATATCCGAGCTTCTCGAGAGTGCACAGAACGATTTTGTGATCATTTTTGAAATCCAAGATGGCCGCCGCTCAAAATTATGATAACTCCATTATGGGTGTCGTATCCGAGGTTCTCCAGGGTGCAGAGAACGATTTAGTGATCATTTTTCTAATCCAAGATGGCCGCCGCTCAAAAGTATGATAACTACATTATGGGTATCGTATCCAAGGTTCATGAGGATGCAGAGAACATTTCTGTGATCATTTTTGAAATCCAAGAGGGCTGCCGCAAACAATATTGTTTTCAGAAATTATGGTTATCATGTCCGAGCTTCTCGAGAGTGCACAGAACGATTTTGTGATCATTTTTGAAATCCAAGATGGCCGCCGCTCAAAATTATGATAACTCCATTATGGGTGTCGTATCCGAGGTTCTCGAGGGTGCAGAGAACGATTTTATGATCATTTTTCAAATCGAAGATGGCCGCCGATCAAAAGCATGATAACTACATTATGGGTATCGTATCCGAGGTTCTCGAGGGTGCTGAGAACGATTTTGTGATCATTTTTCAAATCCAAGATGGCCGCCGCACAAAATTATGATTTTAGCAATATGGATATCGTGCCCGAGGTTCTCGAGGGTGCAGAAAACAATTTTGGGATCAATTTTAAATCCAAGATGGCCGCCGTTTAAAATTATGATAACTACATTATGGTTATCGTATCCGAGGTTCTCGAGGGTGCTGAGAACGATTTTGTGATCATTTTTCAAATCCAAGATGGCCGCCGCACAAAATTATGATTTCAGCAATATGGATATCGTGCCCGAGGTTCTCGAGGGTGCAGAAAACAATTTTGGGATCAATTTTAAATCCAAGATGGCCGCCGTTTAAAATTATGATAACTACATTATGGTTATCGTATCCGAGGTTCTCGAGGGTGCTGAGAACGATATTGTAATCATTTTTCAAATCCAAGAGGGCTGCCGTGCAAGATTATGATCACAAAAATATGGGTATCGTATCCGATGTTCTCGAGAGTGCAGAGAATGATTTTGTGATCATTTTTCAAATCCAAGATTGCCGCCGCTCAAAAGTATGATAACTACATTATGGTTATCTTATCCGAGGTTCTCGAGGGTGCTGAGAACGATTTAGTGATCATTTTTCTAATCCAAGAGGGCCGCCGTGCAAGATTATGATCACAAAAATATGGGTATCGTATCCGATGTTTTTGAGAGTGCAGAGAATGATTTTGTGATCATTTTTCAAATCCAAGATGGCCACCGCTCAAAAGTATGATAACTACATTATGGGTATCGTATCCGAGGTTCTCGAGGGTGCTGAGAACGATTTAGTGATCATTTTTCTAATCCAAGATGGCCGCCGCACAAAACTATGTTTTAAGCAATATGGGTATCGTATCCGAGGTTCTCGAGGGTGCTGAGAACGATTTTGTGATCATTTTTCAAATCCAAGATGGCCGCCGCACAAAATTATGACTTCAGCAATATGGATATTGTACCCGAGGTTCTCGATGGTGCAGAAAACAATTTTGGGATCAATTTTAAATCCGAGATGGCCGCCGTTTAAAATTATGATAACTACATTATGGTTATCGTATCAGAGGTTCTCGAGGATGCAGAAAACGATTTTGTGATCATTTTTCAAATCCAAGATGGCCGCTGCACAAAATTATGATTTTAGCAATATGGATATCGTGCCCGAGGTTCTCGAGGGTGCAGAAAACAATTTTGGGATCAATTTTAAATCCGAGATGGCCGCCGTTTAAAATTATGATAACTCCATTATGGGTGTCGTATCCGAGGTTCTCGAGGGTGCAGAGAACGATTTTATGATCATTTTTCAAATCCAAGATGGCCGCCGCTTAAAAGAATGATAACTACATTATGCGTATCGTATCCGAGGTTCTCGAGGGTGCTGAGAACGATATTGTAATCATTTTTCAAATCCAAGAGGGCCGCCGTGCAAGATTATGATCACAAAAATATGGGTATCGTATCCGATGTTCTCGAGAGTGCAGAGAATGATTTTGTGATCATTTTTCAAATCCAAGATGGCCACCGCTCAAAAGTATGATAACTACATTATGGGTATCGTATCCGAGGTTCTCGAGGGTGCTGAGAACGATTTAGTGATCATTTTTCTAATCCAAGATGGCCGCCGCACAAAACTATGTTTTAAGCAATATGGGTATCGTATCCGAGGTTCTCGAGTGTGCTGAGAACGATTTTGTGATCATTTTTCAAATCCAAGATGGCCGCCGCACAAAATTATGACTTCAGCAATATGGATATTGTACCCGAGGTTCTCGATGGTGCAGAAAACAATTTTGGGATCAATTTTAAATCCGAGATGGCCGCCGTTTAAAATTATGATAACTACATTATGGTTATCGTATCAGAGGTTCTCGAGGATGCAGAAAACGATTTTGTGATCATTTTTCAAATCCAAGATGGCCGCTGCACAAAATTATGATTTTAGCAATATGGATATCGTGCCCGAGGTTCTCGAGGGTGCAGAAAACAATTTTGGGATCAATTTTAAATCCGAGATGGCCGCCGTTTAAAATTATGATAACTCCATTATGGGTGTCGTATCCGAGGTTCTCGAGGGTGCAGAGAACGATTTTATGATCATTTTTCAAATCCAAGATGGCCGCCGCTTAAAAGAATGATAACTACATTATGCGTATCGTATCCGAGGTTCTCGAGGGTGCTGAGAACGATATTGTAATCATTTTTCAAATCCAAGAGGGCCGCCGTGCAAGATTATGATCACAAAAATATGGGTATCGTATCCGAGGTTCTCGAGAGTGCAGAGAATGATTTTGTGATCATTTTTCAAATCCATGATTGCCGCCGCTCAAAAGTATGATAACTACATTATGGGTATCGTATCCGAGGTTCTCGAGGGTGCTGAGAACGATTTAGTGATCATTTTTCGAATCCAAGATGGCCGCCGCACAAAATTATGTTTTTAGCAATATGGGTATCGTATCCGAGGTACTCGAGCGTGCACAGAACGATTTTGTGATCATTTTTGAAATCCAAGATGGCCGCCGCTCAAAAGTATGATAACTACATTATGGGTATCGTATCCAAGGTTCACGAGGATGCAGAGAACAATTCTGTGATCATTTTTGAAATCCAAGAGGGCTGCCGCAAACAATATTGTTTTCAGAAATATGGTTATCATATCCGAGCTTCTCGAGAGTGCACAGAACGATTTTGTGATCATTTTTGAAATCCAAGATGGCCGCCGCTCAAAATTATGATAACTCCATTATGGGTGTCGTATCCGAGGTTCTCCAGGGTGCAGAGAACGATTTAGTGATCATTTTTCTAATCCAAGATGGCCGCCGCTCAAAAGTATGATAACTACATTATGGGTATCGTATCCAAGGTTCATGAGGATGCAGAGAACATTTCTGTGATCATTTTTGAAATCCAAGAGGGCTGCCGCAAACAATATTGTTTTCAGAAATATGGTTATCATGTCCGAGCTTCTCGAGAGTGCACAGAACGATTTTGTGATCATTTTTGAAATCCAAGATGGCCGCCGCTCAAAATTATGATAACTCCATTATGGGTGTCATATCCGAGGTTCTCGAGGGTGCAGAGAACGATTTTATGATCATTTTTCAAATCGAAGATGGCCGCCGATCAAAAGCATGATAACTACATTATGGGTATCGTATCCGAGGTTCTCGAGGGTGCTGAGAACGATTTTGTGATCATTTTTCAAATCCAAGATGGCCGCCGCACAAAATTATGATTTTAGCAATATGGATATCGTGCCCGAGGTTCTCGAGGGTGCAGAAAACAATTTTGGGATCAATTTTAAATCCAAGATGGCCGCCGTTTAAAATTATGATAACTACATTATGGTTATCGTATCCGAGGTTCTCGAGGGTGCTGAGAACGATTTTGTGATCATTTTTCAAATCCAAGATGGCCGCCGCACAAAATTATGATTTTAGCAATATGGATATCGTGCCCGAGGTTCTCGAGGGTGCAGAAAACAATTTTGGGATCAATTTTAAATCCAAGATGGCCGCCGTTTAAAATTATGATAACTACATTATGGTTATCGTATCCGAGGTTCTCGAGGGTGCTGAGAACGATATTGTAATCATTTTTCAAATCCAAGAGGGCTGCCGTGCAAGATTATGATCACAAAAATATGGGTATCGTATCCGATGTTCTCGAGAGTGCAGAGAATGATTTTGTGATCATTTTTCAAATCCAAGATTGCCGCCGCTCAAAAGTATGATAACTACATTATGGTTATCTTATCCGAGGTTCTCGAGGGTGCTGAGAACGATTTAGTGATCATTTTTCTAATCCAAGATGGCCGCCGCACTAAACTATGTTTTCAGCAATATGGGTATCGTATCCGAGGTTCTCGAGGGTGCTGAGAACGATTTTGTGATCATTTATCAAATCCAAGATGGCCGCCGCACAAAATTATGACGTCAGCAATATGGATATTGTACCCGAGGTTCTCGAGGGTGCAGAGAACAATTCTGTGATCATTTTTGAAATCCAAGATGGCCGCCGCTCAAAAGTATGATAACTACATTATGGGTATCGTATCCGAGGTTCACGAGGGTGCAGAGAACAATTCTGTGATAATTTTTGGAATCCAAGAGGGCTGCCGGAAACAATATTGTTTTCAGCAATATGGGTATCATATCCGAGCTTCTCGAGAGTGCACAGAACGATTCTGTGATCATTTTTGAAATCCAAGAGGGCTGCCGCAAACAATATTGTTTTCAGCAATATGGTTATCATATCCGAGCTTCTCGAGTGTGCACAGAACGATTTTGTGATCATTTTTGAAATCCAAGATGGCCGCCGCTCAAAATTATGATAACTCCATTATGGGTGTCGTATCCGAGGTTCTCGAGGGTGCAGAGAACGATTTTATGTTCATTTTTCAAATCGAAGATGGCCGCCGATCAAAAGCATGATAACTACATTATGGGTATCGTATCCGAGGTTCTCGAGAGTGCTGAGAACGATTTTGTGATTATTTTTCAAATCCAAGATGGCCGCAGCACAAAACTATGTTTTCAGCAATATGGGTATCGTATCCGAGGTTCTCGAGGGTGCTGAGAACGATATTGTAATCATTTTTCAAATCCAAGAGGGCCGCCGTGCAAGATTATGATCACAAAAATATGGGTATCGTATCCGATGTTCTCGAGAGTGCAAAGAATGATTTTGTGATCATTTTTCAAATCCAAGATGGCCACCGCTCAAAAGTATGATAACTACATTATGGGTATCGTATCCGAGGTTCTCGAGGGTGCTGAGAACGATTTAGTGATCATTTTTCTAATCCAAGATGGCCGCCGCACAAAACTATGTTTTCAGCAATATGGGTATCGTATCCGAGGTTCTCGAGGGTGCTGAGAACGATTTTGTGATCATTTTTCAAATCCAAGATGGCCGCCGCACAAAATTATGACTTCAGCAATATGGATATTGTACCCGAGGTTCTCGATGGTGCAGAAAACAATTTTGGGATCAATTTTAAATCCGAGATGGCCGCTGTTTAAAATTATGATAACTACATTATGGTTATCGTATCAGAGGTTCTCGAGGATGCAGAAAACGATTTTGTGATCATTTTTCAAATCCAAGATGGCCGCCGCACAAAATTATGATTTTAGCAATATGGATATCGCGCCCGAGGTTCTCGAGGGTGCAGAAAACAATTTTGGGATCAATTTTAAATCCGAGATGGCCGCCGTTTAAAATTATGATAACTACATTATGGTTATCGTATCAGAGGTTCTCGAGGATGCAGAAAACGATTTTGTGATCATTTTTCAAATCCAAGATGGCCGCCGCTTAAAAGAATGATAACTACATTATGCGTATCGTATCCGAGGTTCTCGAGGGTGCTGAGAACGATATTGTAATCATTTTTCAAATCCAAGAGGGCCGCCGTGCAAGATTATGATCACAAAAATATGGGTATCGTATCCGAGGTTCTCGAGAGTGCAGAGAATGATTTTATGATCATTTTTCAAATCCATGATTGCCGCCGCTCAAAAGTATGATAACTACATTATGGGTATTTTATCCGAGGTTCTCGAGGGTGCTGAGAACGATTTAGTGATCATTTTTCTAATCCAAGATGGCCGCCGCACAAAACTATGTTTTCAGCAATATGGGTATCGTATCCGAGGTTCACGAGGATGCAGAGAACAATTCTGTGATCATTTTTGAAAACCAAGAGGGCTGCCGCAAACAATATTGTTTTCAGAAATATGGTTATCATATCCGAGCTTCTCGAGAGTGCACAGAACGATTTTGTGATCATTTTTGAAATCCAAGATGGCCGCCGCTCAAAATTATGATAACTACATTATGGGTATCGTATCCAAGGTTCATGAGGATGCAGAGAACATTTCTGTGATCATTTTTGAAATCCAAGAGGGCTGCCGCAAACAATATTGTTTTCAGAAATATGGTTATCATGTCCGAGCTTCTCGAGAGTGCACAGAACGATTTTGTGATCATTTTTGAAATCCAAGATGGCCGCCGCTCAAAATTATAATAACTCCATTATGGGTGTCGTATCCGAGGTTCTCGAGGGTGCAGAGAACGATTTTATGATCATTTTTCAAATCGAAGATGGCCGCCGATCAAAAGCATGATAACTACATTATGGGTATCGTATCCGAGGTTCTCGAGGGTGCTGAGAACGATTTTGTGATCATTTTTCAAATCCAAGATGGCCGCCGCACAAAATTATGACTTCAGCAATATGGATATTGTACCCGAGGTTCTCGATGGTGCAGAAAACAATTTTGGGATCAATTTTAAATCCGAGATGGCCGCTGTTTAAAATTATGATAACTACATTATGGTTATCGTATCAGAGGTTCTCGAGGATGCAGAAAACGATTTTGTGATCATTTTTCAAATCCAAGATGGCCGCCGCACAAAATTATGATTTTAGCAATATGGATATCGCGCCCGAGGTTCTCGAGGGTGCAGAAAACAATTTTGGGATCAATTTTAAATCCGAGATGGCCGCCGTTTAAAATTATGATAACTACATTATGGTTATCGTATCAGAGGTTCTCGAGGATGCAGAAAACGATTTTGTGATCATTTTTCAAATCCAAGATGGCCGCCGCTTAAAAGAATGATAACTACATTATGCGTATCGTATCCGAGGTTCTCGAGGGTGCTGAGAACGATATTGTAATCATTTTTCAAATCCAAGAGGGCCGCCGTGCAAGATTATGATCACAAAAATATGGGTATCGTATCCGAGGTTCTCGAGAGTGCAGAGAATGATTTTATGATCATTTTTCAAATCCATGATTGCCGCCGCTCAAAAGTATGATAACTACATTATGGGTATTTTATCCGAGGTTCTCGAGGGTGCTGAGAACGATTTAGTGATCATTTTTCTAATCCAAGATGGCCGCCGCACAAAACTATGTTTTCAGCAATATGGGTATCGTATCCGAGGTTCACGAGGATGCAGAGAACAATTCTGTGATCATTTTTGAAAACCAAGAGGGCTGCCGCAAACAATATTGTTTTCAGAAATATGGTTATCATATCCGAGCTTCTCGAGAGTGCACAGAACGATTTAGTGATCATTTTTCTAATCCAAGATGGCCGCCGCTCAAAAGTATGATAACTACATTATGGGTATCGTATCCAAGGTTCATGAGGATGCAGAGAACATTTCTGTGATCATTTTTGAAATCCAAGAGGGCTGCCGCAAACAATATTGTTTTCAGAAATATGGTTATCATGTCCGAGCTTCTCGAGAGTGCACAGAACGATTTTGTGATCATTTTTGAAATCCAAGATGGCCGCCGCTCAAAATTATAATAACTCCATTATGGGTGTCGTATCCGAGGTTCTCGAGGGTGCAGAGAACGATTTTATGATCATTTTTCAAATCGAAGATGGCCGCCGATCAAAAGCATGATAACTACATTATGGGTATCGTATCCGAGGTTCTCGAGGGTGCTGAGAACGATTTTGTGATCATTTTTCAAATCCAAGATGGCCGCCGCACAAAATTATGATTTTAGCAATATGGATATCGTGCCCGAGGTTCTCGAGGGTGCAGAAAAAAATTTTGGGATCAATTTTAAATCCAAGATGGCCGCCGTTTAAAATTATGATAACTACATTATGGTTATCGTATCCGAGGTTCTCGAGGGTGCTGAGAACGATTTTGTGATCATTTTTCAAATCCAAGATGGCCGCCGCACAAAATTATGATTTTAGCAATATGGATATCGTGCCCGAGGTTCTCGAGGGTGCAGAAAACAATTTTGGGATCAATTTTAAATCCAAGATGGCCGCCGTTTAAAATTATGATAACTACATTATGGTTATCGTATCCGAGGTTCTCGAGGGTGCTGAGAACGATATTGTAATCATTTTTCAAATCCAAGAGGGCTGCCGTGCAAGATTATGATCACAAAAATATGGGTATCGTATCCGATGTTCTCGAGAGTGCAGAGAATGATTTTGTGATCATTTTTCAAATCCAAAATTGCCGCCGCTCAAAAGTATGATAACTACATTATGGTTATCTTATCCGAGGTTCTCGAGGGTGCTGAGAACGATTTAGTGATCATTTTTCTAATCCAAGATGGCCGCCGCACTAAACTATGTTTTCAGCAATATGGGTATCGTATCCGAGGTTCTCGAGGGTGCTGAGAACGATTTTGTGATCATTTATCAAATCCAAGATGGCCGCCGCACAAAATTATGACGTCAGCAATATGGATATTGTACCCGAGGTTCTCGAGGGTGCAGAGAACAATTCTGTGATCATTTTTGAAATCCAAGATGGCCGCCGCTCAAAAGTATGATAACTACATTATGGGTATCGTATCCGAGGTTCACGAGGGTGCAGAGAACAATTCTGTGATAATTTTTGGAATCCAAGAGGGCTGCCGGAAACAATATTGTTTTCAGCAATATGGGTATCATATCCTAGCTTCTCGAGAGTGCACAGAACGATTCTGTGATCATTTTTGAAATCCAAGAGGGCTGCCGCAAACAATATTGTTTTCAGCAATATGGTTATCATATCCGAGCTTCTCGAGTGTGCACAGAACGATTTTGTGATCATTTTTGAAATCCAAGATGGCCGCCGCTCAAAATTATGATAACTCCATTATGGGTGTCGTATCCGAGGTTCTCGAGGGTGCAGAGAACGATTTTATGTTCATTTTTCAAATCGAAGATGGCCGCCGATCAAAAGCATGATAACTACATTATGGGTATCGTATCCGAGGTTCTCGAGAGTGCTGAGAACGATTTTGTGATTATTTTTCAAATCCAAGATGGCCGCAGCACAAAACTATGTTTTCAGCAATATGGGTATCGTATCCGAGGTTCTCGAGGGTGCTGAGAACGATATTGTAATCATTTTTCAAATCCAAGAGGGCCGCCGTGCAAGATTATGATCACAAAAATATGGGTATCGTATCCGATGTTCTCGAGAGTGCAAAGAATGATTTTGTGATCATTTTTCAAATCCAAGATGGCCACCGCTCAAAAGTATGATAACTACATTATGGGTATCGTATCCGAGGTTCTCGAGGGTGCTGAGAACGATTTAGTGATCATTTTTCTAATCCAAGATGGCCGCCGCACAAAACTATGTTTTCAGCAATATGGGTATCGTATCCGAGGTTCTCGAGGGTGCTGAGAACGATTTTGTGATCATTTTTCAAATCCAAGATGGCCGCCGCACAAAATTATGACTTCAGCAATATGGATATTGTACCCGAGGTTCTCGATGGTGCAGAAAACAATTTTGGGATCAATTTTAAATCCGAGATGGCCGCTGTTTAAAATTATGATAACTACATTATGGTTATCGTATCAGAGGTTCTCGAGGATGCAGAAAACGATTTTGTGATCATTTTTCAAATCCAAGATGGCCGCCGCACAAAATTATGATTTTAGCAATATGGATATCGTGCCCGAGGTTCTCGAGGGTGCAGAAAACAATTTTGGGATCAATTTTAAATCCGAGATGGCCGCCGTTTAAAATTATGATAACTACATTATGGTTATCGTATCAGAGGTTCTCGAGGATGCAGAAAACGATTTTGTGATCATTTTTCAAATCCAAGATGGCCGCCGCTTAAAAGAATGATAACTACATTATGCGTATCGTATCCGAGGTTCTCGAGGGTGCTGAGAACGATATTGTAATCATTTTTCAAATCCAAGAGGGCCGCCGTGCAAGATTATGATCACAAAAATATGGGTATCGTATCCGAGGTTCTCGAGAGTGCAGAGAATGATTTTATGATCATTTTTCAAATCCATGATTGCCGCCGCTCAAAAGTATGATAACTACATTATGGGTATTTTATCCGAGGTTCTCGAGGGTGCTGAGAACGATTTAGTGATCATTTTTCTAATCCAAGATGGCCGCCGCACAAAACTATGTTTTCAGCAATATGGGTATCGTATCCGAGGTTCACGAGGATGCAGAGAACAATTCTGTGATCATTTTTGAAATCCAAGAGGGCTGCCGCAAACAATATTGTTTTCAGAAATATGGTTATCATATCCGAGCTTCTCGAGAGTGCACAGAACGATTTTGTGATCATTTTTGAAATCCAAGATTGCCGCCGCTCAAAATTATGATAACTCCATTATGGGTGTCGTATCCGAGGTTCTCCAGGGTGCAGAGAACGATTTAGTGATCATTTTTCTAATCCAAGATGGCCGCCGCTCAAAAGCATGATAACTACATTATGGGTATCGTATCCGAGGTTCTCGAGGGTGCTGAGAACGATTTTGTGATCATTTTTCAAATCCAAGATGGCCGCCGCACAAAATTATGATTTTAGCAATATGGATATCGTGCCCGAGGTTCTCGAGGGTGCAGAAAACAATTTTGGGATCAATTTTAAATCCAAGATGGCCGCCGTTTAAAATTATGATAACTCCATTATGGGTGTCGTATCCGAGGTTCTCGAGGGTGCAGAGAACGATTTTATGATCATTTTTCAAATTGAAGATGGCCGCCGATCAAAAGCATGATAACTACATTATGGGTATCGTATCCGAGGTTCTCGAGGGTGCTGAGAACGATTTTGTGATCATTTTTCAAATCCAAGATGGCCGCCGCACAAAATTATGATTTTAGCAATATGGATATCGTGCCCGAGGTTCTCGAGGGTGCAGAAAAAAATTTTGGGATCAATTTTAAATCCAAGATGGCCGCCGTTTAAAATTATGATAACTACATTATGCGTATCGTATCCGAGGTTCTCGAGGGTGCTGAGAACGATATTGTAATCATTTTTCAAATCCAAGAGGGCCGCCGTGCAAGATTATGATCACAAAAATATGGGTATCGTATCCGAGGTTCTCGAGAGTGCAG
This sequence comes from Leptidea sinapis, assembly GCF_905404315.1. Taxonomy (NCBI): domain Eukaryota; kingdom Metazoa; phylum Arthropoda; class Insecta; order Lepidoptera; family Pieridae; genus Leptidea; species Leptidea sinapis. The sequence continues at coordinate 3,702,144 of NC_066290.1, read as the reverse complement.
AGAATGATTTTGTGATCATTTTTCAAATCCATGATTGCCGCCGCTCAAAAGTATGATAACTACATTATGGGTATTTTATCCGAGGTTCTCCAGGGTGCTGAGAACGATTTAGTGATCATTTTTCTAATCCAAGATGGCCGCCGCACAAAACTATGTTTTCAGCAATATGGGTATCGTATCCGAGGTTCTCGAGGGTGCTGAGAACGATATTGTAATCATTTTTCAAATCCAAGAGGGCCGCCGTGCAAGATTATGATCACAAAAATATGGGTATCGTATCCGGTGTTCTCGAGAGTGCACAGAATGATTTTGTGATCATTTTTCAAATCCAAGATGGCCGCCGCTCAAAAGTATGATAACTACATTATGGGTATCGTATCCGAGGTTCTCGAGGGTGCTGAGAACGATTTAGTAATCATTTTTCTAATCCAAGATGGCCGCCGCACAAATCTATGTTTTCAGCAATATGGGTATCGTATTCGAGGTTCTCGAGGGTGCTGAGAACGATTTTGTGATCATTTTTCAAATCCAAGATGGCCGCCGCACAAAATTATGACGTCAGCAATATGGGTATTGTACCCGAGGTTCTCGAGGGTGCAGAGAACGATTTGGTGATCATTTTTCAAATCCAAGATGGCCGCCGCACAAAATTATGATTTTAGCAATATGGATATCGTGTCCGAGTTTCTCGAGGTTGCAGAGAACAATTCTGTGATCATTTTTTGAATCCATGAGGGCTGCCGCAAACAATTATGTTTTTCAGCAATATGGATATCGTGGCCGAGGTTCTCGAGGGTGCACAGAACGATTTTGTGATCATTTTTGAAATCCAAGATGGCCGCCGCTCAAAAGTATGATAACTACATTATGGGTATCGTATCCGAGGTTCACGAGGGTGCAGAGAACAATTCTGTGATAATTTTTGGAATCCAAGAGGGCTGCCGCAAACAATATTGTTTTCAGCAATATGGGTATCATATCCGAAATTCTCGAGAGTGCACAGAACGATTCTGTGATCATTTTTGAAATCCAAGAGGGCTGCCGCAAACAATATTGTTTTCAGCAATATGGTTATCATATCCGAGCTTCTCGAGAGTGCACAGAACGATTTTGTGATCATTTTTGAAATCCAAGATGGCCGCCGCTCAAAATTATGATAACTACATTATAGGTATCGTATCCGAGGTTCTCGAGAGTGCACAGAACGATTTAGTGATCATTTTTCTAATCCAAGATGGCCGCCGCACAAAACTATGTTTTCAGCAATATGGGTATCGTATCCGAGGTTCACGAGGATGCAGAGAACAATTCTGTGATCATTTTTGAAATCCAAGAGGGCTGCCGCAAACAATATTGTTTTCAGAAATATGGTTATCATATCCGAGCTTCTCGAGAGTGCACAGAACGATTTTGTGATCATTTTTGAAATCCAAGATGGCCGCCGCTCAAAATTATGATAACTCCATTATGGGTGTCGTATCCGAGGTTCTCCAGGGTGCAGAGAACGATTTAGTGATCATTTTTCTAATCCAAGATGGCCGCCGCTCAAAAGTATGATAACTACATTATGGGTATCGTATCCAAGGTTCATGAGGATGCAGAGAACATTTCTGTGATCATTTTTGAAATCCAAGAGGGCTGCCGCAAACAATATTGTTTTCAGAAATATGGTTATCATGTCCGAGCTTCTCGAGAGTGCACAGAACGATTTTGTGATCATTTTTGAAATCCAAGATGGCCGCCGCTCAAAATTATGATAACTCCATTATGGGTGTCGTATCCGAGGTTCTCGAGGGTGCAGAGAACGATTTTATGATCATTTTTCAAATCGAAGATGGCCGCCGATCAAAAGCATGATAACTACATTATGGGTATCGTATCCGAGGTTCTCGAGGGTGCTGAGAACGATTTTGTGATCATTTTTCAAATCCAAGATGGCCGCCGCACAAAATTATGATTTTAGCAATATGGATATCGTGCCCGAGGTTCTCGAGGGTGCAGAAAACAATTTTGGGATCAATTTTAAATCCAAGATGGCCGCCGTTTAAAATTATGATAACTACATTATGGTTATCGTATCCGAGGTTCTCGAGGGTGCTGAGAACGATTTTGTGATCATTTTTCAAATCCAAGATGGCCGCCGCACAAAATTATGATTTTAGCAATATGGATATCGTGCCCGAGGTTCTCGAGGGTGCAGAAAACAATTTTGGGATCAATTTTAAATCCAAGATGGCCGCCGTTTAAAATTATGATAACTACATTATGGTTATCGTATCCGAGGTTCTCGAGGGTGCTGAGAACGATATTGTAATCATTTTTCAAATCCAAGAGGGCTGCCGTGCAAGATTATGATCACAAAAATATGGGTATCGTATCCGATGTTCTCGAGAGTGCAGAGAATGATTTTGTGATCATTTTTCAAATCCAAGATTGCCGCCGCTCAAAAGTATGATAACTACATTATGGTTATCTTATCCGAGGTTCTCGAGGGTGCTGAGAACGATTTTGTGATCATTTTTCTAATCCAAGATGGCCGCCGCACTAAACTATGTTTTCAGCAATATGGGTATCGTATCCGAGGTTCTCGAGGGTGCTGAGAACGATTTTGTGATCATTTATCAAATCCAAGATGGCCGCCGCACAAAATTATGACGTCAGCAATATGGATATTGTACCCGAGGTTCTCGAGGGTGCAGAGAACAATTCTGTGATCATTTTTGAAATCCAAGATGGCCGCCGCTCAAAAGTATAATAACTACATTATGGGTATCGTATCCGAGGTTCACGAGGGTGCAGAGAACATTTCTGTGATAATTTTTGGAATCCAAGAGGGCTGCCGGAAACAATATTGTTTTCAGCAATATGGGTATCATATCCGAGCTTCTCGAGAGTGCACAGAACGATTCTGTGATCATTTTTGAAATCCAAGAGGGCTGCCGCAAACAATATTGTTTTCAGCAATATGGTTATCATATCCGAGCTTCTCGAGTGTGCACAGAACGATTTTGTGATCATTTTTGAAATCCAAGATGGCCGCCGCTCAAAATTATGATAACTCCATTATGGGTGTCGTATCCGAGGTTCTCGAGGGTGCAGAGAACGATTTTATGTTCATTTTCCAAATCGAAGATGGCCGCCGATCAAAAGCATGATAACTACATTATGGGTATCGTATCCGAGGATCTCGAGAGTGCTGAGAACGATTTTGTGATTATTTTTCAAATCCAAGATGGCCGCAGCACAAAACTATGTTTTCAGCAATATGGGTATCGTATCCGAGGTTCTCGAGGGTGCTGAGAACGATATTGTAATCATTTTTCAAATCCAAGAGGGCCGCCGTGCAAGATTATGATCACAAAAATATGGGTATCGTATCCGATGTTCTCGAGAGTGCAAAGAATGATTTTGTGATCATTTTTCAAATCCAAGATGGCCACCGCTCAAAAGTATGATAACTACATTATGGGTATCGTATCCGAGGTTCTCGAGGGTGCTGAGAACGATTTAGTGATCATTTTTCTAATCCAAGATGGCCGCCGCACAAAACTATGTTTTCAGCAATATGGGTATCGTATCCGAGGTTCTCGAGGGTGCTGAGAACGATTTTGTGATCATTTTTCAAATCCAAGATGGCCGCCGCACAAAATTATGACTTCAGCAATATGGATATTGTACCCGAGGTTCTCGATGGTGCAGAAAACAATTTTGGGATCAATTTTAAATCCGAGATGGCCGCTGTTTAAAATTATGATAACTACATTATGGTTATCGTATCAGAGGTTCTCGACGATGCAGAAAACGATTTTGTGATCATTTTTCAAATCCAAGATGGCCGCCGCACAAAATTATGATTTTAGCAATATGGATATCGCGACCGAGGTTCTCGAGGGTGCAGAAAACAATTTTGGGATCAATTTTAAATCCGAGATGGCCGCCGTTTAAAATTATGATAACTACATTATGGTTATCGTATCAGAGGTTCTCGAGGATGCAGAAAACGATTTTGTGATCATTTTTCAAATCCAAGATGGCCGCCGCTTAAAAGAATGATAACTACATTATGCGTATCGTATCCGAGGTTCTCGAGGGTGCTGAGAACCATATTGTAATCATTTTTCAAATCCAAGAGGGCCGCCGTGCAAGATTATGATCACAAAAATATGGGTATCGTATCCGAGGTTCTCGAGAGTGCAGAGAATGATTTTGTGATCATTTTTCAAATCCATGATTGCCGCCGCTCAAAAGTATGATAACTACATTATGGGTATTTTATCCGAGGTTCTCGAGGGTGCTGAGAACGATTTAGTGATCATTTTTCTAATCCAAGATGGCCGCCGCACAAAACTATGTTTTCAGCAATATGGGTATCGTATCCGAGGTTCTCGAGGGTGCTGAGAACGATATTGTAATCATTTTTCAAATCCAAGAGGGCCGCCGTGCAAGATTATGATCACAAAAATATGGGTATCGTATCCGGTGTTCTCGAGAGTGCACAGAATGATTTTGTGATCATTTTTCAAATCCAAGATGGCCGCCGCTCAAAAGTATGATAACTACATTATGGGTATGGTATCCGAGGTTCTCGAGGGTGCTGAGAACGATTTAGTTATCATTTTTCTAATCCAAGATGGCCGCCGCACAAAACTATGTTTTCAGCAATATGGGTATCGTATCCGAGGTTCTCGAGGGTGCTGAGAACGATTTTGTGATCATTTTTCAAATCCAAGATGGCCGCCGCACAAAATTATGACGTCAGCAATATGGGTATTGTACCCGAGGTTCTCGAGGGTGCAGAGAACGATTTGGTGATCATTTTTCAAATCCAAGATGGCCGCCGCACAAAATTATGATTTTAGCAATATGGATATCGTGTCCGAGTTTCTCGAGGTTGCAGAGAACAATTCTGTGATCATTTTTTGAATCCATGAGGGCTGCCGCAAACAATTATGTTTTTCAGCAATATGGATATCGTGGCCGAGGTTCTCGAGGGTGCACAGAACGATTTTGTGATCATTTTTGAAATCCAAGATGGCCGCCGCTCAAAAGTATGATAACTACATTATGGGTATCGTATCCGAGGTTCACGAGGGTGCAGAGAACAATTCTATGATAATTTTTGGAATCCAAGAGGGCTGCCGCAAACAATATTGTTTTCAGCAATATGGGTATCATATCCGAAATTCTCGAGAGTGCACAGAACGATTCTGTGATCATTTTTGAAATCCAAGAGGGCTGCCGCAAACAATATTGTTTTCAGCAATATGGTTATCATATCCGAGCTTCTCGAGAGTGCACAGAACGATTTTGTGATCATTTTTGAAATCCAAGATGGCCGCCGCTCAAAATTATGATAACTACATTATAGGTATCGTATCCGAGGTTCTCGAGAGTGCACAGAACGATTTTGTGATCATTTTTGAAATCCAAGATGGCCGCCGCTCAAAATTATGATAACTCCATTATGGGTGTCGTATCCGAGGTTCTTGAGTGTGCAGAGAACGATTTTATGATCATTTTTCAAATCGAAGATGGCCGCCGATCAAAAGCATGATAACTACATTATGGGTATCGTATCCGAGGTTCTCGAGAGTGCTGAGAACGATTTTGTGATCATTTTTCAAATCCAAGATGGCCGCCGCACAAAACTATGTTTTCAGCAATATGGGTATCGTATCCGAGGTTCTCGAGGGTGCTGAGAACGATATTGTAATCATTTTTCAAATCCAAGAGGGCCGCCGTGCAAGATTATGATCACAAAAATATGGGTGTCGTATCCGATGTTCTCGAGAGTGCAGAGAATGATTTTGTGATCATTTTTTAAATCCAAGATGGCTGCCGCTCAAAAGTATGATAACTACATTATGGGTATCGCATCCGAGGTTCTCGAGGGTGCTGAGAACGATTTTGTGATCATTTTTCAAATCCAAGATGGCCGCCGCACAAAATTATGACTTCAGCAATATAGATATTGTACCCGAGGTTCTCGAGGGTGCAGAAAACAATTTTGGAATCATTTTTAAATCCGAGATGGCCGCCGTTTAAAATTATGATAACTACATTATGGTTATCGTATCAGAGGTTCTCGAGGATGCAGAAAACGATTTTGTGATCATTTTTCAAATCCAAGATGGCCGCCGCACAAAATTATGATTTTAGCAATATGGATATCGTGCCCGAGGTTCTCGAGGGTGCAGAAAACAATTTTGGGATCAATTTTAAATCCGAGATGGCCGCCGTTTAAAATTATGATAATTACATTATGGTTATCGTATCAGAGGTTCTCGAGGATGCAGAAAACGATTTAGTGATCATTTTTCAAATCCAAGATGGCCGCCGCTTAAAAGTATGATAACTACATTGTGGGTATCGTATCCGAGGTTCTCGAGGGTGCTGAGAACGATTTAGTGATCATTTTTCTAATCCAAGATGGCCGCCGCACAAAACTATGTTTTCAGCAATATGGGTATCGTATCCGAGGTTCTCGAGGGTGCTGAGAACGATATTGTAATCATTTTTCAAATCCAAGAGGGCCGCCGTGCAAGATTATGATCACAAAAATATGGGTATCGTATCCGATGTTCTCGAGAGTGCAGAGAATGATTTTGTGATCAGTTTTTAAATCCAAGATGGCCGCCGCTCAAAAGTATGATAACTACATTATGGGTATCGTATCCGAGGTTCTCGAGGGTGCTGAGAACGATATTGTAATCATTTTTCAAATCCAAGAGGGCCGCCGTGCAAGATTATGATCACAAAAATATGGGTATCGTATCCGAGGTTCTCGAGGGTGCTGAGAACGATTTTGTGATCATTTTTCAAATCCAAGATGGCCGCCGTTTAAAATTATGATAACTTCATTATGGTTATCGTATCAGAGGTTCTCGAGGATGCAGAAAACGATTTTGTGATCATTTTTCAAATCCAAGATGGCCGCCGCTTAAAAGTATGATAACTACATTGTGGGTATCGTATCCGAGGTTCTCGAGGGTGCTGAGAACGATTTAGTGATCATTTTTCTAATCCAAGATGGCCGCCGCACAAAACTATGTTTTCAGCAATATGGGTATCGTATCCGAGGTTCTCGAGGGTGCTGAGAACGATATTGTAATCATTTTTCAAATCCAAGAGGGCCGCCGTGCAAGATTATGATCACAAAAATATGGGTATCGTATCCGATGTTCTCGAGAGTGCAGAGAATGATTTTGTGATCATTTTTCAAATCCAAGATGGCCACCGCTCAAAAGTATGATAACTACATTATGGGTATCGTATCCGAGGTTCTCGAGGGTGCTGAGAACGATTTAGTGATCATTTTTCTAATCCAAGATGGCCGCCGCACAAAACTATGTTTTCAGCAATATGGGTATCGTATCCGAGGTTCTCGAGGGTGCTGAGAACGATTTTGTGATCATTTTTCAAATCCAAGATGGCCGCCGCACAAAATTATGACTTCAGCAATATGGATATTGTACCCGAGGTTCTCGATGGTGCAGAAAACAATTTTGGGATCAATTTTAAATCCGAGATGGCCGCCGTTTAAAATTATGATAACTACATTATGGTTATCGTATCAGAGGTTCTCGAGGATGCAGAAAACGATTTTGTGATCATTTTTCAAATCCAAGATGGCCGCCGCACAAAATTATGATTTTAGCAATATGGATATCGTGCCAAATTTCAAAAATGATCACAAAATCGTTCTGTGCACGCTCGAGTACCTCGGATACGATACCCATATTGCTAAAAATATAATTTTGTGCGGCGGCCATCTTGGATTCGAAAAATGATCACTAAATCGTTCTCAGCACCCTCGAGAACGGCGGATACGATACCCATAATGTAGTTATCATACTTTTGAGCGGCGGCAATCATGGATTTGAAAAATGATCACAAAATCGTTCTCAGCACCCTCGAGAACCTCGGATACGATACCCATAATGTAGTTATCATGCTTTTGATCGGCGGCCATCTTCGATTTGAAAAATGATCATAAAATCGTTCTCTGCACCCTCGAGAACCTCGGATACGACACCCATAATGGAGTTATCATAATTTTGATCGGCGGCCATCTTGGATTTCAAAAATGATCACAAAATCGTTCTGTGCACTCTCGAGAAGCTCGGACATGATAACCATATTTCTGAAAACAATATTGTTTGCGGCAGCCCTCTTGGATTTCAAAAATGATCACAGAAATGTTCTCTGCATCCTCATGAACCTTGGATACGATACCCATAATGTAGTTATCATACTTTTGAGCGGCGGCCATCTTGGATTAGAAAAATGATCACTAAATCGTTCTCTGCACCCTCGAGAACCTCGGATACGACACCCATAATGGAGTTATCATAATTTTGAGCGGCGGCCATCTTGGATTTCAAAAATGATCACAAAATCGTTCTGTGCACTCTCGAGAAGCTCGGATATGATAACCATATTTCTGAAAACAATATTGTTTGCGGCAGCCCTCTTGGATTTCAAAAATGATCACAGAATTGTTCTCTGCATCCTCGTGAACCTTGGATACGATACCCATAATGTAGTTATCATACTTTTGAGCGGCGGCCATCTTGGATTTCAAAAATGATCACAAAATCGTTCTGTGCACGCTCGAGTACCTCGGATACGATACCCATATTGCTAAAAACATAATTTTGTGCGGCGGCCATCTTGGATTCGAAAAATGATCACTAAATCGTTCTCAGCACCCTCGAGAACGGCGGATACGATACCCATAATGTAGTTATCATACTTTTGAGCGGCGGCAATCATGGATTTGAAAAATGATCACAAAATCATTCTCTGCACTCTCGAGAACCTCGGATACGATACCCATATTTTTGTGATCATAATCTTGCACGGCGGCCCTCTTGGATTTGAAAAATGATTACAATATCGTTCTCAGCACCCTCGAGAACCTCGGATACGATACGCATAATGTAGTTTTCATTCTTTTAAGCGGCGGCCATCTTGGATTTGAAAAATGATCACAAAATCGTTTTCTGCATCCTCGAGAACCTCTGATACGATAACCATAATGTAGTTATCATAATTTTAAACGGCGGCCATCTCGGATTTAAAATTGATCCCAAAATTGTTTTCTGCACCCTCGAGAACCTCGGGCACGATATCCATATTGCTAAAATCATAATTTTGTGCGGCGGCCATCTTGGATTTGAAAAATGATCACAAAATCGTTTTCTGCATCCTCGAGAACCTCTGATACGATAACCATAATGTAGTTATCATAATTTTAAACGGCGGCCATCTCGGATTTAAAATTGATCCCAAAATTGTTTTCTGCACCATCGAGAACCTCGGGTACAATATCCATATTGCTGAAGTCATAATTTTGTGCGGCGGCCATCTTGGATTTGAAAAATGATCACAAAATCGTTCTCAGCACCCTCGAGAACCTCGGATACGATACCCATATTGCTGAAAACATAGTTTTGTGCGGCGGCCATCTTGGATTAGAAAAATGATCACTAAATCGTTCTCAGCACCCTCGAGAACCTCGGATACGATACCCATAATGTAGTTATCATACTTTTGAGCGGTGGCCATCTTGGATTTGAAAAATGATCACAAAATCATTCTCTGCACTCTCGAGAACATCGGATAAGATACCCATATTTTTGTGATCATAATCTTGCACGGCGGCCCTCTTGGATTTGAAAAATGATTACAATATCGTTCTCAGCACCCTCGAGAACCTCGGATACGATACCCACAATGTAGTTATCATACTTTTAAGCGGCGGCCATCTTGGATTTGAAAAATGATCACAAAATCGTTTTCTGCATCCTCGAGAACCTCTGATACGATAACCATAATGTAGTTATCATAATTTTAAACGGCGGCCATCTTGGATTTGAAAAATGATCACAATATCGTTCTCAGCACCCTCGAGAACCTCGGATACGATACCCATATTTTTGTGATCATAATCTTGCACGGCGGCCCTCTTGGATTTGAAAAATGATTACAATATCGTTCTCAGCACCCTCGAGAACCTCGGATACGATACCCATAATGTAGTTATCATACTTTTGAGCGGCGGCCATCTTGGATTTAAAAAATGATCACAAAATCATTCTCTGCACTCTCGAGAACATCGGATACGATACCCATATTTTTGTGATCATAATCTTGCACGGCGGCCCTCTTGGATTTGAAAAATGATTACAATATCGTTCTCAGCACCCTCGAGAACCTCGGATACGATACCCATATTGCTGAAAACATAGTTTTGTGCGGCGGCCATCTTGGATTAGAAAAATGATCACTAAATCGTTCTCAGCACCCTCGAGAACCTCGGATACGATACCCACAATGTAGTTATCATACTTTTAAGCGGCGGCCATCTTGGATTTGAAAAATGATCACAAAATCGTATTCTGCATCCTCGAGAACCTCTGATACGATAACCATAATGTAGTTATCATAATTTTAATCGGCGGCCATCATGGATTTGAAAAATGATCACAAAATCGTTCTCAGCACCCTCGAGAACATCGGATACGATACCCATATTTTTGTGATCATAATCTTGCACGGCGGCCCTCTTGGATTTGAAAAATGATTACAATATCGTTCTCAGCACCCTCGAGAACCTCGGATACGATACCCATAATGTAGTTATCATACTTTTGAGCGGTGGCCATCTTGGATTTGAAAAATGATCACAAAATCATTCTCTGCACTCTCGAGAACATCGGATACGATACCCATATTTTTGTGATCATAATCTTGCACGGCGGCCCTCTTGGATTTGAAAAATGATTACAATATCGTTCTCAGCACCCTCGAGAACCTCGGATACGATACCCATATTGCTGAAAACATAGTTTTGTGCGGCGGCCATCTTGGATTAGAAAAATGATCACAAAATCGTTCTCAGCACCCTCGAGAACCTCGGATACGATACCCACAATGTAGTTATCATACTTTTAAGCGGCGGCCATCTTGGATTTGAAAAATGATCACAAAATCGTTTTCTGCATCCTCGAGAACCTCTGATACGATAACCATAATGTAGTTATCATAATTTTAAACGGCGGCCATCTTGGATTTGAAAAATGATCACAAAATCGTTCTCAGCACCCTCGTGAAACTCGGATACGATACCCATATTACTGAAATCATAATCTTGCACGGCGGCCCTCTTGGATTTGAAAAATGATTACAATATCGTTCTCAGCACCCTCGAGAACCTCGGATACGATACCCATAATGTAGTTATCATACTTTTGAGCGGCGGCCATCTTGGATTTAAAAAATGATCACAAAATCATTCTCTGCACTCTCGAGAACATCGGATACGATACCCATATTTTTGTGATCATAATCTTGCACGGCGGCCCTCTTGGATTTGAAAAATGATTACAATATCGTTCTCAGCACCCTCGAGAACCTCGGATACGATACGCATAATGTAGTTATCATTCTTTTAAGCGGCGGCCATCTTGGATTTGAAAAATGATCACAAAATCGTTTTCTGCATCCTCGAGAACCTCTGATACGATAACCATAATGTAGTTATCATAATTTTAAACGGCGGCCATCTCGGATTTAAAATTGATCCCAAAATTGTTTTCTGCACCCTCGAGAACCTCGGATACGATACCCATAATGTAGTTATCATGCTTTTGATCGGCGGCCATCTTCGATTTGAAAAATGATCATAAAATCGTTCTCTGCACCCTCGAGAACCTCGGATACGACACCCATAATGGAGTTATCATAATTTTGATCGGCGGCCATCTTGGATTTCAAAAATGATCACAAAATCGTTCTGTGCACTCTCGAGAAGCTCGGACATGATAACCATATTTCTGAAAACAATATTGTTTGCGGCAGCCCTCTTGGATTTCAAAAATGATCACAGAAATGTTCTCTGCATCCTCATGAACCTTGGATACGATACCCATAATGTAGTTATCATACTTTTGAGCGGCGGCCATCTTGGATTAGAAAAATGATCACTAAATCGTTCTCTGCACCCTCGAGAACCTCGGATACGACACCCATAATGGAGTTATCATAATTTTGAGCGGCGGCCATCTTGGATTTCAAAAATGATCACAAAATCGTTCTGTGCACCCTCGAGAAGCTCGGATATGATAACCATATTTCTGAAAACAATATTGTTTGCGGCAGCCCTCTTGGATTTCAAAAATGATCACAGAATTGTTCTCTGCATCCTCGTGAACCTTGGATACGATACCCATAATGTAGTTATCATACTTTTGAGCGGCGGCCATCTTGGATTTCAAAAATGATCACAAAATCGTTCTGTGCACGCTCGAGTACCTCGGATACGATACCCATATTGCTAAAAACATAATTTTGTGCGGCGGCCATCTTGGATTCGAAAAATGATCACTAAATCGTTCTCAGCACCCTCGAGAACGGCGGATACGATACCCATAATGTAGTTATCATACTTTTGAGCGGCGGCAATCATGGATTTGAAAAATGATCACAAAATCATTCTCTGCACTCTCGAGAACCTCGGATACGATACCCATATTTTTGTGATCATAATCTTGCACGGCGGCCCTCTTGGATTTGAAAAATGATTACAATATCGTTCTCAGCACCCTCGAGAACCTCGGATACGATACGCATAATGTAGTTATCATTCTTTTAAGCGGCGGCCATCTTGGATTTGAAAAATGATCACAAAATCGTTTTCTGCATCCTCGAGAACCTCTGATACGATAACCATAATGTAGTTATCATAATTTTAAATGGCGGCCATCTCGGATTTAAAATTGATCCCAAAATTGTTTTCTGCACCCTCGAGAACCTCGGATACGATACCCATAATGTAGTTATCATGCTTTTGAGCGGCGGCCATCTTCGATTTGAAAAATGATCATAAAATCGTTCTCTGCACCCTCGAGAACCTCGGATACGACACCCATAATGGAGTTATCATAATTTTGATCGGCGGCCATCTTGGATTTCAAAAATGATCACAAAATCGTTCTGTGCACTCTCGAGAAGCTCGGACATGATAACCATATTTCTGAAAACAATATTGTTTGCGGCAGCCCTCTTGGATTTCAAAAATGATCACAGAAATGTTCTCTGCATCCTCATGAACCTTGGATACGATACCCATAATGTAGTTATCATACTTTTGAGCGGCGGCCATCTTGGATTAGAAAAATGATCACTAAATCGTTCTCTGCACCCTCGAGAACCTCGGATACGACACCCATAATGGAGTTATCATAATTTTGAGCGGCGTCCATCTTGGATTTCAAAAATGATCACAAAATCGTTCTGTGCACTCTCGAGAAGCTCGGATATGATAACCATATTTCTGAAAACAATATTGTTTGCGGCAGCCCTCTTGGATTTCAAAAATGATCACAGAATTGTTCTCTGCATCCTCGTGAACCTTGGATACGATACCCATAATGTAGTTATCATACTTTTGAGCGGCGGCCATCTTGGATTTCAAAAATGATCACAAAATCGTTCTGTGCACGCTCGAGTACCTCGGATACGATACCCATATTGCTAAAAACATAATTTTGTGCGGCGGCCATCTTGGATTCGAAAAATGATCACTAAATCGTTCTCAGCACCCTCGAGAACGGCGGATACGATACCCATAATGTAGTTATCATACTTTTGAGCGGCGGCAATCATGGATTTGAAAAATGATCACAAAATCATTCTCTGCACTCTCGAGAACCTCGGATACGATACCCATATTTTTGTGATCATAATCTTGCACGGCGGCCCTCTTGGATTTGAAAAATGATTACAATATCGTTCTCAGCACCCTCGAGAACCTCGGATACGATACGCATAATGTAGTTATCATTCTTTTAAGCGGCGGCCATCTTGGATTTGAAAAATGATCACAAAATCGTTTTCTGCATCCTCGAGAACCTCTGATACGATAACCATAATGTAGTTATCATAATTTTAAACGGCGGCCATCTCGGATTTAAAATTGATCCCAAAATTGTTTTCTGCACCCTCGAGAACCTCGGATACGATACCCATAATGTAGTTATCATACTTTTGAGCGGCGGCAATCATGGATTTGAAAAATGATCACAAAATCATTCTCTGCACTCTCGAGAACCTCTGATACGATAACCATAATGTAGTTATCATAATTTTAAACGGCGGCCATCTCGGATTTAAAATTGTTATCCGAGGTTCTCGAGGGTGCAGAAAACAATTTTGGGATCAATTTTAAATCCGAGATGGCCGCCGTTTAAAATTATGATAACTACATTATGGTTATCGTATCAGAGGTTCTCGAGGATGCAGAAAACGATTTTGTGATCATTTTTCAAATCCAAGATGGCCGCCGCTTAAAAGAATGATAACTACATTATGCGTATCGTATCCGAGGTTCTCGAGGGTGCTGAGAACGATATTGTAATCATTTTTCAAATCCAAGAGGGCCGCCGTGCAAGATTATGATCACAAAAATATGGGTATCGTATCCAATGTTCTCGAGAGTGCAGAGAATGATTTTGTGATCATTTTTTAAATCCAAGATGGCCGCCGCTCAAAAGTATGATAACTACATTATGGGTATCGTATCCGAGGTTCTCGAGGGTGCTGAGAACGATATTGTAATCATTTTTCAAATCCAAGAGGGCCGCCGTGCAAGATTATGATCACAAAAATATGGGTATCGTATCCGATGTTCTCGAGGGTGCTGAGAACGATTTTGTGATCATTTTTCAAATCCATGATGGCCGCCGTTTAAAATTATGATAACTACATTATGGTTATCGTATCAGAGGTTCTCGAGGATGCAGAAAACGATTTTGTGATCATTTTTCAAATCCAAGATGGCCGCCGCTTAAAAGAATGATAACTACATTATGCGTATCGTATCCGAGGTTCTCGAGGGTGCTGAGAACGATATTGTAATCATTTTTCAAATCCAAGAGGGCCGCCGTGCAAGATTATGATCACAAAAATATGGGTATCGTATCCGAGGTTCTCGAGAGTGCAGAGAATGATTTTGTGATCATTTTTCAAATCCATGATTGCCGCCGCTCAAAAGTATGATAACTACATTATGGGTATCGTATCCGCCGTTCTCGAGGGTGCTGAGAACGATTTAGTGATCAGTTTTCGAATCCAAGATGGCCGCCGCACAAAATTATGTTTTTAGCAATATGGGTATCGTATCCGAGGTACTCGAGCGTGCACAGAACGATTTTGTGATCATTTTTGAAATCCAAGATGGCCGCCGCTCAAAAGTATGATAACTACATTATGGGTATCGTATCCAAGGTTCACGAGGATGCAGAGAACAATTCTGTGATCATTTTTGAAATCCAAGAGGGCTGCCGCAAACAATATTGTTTTCAGAAATATGGTTATCATATCCGAGCTTCTCGAGAGTGCACAGAACGATTTTGTGATCATTTTTGAAATCCAAGATGGCCGCCGCTCAAAATTATGATAACTCCATTATGGGTGTCGTATCCGAGGTTCTCGAGGGTGCAGAGAACGATTTAGTGATCATTTTTCTAATCCAAGATGGCCGCCGCTCAAAAGTATGATAACTACATTATGGGTATCGTATCCGAGTTTCTCGAGGGTGCTGAGAACGATTTTGTGATCATTTTTCAAATCCAAGATGGCCGCCGCACAAAATTATGATTTTAGCAATATGGATATCGTGCCCGAGGTTCTCGAGGGTGCAGAAAACAATTTTGGGATCAATTTTAAATCCAAGATGGCCGCCGTTTAAAATTATGATAACTACATTATGGTTATCGTATCAGAGGTTCTCGAGGATGCAGAAAACGATTTTGTGATCATTTTTCAAATCCAAGATGGCCGCCGCTTAAAAGTATGATAACTACATTATGCGTATCGTATCCGAGGTTCTCGAGGGTGCTGAGAACGATATTGTAATCATTTTTCAAATCCAAGAGGGCTGCCGTGCAAGATTATGATCACAAAAATATGGGTATCGTATCCGATGTTCTCGAGAGTGCAGAGAATGATTTTGTGATCATTTTTCAAATCCAAGATTGCCGCCGCTCAAAAGTATGATAACTACATTATGGTTATCTTATCCGAGGTTCTCGAGGGTGCTGAGAACGATTTAGTGATCATTTTTCTAATCCAAGATGGCCGGCGCACAAAACTATGTTTTCAGCAATATGGGTATCGTATCCGAGGTTCTCGAGGGTGCTGAGAACGATTTTGTGATCATTTTTCAAATCCAAGATGGCCGCCGCACAAAATTATGACTTCAGCAATATGGATATTGTACCCGAGGTTCTCGATGGTGCAGAAAACAATTTTGGGATCAATTTTAAATCCGAGATGGCCGCCGTTTAAAATTATGATAACTACATTATGGTTATCGTATCAGAGGTTCTCGAGGATGCAGAAAACGATTTTGTGATCATTTTTCAAATCCAAGATGGCCGCCGCACAAAATTATGATTTTAGCAATATGGATATCGTGCCCGAGGTTCTCGAGGGTGCAGAAAACAATTTTGGGATCAATTTTAAATCCAAGATGGCCGCCGTTTAAAATTATGATAACTACATTATGGTTATCGTATCAGAGGTTCTCGAGGATGCAGAAAACGATTTTGTGATCATTTTTCAAATCCAAGATGGCCGCCGCTTAAAAGTATGATAACTACATTATGCGTATCGTATCCGAGGTTCTCGAGGGTGCTGAGAACGATATTGTAATCATTTTTCAAATCCAAGAGGGCTGCCGTGCAAGATTATGATCACAAAAATATGGGTATCGTATCCGATGTTCTCGAGAGTGCAGAGAATGATTTTGTGATCATTTTTCAAATCCAAGATTGCCGCCGCTCAAAAGTATGATAACTACATTATGGTTATCTTATCCGAGGTTCTCGAGGGTGCTGAGAACGATTTAGTGATCATTTTTCTAATCCAAGATGGCCGCCGCACTAAACTATGTTTTCAGCAATATGGGTATCGTATCCGAGGTTCTCGAGGGTGCTGAGAACGATTTTGTGATCATTTTTCAAATCCAAGATGGCCGCCGCACAAAATTATGACGTCAGCAATATGGGTATCGTACCCGAGGTTCTCGAGGGTGCAGAGAACAATTCTGTGATCATTTTTGAAATCCAAGATGGCCGCCGCTCAAAAGTATGATAACTACATTATGGGTATCGTATCCGAGGTTCACGAGGGTGCAGAGAACAATTCTGTGATAATTTTTGGAATCCAAGAGGGCTGCCGGAAACAATATTGTTTTCAGCAATATGGGTATCATATCCGAGCTTCTCGAGAGTGCACAGAACGATTCTGTGATCATTTTTGAAATCCAAGAGGGCTGCCGCAAACAATATTGTTTTCAGCAATATGGTTATCATATCCGAGCTTCTCGAGTGTGCACAGAACGATTTTGTGATCATTTTTGAAATCCAAGATGGCCGCCGCTCAAAATTATGATAACTCCATTATGGGTGTCGTATCCGAGGTTCTCGAGGGTGCAGAGAACGATTTTATGTTCATTTTTCAAACCGAAGATGGCCGCCGATCAAAAGCATGATAACTACATTATGGGTATCGTATCCGAGGTTCTCGAGAGTGCTGAGAACGATTTTGTGATCATTTTTCAAATCCAAGATGGCCGCAGCACAAAACTATGTTTTCAGCAATATGGGTATCGTATCCGAGGTTCTCGAGGGTGCTGAGAACGATATTGTAATCATTTTTCAAATCCAAGAGGGCCGCCGTGCAAGATTATGATCACAAAAATATGGGTATCGTATCCGATGTTCTCGAGAGTGCAGAGAATGATTTTGTGATCATTTTTCAAATCCAAGATGGCCACCGCTCAAAAGTATGATAACTACATTATGGGTATCGTATCCGAGGTTCTCGAGGGTGCTGAGAACGATTTAGTGATCATTTTTCTAATCCAAGATGGCCGGCGCACAAAACTATGTTTTCAGCAATATGGGTATCGTATCCGAGGTTCTCGAGGGTGCTGAGAACGATTTTGTGATCATTTTTCAAATCCAAGATGGCCGCCGCACAAAATTATGACTTCAGCAATATGGATATTGTACCCGAGGTTCTCGATGGTGCAGAAAACAATTTTGGGATCAATTTTAAATCCGAGATGGCCGCCGTTTAAAATTATGATAACTACATTATGGTTATCGTATCAGAGGTTCTCGAGGATGCAGAAAACGATTTTGTGATCATTTTTCAAATCCAAGATGGCCGCCGCACAAAATTATGATTTTAGCAATATGGATATCGCGCCCGAGGTTCTCGAGGGTGCAGAAAACAATTTTGGGATCAATTTTAAATCCGAGATGGCCGCCGTTTAAAATTATGATAACTACATTATGGTTATCGTATCAGAGGTTCTCGAGGATGCAGAAAACGATTTTGTGATCATTTTTCAAATCCAAGATGGCCGCCGCTTAAAAGAATGATAACTACATTATGCGTATCGTATCCGAGGTTCTCGAGGGTGCTGAGAACGATATTGTAATCATTTTTCAAATCCAAGAGGGCCGCCGTGCAAGATTATGATCACAAAAATATGGGTATCGTATCCGAGGTTCTCGAGAGTGCAGAGAATGATTTTGTGATCATTTTTCAAATCCATGATTGCCGCCGCTCAAAAGTATGATAACTACATTATGGGTATTTTATCCGAGGTTCTCGAGGGTGCTGAGAACGATTTAGTGATCATTTTTCTAATCCAAGATGGCCGCCGCACAAAACTATGTTTTCAGCAATATGGGTATCGTATCCGAGGTTCTCGAGGGTGCTGAGAACGATATTGTAATCATTTTTCAAATCCAAGAGGGCCGCCGTGCAAGATTATGATCACAAAAATATGGGTATCGTATCCGGTGTTCTCGAGAGTGCACAGAATGATTTTGTGATCATTTTTCAAATCCAAGATGGCCGCCGCTCAAAAGTATGATAACTACATTATGGGTATCGTATCCGAGGTTCTCGAGGGTGCTGAGAACGATTTAGTAATCATTTTTCTAATCCAAGATGGCCGCCACACAAAACTATGTTTTCAGCAATATGGGTATCGTATCCGAGGTTCTCGAGGGTGCTGAGAACGATTTTGTGATCATTTTTCAAATCCAAGATGGCCGCCGCACAAAATTATGACGTCAGCAATATGGGTATTGTACCCGAGGTTCTCGAGGGTGCAAAGAACGATTTGGTGATCATTTTTCAAATCCAAGATGGCCGCCGCACAAAATTATGATTTTAGCAATATGGATATCGTGTCCGAGTTTCTCGAGGTTGCAGAGAACAATTCTGTGATCATTTTTTGAATCCATGAGGGCTGCCGCAAGCAATTATGTTTTTCAGCAATATGGATATCGTGGCCGAGGTTCTCGAGGGTGCACAGAACGATTTTGTGATCATTTTTGAAATCCAAGATGGCCGCCGCTCAAAAGTATGATAACTACATTATGGGTATCGTATCCGAGGTTCACGAGGGTGCAGAGAACAATTCTGTGATAATTTTTGGAATCCAAGAGGGCTGCCGCAAACAATATTGTTTTCAGCAATATGGGTATCATATCCGAAATTCTCGAGAGTGCACAGAACGATTCTGTGATCATTTTTGAAATCCAAGAGGGCTGCCGCAAACAATATTGTTTTCAGCAATATGGTTATCATATCCGAGCTTCTCGAGAGTGCACAGAACGATTTTGTGATCATTTTTGAAATCCAAGATGGCCGCCGCTCAAAATTATGATAACTACATTATAGGTATCGTATCCGAGGTTCTCGAGAGTGCACAGAACGATTTTGTGATCATTTTTGAAATCCAAGATGGCCGCCGCTCAAAATTATGATAACTCCATTATGGGTGTCGTATCCGAGGTTCTTGAGTGTGCAGAGAACGATTTTATGATCATTTTTCAAATCGAAGATGGCCGCCGATCAAAAGCATGATAACTACATTATGGGTATCGTATCCGAGGTGCTCGAGAGTGCACAGAACGTTTTTGTGATCATTTTAAAAATCCAAGATGACCGCCGCAAAAAACTATGTTTTCAGCAATATGGGTATCGTATCCGAGGTTCTCGAGGGTGCTGAGAACGATATTGTAATCATTTTTCAAATCCAAGAGGGCCGCCGTGCAAGATTATGATCACAAAAATATGGGTATCGTATCCGATGTTCTCGAGAGTGCAGAGAATGATTTTGTGATCATTTTTTAAATCCAAGATGGCTGCCGCTCAAAAGTATGATAACTACATTATGGGTATCGTATCCGAGGTTCTCGAGGGTGCTGAGAACGATTTTGTGATCATTTTTCAAATCCAAGATGGCCGCCGCACAAAATTATGACTTCAGCAATATAGATATTGTACCCGAGGTTCTCGAGGGTGCAGAAAACAATTTTGGAATCATTTTTAAATCCGAGATGGCCGCCGTTTAAAATTATGATAACTACATTATGGTTATCGTATCAGAGGTTCTCGAGGATGCAGAAAACGATTTTGTGATCATTTTTCAAATCCAAGATGGCCGCCGCACAAAATTATCATTTTAGCAATATGGATATCGTGCCCGAGGTTCTCGAGGGTGCAGAAAACAATTTTGGGATCAATTTTAAATCCGAGATGGCCGCCGTTTAAAATTATGATAACTACATTATGGTTATCGTATCAGAGGTTCTCGAGGATGCAGAAAACGATTTTGTGATCATTTTTCAAATCCAAGATGGCCGCCGCTTAAAAGTATGATAACTACATTGTGGGTATCGTATCCGAGGTTCTCGAGGGTGCTGAGAACGATTTAGTGATCATTTTTCTAATCCAAGATGGCCGCCGCACAAAACTATGTTTTCAGCAATATGGGTATCGTATCCGAGGTTCTCGAGGGTGCTGAGAACGATATTGTAATCATTTTTCAAATCCAAGAGGGCCGCCGTGCAAGATTATGATCACAAAAATATGGGTATCGTATCCGAGGTTCACGAGAGTGCAGAGAATGATTTTGTGATCATTTTTCAAATCCATGATGGCCGCCGCTCAAAAGTATGATAACTACATTATGGGTATCGTATCCGAGGTTCTCGAGGGTGCTGAGAACGATATTGTAATCATTTTTCAAATCCAAGAGGGCCGCCGTGCAAGATTATGATCACAAAAATATGGGTATCGTATCCGATGTTCTCGAGGGTGCTGAGAACGATTTTGTGATCATTTTTCAAATCCATGATGGCCGCCGCTCAAAAGTATGATAACTACATTATGGGTATCGTATCCGAGGTTCTCGAGGGTGCTGAGAACGATTTTGTGATCATTTTTCAAATCCAAGATGGTCGCCGCACAAAATTATGATTTTATCAATATGGATATCGTATCCGAGGTTCTCGAGGGTGCAGAGAACGATTTTGGTGATCATTTTTCAAATCCAAGATGGCCGCCGCACAAAATAATGATATTAGCAATATGGATATCGTGTTTGAGGTTCTCGAGGGTGCAGAGAACAATTTTGTGATAATTTTTGAAATCCAAGAGGGGTGCCGCAAACAATTATGTTTTCAGCAATATGGATATCGTGTCCGAGGTTCTCGAGGGTGCAGAAAACAATTTTGGGATCAATTTTAAATCCGAGATGGCCGCCGCTCAAAATTATGATAACTTCATAATGGGTATCGTATCAGAAGTTCTCGAGGGTGTAGAGAACGATTTTTTTATCATTTTTCAAATCCAAGATGGCCGCCGCTTAAAAGTATGATAACTTCATTATGGGTATCGTATCCGAGGTTCTCGAGGGTGCTGAGAACGATATTGTAATCATTTTTCAAATCCAAGAGGGCCGCCGTGCAATATTATGATCACAAAAATCTGGGTATCGTATCCGAGGTTCTCGAGAGTGCAGAGAATGATTTTGTGATCATTTTTCAAATCCAAGATGGCCGCCGCTCAAAAGTATGATTACTACATTATGGGTATCGTATCCGAGGTTCTCGAGGGTGCTGAGAACAATTTAGTGATCATTTTTCTAATCCAAGATGGCCGCCGCACAAAACTATGTTTTCAGCAATATGGGTATCGTATCCGAGGTTCTCGAGGGTGCTGAGAACGATTTTGTGATCATTTTTCAAATCCAAGATGGCCGCCGCACAAAATTATGATTTCATCAATATGGATATCGTACCCGAGGTTCTCGAGGGTGCAGAGAACGATTTTGGTGATCATTTTTCAAATCCAAGATGGCCGCCGTACAAAATTATGATTTTAGCAATATGGATATCGTGCCCGAGGTTCTCGAGGGTGCAGAAAACAATTTTGGGATCAATTTCAAATCCGAGATGGCCGCCGTTTAAAATTATGATAACTACATTATGGTTATCGTATCAGAGGTTCTCAAGGATGCACAAAACGATTTTGTGATCATTTTTCAAATCCAAGATGGCCGCCGCACAAAATTATGATTTTAGCAATATGGATATCGTGCCCGAGGTTCTCGAGGGTGCAGAAAACAATTTTGGGATCAATTTCAAATCCGAGATGGCCGCCGTTTAAAATTATGATAACTACATTATGGTTATCGTATCAGAGGTTCTCGAGGATGCAGAAAACGATTTTGTGATCACTTTTCAAATCCAAGATGGCCGCCGCTTAAAAGTATGATAACTACATTATGGGTATCGTATCCGAGGTTCTCGAGGGTGCTGAGAACGATATTGTAATCATTTTTAAAATCCAAGAGGGCCGCCGTGCAAGATTATGATCACAAAAATATGGGTATCGTATCCGAGTTTCTCGAGAGTGCAGAGAATGATTTTGTGATCATTTTTCAAATCCATGATGGCCGCCGCTCAAAAGTATGATAACTACATTATGGGTATCGTATCCGAGGTTCTCGAGGGTGCTGAGAACGATTTAGTGATCATTTTTCTAATCCAAGATGGCCGCCGCACAAAACTATGTTTTCAGCAATATGGGTATCGTATCCGAGGTTCTCGAGGGTGCTGAGAACGATATTGTAATCATTTTTCAAATCCAAGAGGGCCGCCGTGCAAGATTATGATCACAAAAATATGGGTATCGTATCCGATGTTCTCGAGAGTGCAGAGAATGATTTTGTGATCATTTTTCAAATCCAAGATGGCCGCCGCTCAAAAGTATGATAACTACATTATGGGTATCGTATCCGAGGTTCTCGAGGGTGCTGAGAACGATTTAGTGATCATTTTTCTAATCCAAGATGGCTGCCGCACAAAACTATATTTCAGCAATATGGGTATCGTATCCCAGGTTCTCGAGGGTGCTGAGAACGATTTTGTGATCATTTTTCAAATCCAAGATGGCCGCCTTACAAAATTATGACTTCAGCAATATGGATATTGTACCCGAGGTTCTCGAGGGTGCAGAGAACGATTTGGTGATCATTTTTCAAATCCAAGATGGCCGCCGCACAAAATTATGATTTTAGCAATATGGATATCGTGTCCGAGTTTCTCGAGGTTGCAGAGAACAATTCTGTGATCATTTTTTAAATCCATGAGGGCTGCCGCAAACAATTATGTTTTTCAGCAATATGGATATCGTGGCCGAGGTTCTCGAGGGTGCACAGAACGATTTTGTGATCATTTTTGAAGTCCAAGATGGCCGCCACTCAAAAGTATGTTAACTACATTATGGGTATCGTATCCGAGGTTCACGAGGGTGCAGAGAACAATTCTGTGATAATTTTTGGAATCCAAGAGGGCTGCCGCAAACAATATTGTTTTCAGCAATATTGTTATCATATCCGAGCTTCTCGAGAGTGCACAGAACGATTCTGTGATCATTTTTGAAATTCAAGTGGGCTGCCGCAAACAATATTGTTTTCAGCAATATGGTTATCATATCCGAGCTTCTCGAGAGTGCACAGAACGATTTTGTGATCATTTTTAAAATCCAAGATGGCCGCCGCTCAAAATTATGATAACTCCATTATGGGTGTCGTATCCGAGGTTCTCGAGTGTGCAGAGAACGATTTTATGATCATTTTTCAAATCGAAGATGGCCGCCGCTCAAAAGCATGATAACTACATTAAGGGTATCGTATCCGAGGTTCTCGAGGGTGCTGAGAACGATTTTGTGATCATTTTTCAAATCCAAGATGGCCGCCGCACAAAATTATGATTTTATCAATATGGATATCGTATCCGAGGTTCTCGAGGGTGCAGAGAACGATTTTGGTGATCATTTTTCAAATCCAAGATGGCCGCCGCACAAAATTATGATATTAGCAATATGGATATCGTGTCCGAGGTTCTCGAGGGTGCAGAAAACAATTTTGGGATCAATTTTAAATCCGAGATGGCCGCCGCTCAAAATTATGATAACTACATAATTGTTATCGTATCAGAGGTTCTCGAGGGTGTAGAGAACGATTTTTTTATCATTTTTCAAATCCATGATGGCCGCCGCGCAAAAGTATGATAACTACATTATGGGTATCGTATCCGAGGTTCACGAGGGTGCAGAAAACAATTCTGTGATCATTTTTGAAATCCAAGAGGGCTGCCGCAAACAATATTGTTTTCAGCAATATGGTTATCATATCCGAGCTTCTCGATAGTGCACAGAACGTTTTTGTGATCATTTTTGAAATCCAAGATAGCCGCCGCTCAAAATTATGATAAGTCCATTATGGGTGTCGTGTCCGAGGTTCTCGATGGTGCAGAGAAAGATTTTATGATCATTTTTCAAATCGAAGATGGCCGCCGATCGAATGCATGATAACTACATTATGGGTATCGTATCCGAGGTTCTCGAGGGTGCTGAGAACGATTTTGTGATCATTTTTCAAATCCAAGATGGCCGCCGCACAAAATTATGATTTCATCAATATGGATATCGTACCCGAGGTTCTCGAGGGTGCAGAGAACGATTTTGGTGATCATTTTTCAAATCCAAGATGGCCGCCGCACAAAATTATGATTTTAATAATATGGATATCGTGCCCGAGGTTCTCGAGGGTGCAGAAAACAATTTTGGGATCAATTTGAAATCCGAGATGGCCGCCGTATAAAATTATGATAACTACATTATGGTTATCGTATCAGAGGTTCTCGAGGATGCAGAAAACGATTTTGTGATCATTTTTCAAATCCAAGATGGCCGCCGCTTAAAAGTATGATAACTACATTATGGGTATCGTATCCGAGGTTCTCGAGGGTGCTGAGAACGATATTGTAATCATTTTTCAAATCCAAGAGGGCCGCCGTGCAATATTATGATCACAAAAATATGGGTATCGTATCCGAGGTTCTCGAGAGTGCAAAGAATGATTTTGTGATCATTTTTCAAATCCAAGATGGCCGCCGCTCAAAAGTATGATTACTACATTATAGGTATCGTATTCGAGGTTCTCGAGGGTGCTGAGAACAATTTAGTGATCATTTATCTAATCCAAGATGGCCGCCGCACAAAACTATGTTTTCAGCAATATGGGTATCGTATCCGAGGTTCTCGAGGGTGCTGAGAACGATATTGTAATCATTTTTCAAATCCAAGAGGGCCGCCGTGCAAGATTATGATCACAAAAATATGGGTATCGTATCCGATGTTCTCGAGAGTGCAGAGAATGATTTTGTGATCATTTTTCAAATCCAAGATGGCCGCCGCTCAAAAGTATGATAACTACATTATGGGTATCGTATCCGAGGTTCTCGAGGGTGCTGAGAACGATTTAGTGATCATTTTTCTAATCCAAGATGGCTGCCGCACAAAACTATATTTCAGCAATATGGGTATCGTATCCCAGGTTCTCGAGGGTGCTGAGAACGATTTTGTGATCATTTTTCAAATCCAAGATGGCCGCCTTACAAAATTATGACTTCAGCAATATGGATATTGTACCCGAGGTTCTCGAGGGTGCAGAGAACGATTTGGTGATCATTTTTCAAATCCAAGATGGCCGCCGCACAAAATTATGATTTTAGCAATATGGATATCGTGTCCGAGTTTCTCGAGGTTGCAGAGAACAATTCTGTGATCATTTTTTAAATCCATGAGGGCTGCCGCAAACAATTATGTTTTTCAGCAATATGGATATCGTGGCCGAGGTTCTCGAGGGTGCACAGAACGATTTTGTGATCATTTTTGAAGTCCAAGATGGCCGCCACTCAAAAGTATGTTAACTACATTATGGGTATCGTATCCGAGGTTCACGAGGGTGCAGAGAACAATTCTGTGATAATTTTTGGAATCCAAGAGGGCTGCCGCAAACAATATTGTTTTCAGCAATATTGTTATCATATCCGAGCTTCTCGAGAGTGCACAGAACGATTCTGTGATCATTTTTGAAATTCAAGTGGGCTGCCGCAAACAATATTGTTTTCAGCAATATGGTTATCATATCCGAGCTTCTCGATAGTGCACAGAACGTTTTTGTGATCATTTTTGAAATCCAAGATAGCCGCCGCTCAAAATTATGATAAGTCCATTATGGGTGTCGTGTCCGAGGTTCTCGATGGTGCAGAGAACGATTTTATGATCATTTTTCAAATCGAAGATGGCCGCCGATCAAAAGCATGATAACTACATTATGGGTATCGTATCCGAGGTTCTCGAGGGTGCTGAGAACGATTTTGTGATCATTTTTCAAATCCAAGATGGCCGCCGCACAAAATTATGATTTCATCAATATGGATATCGTACCCGAGGTTCTCGAGGGTGCAGAGAACGATTTTGGTGATCATTTTTCAAATCCAAGATGGCCGCCGCACAAAATTATGATTTTAATAATATGGATATCGTGCCCGAGGTTCTCGAGGGTGCAGAAAACAATTTTGGGATCAATTTTAAATCCGAGATGGCCGCCGTATAAAATTATGATAACTACATTATGGTTATCGTATCAGAGGTTCTCGAGGATGCAGAAAACGATTTTGTGATCATTTTTCAAATCCAAGATGGCCGCCGCTTAAAAGTATGATAACTACATTATGGGTATCGTATCCGAGGTTCTCGAGGGTGCTGAGAACGATATTGTAATCATTTTTCAAATCCAAGAGGGCCGCCGTGCAATATTATGATCACAAAAATATGGGTATCGTATCCGAGGTTCTCGAGAGTGCAAAGAATGATTTTGTGATCATTTTTCAAATCCAAGATGGCCGCCGCTCAAAAGTATGATTACTACATTATAGGTATCGTATTCGAGGTTCTCGAGGGTGCTGAGAACAATTTAGTGATCATTTATCTAATCCAAGATGGCCGCCGCACAAAACTATGTTTTCAGCAATATGGGTATCGTATGCGAGGTTCTCGAGGGTGCTGAGAACGATTTTGTGATCATTTTTCAAATCCAAGATGGCCGCCGCACAAAAGTATGACTTCAGCAATATGGATATTGTACCCGAGGTTCTCGAGGGTGCAGAGAACGATTTGGTGATCATTTTTCAAATCCAAGATGGCCGCCGCACAAAATTATGATTTTAGCAATATGGATATCATGTCCGAGCTTCTCGAGGTTGCAGAGAATAATTCTGTGATCATTTTTTAAATCCATGAGGGCTGCCGTAAACAATTATGTTTTTCAGCAATATGGATATCGTGGCTGAGGTTCTCGAGGGTGCACAGAACGATTTTGTGATCATTTTTGAAATCCAAGATGGCCGCCGCTCAAAAGTATGATAACTACATTATGGGTATCGTATCCGAGGTTCTCGAGGGTGCAGAGAACGATTTGGTGATCATTTTTCAAATCCAAGATGGCCGCCGCACAAAATTATGATTTTAGCAATATGGATATCGTGTCCGAGCTTCTCGAGGTTGCAGAGAACAATTCTGTGATCATTTTTTAAATCCAAGAGGGCTGTCGCAAACAATATTGTTTTCAGCAATACGGTTATCATATCCGAGCTTCTCGAGAGTG
The DNA here is from genome assembly GCF_905404315.1 of Leptidea sinapis. Taxonomy (NCBI): domain Eukaryota; kingdom Metazoa; phylum Arthropoda; class Insecta; order Lepidoptera; family Pieridae; genus Leptidea; species Leptidea sinapis. The sequence goes on along the minus strand of NC_066290.1, from coordinate 3,674,246 downwards.
CACAGAACGATTTTGTGATCAATTTTGAAATCCAAGATGGCCGCCGCTCAAAGTTATTATAACTCCATTATGGGTGTCGTATCCGAGGTTCTCGAGGGTGCAGAGAATGATTTTGTGATGATTTTTGAAATCCAAGAGGGCTGCCGCAAACAATATTGTTTTCAGCAATATGGTTATCATATCCGAGCTACTCAAGAGTGCACAGAACGATTTTATGATCATTTTTCAAATCGAAGATGGCCGCCGCTCAAAAGCATGATAACTACATTATGGGTATCGTATCCGAGGTTCTCGAGGGTGCTGAGATCAATTTTGTGATCATTTTTCAAATCCAAGATGGCCGCCGCACAAAATTATGATTTTAGCAATATGGGTATCGTATCCGAGGTACTCGAGCGTGCACAGAACAATTTTGTGATCATTTTTGAAATCCAAGATGGCCGCCGCTCAAAATTATGATTTCAGCAACATGGATTTCGTGTCCAAGATTCTCGAGGGTGCAAAGAACGATTTGGTGATCATTTTTCAAATCCATGATGGCCGCCGCACAAAATTTTGATTTCAGCAATATGGATATCGTGTCCGAGGTTCTCGAGGGTGCAGAGAATGATTTGGTGATCAATTTTCGAATCCGAGATGGCCGCCGCACAGAATTATGATTTCAGCAATATGGATATCGTACCCGAGGTTCCCGAGGGTGCGGAGAAAAATTCTGTGATCATTTTTTAAATCCAAGAGGGGTGCCGCAAGCAATTATGTTTTCAGCAATATGGATATCGTGGCCGAGGTTCTCGATGGTGCAGAAAACAATTTTGGGATCATTTTTAAATCCGAGATTGCCGCCGCTCAAAATTATGATAGCTACATAATGGGTATTGTATCCGAGGTTCTCGAGGGTGCAGAGAACAATTCAGTGATCATTTTCGAAATCCAAGAGGGCTGCCGCAAACAATATCGTTTTCAGCAATATGGTTATCGTATCCAGGGTTCTCGAGAGTGCACAGAACGATTTTGTGATCATTTTTGAAATCCAAGATTGCCGCCGCTCAAAATTATGATAACTACACTATGGGTATCGTATCCGAGGTTCTCGAGGGTGCTGAGAACGATTTTGTGATCATTTTTCTAATTCAAGATGGCCGCTGCACAAAATTATGATTTCAGCAATATGGATATCGTGTCCGAGATTCTCGAGGGTGCAGAGAACGATTTGGTGATCATTTTTCAAATCCAAGATGGCCGCCGCTCAAAATTATGATAACTCCATTATGGGTGTCGTATCCGAGGTTCTCGAGGGTGCAGAGAACGATTTTATGATCATTTTTCAAATCGAAGATGGCCGCCGATCAAAAGCATGATAACTTCATTATGGGTATCGTATCCGAGGTTCTCGAGGGTGCTGAGAACGATTTTTTGATCATTTTTCAAATCCAAGATGGCCGCCGCACAAAATTATGATTTCATCAATATGGATATCGTACCCGAGGTTCTCGAGGGTGCAGAGAACGATTTTGGTGATCATTTTTCAAATCCAAGATGGCCGCCGCACAAAATTATGATTTTAGCAATATGGATATCGTGCCCGAGGTTCTCGACGGTGCAGAGAACGATTTTATGATCATTTTTCAAATCGAATATGGCCGCCGCTCAAAAACATGATAACTACATTATGGGTATCGTCTCCGAGGTTCTCGAGGGTGCTGAGAACGATTTTGGTGATCATTTTTCAAATCCGAGATGGCCGCCGTTTAAAATTATTATAACTACATTATGGGTATCGTATCCGAGGTTCTCGAGGGTGCTGAGAACGATTTAGTGATCATTTTTCCAATCCAAGATGGCCGCCGCACAAAATTATGTTTTCAGCAATATGGGTATCGTATCCGAGGTTCTCGAGGGTGCTGAGAACGATTTTGTGATCATTTTTCAAATCCAAGATGGCCGCCGCACAAAGTTATGACTTCAGCAATATGGATATCGTACCCGAGGTTCTCGAGGGTGCAGAGAACGATTAGGTGATCATTTTTCAAATCCAAGATGGCCGCCGCTTAAAAGTATGATAACTACATTATGGGTATCGTATCCGAGGTTCTCGAGGGTGCTGAGAACGATTTAGTGATCATTTTTCTAATCCAAGATGGCCGCCGCACAAAATTATGTTTTCAGCAATATGGGTATCATATCCGAGGTTCTCGAGGGTGCTGAGAACGATTTTGTGATCATTTTTCAAATCCAAGATGGCCGCCGCACAAAATTATGACTTCAGCAATATGGATATTGTACCCGAGGTTCTCGATGGTGCAGAAAACAATTTTGGGATCAATTTTAAATCCGAGATGGCCGCCGTTTAAAATTATGATAACTACATTATGGTTATCGTATCAGAGGTTCTCGAGGATGCAGAAAACGATTTTGTGATCATTTTTCAAATCCAAGATGGCCGCCGCACAAAGTTATGACTTCAGCAATATGGATATCGTACCCGAGGTTCTCGAAGGTGCAGAGAACGATTAGGTGATCATTTTTCAAATCCAAGATGGCCGCCGCTTAAAAGTATGATAACTACATTATGGGTATCGTATCCGAGGTTCTCGAGGGTGCTGAGAACGATTTAGTGATCATTTTTCTAATCCAAGATGGCCGCCGCACAAAACTATGTTTTCAGCAATATGGGTATCGTATCCGAGGTTCTCGAGGGTGCTGAGAACGATATTGTAATCATTTTTCAAATCCAAGAGGGCCGCCGTGCAAGATTATGATCACAAAAATATGGGTATCGTATCCGGTGTTCTCGAGAGTGCACAGAATGATTTTGTGATCATTTTTCAAATCCAAGATGGCCGCCGCTCAAAAGTATGATAACTACATTATGGGTATCGTATCCGAGGTTCTCGAGGGTGCAGAGAACGATTTGGTGATCATTTTTCAAATCCAAGATGGCCGCCGCACAAAATTATGATTTTAGCAATATGGATATCGTGTCCGAGCTTCTCGAGGTTGCAGAGAACAATTCTGTGATCATTTTTTAAATCCAAGAGGGCTGTCGCAAACAATATTGTTTTCAGCAATACGGTTATCATATCCGAGCTTCTCGAGAGTGCACAGAACGATTTTGTGATCAATTTTGAAATCCAAGATGGCCGCCGCTCAAAGTTATTATAACTCCATTATGGGTGTCGTATCCGAGGTTCTCGAGGGTGCAGAGAATGATTTTGTGATGATTTTTGAAATCCAAGAGGGCTGCCGCAAACAATATTGTTTTCAGCAATATGGTTATCATATCCGAGCTACTCAAGAGTGCACAGAACGATTTTATGATCATTTTTCAAATCGAAGATGGCCGCCGCTCAAAAGCATGATAACTACATTATGGGTATCGTATCCGAGGTTCTCGAGGGTGCTGAGATCGATTTTGTGATCATTTTTCAAATCCAAGATGGCCGCCGCACAAAATTATGATTTTAGCAATATGGGTATCGTATCCGAGGTACTCGAGCGTGCACAGAACAATTTTGTGATCATTTTTGAAATCCAAGATGGCCGCCGCTCAAAATTATGATTTCAGCAACATGGATTTCGTGTCCAAGATTCTCGAGGGTGCAAAGAACGATTTGGTGATCATTTTTCAAATCCATGATGGCCGCCGCACAAAATTTTGATTTTAGCAATATGGATATCGTGTCCGAGGTTCTCGAGGGTGCAGAGAATGATTTGGTGATCAATTTTCGAATCCGAGATGGCCGCCGCACAGAATTATGATTTCAGCAATATGGATATCGTACCCGAGGTTCCCGAGGGTGCGGAGAAAAATTCTGTGATCATTTTTTAAATCCAAGAGGGGTGCCGCAAGCAATTATGTTTTCAGCAATATGGATATCGTGGCCGAGGTTCTCGATGGTGCAGAAAACAATTTTGGGATCATTTTTAAATCCGAGATAGCCGCCGCTCAAAATTATGATAGCTACATAATGGGTATTGTATCCGAGGTTCTCGAGGGTGCAGAGAACAATTCAGTGATCATTTTCGAAATCCAAGAGGGCTGCCGCAAACAATATCGTTTTCAGCAATATGGTTATCGTATCCAGGGTTCTCGAGAGTGCACAGAACGATTTTGTGATCATTTTTGAAATCCAAGATTGCCGCCGCTCAAAATTATGATAACTACACTATGGGTATCGTATCCGAGGTTCTCGAGGGTGCTGAGAACGATTTTGTGATCATTTTTCTAATTCAAGATGGCCGCTGCACAAAATTATGATTTCAGCAATATGGATATCGTGTCCGAGATTCTCGAGGGTGCAGAGAACAATTTGGTGATCATTTTTCAAATCCAAGATGGCCGCCGCTCAAAATTATGATAACTCCATTATGGGTGTCGTATCCGAGGTTCTCGAGGGTGCAGAGAACGATTTTATGATCATTTTTCAAATCGAAGATGGCCGCCGATCAAAAGCATGATAACTTCATTATGGGTATCGTATCCGAGGTTCTCGAGGGTGCTGAGAACGATTTTTTGATCATTTTTCAAATCCAAGATGGCCGCCGCACAAAATTATGATTTCATCAATATGGATATCGTACCCGAGGTTCTCGAGGGTGCAGAGAACGATTTTGGTGATCATTTTTCAAATCCAAGATGGCCGCCGCACAAAATTATGATTTTAGCAATATGGATATCGTGCCCGAGGTTCTCGACGGTGCAGAGAACGATTTTATGATCATTTTTCAAATCGAATATGGCCGCCGCTCAAAAGCATGATAACTACATTATGGGTATCGTCTCCGAGGTTCTCGAGGGTGCTGAGAACGATTTTGGTGATCATTTTTCAAATCCGAGATGGCCGCCGTTTAAAATTATTATAACTACATTATGGGTATCGTATCCGAGGTTCTCGAGGGTGCTGAGAACGATTTAGTGATCATTTTTCTAATCCAAGATGGCCGCCGCACAAAATTATGTTTTCAGCAATATGGGTATCGTATCCGAGGTTCTCGAGGGTGCTGAGAACGATTTTGTGATCATTTTTCAAATCCAAGATGGCCGCCGCACAAAGTTATGACTTCAGCAATATGGATATCGTACCCGAGGTTCTCGAGGGTGCAGAGAACGATTAGGTGATCATTTTTCAAATCCAAGATGGCCGCCGCTTAAAAGTATGATAACTACATTATGGGTATCGTATCCGAGGTTCTCGAGGGTGCTGAGAACGATTTAGTGATCATTTTTCTAATCCAAGATGGCCGCCGCACAAAATTATGTTTTCAGCAATATGGGTATCATATCCGAGGTTCTCGAGGGTGCTGAGAACGATTTTGTGATCATTTTTCAAATCCAAGATGGCCGCCGCACAAAATTATGACTTCAGCAATATGGATATTGTACCCGAGGTTCTCGATGGTGCAGAAAACAATTTTGGGATCAATTTTAAATCCGAGATGGCCGCCGTTTAAAATTATGATAACTACATTATGGTTATCGTATCAGAGGTTCTCGAGGATGCAGAAAACGATTTTGTGATCATTTTTCAAATCCAAGATGGCCGCCGCACAAAATTATGATTTTAGCAATATGGATATCGTGCCCGAGGTTCTCGAGGGTGCAGAAAACAATTTTGGGATCAATTTTAAATCCAAGATGGCCGCCGTTTAAAATTATGATAACTACATTATGGTTATCGTATCAGAGGTTCTCGAGGATGCAGAAAACGATTTTGTGATCATTTTTCAAATCCAAGATGGCCGCCGCTTAAAAGTATGATAACTACATTATGCGTATCGTATCCGAGGTTCTCGAGGGTGCTGAGAACGATATTGTAATCATTTTTCAAATCCAAGAGGGCTGCCTTGCAAGATTATGATCACAAAAATATGGGTATCGTATCCGATGTTCTCGAGAGTGCAGAGAATGATTTTGTGATCATTTTTCAAATCCAAGATTGCCGCCGCTCAAAAGTATGATAACTACATTATGGTTATCTTATCCGAGGTTCTCGAGGGTGCTGAGAACGATTTAGTGATCATTTTTCTAATCCAAGATGGCCGCCGCACTAAACTATGTTTTCAGCAATATGGGTATCGTATCCGAGGTTCTCGAGGGTGCTGAGAACGATTTTGTGATCATTTTTCAAATCCAAGATGGCCGCCGCACAAAATTATGACGTCAGCAATATGGATATTGTACCCGAGGTTCTCGAGGGTGCAGAGAACAATTCTGTGATCATTTTTGAAATCCAAGATGGCCGCCGCTCAAAAGTATGATAACTACATTATGGGTATCATATCCGAGGTTCACGAGGGTGCAGAGAACAATTCTGTGATAATTTTTGGAATCCAAGAGGGCTGCCGGAAACAATATTGTTTTCAGCAATATGGGTATCATATCCGAGCTTCTCGAGAGTGCACAGAACGATTCTGTGATCATTTTTGAAATCCAAGAGGGCTGCCGCAAATAATATTGTTTTCAGCAATATGGTTATCATATCCGAGCTTCTCGAGTGTGCACAGAACGATTTTGTGATCATTTTTGAAATCCAAGATGGCCGCCGCTCAAAATTATGATAACTCCATTATGGGTGTCGTATCCGAGGTTCTCGAGGGTGCAGAGAACGATTTTATGTTCATTTTTCAAATCGAAGATGGCCGCCGATCAAAAGCATGATAACTACATTATGGGTATCGTATCCGAGGTTCTCGAGAGTGCTGAGAACGATTTTGTGATCATTTTTCAAATCCAAGATGGCCGCAGCACAAAACTATGTTTTCAGCAATATGGGTATCGTATCCGAGGTTCTCGAGGGTGCTGAGAACGATATTGTAATCATTTTTCAAATCCAAGAGGGCCGCCGTGCAAGATTATGATCACAAAAATATGGGTATCGTATCCGATGTTCTCGAGAGTGCAGAGAATGATTTTGTGATCATTTTTCAAATCCAAGATGGCCACCGCTCAAAAGTATGATAACTACATTATGGGTATCGTATCCGAGGTTCTCGAGGGTGCTGAGAACGATTTAGTGATCATTTTTCTAATCCAAGATGGCCGGCGCACAAAACTATGTTTTCAGCAATATGGGTATCGTATCCGAGGTTCTCGAGGGTGCTGAGAACGATTTTGTGATCATTTTTCAAATCCAAGATGGCCGCCGCACAAAATTATGACTTCAGCAATATGGATATTGTACCCGAGGTTCTCGATGGTGCAGAAAACAATTTTGGGATCAATTTTAAATCCGAGATGGCCGCCGTTTAAAATTATGATAACTACATTATGGTTATCATACCCGAGGTTCTCGAGGGTGCAGAGAACGATTAGGTGATCATTTTTCAAATCCAAGATGGCCGCCGCACAAAATTATGATTTTAGCAATATGGATATCGCGCCCGAGGTTCTCGAGGGTGCAGAAAACAATTTTGGGATCAATTTTAAATCCGAGATGGCCGCCGTTTAAAATTATGATAACTACATTATGGGTATCGTATCCGAGGTTCTCGAGGGTGCTGAGAACGATTTAGTGATCATTTTTCTAATCCAAGATGGCCGCCGCACAAAATTATGTTTTCAGCAATATGGGTATCGTATCCGAGGTTCTCGAGGGTGCTGAGAACGATTTTGTGATCATTTTTCAAATCCAAGATGGCCGCCGCACAAAGTTATGACTTCAGCAATATGGATATCGTACCCGAGGTTCTCGAGGGTGCAGAGAACGATTAGGTGATCATTTTTCAAATCCAAGATGGCCGCCGCTTAAAAGAATGATAACTACATTATGCGTATCGTATCCGAGGTTCTCGAGGGTGCTGAGAACGATATTGTAATCATTTTTCAAATCCAAGAGGGCCGCCGTGCAAGATTATGATCACAAAAATATGGGTATCGTATCCGAGGTTCTCGAGAGTGCAGAGAATGATTTTGTGATCATTTTTCAAATCCATGATTGCCGCCGCTCAAAAGTATGATAACTACATTATGGGTATTTTATCCGAGGTTCTCGAGGGTGCTGAGAACGATTTAGTGATCATTTTTCTAATCCAAGATGGCCGCCGCACAAAATTATGTTTTCAGCAATATGGGTATCGTATCCGAGGTTCTCGAGGGTGCTGAGAACGATATTGTAATCATTTTTCAAATCCAAGAGGGCCGCCGTGCAAGATTATGATCACAAAAATATGGGTATCGTATCCGGTGTTCTCGAGAGTGCACAGAATGATTTTGTGATCATTTTTCAAATCCAAGATGGCCGCCGCTCAAAAGTATGATAACTACATTATGGGTATCGTATCCGAGGTTCTCGAGGGAGCTGAGAACGATTTAGTAATCATTTTTCTAATCCAAGATGGCCGCCACACAAAACTATGTTTTCAGCAATATGGGTATCGTATCCGAGGTTCTCGAGGGTGCTGAGAACGATTTTGTGATCATTTTTCAAATCCAAGATGGCCGCCGCACAAAATTATGACGTCAGCAATATGGGTATTGTACCCGAGGTTCTCGAGGGTGCAGAGAACGATTTGGTGATCATTTTTCAAATCCAAGATGGCCGCCGCACAAAATTATGATTTTAGCAATATGGATATCGTGTCCGAGTTTCTCGAGGTTGCAGAGAACAATTCTGTGATCATTTTTTGAATCCATGAGGGCTGCCGCAAACAATTATGTTTTTCAGCAATATGGATATCGTGGCCGAGGTTCTCGAGGGTGCACAGAACGATTTTGTGATCATTTTTGAAATCCAAGGTGGCCGCCGCTCAAAAGTATGATAACTACATTATGGGTATCGTATCCGAGGTTCACGAGGGTGCAGAGAACAATTCTGTGATAATTTTTGGAATCCAAGAGGGCTGCCGCAAACAATATTGTTTTCAGCAATATGGGTATCATATCCGAAATTCTCGAGAGTGCACAGAACGATTCTGTGATCATTTTTGAAATCCAAGAGGGCTGCCGCAAACAATATTGTTTTCAGCAATATGGTTATCATATCCGAGCTTCTCGAGAGTGCACAGAACGATTTTGTGATCATTTTTGAAATCCAAGATGGCCGCCGCTCAAAATTATGATAACTACATTATAGGTATCGTATCCGAGGTTCTCGAGAGTGCACAGAACGATTTTGTGATCATTTTTGAAATCCAAGATGGCCGCCGCTCAAAATTATGATAACTCCATTATGGGTGTCGTATCCGAGGTTCTTGAGTGTGCAGAGAACGATTTTATGATCATTTTTCAAATCGAAGATGGCCGCCGATCAAAAGCATGATAACTACATTATGGGTATCGTATCCGAGGTTCTCGAGAGTGCTGAGAACGATTTTGTGATCATTTTTCAAATCCAAGATGGCCGCCGCACAAAACTATGTTTTCAGCAATATGGGTATCGTATCCGAGGTTCTCGAGGGTGCTGAGAACGATATTGTAATCATTTTTCAAATCCAAGAGGGCCGCCGTGCAAGATTATGATCACAAAAATATGGGTATCGTATCCGATGTTCTCGAGAGTGCAGAGAATGATTTTGTGATCATTTTTTAAATCCAAGATGGCTGCCGCTCAAAAGTATGATAACTACATTATGGGTATCGTATCCGAGGTTCTCGAGGGTGCTGAGAACGATTTTGTGATCATTTTTCAAATCCAAGATGGCCGCCGCACAAAATTATGACTTCAGCAATATAGATATTGTACCCGAGGTTCTCGAGGGTGCAGAAAACAATTTTGGAATCATTTTTAAATCCGAGATGGCCGCCGTTTAAAATTATGATAACTACATTATGGTTATCGTATCAGAGGTTCTCGAGGATGCAGAAAACGATTTTGTGATCATTTTTCAAATCCAAGATGGCCGCCGCACAAAATTATGATTTTAGCAATATGGATATCGTGCCCGAGGTTCTCGAGGGTGCAGAAAACAATTTTGGGATCAATTTTAAATCCGAGATGGCCGCCGTTTAAAATTATGATAACTACATTATGGTTATCGTATCAGAGGTTCTCGAGGATGCAGAAAACGATTTTGTGATCATTTTTCAAATCCAAGATGGCCGCCGCTTAAAAGTATGATAACTACATTGTGGGTATCGTATCCGAGGTTCTCGAGGGTGCTGAGAACGATTTAGTGATCATTTTTCTAATCCAAGATGGCCGCCGCACAAAACTATGTTTTCAGCAATATGGGTATCGTATCCGAGGTTCTCGAGGGTGCTGAGAACGATATTGTAATCATTTTTCAAATCCAAGAGGGCCGCCGTGCAAGATTATGATCACAAAAATATGGGTATCGTATCCGAGGTTCACGAGAGTGCAGAGAATGATTTTGTGATCATTTTTCAAATCCATGATGGCCGCCGCTCAAAAGTATGATAACTACATTATGGGTATCGTATCCGAGGTTCTCGAGGGTGCTGAGAACGATATTGTAATCATTTTTCAAATCCAAGAGGGCCGCCGTGCAAGATTATGATCACAAAAATATGGGTATCGTATCCGATGTTCTCGAGGGTGCTGAGAACGATTTTGTGATCATTTTTCAAATCCATGATGGCCGCCGCTCAAAAGTATGATAACTACATTATGGGTATCGTATCCGAGGTTCTCGAGGGTGCTGAGAACGATTTTGTGATCATTTTTCAAATCCAAGATGGCCGCCGCACAAAATTATGATTTTATCAATATGGATATCGTATCCGAGGTTCTCGAGGGTGCAGAGAACGATTTTGGTGATCATTTTTCAAATCCAAGATGGCCGCCGCACAAAATAATGATATTAGCAATATGGATATCGTGTTTGAGGTTCTCGAGGGTGCAGAGAACAATTTTGTGATAATTTTTGAAATCCAAGAGGGGTGCCGCAAACAATTATGTTTTCAGCAATATGGATATCGTGTCCGAGGTTCTCGAGGGTGCAGAAAACAATTTTGGGATCAATTTTAAATCCGAGATGGCCGCCGCTCAAAATTATGATAACTTCATAATGGGTATCGTATCAGAAGTTCTCGAGGGTGTAGAGAACGATTTTTTTATCATTTTTCAAATCCAAGATGGCCGCCGCTCAAAAGTATGATAACTACATTATGGGTATCGTATCCGAGGTTCACGAGGGTGCAGAAAACAATTCTGTGATCATTTTTGAAATCCAAGAGGGCTGCCGCAAACAATATTGTTTTCAGCAATATGATTATCATATCCGAGCTTCTCGATAGTGCACAGAACGATTTTGTGATCATTTTTGAAATCCAAGATGGCCGCCGCTCAAAATTATGATAAGTCCATTATGGGTGTCGTGTCCGAGGTTCTCGAGGGTGCAGAGAACGATTTTATGATCATTTTTCAAATCGAAGATGGCCGCCGATCAAAAGCATGATAACTACATTATGGGTATCGTATCCGAGGTTCTCGAGGGTGCTGAGAACGATTTTGTGATCATTTTTCAAATCCAAGATGGCCGCCGCACAAAATTATGATTTCATCAATATGGATATCGTACCCGAGGTTCTCGAGGGTGCAGAGAACGATTTTCGTGATCATTTTTCAAATCCAAGATGGCCGCCGCACAAAATTATGATTTTAATAACATGGATATCGTGCCCGAGGTTCTCGAGGGTGCAGAAAACAATTTTGGGATCAATTTTAAATCCGAGATGGCCGCCGTTTAAAATTATGATAACTACATTATGGTTATCGTATCAGAGGTTCTCGAGGATGCAGAAAACGATTTTGTGATCATTTTTCAAATCCAAGATGGCCGCCGCTTAAAAGTATGATAACTACATTATGGGTATCTTATCCGAGGTTCTCGAGGGTGCTGAGAACGATATTGTATTCATTTTTCAAATCCAAGAGGGCCGCCGTGCAATATTATGATCACAAAAATCTGGGTATCGTATCCGAGGTTCTCGAGAGTGCAGAGAATGATTTTGTGATCATTTTTCAAATCCAAGATGGCCGCCGCTCAAAAGTATGATTACTACATTATGAGTATCGTATCCGAGGTTCTCGAGGGTGCTGAGAACAATTTAGTGATCATTTTTCTAATCCAAGATGGCCGCCGCACAAAACTATGTTTTCAGCAATATGGGTATCGTATCCGAGGTTCTCGAGGGTGCTGAGAACGATTTTGTGATCATTTTTCAAATCCAAGATGGCCGCCGCACAAAATTATGATTTCATCAATATGGATATCGTACCCGAGGTTCTCGAGGGTGCAGAGAACGATTTTGGTGATCATTTTTCAAATCCAAGATGGCCGCCGTACAAAATTATGATTTTAGCAATATGGATTTCGTGCCCGAGGTTCTCGAGGGTGCAGAAAACAATTTTGGGATCAATTTCAAATCCGAGATGGCCGCCGTTTAAAATTATGATAACTACATTATGGTTATCGTATCAGAGGTTCTCAAGGATGCACAAAACGATTTTGTGATCATTTTTCAAATCCAAGATGGCCGCCGCACAAAATTATGATTTTAGCAATATGGATATCGTGCCCGAGGTTCTCGAGGGTGCAGAAAACAATTTTGGGATCAATTTCAAATCCGAGATGGCCGCCGTTTAAAATTATGATAACTACATTATGGTTATCGTATCAGAGGTTCTCGAGGATGCAGAAAACGATTTTGTGATCATTTTTCAAATCCAAGATGGCCGCCGCTTAAAAGTATGATAACTACATTATGGGTATCGTATCCGAGGTTCTCGAGGGTGCTGAGAACGATATTGTAATCATTTTTAAAATCCAAGAGGGCCGCCGTGCAAGATTATGATCACAAAAATATGGGTATCGTATCCGAGTTTCTCGAGAGTGCAGAGAATGATTTTGTGATCATTTTTCAAATCCATGATGGCCGCCGCTCAAAAGTATGATAACTACATTATGGGTATCGTATCCGAGGTTCTCGAGGGTGCTGAGAACGATTTAGTGATCATTTTTCTAATCCAAGATGGCCGCCGCACAAAACTATGTTTTCAGCAATATGGGTATCGTATCCGAGGTTCTCGAGGGTGCTGAGAACGATATTGTAATCATTTTTCAAATCCAAGAGGGCCGCCGTGCAAGATAATGATCACAAAAATATGGGTATCGTATCCGATGTTCTCGAGAGTGCAGAGAATGATTTTGTGATCATTTTTCAAATCCAAGATGGCCGCCGCTCAAAAGTATGATAACTACATTATGGGTATCGTATCCGAGGTTCTCGAGGGTGCTGAGAACGATTTAGTGATCATTTTTCTAATCCAAGATGGCTGCCGCACAAAACTATATTTCAGCAATATGGGTATCGTATCCCAGGTTCTCGAGGGTGCTGAGAACGATTTTGTGATCATTTTTCAAATCCAAGATGGCCGCCTTACAAAATTATGACTTCAGCAATATGGATATTGTACCCGAGGTTCTCGAGGGTGCAGAGAACGATTTGGTGATCATTTTTCAAATCCAAGATGGCCGCCGCACAAAATTATGATTTTAGCAATATGGATATCGTGTCCGAGTTTCTCGAGGTTGCAGAGAACAATTCTGTGATCATTTTTTAAATCCATGAGGGCTGCCGCAAACAATTATGTTTTTCAGCAATATGGATATCGTATCCGAGGTTCTCGAGGGTGCTGAGAACGATATTGTAATCATTTTTCAAATCCAAGAGGGCCGCCGTGCAAGATTATGATCACAAAAATATGGGTATCGTATCCGAGGTTCTCGAGAGTGCAGAGAATGATTTTGTGATCATTTTTCAAATCCATGATTGCCGCCGCTCAAAAGTATGATAACTACATTATGGGTATTTTATCCGAGGTTCTCGAGGGTGCTGAGAACGATTTAGTGATCATTTTTCTAATCCAAGATGGCCGCCGCACAAAACTATGTTTTCAGCAATATGGGTATCGTATCCGAGGTTCTCGAGGGTGCTGAGAACGATATTGTAATCATTTTTCAAATCCAAGAGGGCCGCCGTGCAAGATTATGATCACAAAAATATGGGTATCGTATCCGGTGTTCTCGAGAGTGCACAGAATGATTTTGTGATCATTTTTCAAATCCAAGATGGCCGCCGCTCAAAAGTATGATAACTACATTATGGGTATCGTATCCGAGGTTCTCGAGGGAGCTGAGAACGATTTAGTAATCATTTTTCTAATCCAAGATGGCCGCCACACAAAACTATGTTTTCAGCAATATGGGTATCGTATCCGAGGTTCTCGAGGGTGCTGAGAACGATTTTGTGATCATTTTTCAAATCCAAGATGGCCGCCGCACAAAATTATGACGTCAGCAATATGGATATTGTACCCGAGGTTCTCGAGGGTGCAGAGAACGATTTGGTGATCATTTTTCAAATCCAAGATGGCCGCCGCACAAAATTATGATTTTAGCAATATGGATATCGTGTCCGAGTTTCTCGAGGTTGCAGAGAACAATTCTGTGATCATTTTTTGAATCCATGAGGGCTGCCGCAAACAATTATGTTTTTCAGCAATATGGATATCGTGGCCGAGGTTCTCGAGGGTGCACAGAACGATTTTGTGATCATTTTTGAAATCCAAGGTGGCCGCCGCTCAAAAGTATGATAACTACATTATGGGTATCGTATCCGAGGTTCACGAGGGTGCAGAGAACAATTCTGTGATAATTTTTGGAATCCAAGAGGGCTGCCGCAAACAATATTGTTTTCAGCAATATGGGTATCATATCCGAAATTCTCGAGAGTGCACAGAACGATTCTGTGATCATTTTTGAAATCCAAGAGGGCTGCCGCAAACAATATTGTTTTCAGCAATATGGTTATCATATCCGAGCTTCTCGAGAGTGCACAGAACGATTTTGTGATCATTTTTGAAATCCAAGATGGCCGCCGCTCAAAATTATGATAACTACATTATAGGTATCGTATCCGAGGTTCTCGAGAGTGCACAGAACGATTTTGTGATCATTTTTGAAATCCAAGATGGCCGCCGCTCAAAATTATGATAACTCCATTATGGGTGTCGTATCCGAGGTTCTTGAGTGTGCAGAGAACGATTTTATGATCATTTTTCAAATCGAAGATGGCCGCCGATCAAAAGCATGATAACTACATTATGGGTATCGTATCCGAGGTTCTCGAGAGTGCTGAGAACGATTTTGTGATCATTTTTCAAATCCAAGATGGCCGCCGCACAAAACTATGTTTTCAGCAATATGGGTATCGTATCCGAGGTTCTCGAGGGTGCTGAGAACGATATTGTAATCATTTTTCAAATCCAAGAGGGCCGCCGTGCAAGATTATGATCACAAAAATATGGGTATCGTATCCGATGTTCTCGAGAGTGCAGAGAATGATTTTGTGATCATTTTTTAAATCCAAGATGGCTGCCGCTCAAAAGTATGATAACTACATTATGGGTATCGTATCCGAGGTTCTCGAGGGTGCTGAGAACGATTTTGTGATCATTTTTCAAATCCAAGATGGCCGCCGCACAAAATTATGACTTCAGCAATATAGATATTGTACCCGAGGTTCTCGAGGGTGCAGAAAACAATTTTGGAATCATTTTTAAATCCGAGATGGCCGCCGTTTAAAATTATGATAACTACATTATGGTTATCGTATCTGAGGTTCTCGAGGATGCAGAAAACGATTTTGTGATCATTTTTCAAATCCAAGATGGCCGCCGCACAAAATTATGATTTTAGCAATATGGATATCGTGCCCGAGGTTCTCGAGGGTGCAGAAAACAATTTTGGGATCAATTTTAAATCCGAGATGGCCGCCGTTTAAAATTATGATAACTACATTATGGTTATCGTATCAGAGGTTCTCGAGGATGCAGAAAACGATTTTGTGATCATTTTTCAAATCCAAGATGGCCGCCGCTTAAAAGTATGATAACTACATTGTGGGTATCGTATCCGAGGTTCTCGAGGGTGCTGAGAACGATTTAGTGATCATTTTTCTAATCCAAGATGGCCGCCGCACAAAACTATGTTTTCAGCAATATGGGTATCGTATCCGAGGTTCTCGAGGGTGCTGAGAACGATATTGTAATCATTTTTCAAATCCAAGAGGGCCGCCGTGCAAGATTATGATCACAAAAATATGGGTATCGTATCCGAGGTTCACGAGAGTGCAGAGAATGATTTTGTGATCATTTTTCAAATCCATGATGGCCGCCGCTCAAAAGTATGATAACTACATTATGGGTATCGTATCCGAGGTTCTCGAGGGTGCTGAGAACGATATTGTAATCATTTTTCAAATCCAAGAGGGCCGCCGTGCAAGATTATGATAACAAAAATATGGGTATCGTATCCGATGTTCTCGAGGGTGCTGAGAACGATTTTGTGATCATTTTTCAAATCCATGATGGCCGCCGCTCAAAAGTATGATAACTACATTATGGGTATCGTATCCGAGGTTCTCGAGGGTGCTGAGAACGATTTTGTGATCATTTTTCAAATCCAAGATGGCCGCCGCACAAAATTATGATTTTATCAATATGGATATCGTATCCGAGGTTCTCGAGGGTGCAGAGAACGATTTTGGTGATCACTTTTCAAATCCAAGATGGCCGCCGCACAAAATAATGATATTAGCAATATGGATATCGTGTTTGAGGTTCTCGAGGGTGCAGAGAACAATTTTGTGATAATTTTTGAAATCCAAGAGGGGTGCCGCAAACAATTATGTTTTCAGCAATATGGATATCGTGTCCGAGGTTCTCGAGGGTGCAGAAAACAATTTTGGGATCAATTTTAAATCCGAGATGGCCGCCGCTCAAAATTATGATAACTTCATAATGGGTATCGTATCAGAAGTTCTCGAGGGTGTAGAGAACGATTTTTTTATCATTTTTCAAATCCAAGATGGCCGCCGCTCAAAAGTATGATAACTACATTATGGGTATCGTATCCGAGGTTCACGAGGGTGCAGAAAACAATTCTGTGATCATTTTTGAAATCCAAGAGGGCTGCCGCAAACAATATTGTTTTCAGCAATATGATTATCATATCCGAGCTTCTCGATAGTGCACAGAACGATTTTGTGATCATTTTTGAAATCCAAGATGGCCGCCGCTCAAAATTATGATAAGTCCATTATGGGTGTCGTATCCGAGGTTCTCGAGGGTGCAGAGAACGATTTTATGATCATTTTTCAAATCGAAGATGGCCGCCGATCAAAAGCATGATAACTACATTATGGGTATCGTATCCGAGGTTCTCGAGGGTGCTGAGAACGATTTTGTGATCATTTTTCAAATCCAAGATGGCCGCCGCACAAAATTATGATTTCATCAATATGGATATCGTACCCGAGGTTCTCGAGGGTGCAGAGAACGATTTTCGTGATCATTTTTCAAATCCAAGATGGCCGCCGCACAAAATTATGATTTTAATAACATGGATATCGTGCCCGAGGTTCTCGAGGGTGCAGAAAACAATTTTGGGATCAATTTTAAATCCGAGATGGCCGCCGTTTAAAATTATGATAACTACATTATGGTTATCGTATCAGAGGTTCTCGAGGATGCAGAAAACGATTTTGTGATCATTTTTCAAATCCAAGATGGCCGCCGCTTAAAAGTATGATAACTACATTATGGGTATCGTATCCGAGGTTCTCGAGGGTGCTGAGAACGATATTGTAATCATTTTTCAAATCCAAGAGGGCCGCCGTGCAATATTATGATCACAAAAATCTGGGTATCGTATCCGAGGTTCTCGAGAGTGCAGAGAATGATTTTGTGATCATTTTTCAAATCCAAGATGGCCGCCGCTCAAAAGTATGATTACTACATTATGGGTATCGTATCCGAGGTTCTCGAGGGTGCTGAGAACAATTTAGTGATCATTTTTCTAATCCAAGATGGCCGCCGCACAAAACTATGTTTTCAGCAATATGGGTATCGTATCCGAGGTTCTCGAGGGTGCTGAGAACGATTTTGTGATCATTTTTCAAATCCAAGATGGCCGCCGCACAAAATTATGATTTCATCAATATGGATATCGTACCCGAGGTTCTCGAGGGTGCAGAGAACGATTTTGGTGATCATTTTTCAAATCCAAGATGGCCGCCGTACAAAATTATGATTTTAGCAATATGGATTTCGTGCCCGAGGTTCTCGAGGGTGCAGAAAACAATTTTGGGATCAATTTCAAATCCGAGATGGCCGCCGTTTAAAATTATGATAACTACATTATGGTTATCGTATCAGAGGTTCTCAAGGATGCACAAAACGATTTTGTGATCATTTTTCAAATCCAAGATGGCCGCCGCACAAAATTATGATTTTAGCAATATGGATATCGTGCCCGAGGTTCTCGAGGGTGCAGAAAACAATTTTGGGATCAATTTCAAATCCGAGATGGCCGCCGTTTAAAATTATGATAACTACATTATGGTTATCGTATCAGAGGTTCTCGAGGATGCAGAAAACGATTTTGTGATCATTTTTCAAATCCAAGATGGCCGCCGCTTAAAAGTATGATAACTACATTATGGGTATCGTATCCGAGGTTCTCGAGGGTGCTGAGAACGATATTGTAATCATTTTTAAAATCCAAGAGGGCCGCCGTGCAAGATTATGATCACAAAAATATGGGTATCGTATCCGAGTTTCTCGAGAGTGCAGAGAATGATTTTGTGATCATTTTTCAAATCCATGATGGCCGCCGCTCAAAAGTATGATAACTACATTATGGGTATCGTATCCGAGGTTCTCGAGGGTGCTGAGAACGATTTTGTGATCATTTTTCTAATCCAAGATGGCCGCCGCACAAAACTATGTTTTCAGCAATATGGGTATCGTATCCGAGGTTCTCGAGGGTGCTGAGAACGATATTGTAATCATTTTTCAAATCCAAGAAGGCCGCCGTGCAAGATTATGATCACAAAAATATGGGTATCGTATCCGATGTTCTCGAGAGTGCAGAGAATGATTTTGTGATCATTTTTCAAATCCAAGATGGCCGCCGCTCAAAAGTATGATAACTACATTATGGGTATCGTATCCGAGGTTCTCGAGGGTGCTGAGAACGATTTAGTGATCATTTTTCTAATCCAAGATGGCTGCCGCACAAAACTATATTTCAGCAATATGGGTATCGTATCCCAGGTTCTCGAGGGTGCTGAGAACGATTTTGTGATCATTTTTCAAATCCAAGATGGCCGCCTTACAAAATTATGACTTCAGCAATATGGATATTGTACCCGAGGTTCTCGAGGGTGCAGAGAACGATTTGGTGATCATTTTTCAAATCCAAGATGGCCGCCGCACAAAATTATGATTTTAGCAATATGGATATCGTGTCCGAGTTTCTCGAGGTTGCAGAGAACAATTCTGTGATCATTTTTTAAATCCATGAGGGCTGCCGCAAACAATTATGTTTTTCAGCAATATGGATATCGTGGCCGAGGTTCTCGAGGGTGCACAGAACGATTTTGTGATCATTTTTGAAGTCCAAGATGGCCGCCACTCAAAAGTATGATAACTACATTATGGGTATCGTATCCGAGGTTCACGAGGGTGCAGAGAACAATTCTGTGATAATTTTTGGAATCCAAGAGGGCTGCCGCAAACAATATTGTTTTCAGCAATATTGTTATCATATCCGAGCTTCTCGAGAGTGCACAGAACGATTCTGTGATCATTTTTGAAATTCAAGTGGGCTGCCGCAAACAATATTGTTTTCAGCAATATGGTTATCATATCCGAGCTTCTCGAGAGTGCACAGAACGATTTTGTGATCATTTTTAAAATCCAAGATGGCCGCCGCTCAAAATTATGATAACTCCATTATGGGTGTCGTATCCGAGGTTCTCGAGTGTGCAGAGAACGATTTTATGATCATTTTTCAAATCGAAGATGGCCGCCGCTCAAAAGCATGATAACTACATTAAGGGTATCGTATCCGAGGTTCTCGAGGGTGCTGAGAACGATTTTGTGATCATTTTTCAAATCCAAGATGGCCGCCGCACAAAATTATGATTTTATCAATATGGATATCGTATCCGAGGTTCTCGAGGGTGCAGAGAACGATTTTGGTGATAATTTTTCAAATCCAAGATGGCCGCCGCACAAAATTATGATATTAGCAATATGGATATCGTGTCCGAGGTTCTCGAGGGTGCAGAAAACAATTTTGGGATCAATTTTAAATCCGAGATGGCCGCCGCTCAAAATTATGATAACTACATAATTGTTATCGTATCAGAGGTTCTCGAGGGTGTAGAGAACGATTTTTTTATCATTTTTCAAATCCATGATGGCCGCCGCGCAAAAGTATGATAACTACATTATGGGTATCGTATCCGAGGTTCACGAGGGTGCAGAAAACAATTCTGTGATCATTTTTGAAATCCAAGAGGGCTGCCGCAAACAATATTGTTTTCAGCAATATGGTTATCATATCCGAGCTTATCGATAGTGCACAGAACGTTTTTGTGATCATTTTTGAAATCCAAGATAGCCGCCGCTCAAAATTATGATAAGTCCATTATGGGTGTCGTGTCCGAGGTTCTCGATGGTGCAGAGAACGATTTTATGATCATTTTTCAAATCGAAGATGGCCGCCGATCAAAAGCATGATAACTACATTATGGGTATCGTATCCGAGGTTCTCGAGGGTGCTGAGAACGATTTTGTGATCATTTTTCAAATCCAAGATGGCCGCCGCACAAAATTATGATTTCATCAATATGGATATCGTACCCGAGGTTCTCGAGGGTGCAGAGAACGATTTTGGTGATCATTTTTCAAATCCAAGATGGCCGCCGCACAAAATTATGATTTTAATAATATGGATATCGTGCCCGAGGTTCTCGAGGGTGCAGAAAACAATTTTGGGATCAATTTTAAATCCGAGATGGCCGCCGTATAAAATTATGATAACTACATTATGGTTATCGTATCAGAGGTTCTCGAGGATGCAGAAAACGATTTTGTGATCATTTTTCAAATCCAAGATGGCCGCCGCTTAAAAGTATGATAACTACATTATGGGTATCGTGTCCGAGGTTCTCGAGGGTGCTGAGAACGATATTGTAATCATTTTTCAAATCCAAGAGGGCCGCCGTGCAATATTATGATCACAAAAATATGGGTATCGTATCCGAGGTTCTCGAGAGTGCAAAGAATGATTTTGTGATCATTTTTCAAATCCAAGATGGCCGCCGCTCAAAAGTATGATTACTACATTATAGGTATCGTATTCGAGGTTCTCGAGGGTGCTGAGAACAATTTAGTGATCATTTATCTAATCCAAGATGGCCGCCGCACAAAACTATGTTTTCAGCAATATGGGTATCGTATGCGAGGTTCTCGTGGGTGCTGAGAACGATTTTGTGATCATTTTTCAAATCCAAGATGGCCGCCGCACAAAAGTATGACTTCAGCAATATGGATATTGTACCCGAGGTTCTCGAGGGTGCAGAGAACGATTTGGTGATCATTTTTCAAATCCAAGATGGCCGCCGCACAAAATTATGATTTTAGCAATATGGATATCATGTCCGAGCTTCTCGAGGTTGCAGAGAACAATTCTGTGATCATTTTTTAAATCCATGAGGGCTGCCGTAAACAATTATGTTTTTCAGCAATATGGATATCGTGGCTGAGGTTCTCGAGGGTGCACAGAACGATTTTGTGATCATTTTTGAAATCCAAGATGGCCGCCGCTCAAAAGTATGATAACTACATTATGGGTATCGTGTCCGAGGTTCTCGAGGGTGCAGAGAACGATTTGGTGATCATTTTTCAAATCCAAGATGGCCGCCGCACAAAATTATGATTTTAGCAATATGGATATCGTGTCCGAGCTTCTCGAGGTTGCAGAGAACAATTCTGTGATCATTTTTTAAATCCAAGAGGGCTGTCGCAAACAATATTGTTTTCAGCAATACGGTTATCATATCCGAGCTTCTCGAGAGTGCACAGAACGATTTTGTGATCAATTTTGAAATCCAAGATGGCCGCCGCTCAAAGTTATTATAACTCCATTATGGGTGTCGTATCCGAGGTTCTCGAGGGTGCAGAGAATGATTTTGTGATGATTTTTGAAATCCAAGAGGGCTGCCGCAAACAATATTGTTTTCAGCAATATGGTTATCATATCCGAGCTACTCAAGAGTGCACAGAACGATTTTATGATCATTTTTCAAATCGAAGATGGCCGCCGCTCAAAAGCATGATAACTACATTATGGGTATCGTATCCGAGGTTCTCGAGGGTGCTGAGATCGATTTTGTGATCATTTTTCAAATCCAAGATGGCCGCCGCACAAAATTATGATTTTAGCAATATGGGTATCGTATCCGAGGTACTCGAGCGTGCACAGAACAATTTTGTGATCATTTTTGAAATCCAAGATGGCCGCCGCTCAAAATTATGATTTCAGCAACATGGATTTCGTGTCCAAGATTCTCGAGGGTGCAAAGAACGATTTGGTGATCATTTTTCAAATCCATGATGGCCGCCGCACAAAATTTTGATTTTAGCAATATGGATATCGTGTCCGAGGTTCTCGAGGGTGCAGAGAATGATTTGGTGATCAATATTCGAATCCGAGATGGCCGCCGCACAGAATTATGATTTCAGCAATATGGATATCGTACCCGAGGTTCCCGAGGGTGCGGAGAAAAATTCTGTGATCATTTTTTAAATCCAAGAGGGGTGCCGCAAGCAATTATGTTTTCAGCAATATGGATATCGTGGCCGAGGTTCTCGATGGTGCAGAAAACAATTTTGGGATCATTTTTAAATCCGAGATAGCCGCCGCTCAAAATTATGATAGCTACATAATGGGTATTGTATCCGAGGTTCTCGAGGGTGCAGAGAACAATTCAGTGATCATTTTCGAAATCCAAGAGGGCTGCCGCAAACAATATCGTTTTCAGCAATATGGTTATCGTATCCAGGGTTCTCGAGAGTGCACAGAACGATTTTGTGATCATTTTTGAAATCCAAGATTGCCGCCGCTCAAAATTATGATAACTACATTATGGGTATCGTATCCGAGGTTCTCGAGGGTGCTGAGAACGATTTTGTGATCATTTTTCTAATTCAAGATGGCCGCTGCACAAAATTATGATTTCAGCAATATGGATATCGTGTCCGAGATTCTCGAGGGTGCAGAGAACGATTTGGTGATCATTTTTCAAATCCAAGATGGCCGCCGCTCAAAATTATGATAACTCCATTATGGGTGTCGTATCCGAGGTTCTCGAGGGTGCAGAGAACGATTTTATGATCATTTTTCAAATCGAAGATGGCCGCCGATCAAAAGCATGATAACTTCATTATGAGTATCGTATCCGAGGTTCTCGAGGGTGCTGAGAACGATTTTTTGATCATTTTTCAAATCCAAGATGGCCGCCGCACAAAATTATGATTTCATCAATATGGATATCGTACCCGAGGTTCTCGAGGGTGCAGAGAACGATTTTGGTGATCATTTTTCAAATCCAAGATGGCCGCCGCACAAAATTATGATTTTAGCAATATGGGTATCGTCTCCGAGGATCTCGAGGGTGCTGAGAACGATTTTGGTGATCATTTTTCAAATCCGAGATGGCCGCCGTTTAAAATTATTATAACTACATTATGGGTATCGTATCCGAGGTTCTCGAGGGTGCTGAGAACGATTTAGTGATCATTTTTCTAATCCAAGATGGCCGCCGCACAAAATTATGTTTTCAGCAATATGGGTATCGTATCCGAGGTTCTCGAGGGTGCTGAGAACGATTTTGTGATCATTTTTCAAATCCAAGATGGCCGCCGCACAAAACTATGACTTCAGCAATATGGATATCGTACCCGAGGTTCTCGAGGGTGCAGAGAACGATTAGGTGATCATTTTTCAAATGCAAGATGGCCGCCGCTTAAAAGTATGATAACTACATTATGGGTATTGTATCCGACGTTCGCGAGGGTGCAGTGAACGATTTTGTGATCATTTTTCAAATTCAAGATGGCCGCCGCTTAAAAGTATGATAACGACAGTATGGGTATCGTATCCGAGGTTCTCGAGGGTGCTGAGAACGATTTAGTGATCATTTTTCTAATCCAAGATGGCCGCCGCACAAAATTATGATTTCATCAATATGGATATCGTACCCGAGTTTCTCGAGGGTGCAGAGAACGATTTTGGTGATCATTTTTCAAATCCAAGATGGCCACCGCACAAAATTATGATTTCATCAATATGGGTATCGTATCCGAGGTTCTTGAGAGTGCAGAGAATGATTTTGTGATCATTTTTCAAATCCCAGATGGCCGCCGCTCAAAAGTATGATAACTACATTATGGGTATCGTATCCGAGGTTCTTGAGGGTGCTGAGAACGATTTAGTGATCATTTTTCTAATCCAAGATGGCCGCCGCACAAAATTATGTTTTCAGCAATATGGGTATCGTATCCGAGGTTCTCGAGGGTGCTGAGAACGATTTTGTGATCGTTTTTCAAATCCAAGATGGCTGCCGCACAAAATTATGACTTCAGCAATATGGATATCGTACCCGAGGTTCTCGAGGGTGCAGAGAACGATTAGGTGATCATTTTTCAAATCCAAGATGGCCGCCGCACAAAATTATGATTTTAGAAATATGGATATCGTGTCCGAGTTTCTCCAGGTTGCAGAGAACAATTCTGTGATCATTTTTTAAATCCGAGATGGCCGCCACTCAAAAGTATGATAACTAGATTATGGGTATTGTATCCGACGTTCTCGAGGGTGCAGTGAACGATTTTGTGATCATTTTTCAAATTCAAGATGGCCGCCGCTTAAAAGTATGATAACGACAGTATGGATATCGTATCCGAGGTTCTCGAGGGTGCTGAGAACGATATTGTAATTATTTTTCAAATCCAAGAGGGCCGCCGTGCAAGATTATGATCACAAAAATATGGGTATCGTATCCGAGGTTCTCGAGAGTGCAGAGAAGGATTTTGGTGATCATTTTTCAAATCCAAGATGGCCGCCGCACAAAATTATGATTTTAGCAATAAGGATATCGTGCCCGAGGTTCTCGACGGTGCAGAGAACGATTTTATGATCATTTTTCAAATCGAATATGGCCGCCGCTCAAAAGCATGATAACTACATTATGGGTATCGTCTCCGAGGTTCTCGAGGGTGCTGAGAACGATTTTGGTGATCATTTTTCAAATCCGAGATGGCCGCCGTTTAAAATTATTATAACTACATTATGGGTATCGTATCCGAGGTTCTCGAGGGTGCTGAGAACGATTTAGTGATCATTTTTCTAATCCAAGATGGCCGCCGCACAAAATTATGTTTTCAGCAATATGGGTATCGTATCCGAGGTTCTCGAGGGTGCTGAGAACGATTTTGTGATCATTTTTCAAATCCAAGATGGCCGCCGCACAAAGTTATGACTTCAGCAATATGGATATCGTACCCGAGGTTCTCGAGGGTGCAGAGAACGATTAGGTGATCATTTTTCAAATCCAAGATGGCCGCCGCTTAAAAGTATGATAATTACATTGTGGGTATTGTATCCGAGGTTCTCGAGGGTGCTGAGAACGATTTAGTGATCATTTTTCTAATCCAAGATGGCCGCCGCACAAAATTATGTTTTCAGCAATATGGGTATCATATCCGAGGTTCTCGAGGGTGCTGAGAACGATTTTGTGATCATTTTTCAAATCCAAGATGGCCGCCGCACAAAATTATGACTTCAGCAATATGGATATCGTACCCGAGGTTCTCGAGGGTGCAGAGAACGATTAGGTGATCATTTTTCAAATCCAAGATGGCCGCCGCTTAAAAGTATGATAACTACATTATGGGTATTGTATCCGACGTTCGCGAGGGTGCAGTGAACGAGTTTGTGATCATTATTCAAATTCAAGATGGCCGCCGCTTAAAAGTATGATAACGACAGTATGGGTATCGTATCCGAGGTTCTCGAGGGTGCTGAGAACGATATTGTAATTATTTTTCAAATTCAAGAGGGCCGCCGTGCAAGATTATGATCACAAAAATATGGGTATCGTATCCGAGGTTCTCGAGAGTGCAGAGAACAATTTTGTTGATCATTTTTCAAATCCAAGATGGCCGCCGCACAAAATTATGACTTCAGCAATATGGATATCGTGCCCGAGGTTCTCGAGGGTGCAGAGAACGATTAGGTGATCATTTTTCAAATCCAAGATGGCCGCCGCTTAAAAGTATGATAACTACATTTTGGGTATCGTATCCGAGGTTCTCGAGGGTGCTGAGAACGATATTGAAATCATTTTTCAAATCCAAGAGGGCCGCCGTGCAAGATAATGATCACAAAAATATGGGTATCGTAACCGAGGTTCTCGAGAGTGCAGAGAATGATTTTGTGATCATTTTTCAAATCCCAGATAGCCGCCGCACAAAATTATGATTTCATCAATATGGATATCGTACCCGAGTTTCTCGAGGGTGCAGAGAACGATTTTGGTGATCATTTTTCTAATCCAAGATGGCCGCCGCACAAAATTATGATTTCATCAATATGGGTATCGTATCCGAGGTTCTTGAGAGTGCAGAGAATGATTTTGTGATCATTTTTCAAATCCCAGATGGCCGCCGCTCAAAAGTATGATAACTACATTATGGGTATCGTATCCGAGGTTCTTGAGGGTGCTGAGAACGATTTAGTGATCATTTTTCTAATCCAAGATGGCCGCCGCACAAAATTATTTTTTCAGCAATATGGGTATCGTATCCGAGGTTCTCGAGGGTGCTGAGAACGATTTTGTGATCATTTTTCAAATCCAAGATGGCTGCCGCACAAAATTATGACTTCAGCAATATGGATATCGTACCCGAGGTTCTCGAGGGTGCAGAGAACGATTAGGTGATCATTTTTCAAATCCAAGATGGCCGCCGCACAAAATTATGATTTTAGAAATATGGATATCGTGTCCGAGTTTCTCCAGGTTGCAGAGAACAATTCTGTGATCATTTTTTAAATCCGAGATGGCGGCCACTCAAAAGTATGATAACTAGATTATGGGTATTGTATCCGACGTTCTCGAGGGTGCAGTGAACGATTTTGTGATCATTTTTCAAATTCAAGATGGCCGCCGCTTAAAAGTATTATAACTACATTATGGGTATCGTGTCCGAGGTTCTAGAGGGTGCTGAGAACGATATTGTAATCTTTTTTCAAATCCAAGAGGGCCGCCGTGCAAGATTATGATCACAAAAATATGGGTATCGTATCCGAGGTTCTCGAGAGTGCAGAGAACGAATTTGTGATCATTTTTCAAATCCAAGAGGGCTGCCGCAAACAATATTGTTTTCAGCAATATGGTTATCATATCCGAGCTTCTCGAGAGTGCACAGAACGATTTTATGAACATTTTTCAAATCGAAGATGGCCGCCGCTCAAAAGCATGATAACTACATTATGGGTATCGTACCCGAGGTTCTCGAGAGTGCACAGAACGATTTTGTGGTCATTTTTGAAATCCAAGATGGCCGCCGCTCAAAATGATGATAACTACATTATGGGTGTCGTATCCGAGGTTCTCGAGGGTGCTGAGAACGATATTGTAATTATTTTTCAAATCCAAGAGGGCCGCCGTGCAAGATTATGATCACAAAAATATGGGTATCGTATCTGAGGTTCTCGAGAGTGCAGAGAACGATTTTGTGATCATTTTTCAAATCCAATATGGCCGCCGCTTAAAAGTATTATAACTACATTATGGGTATCGTGTCCGAGGTTCTAGAGGGTGCTGAGAACGATATTGTAATCTTTTTTCAAATCCAAGAGGGCCGCCGTGCAAGATTATGATCACAAAAATATGGGTATCGTATCCGAGGTTCTCGAGAGTGCAGAGAACGAATTTGTGATCATTTTTCAAATCCAAGAGGGCTGCCGCAAACAATATTGTTTTCAGCAATATGGTTATCATATCCGAGCTTCTCGAGAGTGCACAGAACGATTTTATGATCATTTTTCAAATCGAAGATGGCCGCCGCTCAAAAGCATGATAACTACATTATGGGTATCGTACCCGAGGTTCTCGAGAGTGCACAGAACGATTTTGTGGTCATTTTTCAAATCCAAGATGGCCGCCGCACAAAGTTATGACTTCAGCAATATGGATATCGTACCCGAGGTTCTCGAGGGTGCAGAGAACGATTAGGTGATCATTTTTCAAATCCAAGAAGGCCGCCGCACAAAATTATGATTTCAGCAACATGGATATCGTGTCCAAGATTCTCGAGGGTGCAGAGAAAAATTTGGTGATCATTTTTCAAATCCATGATGGCCGCCGCACAAAATTATGATTTTAGCAATACGGATATCGTGTCCCAGGTTCTCGAGGGTGCATAGAACGATTTGGTGATCATTTTTCGAATCCAAGATGGCCGCCGCACAAAATTATGTTTTTAGCAATATGGGTATCGTATCCGAGGTACTCGAGCGTGCACAGAACGATTTTGTGATCATTTTTGAAATCGAAGATGGCCGCCGCTCAAAAGCATGATAACTACATTATGGGTGTCGTATCCGAGGTTCTCGAGAGTGCACAGAACGATTTTGTGATCATTTTTGAAATCCAAGATGGCCGCCGCTCAAAATTATGATAACTCCATTATGGGTGTCGTATCCGAGGTTCTCGAGGGTGCAGAGAACGATTTTATGATCATTTTTCAAATCGAAGATGGCCGCCGATCAAAAGCATGATAACTACATTATGGGTATCGTATCCGAGGTTCTCGAGAGTGCTGAGAACGATTTGGTGATCATTTTTCAAATCCAAGATGGCCGCCGCACAAAATTATGATTTTAGCAATATGGATATCGTGTCCGAGTTTCTCGAGGTTGCAGAGAACAATTCTGTGATCATTTTTTGAATCCATGAGGGCTGCCGCAAACAATTATGTTTTTCAGCAATATGGATATCGTGGCCGAGGTTCTCGAGGGTGCACAGAACGATTTTGTGATCATTTTTGAAATCCAAGATGGCCGCCGCTCAAAAGTATGATAACTACATTATGGGTATCGTATTCGAGGTTCTCGAGGGTGCTGAGAACGATTTAGTGATCATTTTTCTTATCCAAGATGGCCGCCGCACAAAACTATGTTTTCAGCAATATGGGTATCGTATCCGAGGTTCTCGAGGGTGCTGAGAACGATATTGAAATCATTTTTCAAATCCAAGAGGGCCGCCGTGCAAGATTATGATCACAAAAATATGGGTATCGTATCCGATGTTCTCGAGAGTGCAGAGAATGATTTTGTGATCATTTTTCAAATCCAAGATGGCTGCCGCACAAAATTATGACTTCAGCAATATGGATATCGTACCCGAGGTTCTCGAGGGTGCAGAGAACGATTAGGTGATCATTTTTCAAATCCAAGATGGCCGCCGCACAAAATTATGATTTTAGAAATATGGATATCGTGTCCGAGTTTCTCGAGGTTGCAGAGAACAATTCTGTGATAATTTTTTAAATCCGAGATGGCCGCCACTCAAAAGTATGATAACTAGATTATGGGTATTGTATCCGACGTTCTCGAGGGTGCAGTGAACGATTTTGTGATCATTTTTCAAATTCAAGATGGCCGCCGCTTAAAAGTATGATAACGACAGTATGGATATCGTATCCGAGGTTCTCGAGGGTGCTGAGAACGATATTGTAATTATTTTTCAAATCCAAGAGGGCCGCCGTGCAAGATTATGATCACAAAAATATGGGTATCGTATCCGAGGTTCTCGAGAGTGCAGAGAAGGATTTTGGTGATCATTTTTCAAATCCAAGATGGCCGCCGCACAAAATTATGATTTTAGCAATATGGATATCGTGCCCGAGGTTCTCGACGGTGCAGAGAACGATTTTATGATCATTTTTCAAATCGAATATGGCCGCCGCTCAAAAGCATGATAACTACATTATGGGTATCGTCTCCGAGGTTCTCGAGGGTGCTGAGAACGATTTTGGTGATCATTTTTCAAATCCGAGATGGCCGCCGTTTAAAATTATTATAACTACATTATGGGTATCGTATCCGAGGTTCTCGAGGGTGCTGAGAACGATTTAGTGATCATTTTTCTAATCCAAGATGGCCGCCGCACAAAATTATGTTTTCAGCAATATGGGTATCGTATCCGAGGTTCTCGAGGGTGCAGAGAACGATTTTGTGATCATTTTTCAAATCCAAGATGGCCGCCGCACAAAGTTATGACTTCAGCAATATGGATATCGTACCCGAGGTTCTCAAGGGTGCAGAGAACGATTAGGTGATCATTTTTCAAATCCAAGATGGCCGCCGCTTAAAAGTATGATAACTACATTGTGGGTATTGTATCCGAGGTTCTCGAGGGTGCTGAGAACGATTTAGTGATCATTTTTCTAATCCAAGATGGCCGCCGCACAAAATTATGTTTTCAGCAATATGGGTATCATATCCGAGGTTCTCGAGGGTGCTGAGAACGATTTTGTGATCATTTTTCAAATCCAAGATGGCCGCCGCACAAAATTATGACTTCAGCAATATGGATATCGTACCCGAGGTTCTCGAGGGTGCAGAGAACGATTAGGTGATCATTTTTCAAATCCAAGATGGCCGCCGCTTAAAAGTATGATAACTACATTATGGGTATTGTATCCGACGTTCGCGAGGGTGCAGTGAACGAGTTTGTGATCATTATTCAAATCCAAGATGGCCGCCGCTCAAAATGATGATAACTACATTATGGGTGTCGTATCCGAGGTTCTCGAGGGTGCTGAGAACGATATTGTAATTATTTTTCAAATCCAAGAGGGCCGCCGTGCAAGTTTATGATCACAAAAATATGGGTATCGTATCTGAGGTTCTCGAGAGTGCAGAGAACGATTTTGTGATCATTTTTCAAATCCAATATGGCCGCCGCTTAAAAGTATTATAACTACATTATGGGTATCGTGTCCGAGGTTCTAGAGGGTGCTGAGAACGATATTGTAATCTTTTTTCAAATCCAAGAGGGCCGCCGTGCAAGATTATGATCACAAAAATATGGGTATCGTATCCGAGGTTCTCGAGAGTGCAGAGAACGAATTTGTGATCATTTTTCAAATCCAAGAGGGCTGCCGCAAACAATATTGTTTTCAGCAATATGGTTATCATATCCGAGCTTCTCGAGAGTGCACAGAACGATTTTATGATCATTTTTCAAATCGAAGATGGCCGCCGCTCAAAAGCATGATAACTACATTATGGGTATCGTACCCGAGGTTCTCGAGAGTGCACAGAACGATTTTGTGGTCATTTTTCAAATCCAAGATGGCCGCCGCACAAAGTTATGACTTCAGCAATATGGATATCGTACCCGAGGTTCTCGAGGGTGCAGAGAACGATTAGGTGATCATTTTTCAAATCCAAGAAGGCCGCCGCACAAAATTATGATTTCAGCAACATGGATATCGTGTCCAAGATTCTCGAGGGTGCAGAGAACAATTTGGTGATCATTTTTCAAATCCATGATGGCCGCCGCACAAAATTATGATTTTAGCAATACGGATATCGTGTCCCAGGTTCTCGAGGGTGCATAGAACGATTTGGTGATCATTTTTCGAATCCAAGATGGCCGCCGCACAAAATTATGTTTTTAGCAATATGGGTATCGTATCCGAGGTACTCGAGCGTGCACAGAACGATTTTGTGATCATTTTTGAAATCGAAGATGGCCGCCGCTCAAAAGCATGATAACTACATTATGGGTGTCGTATCCGAGGTTCTCGAGAGTGCACAGAACGATTTTGTGATCATTTTTGAAATCCAAGATGGCCGCCGCTCAAAATTATGATAACTCCATTATGGGTGTCGTATCCGAGGTTCTCGAGGGTGCAGAGAACGATTTTATGATCATTTTTCAAATCGAAGATGGCCGCCGATCAAAAGCATGATAACTACATTATGGGTATCGTATCCGAGGTTCTCGAGAGTGCTGAGAACGATTTGGTGATCATTTTTCAAATCCAAGATGGCCGCCGCACAAAATTATGATTTTAGCAATATGGATATCGTGTCCGAGTTTCTCGAGGTTGCAGAGAACAATTCTGTGATCATTTTTTGAATCCATGAGGGCTGCCGCAAACAATTATGTTTTTCAGCAATATGGATATCGTGGCCGAGGTTCTCGAGGGTGCACAGAACGATTTTGTGATCATTTTTGAAATCCAAGATGGCCGCCGCTCAAAAGTATGATAACTACATTATGGGTATCGTATTCGAGGTTCTCGAGGGTGCTGAGAACGATTTAGTGATCATTTTTCTTATCCAAGATGGCCGCCGCACAAAACTATGTTTTCAGCAATATGGGTATCGTATCCGAGGTTCTCGAGGGTGATGAGAACGATATTGAAATCATTTTTCAAATCCAAGAGGGCCGCCGTGCAAGATTATGATCACAAAAATATGGGTATCGTATCCGATGTTCTCGAGAGTGCAGAGAATGATTTTGTGATCATTTTTCAAATCCAAGATGGCTGCCGCACAAAATTATGACTTCAGCAATATGGATATCGTACCCGAGGTTCTCGAGGGTGCAGAGAACGATTAGGTGATCATTTTTCAAATCCAAGATGGCCGCCGCACAAAATTATGATTTTAGAAATATGGATATCGTGTCCGAGTTTCTCGAGGTTGCAGAGAACAATTCTGTGATAATTTTTTAAATCCGAGATGGCCGCCACTCAAAAGTATGATAACTAGATTATGGGTATTGTATCCGACGTTCTCGAGGGTGCAGTGAACGATTTTGTGATCATTTTTCAAATTCAAGATGGCCGCCGCTTAAAAGTATGATAACGACAGTATGGATATCGTATCCGAGGATCTCGAGGGTGCTGAGAACGATATTGTAATTATTTTTCAAATCCAAGAGGGCCGCCGTGCAAGATTATGATCACAAAAATATGGGTATCGTATCCGAGGTTCTCGAGAGTGCAGAGAAGGATTTTGGTGATCATTTTTCAAATCCAAGATGGCCGCCGCACAAAATTATGATTTTAGCAATATGGATATCGTGCCCGAGGTTCTCGACGGTGCAGAGAACGATTTTATGATCATTTTTCAAATCGAATATGGCCGCCGCTCAAAAGCATGATAACTACATTATGGGTATCGTCTCCGAGGTTCTCGAGGGTGCTGAGAACGATTTTGGTGATCATTTTTCAAATCCGAGATGGCCGCCGTTTAAAATTATTATAACTACATTATGGGTATCGTATCCGAGGTTCTCGAGGGTGCTGAGAACGATTTAGTGATCATTTTTCTAATCCAAGATGGCCGCCGCACAAAATTATGTTTTCAGCAATATGGGTATCGTATCCGAGGTTCTCGAGGGTGCTGAGAACGATTTTGTGATCATTTTTCAAATCCAAGATGGCCGCCGCACAAAGTTATGACTTCAGCAATATGGATATCGTACCCGAGGTTCTCAAGGGTGCAGAGAACGATTAGGTGATCATTTTTCAAATCCAAGATGGCCGCCGCTTAAAAGTATGATAACTACATTGTGGGTATTGTATCCGAGGTTCTCGAGGGTGCTGAGAACGATTTAGTGATCATTTTTCTAATCCAAGATGGCCGCCGCACAAAATTATGTTTTCAGCAATATGGGTATCATATCCGAGGTTCTCGGGGGTGCTGAGAACGATTTTGTGATCATTTTTCAAATCCAAGATGGCCGCCGCACAAAATTATGACTTCAGCAATATGGATATCGTACCCGAGGTTCTCGAGGGTGCAGAGAACGATTAGGTGATCATTTTTCAAATCCAAGATGGCCGCCGCTTAAAAGTATGATAACTACATTATGGGTATTGTATCCGACGTTCGCGAGGGTGCAGTGAACGAGTTTGTGATCATTATTCAAATTCAAGATGGCCGCCGCTTAAAAGTATGATAACGACAGTATGGGTATCGTATCCGAGGTTCTCGAGGGTGCTGAGAACGATATTGTAATTATTTTTCAAATTCAAGAGGGCCGCCGTGCAAGATTATGATCACAAAAATATGGGTATCGTATCCGAGGTTCTCGAGAGTGCAGAGAACAATTTTGTTGATCATTTTTCAAATCCAAGATGGCCGCCGCACAAAATTATGACTTCAGCAATATGGATATCGTGCCCGAGGTTCTCGAGGGTGCAGAGAACGATTAGGTGATCATTTTTCAAATCCAAGATGGCCGCCGCTTAAAAGTATGATAACTACATTTTGGGTATCGTATCCGAGGTTCTCGAGGGTGCTGAGAACGATATTGTTATCATTTTTCAAATCCAAGAGGGCCGCCGTGCAAAATAATGATCACAAAAATATGGGTATCGTAACCGAGGTTCTCGAGAGTGCAGAGAATGATTTTGTGATCATTTTTCAAATCCCAGATAGCCGCCGCACAAAATTATGATTTCATCAATATGGATATCGTACCCGAGTTTCTCGAGGGTGCAGAGAACGATTTTGGTGATCATTTTTCTAATCCAAGATGGCCGCCGCACAAAATTATGATTTCATCAATATGGGTATCGTATCCGAGGTTCTTGAGAGTGCAGAGAATGATTTTGTGATCATTTTTCAAATCCCAGATGGCCGCCGCTCAAAAGTATGATAACTACATTATGGGTATCGTATCCGAGGTTCTTGAGGGTGCTGAGAACGATTTAGTGATCATTTTTCTAATCCAAGATGGCCGCCGCACAAAATTATGTTTTCAGCAATATGGGTATCGTATCCGAGGTTCTCGAGGGTGCTGAGAACGATTTTGTGATCATTTTTCAAATCCAAGATGGCTGCCGCACAAAATTATGACTTCAGCAATATGGATATCGTACCCGAGGTTCTCGAGGGTGCAGAGAACGATTAGGTGATCATTTTTCAAATCCAAGATGGCCGCCGCACAAAATTATGATTTTAGAAATATGGATATCGTGTCCGAGTTTCTCCAGGTTGCAGAGAACAATTCTGTGATCATTTTTTAAATCCGAGATGGCGGCCACTCAAAAGTATGATAACTAGATTATGGGTATTGTATCCGACGTTCTCGAGGGTGCAGTGAACGATTTTGTGATCATTTTTCAAATTCAAGAGGGCCGCCGTGCAAGATTATGATCACAAAAATATGGGTATCGTATCCGAGGTTCTCGAGAGTGCAGAGAACGATTTTGTGATCATTTTTCAAATCCAATATGGCCGCCGCTTAAAAGTATTATAACTACATTATGGGTATCGTGTCCGAGGTTCTAGAGGGTGCTGAGAACGATATTGTAATCTTTTTTCAAATCCAAGAGGGCCGCCGTGCAAGATTATGATCACAAAAATATGGGTATCGTATCCGAGGTTCTCGAGAGTGCAGAGAACGAATTTGTGATCATTTTTCAAATCCAAGAGGGCTGCCGCTAACAATATTGTTTTCAGCAATATGGTTATCATATCCGAGCTTCTCGAGAGTGCACAGAACGATTTTATGATCATTTTTCAAATCGAAGATGGCCGCCGCTCAAAAGCATGATAACTACATTATGGGTATCGTACCCGAGGTTCTCGAGAGTGCACAGAACGATTTTGTGGTCATTTTTCAAATCCAAGATGGCCGCCGCACAAAGTTATGACTTCAGCAATATGGATATCGTACCCGAGGTTCTCGAGGGTGCAGAGAACGATTAGGTGATCATTTTTCAAATCCAAGAAGGCCGCCGCACAAAATTATGATTTCAGCAACATGGATATCGTGTCCGAGGTTCTCGAGGGTGCATAGAACGATTTGGTGATCATTTTTCGAATCCAAGATGGCCGCCGCACAAAATTATGTTTTTAGCAATATGGGTATCGTATCCGAGGTACTCGAGCGTGCACAGAACGATTTTGTGATCATTTTTGAAATCGAAGATGGCCGCCGCTCAAAAGCATGATAACTACATTATGGGTATCGTATCCGAGGTTCTCGAGAGTGCACAGAACGATTTTGTGATCATTTTTGAAATCCAAGATGGCCGCCGCTCAAAATTATGATAACTCCATTATGGGTGTCGTATCCGAGGTTCTCGAGGGTGCAGAGAACGATTTTATGATCATTTTTCAAATCGAAGATGGCCGCCGATCAAAAGCATGATAACTACATTATGGGTATCGTATCCGAGGTTCTCGAGAGTGCTGAGAACGATTTGGTGATCATTTTTCAAATCCAAGATGGCCGCCGCACAAAATTATGATTTTAGCAATATGGATATCGTGTCCGAGTTTCTCGAGGTTGCAGAGAACAATTCTGTGATCATTTTTTGAATGCATGAGGGCTGCCGCAAACAATTATGTTATTCAGCAATATGGATATCGTGGCCGAGGTTCTCGAGGGTGCACAGAACGATTTTGTGATCATTTTTGAAATCCAAGATGGCCGCCGCTCAAAAGTATGATAACTACATTATGGGTATCGTATTCGAGGTTTTCGAGGGTGCTGAGAACGATTTAGTGATCATTTTTCTTATCCAAGATGGCCGCCGCACAAAACTATGTTTTCAGCAATATGGGTATCGTATCCGAGGTTCTCGAGGGTGCTGAGAACGATATTGAAATCATTTTTCAAATCCAAGAGGGCCGCCGTGCAAGATTATGATCACAAAAATATGGGTATCGTGTCCGATGTTCTCGAGAGTGCAGAGAATGATTTTGTGATCATTTTTCAAATCCAAGATGGCTGCCGCACAAAATTATGACTTCAGCAATATGGATATCGTACCCGAGGTTCTCGAGGGTGCAGAGAACGATTAGGTGATCATTTTTCAAATCCAAGATGGCCGCCGCACAAAACTATGATTTTAGAAATATGGATATCGTGTCCGAATTTCTCGAGGTTGCAGAGAACAATTCTGTGATCATTTTTTAAATCCGAGATGGCCGCCACTCAAAAGTATGATAACTAGATTATGGGTATTGTATCCGACGTTCTCGAGGGTGCAGTGAACGATTTTGTGATCATTTTTCAAATTCAAGATGGCCGCCGCTTAAAAGTATGATAACGACAGTATGGGTGTCGTATCCGAGGTTCTCGAGGGTGCAGAGAACGATTTTATGATCATTTTTCAAATCGAAGATGGCCGCCGATCAAAAGCATGATAACTACATTATGGGTATCGTATCCGAGGTTCTCGAGAGTGCTGAGAACGATTTTGTGATCATTTTTCAAATCCAAGATGGCCGCCGCACAAAATTATGATTTCATCAATATGGATATCGTACCCGAGGTTCTCGAGGATGCAGAGAACGATTTTGGTGATCATTTTTCAAATCCAAGATGGCCGCCGCACAAAATTATGATTTTAGCAATATGGATATCGTGCCCGAGGTTCTCGAGGGTGCAGAAAACAATTTTGGGATCAATTTTAAATCCGAGATGGCCGCCGTTTAAAATTATGATAACTACATTATGGGTATCGTATCCGAGGTTCTCGAGGGTGCTGAGAACGATATTGTAATCATTTTTCAAATCCAAGAGGGCCGCCGTGCAAGATTATGATCACAAAAATATGGGTATCGTATCCGATGTTCTCGAGGGTGCAGAGAACGATTTGGTGATCATTTTTCAAATCCAAGATGGCCGCCGCACAAAATTATGATTTTAGCAATATGGATATCGTGTACGAGTTTCTCGAGGTTGCAGAGAACAATTCTGTGATCATGTTTTGAATCCATGAGGGCTGCCGCAAACAATTATGTTTTTCAGCAATATGGATATCGTGGCCGAGGTTCTCGAGGGTGCACAGCACGATTTTGTGATCATTTTTGAAATCCAAGATGGCCGCCGCTCAAAAGTATGATAACTACATTATGGGTATCGTATCCGAGGTTCACGAGGGTGCAGAGAACAATTCTGTGATAATTTTTGGAATCCAAGAGGGCTTCCGCAAACAATATTGTTTTCAGCAATATGGTTATCATATCCGAGCTTCTCGAGAGTGCACAGAACGATTCTGTGATCATTTTTGAAATCCAAGAGGGCTGCCGCAAACAATATTGTTTTCAGCAATATGGTTATCATATCCGAGCTTCTCGAGAGTGCACAGAACGATTTTGTGATCATTTTTGAAATCCAAGATGGCCGCCGCTCAAAATTATGATAACTACATTATGGGTATCGTATCCGAGGTTCTCGAGAGTGCAAAGAACTATTTTGTGATCATTTTTGAAATCCAAGATGGCCGCCGCTCAAAATTATGATAACTCCATTATGGGTGTCGTATCCGAGGTTCTCGAGGGTGCAGAGAACGATTTTATGATCATTTTTCAAATCGAAGATGGCCGCCAATCAAAAGCATGATAACTACATTATGGATATCGTATCCGAGGTTCTCGAGAGTGCTGAGAACGATGTTGTGATCATTTTTCAAATCCAAGATGGCCGCCGCACAAAATTATGATTTCATCAATATGGATATCGTACCCGAGGTTCTCGAGGGTGCAGAGAACGATTTTGGTGATCATTTTTCAAATCCAAGATGGCCGCCGCACAAAATTATGATTTTAGCAATATGGATATCGTGCCCGTTGTTCTCGAGGGTGCAGAGAACAATTTTGGGATCAAT
Organism: Leptidea sinapis; assembly: GCF_905404315.1. Taxonomy (NCBI): domain Eukaryota; kingdom Metazoa; phylum Arthropoda; class Insecta; order Lepidoptera; family Pieridae; genus Leptidea; species Leptidea sinapis. The sequence continues at coordinate 3,635,712 of NC_066290.1, read as the reverse complement.
TTTAAATCCGAGATGGCCGCCGTTTAAAATTATGATAACTACATTATGGTTATCATATCAGAGGTTCTCGAGGATGCAGAAAACGATTTTGTGATCATTTTTCAAATCCAAGATGGCCGCCGCACAAAATTATGATTTTAGAAATATGGATATCGTGCCCGAGGTTCTCGAGGGTGCAGAAAACAATTTTGGGATCAATTTTAAATCCGAGATGGCCGCCGTTTAAAATTATGATAACTACATTATGGTTATCATATCAGAGGTTCTCGAGGATGCAGAAAACGATTTTGTGATCATTTTTCAAATCCAAGATGGCCGCCGCTTAAAAGTATGATATCTACATTATGGGTATCGTATCCGAGGTTCTCGAGGGTGCTGAGAACGATATTGTAATCATTTTTAAAATCTAAGATGGCCGCCGCACAAAATTATGATTTCATCAATATGGATATCGTACCCGAGGTTCTCGAGGATGTAGAGAACAATTTTGGTGATCATTTTTCAAATCCAAGATGGCCGCCGCACAAAATTATGATTTTAGCAATATGGATATCGTGCCCGAGGTTCTCGAGGGTGCAGAAAACAATTTTGGGATCAATTTTAAATCCGAGATGGCCGCCGTTTAAAATTATGATAACTACATTATGGTTATCGTATCAGAGGTTCTCGTGGATGCAGAAAACGATTTTGTGATCATTTTTTCTAATCAAAGATGGCCGCCGCACAAAACTATGTTTTCAGCAATATGGGTATCGTATCCGAGGTTCTCGAGGGTGCTGAGAACGATATTGTAATCATTTTTCAAATCCAAGAGGGCCGCCGTGCAAGATTATGATCACAAAAATATGGGTATCGTATCCGATGTTCTCGAGGGTGCAGAGAACGATTTGGTGATCATTTTTGAAATCCAAGATGGCCGCCGCTCAAAATTATGATAACTCCATTATGGGTGTCGTATCCGAGGTTCTCGAGGCTGCAGAGAACGATTTTATGATCATTTTTCAAATCGAAGATGGCCGCCAATCAAAAGCATGATAACTACATTATGGGTATCGTATCCGAGGTTCTTGAGAGTGCTGAGAACGATTTTGTGATCATTTTTCAAATCCAAGATGGCGGCCGCAGAAAATTATGATTTTAGCAATATGGATATCGTGTCCGAGTTTCTCGAGGTTGCAGCGAACAATTCTGTGATCATTTTTTGAATCCATGAGGGCTGCCGCAAACAATTATGTTTTTCAGCAATATGGATATCGTGGCCGAGGTTCTCGAGGGTGCACAGAACGATTTTGTGATCATTTTTGAAATCCAAGATGGCCGCCGCTCAAAAGTATGATAACTACATTATGGGTATCGTATCCGAGGTTCACGAGGGTGCAGAGAACAATTCTGTGATAATTTTTGGAATCCAAGAGGGCTGCCGCAAACAATATTGTTTTCAGCAATATGGTTATCATATCCGAGCTTCTCGAGAGTGCACAGAACGATTCTGTGATCATTTTTGAAATCCAAGAGGGCTGCCGCAAACAATATTGTTTTCAGCAATATGGTTATCATATCCGAGCTTCTCGAGAGTACACAGAACGATTTTGTGATCATTTTTGAAATCCAAGATGGCCGCCGCTCAAAATTATGATAACTACATTATGGGTATCGTATCCGAGGTTCTCGAGAGTGCAAAGAACGATTTTGTGATCATTTTTGAAATCCAAGATGGCCGCCGCTCAAAATTATGATAACTCCATTATGGGTGTCGTATCCGAGGTTCTCGAGGGTGCAGAGAACGATTTTATGATCATTTTTCAAATCGAAGATGGCCGCCAATCAAAAGCATGATAACTACATTATGGGTATCGTATCCAAGGTTCTCGAGAGTGCTGAGAACGATTTTGTGATCATTTTTCAAATCCAAGATGGCCGCCGCACAAAATTATGATTTCATCAATATGGATATCGTACCCGAGGTTCTCGAGGCTGCAGAGAACGATTTTGGTGATCATTTTTCAAATCCAAGATGGCAGCCGCACAAAATTATGATTTTAGCAATATGGATATCGTGCCCGAGGTTCTCGAGGGTCTAGAAAACAATTTTGGGATCAATTTTAAATCCGAGATGGCCGCCGGTTCAAATTATGATAACTACATTATGGTTATCGTATCAGAGGTTCTCGAGGATGCAGAAAACGATTTTGTGATCATTTTTCAAATCCAAGATGGCCGCCACACAAAATTATGATTTTAGAAATATGGATATTGTGCCCGAGGTTCTCGAGGGTGCAGAAAACAATTTTGGGATCAATTTTAAATCCGAGATGGCCGCCGTTTAAAATTATGATAACTACATTATGGTTATCGTATCAGAGGTTCTCGAGGATGCAGAAAACGATTTTGTGATCATTTTTCAAATCCAAGATGGCCGCCGCTTAAAAGTATGATAACTACATTATGGGTATCGTATCCGAGGTTCACGAGGGTGCAGAGAACAATTCTGTGATAATTTTTGGAATCCAAGAGGGCTGCCGCAAACAATATTGTTTTCAGCAATATGGTTATCATATCCGAGCTTCTCGAGAGTGCACAGAACGATTCTGTGATCATTTTTGAAATCCAAGAGGGCTGCCGCAAACAATATTGTTTTCAGCAATATGGTTATCATATCCGAGCTTCTCGAGAGTGCACAGAACGATTTTGTGATCATTTTTGAAATCCAAGATGGCCGCCGCTCAAAATTATGATAACTACATTATGGGTATCGTATCCGAGGTTCTCGAGGGTGCAGAGAACGATTTTATGATCATTTTTCAAATCGAAGATGGCCGCCAATCAAAAGCATGATAACTACATAATGGGTATCGTATCCAAGGTTCTCGAGAGTGCTGAGAACGATTTTGTGATCATTTTTCAAATCCAAGATGGCCGCCGCACAAAATTATGATTTCATCAATATGGATATCGTACCCGAGGTTCTCGAGGCTGCAGAGAACGATTTTGGTGATCATTTTTCAAAAACAAGATGGCAGCCGCACAAAATTATGATTTTAGCAATATGGATATCGTGCCCGAGGTTCTCGAGGGTCTAGAAAACAATTTTGGGATCAATTTTAAATCCGAGATGGCCGCCGGTTCAAATTATGATAACTACATTATGGTTATCGTATCAGAGGTTCTCGAGGATGCAGAAAACGATTTTGTGATCATTTTTCAAATCCAAGATGGCCGCCGCACAAAATTATGATTTCATCAATATGGATATCGTACCCGAGGTTCTCGAGGCTGCAGAGAACGATTTTGGTGATCATTTTTCAAAAACAAGATGGCAGCCGCACAAAATTATGATTTTAGCAATATGGATATCGTGCCCGAGGTTCTCGAGGGTCTAGAAAACAATTTTGGGATCAATTTTAAATCCGAGATGGCCGCCGGTTCAAATTATGATAACTACATTATGGTTATCGTATCAGAGGTTCTCGAGGATGCAGAAAACGATTTTGTGATCATTTTTCAAATCCAAGATGGCCGCCGCACAAAATTATGATTTTAGAAATATGGATATTGTGCCCGAGGTTCTCGAGGGTGCAGAAAACAATTTTGGGATCAATTTTAAATCCGAGATGGCCGCCGTTTAAAATTATGATAACTACATTATGGTTATCGTATCAGAGGTTCTCGAGGATGCAGAAAACGATTTTGTGATCATTTTTCAAATCCAAGATGGCCGCCGCTTAAAAGTATGATAACTACATTATGGGTATCGTATCCGAGGTTCTCGAGGGTGCTGAGAACGATATTGTAATCATTTTTAAAATCCAAGAGGGCCGCCGTGCAAGATTATGATCACAAAAATATGGGTATCGTATCCGAGGTTCTCGAGAGTGCAGAGAATGATTTTGTGATCATTTTTCAAATCAATGATGGCCGCCGCTCAAAAGTATGATAACTACATTATGGGTATCGTATCCGAGGTTCTCAAGGGTGCTGAGAACGATTTAGTGATCATTTTTCTTATCCAAGATGGCCGCCGCACAAAACTATGTTTTCAGCAATATGGGTATCGTATCCGAGGTTCTCGAGGGTGCTGAGAACGATATTGAAATCATTTTTCAAATCCAAGATGGCCGCCGCTTAAAAGTATGATAACTACATTATGGGTATCGTATCCGAGGTTCTCGAGGGTGCTGAGAACGATATTGTAATCATTTTTAAAATCCAAGAGGGCCGCCGTGCAAGATTATGATCACAAAAATATGGGTATCGTATCCGAGGTTCTCGAGAGTGCAGAGAATGATTTTGTGATCATTTTTCAAATCCATGATGGCCGCCGCTCAAAAGTATGATAACTACATTATGGGTATCGTATCCGAGGTTCTCAAGGGTGCTGAGAACGATTTAGTGATCATTTTTCTTATCCAAGATGGCCGCCGCACAAAACTATGTTTTCAGCAATATGGTTATCGTATCAGAGGTTCTCGAGGATGCAGAAAACGATTTTGTGATCATTTTTCAAATCCAAGATGGCCGCCGCACAAAATTATGATTTTAGAAATATGGATATTGTGCCCGAGGTTCTCGAGGGTGCAGAAAACAATTTTGGGATCAATTTTAAATCCGAGATGGCCGCCGTTTAAAATTATGATAACTACATTATGGTTATCGTATCAGAGGTTCTCGAGGATGAAGAAAACGATTTTGTGATCATTTTTCTAATCAAAGATGGCCGCCGCACAAAACTATGTTTTCAGCAATATGGGTATCGTATCCGAGGTTCTCGAGGGTGCTGAGAACGATATTGTAATCATTTTTCAAATCCAAGAGGGCCGCCGTGCAAGATTATGATCACAAAAATATGGGTATCGTATCCGAGGTTCTCGAGAGTGTAGAGAATGATTTTGTGATCATTTTTCAAATCCATGATGGCCGCCGCTCAAAAGTATGATAACTACATTATGGGTATCGTATTCGAGGTTCTCGAGGGTGCTGAGAACGATTTAGTGATCATTTTTCTTATCCAAGATGGCCGCCGCACAAAACTATGTTTTCAGCAATATGGGTATCGTATCCGAGGTTCTCGAGGGTGCTGAGAACGATATTGAAATCATTTTTCAAATCCAAGAGGGCCGCCGTGCAAGATTATGATCACAAAAATATGGGTATCGTATCCGATGTTCTCGAGAGTGCAGAGAATGATTTTGTGATCATTTTTCAAATCCAAGATGGCCGCCGCACAAAATTATGATTTTAGCAATATGGATATCGTGTCCGAGTTTCTCGAGGTTGCAGAGATCAATTCTGTGATCATGTTTTGAATCCATGAGGGCTGCCGCAAACAATTATGTTTTTCAGCAATATGGATATCGTGGCCGAGGTTCTCGAGGGTGCACAGAACGATTTTGTGATCATTTTTGAAATCCAAGATGGCCGCCGCTCAAAAGTATGATAACTACATTATGGGTATCGTATCCGAGGTTCACGAGGGTGCAGAGAACAATTCTGTGATAATTTTTGGAATCCAAGAGGGCTGCCGCAAACAATATTGTTTTCAGCAATATGGTTATCATATCCGAGCTTCTCGAGAGTGCACAGAACGATTCTGTGATCATTTTTGAAATCCAAGAGGGCTGCCGCAAACAATATTGTTTTCAGCAATATGGTTATCATATCCGAGCTTCTCGAGAGTGCACAGAACGATTTTGTGATCATTTTTGAAATCCAAGATGGCCGCCGCTCAAAATTATGATAACTACTTTATGGGTATCGTATCCGAGGTTCTCGAGTGTGCACAGAACGATTTTGTGATCATTTTTGAAATCCAAGATGGCCGCCGCTCAAAATTATGATAACTCCATTATGGGTGTCGTATCCGAGGTTCTCGAGGGTGCAGAGAACGATTTTATGATCATTTTTCAAATCGAAGATGGCCGCCGATCAAAAGCATGATAACTACATTATGGGTATCGTATCCGAGGTTCTCGAGAGTGCTGAGAACGATTTTGTGATCATTTTTCAAATCCAAGATGGCCGCCGCACAAAATTATGATTTCATCAATATGGATATCGTACCCGAGGTTCTCGAGGGTGCAGAGAACGATTTTGGTGATCATTTTTCAAATCCAAGATGGCAGCCGCACAAAATTATGATTTTAGCAATATGGATATCGTGCCCGAGGTTCTCGAGGGTCTAGAAAACAATTTTGGGATCAATTTTAAATCCGAGATGGCCGCCGTTTCAAATTATGATAACTACATTATGGTTATCGTATCAGAGGTTCTCGAGGATGCAGAAAACGATTTTGTGATCATTTTTCAAATCCAAGATGGCCGCCGCACAAAATTATGATTTTAGAAATATGGATATTGTGCCCGAGGTTCTCGAGGGTGCAGAAAACAATTTTGGGATCAATTTTAAATCCGAGATGGCCGCCGTTTAAAATTATGATAACTACATTATGGTTATCGTATCAGAGGTTCTCGAGGATGAAGAAAACGATTTTGTGATCATTTTTCTAATCAAAGATGGCCGCCGCACAAAACTATGTTTTCAGCAATATGGGTATCGTATCCGAGGTTCTCGAGGGTGCTGAGAACGATATTGTAATCATTTTTCAAATCCAAGAGGGCCGCCGTGCAAGATTATGATCACAAAAATATGGGTATCGTATCCGAGGTTCTCGAGAGTGTAGAGAATGATTTTGTGATCATTTTTCAAATCCATGATGGCCGCCGCTCAAAAGTATGATAACTACATTATGGGTATCGTATTCGAGGTTCTCGAGGGTGCTGAGAACGATTTAGTGATCATTTTTCTTATCCAAGATGGCCGCCGCACAAAACTATGTTTTCAGCAATATGGGTATCGTATCCGAGGTTCTCGAGGGTGCTGAGAACGATATTGAAATCATTTTTCAAATCCAAGAGGGCCGCCGTGCAAGATTATGATCACAAAAATATGGGTATCGTATCCGATGTTCTCGAGAGTGCAGAGAATGATTTTGTGATCATTTTTCAAATCCAAGATGGCTGCCGCACAAAATTATGACTTCAGCAATATGGATATCGTACCCGAGGTTCTCGAGGGTGCAGAGAACGATTAGGTGATCATTTTTCAAATCCAAGATGGCCGCCGCACAAAATTATGATTTTAGAAATATGGATATCGTGTCCGAGTTTCTCGAGGTTGCAGAGAACAATTCTGTGATCATTTTTTAAATCCGAGATGGCCGCCACTCAAAAGTATGATAACTAGATTATGGGTATAGTATCCGACGTTCTCGAGGGTGCAGTGAACGATTTTGTGATCATTTTTCAAATTCAAGATGGCCGCCGCTTAAAAGTATGATAACGACAGTATGGGTGTCGTATCCGAGGTTCTCGAGGGTGCAGAGAACGATTTTATGATCATTTTTCAAATCGAAGATGGCCGCCGATCAAAAGCATGATAACTACATTATGGGTATCGTATCCGAGGTTCTCGAGAGTGCTGAGAACGATTTTGTGATCATTTTTCAAATCCAAGATGGCCGCCGCACAAAATTATGATTTCATCAATATGGATATCGTACCCGAGGTTCTCGAGGATGCAGAGAACGATTTTGGTGATCATTTTTCAAATCCAAGATGGCCGCCGCACAAAATTATGATTTTAGCAATATGGATATCGTGCCCGAGGTTCTCGAGGGTGCAGAAAACAATTTTGGGATCAATTTTAAATCCGAGATGGCCGCCTTTTAAAATTATGATAACTACATTATGGGTATCGTATCCGAGGTTCTCGAGGGTGCTGAGAACGATATTGTAATCATTTTTCAAATCCAAGAGGGCCGCCGTGCAAGATTATGATCACAAAAATATGGGTATCGTATCCGATGTTCTCGAGGGTGCAGAGAACGATTTGGTGATCATTTTTCAAATCCAAGATGGCCGCCGCACAAAATTATGATTTTAGCAATATGGATATCGTGTACGAGTTTCTCGAGGTTGCAGAGAACAATTCTGTGATCATGTTTTGAATCCATGAGGGCTGCCGCAAACAATTATGTTTTTCAGCAATATGGATATCGTGGCCGAGGTTCTCGAGGGTGCACAGAACGATTTTGTGATCATTTTTGAAATCCAAGATGGCCGCCGCTCAAAAGTATGATAACTACATTATGGGTATCGTATCCGAGGTTCACGAGGGTGCAGAGAACAATTCTGTGATAATTTTTGGAATCCAAAAGGGCTGCCGCAAACAATATTGTTTTCAGCAATATGGTTATCATATCCGAGCTTCTCGAGAGTGCACAGAACGATTCTGTGATCATTTTTGAAATCCAAGAGGGCTGCCGCAAACAATATTGTTTTCAGCAATATGGTTATCATATCCGAGCTTCTCGAGAGTGCACAGAACGATTTTGTGATCATTTTTGAAATCCAAGATGGCCGCCGCTCAAAATTATGATAACTACTTTATGGGTATCGTATCCGAGGTTCTCGAGTGTGCACAGAACGATTTTGTGATCATTTTTGAAATCCAAGATGGCCGCCGCTCAAAATTATGATAACTCCATTATGGGTGTCGTATCCGAGGTTCTCGAGGGTGCAGAGAACGATTTTATGATCATTTTTCAAATCGAAGATGGCCGCCGATCAAAAGCATGATAACTACATTATGGGTATCGTATCCGAGGTTCTCGAGAGTGCTGAGAACGATTTTGTGATCATTTTTCAAATCCAAGATGGCCGCCGCAAAATTATGATTTTAGCAATATGGATATCGTGCCCGAGGTTCTCGAGGGTGCAGAAAACAATTTTGGGATCAATTTTAAATCCGAGATGGCCGCCGTTTAAAATTATGATAACTACATTATGGTTATCGTATCAGAGGTTCTCGAGGATGCAGAAAACGATTTTGTGATCATTTTTCAAATCCAAGATGGCCGCCGCTTAAAAGTATGATAACTACATTATGGGTATCGTATCCGAGGTTCTCGAGGGTGCTGAGAACGATATTGTTATCATTTTTAAAATCCAAGAGGGCCGCCGTGCAAGATTATGATCACAAAAATATGGGTATCGTATCCGAGGTTCTCGAGAGTGCAGAGAATGATTTTGTGATCATTTTTCAAATCCATGATGGCCGCCGCTCAAAAGTATGATAACTACATTATGGGTATCGTATCCTAGGTTCTCGAGGGTGCTGAGAACGATTTAGTGATCATTTTTCTAATCCAAGATGGCCGCCGCACAAAACTATGTTTTCAGCAATATGGGTATCGTATCCGAGGTCCTCGAGGGTGCTCAGAACGATATTGTAATCATTTTTCAAATCCAAGAGGGCCGCCGTGCAAGATTATGATCACAAAAATGTGGGTATCGTATCCGATGTTCTCGAGGGTACTGAGAACGATATTGTTATCATTTTTAAAATCCAAGAGGGCCGCCGTGCAAGATTATGATCACAAAAATATGGGTATCGTATCCGAGGTTCTCGAGAGTGCAGAGAATGATTTTGTGATCATTTTTCAAATCCATGATGGCCGCCGCTCAAAAGTATGATAACTACATTAAGGGTATCGTATCCGAGGTTCTCGAGGGTGCTGAGAACGATTTAGTGATCATTTTTCTAATCCAAGATGGCCGCCGCACAAAACTATGTTTTCAGCAATATGGGTATCGTATCCGAGGTCCTCGAGGGTGCTGAGGACGATATTGTAACCATTTTTCAAATCCAAGAGGGCCGCCGTGCAAGATTATGATCACAAAAATGTGGGTATCGTATCCGATGTTCTCGAGAGTGCAGAGAATGATTTTGTGATCATTTTTCAAATCCAAGATGGCCGCCGCTCAAAAGTATGATAACTACATTATGGGTATCGTATCCGAGGTTCTCGAGGGTGCTGAGAACGATTTAGTGATCATTTTTCTAATCCAAGATGGCTGCCGCACAAAACTATGTTTTCAGCAATATGGGTATCGTATCCGAGGTTCTCGAGGGTGCTGAGAACGATTTTGTGATCATTTTTCAAATCCAAGATGGCCACCGCACAAAATTATGACTTCAGCAATATGGATATCGTGTCCGAGTTTCTCGAGGTTGCAGAGAACAATTCTGTGATCATTTTTTAATCCATGAGGGCTGCCGCAAACAATTATGTTTTTCAGCAATATGAATATCGTGGCCGAGGTTCTCGAGGGTGCACAGAACGATTTTGTGATCATTTTTGAAATCCAAGATGGCCGCCGCTCAAAAGTATGATAACTACATTATGGGTATCGTATCCGAGGTTCACGAGGGTGCAGAGAACAATTCTGTGATAATTTTTGGAATCCAAGAGGGCTGCCGCAAACAATATTGTTTTCAGCAATATGGTTATCATATCCGAGCATCTCGAGAGTGCACAGAACGATTCTGTGATCATTTTTGAAATCCAAGAGGGCTGCCGCAAACAATATTGTTTTCAGCAATATGGTTATCATATCCGAGCTTCTCGAGAGTGCACAGAACGATTTTGTGATCATTTTTGAAATCCAAGATGGCCGCCGCTCAAAATTATGATAACTACATTATGGGTATCGTATCCGAGGTTCTCGAGAGTGCAAAGAACGATTTTGTGATCATTTTTGAAATCCAAGATGGCCGCCGCTCAAAATTATGATAACTCCATTATGGGTGTCGTATCCGAGGTTCTCGAGGGTGCAGAGAACGATTTTATGATCATTTTTCAAATCGAAGATGGCCGCCAATCAAAAGCATGATAACTACATTATGGGTATCGTATCCGAGGTTCTCGAGAGTGCTGAGAACGATTTTGTGATCATTTTTCAAATCCAAGATGGCCGCCGCACAAAATTATGATTTCATCAATATGGATATCGTACCCGAGGTTCTCGAGGGTGCAGAGAACGATTTTGGTGATCATTTTTCAAATCCAAGATGGCCGCCGCACAAAATTATGATTTTAGCAATATGGATATCGTGCCCGTGGTTCTCGAGGGTGCAGAAAACAATTTTGGGATCAATTTTAAATCCGAGATGGCCGCCGTTTCAAATTATGATAACTACATTATGGTTATCGTATCAGAGGTTCTCGAGGATGCAGAAAACGATTTTGTGATCATTTTTCAAATCCAAGATGGCCGCCGCACAAAATTATGATTTTAGAAATATAGATATCGTGCCCGAGGTTCTCGAGGGTGCAGAAAACAATTTTGGGATCAATTTTAAATCCGAGATGGCCGCCGTTTAAAATTATGATAACTACATTATGGTTATCGTATCAGAGGTTCTCGAGGATGCAGAAAACGATTTTGTGATCATTTTTCAAATCCAAGATGGCCGCCGCTTAAAAGTATGATAACTACATTATGGGTATCGTATCCGAGGTTCTCGAGGGTGCTGAGAACGATATTGTAATCATTTTTAAAATCCAAGATGGCCGCCGCACAAAATTATGATTTCATTAATATGGATATCGTACCAGAGGTTCTCGAGGGTGCAGAGAACGATTTTGGTGATCATTTTTCAAATCCAAGATGGCCGCCGCACAAAATTATGATTTTAATAATATGGATATCGTTCCCGAGGTTCTCGAGGGTGCAGAAAACAATTTTGGGATCAATTTTAAATCCGAGATGGCCGCCGTTTAAAATTATGATAACTACATTATGGTTATCGTATCAGAGGTTCTCGAGGATGCAGAAAACGATTTTGTGATCATTTTTCAAATCCAAGATGGCCGCCGCTTAAAAGTATGATAACTACATTATGGGTATCGTATCCGAGGTTCTCGAGGGTGCTGAGAACGATATTGTAATCATTTTTCAAATCCAAGAGGGCCGCCGTGCAATATTATGGTCACAAAAATATGGGTATCGTATCCGAGATTCTCGAGAGTGCAGAGAATGATTTTGTGATCATTTTTCAAATCCAAGATGGCCGCCGCACAAAAGTATGATTACTACATTATGGGTATCGTATCCGAGGTTCTCGAGGGTGCTGAGAACAATTTAGTAATCATTTTTCTAATCCAAGATGGCCGCCGCACAAAACTATGTTTTCAGCAATATGGGTATCGTATCCGAGGTTCTCGAGGGTGCTGAGAACGATTTTGTGATCACTTTTCAAATCCAAGATGGCCGCCACACAAAATTATGACTTCAGCAATATGGATATTGTACCCGAGCTTCTCGAGGGTGCAGAGAACGATTTGGTGATCATTTTTCAAATCCAAGATGGCCGCCGCACAAAATTATGATTTTAACAATATGGATATCGTGTCCGAGCTTCTCGAGGTTGCAGAGAACAATTCTGTGATCATTTTTTAAATCCATGAGGGCTGCCGTAAACAATTATGTTTTTCAGCAATATGGATATCGTGGCCGAGGTTCTCGAGGGTGCACAGAACGATTTTGTGATCATTTTTGAAATCCAAGATGGCCGCCGCTCAAAAGTATGATAACTACATTATGGGTATCGTATCCGAGTTTCAAGAGGGTGCAGAGAACAATTCTGTGATAATTTTTGGAATCCAAGAGGGCTGTCGCAAACAATATTGTTTTCAGCAATATGGTTATCATATCCGAGCTTCTCGAGAGTGCACAGAACGATTTTATGATCATTTTTCAAATCGAAGATGGCCGCCGCTCAAAAGCATGATAACTACATTATGGGTATCGTATCCGAGGTTCTCGAGGGTGCTGAGAACGATTTTGTGATCATTTTTCAAATCCAAGATGGCCGCCGCACAAAATTATGATTTTAGCAATATGGGTATCGTATCCGAGGTACTCGAGCGTGCACAGAACGATTTTGTGATCATTTTTGAAATCCAAGATGGCCGCCGCTCAAAATTATGATTTCAGCAACATGGATTTCGTGTCCAAGATTCTCGAGGGTGCAAAGAACGATTTGGTGATCATTTTTCAAATCCATGATGGCCGCCGCACAAAATTTTGATTTTAGCAATATGGATATCGTGTCCGAGGTTCTCGAGGGTGCAGAGAACGATTTGGTGATCAATTTTCGAATCCGAGATGGCCGCCGCACAGAATTATGATTTCAGCAATATGGATATCGTACCCGAGGTTCCCGAGGGTGCAGAGAAAAATTCTGTAATCATTTTTTAAATCCAAGAGGGGTGCCGCAAACAATTATGTTTTCAGCAATATGGATATCGTGGCCGAGGTTCTCGATGGTGCAGAAAACAATTTTGGGATCATTTTTAAATCCGAGATGGCCGCCGCACAAAATTATGATTTCAGCAATATGGATATCGTATCCGAGTTTCTTGAGGGTGCAGAGAACGGTTTTGTGATCATTTTTCAAATCCAAGATGGCTGCCGCACAAAATAATGATTTCAGCAATATGGTTATCGTGTCCGAGATTCTCGAGGGTGCAGAGAACGATTTGGTGATCATTTTTCAAATCCAAAATGGCCGCCGCACAAAATTATGATTTCAGCAATATGGATATCGTGTCCGAGATTCTCGAGGGTGCAGAGAATGATTTGGTGATCATTTTTCAAATCCAAGATGGCCGCCGCTCAAAAGTATGATAACTACATTATGGGTATCGTATCCGAGGTTCTCGAGGGTGCTGAGAACGATTTTGTGATCTTTTTCAAATCCAAGAGGGCCGCCGTGCAAGATTATGATAACTACATTATGGTTATCGTATCCGAGGTTCTCAAGAGTGCAGAGAACGATTTTCATATCATTTTTCAAATCAAAGATGGCCGCCGCTCAAAAGTATGATAACTACATTATGGGTATCGTACCCGAGGTTCTCGAGGGTGCAGAGAACGATTTTGTGATCATTTTTGAAATCCAAGATAGCCGCTGCTCAAAATTATGAAAACTACAATATGGGTATCGTATCCGAAGTTCTCTTGGGTGCAGAGAACAATTTTGTGATCATTTTTCAAATCCAAGATGGCCGCGGCTCAAAAGTATGATAACTACATTATGGGTATCTTATCAGAGGTTCTCGAGGGTGCTGAGAATGATTTTGTGATCATTTTTCAAATCCAAGATGGCTGCCGCACAAAATTATGATTTCAGCAATATGGATATCGTGTCCGAGATTCTCGAGTGTGCAGAGAACGATTTGGTGATCATTTTTCAAATCCAACATGACCGCCGCAAAAAATTATGATTTTAGCAAGATGGATATCGTTTCCGAGGTTCTCGAGGGTGCATAGAACTATTCTGTGATCATTTTTGAAATCCAAGAGGGCTGCCGCTCAAAATTATGATTTCAGCAATATGGATATCGTGTCCGAGGTTCTCGAGGGTGCAGAAAATAGTTTTGGAATCATTTTTAAATCCGAGATGGCCCCCGTGCAAGATTATGATCATAAAAATATGGGTATCGTATCCGAGGTTCTCGAGAGTGCACAGAACGATTTTGTGATCATTTTTGAAATCCAAGATCGGCCGCCGCTCAAAATTATGATTTCAGCAATATGGATAACGTGTCCGAGATTCTTGAGGTTGCAGAGAACGATTTGGTGATCATTTTTCAAATCCAAGATGGCCGCCGCACAAAATTATGATTTCAGCAATATGGATATCGTGTCCAAGATTCTCGAGGGTGCAGAGAATGATTTGGTGATCATTTTTCAAATCCAAGATGGCCGGCGCTCAAAAGTATGATAACTACATTATGGCTATCGTATCCGAGGTTCTCGAGGGTGCTGAGAACGATTTTGTGATCATTTTTCAAATCCAAGAGGGCCGCCGTGCAAGATTTTGATAACTACATTATGGGTATCGTATCCGAGGTTCTCAAGAGTGCAGAGAACGATTTTCTTATCATTTTTCAAATCAAAGATGGCCGCCGCTCAAAAGTATGATTACTACATTATGGGTATCGTACCCGAGGTTCTCGAGGGTGCAGAGAACGATTTTGTGATCATTTTTGAAATGCAAGATAGCCGCTGCTCAAAATTATGATAACTACAATATGGGTATCGTATCCGAGGTTCTCTTGGGTGCAGAGAACAATTTTGTGATCATTTTTCAAATCCAAGATGGCCGCGGCTCAAAAGTATGATAACTACATTATGGGTATCTTATCAGAGGTTCTCGAGTGTGCTGAGAACGATTTTGTGATCATTTTTCAAATCCAAGATGGCTGCCGCACAAAATTATGATTTCAGCAATATGGATATCGTGTCCGAGATTCTCGAGTGTGCAGAGAACGGTTTTGTGATCATTTTTCAAATCCAAGATGGCTGCCGCACAAAATAATGATTTCAGCAATATGGTTATCGTGTCCGAGATTCTCGAGGGTGCAGAGAACGATTTGGTGATCATTTTTCAAATCCAAGATGGTCGCCGCACAAAATTATGATTTCAGCAATATGGATATCGTGTCCGAGATTCTCGAGGGTGCAGAGAATGATTTGGTGATCATTTTTCAAATCCAAGATGGCCGCCGCTCAAAAGTTAGATAACTACATTATGGGTATCGTATCCGAGGTTCTCGAGGGTGCTGAGAACGATTTTGTGATCTTTTTCAAATCCAAGAGGGCCGCCGTGCAAGATTATGATAACTACATTATGGGTATCGTATCCGAGGTTCTCAAGAGTGCAGAGAACGATTTTCTAATCATTTTTCAAATCAAAGATGGCCGCTGCTCAAAAGTATGATAACTACATTATGGGTATCGTACCCGAGGTTCTCGAGGGTGCAGAGAACGATTTTGTGATCATTTTTGAAATCCAAGATAGCCGCTGCTCAAAATTATGACTTCAGCAATATGGATATTGTACCCGAGGTTCTCGAGGGTGCAGAGAACGATTTGGTGATCATTTTTCAAATCCAAGATGGCCGCCGCACAAAATTATGATTTTAGCAATATGGATATCGTGTCCGAGTTTCTCGAGGTTGCAGAGAACAATTCTGTGATCATTTTTTAAATCCATGAGGGCTGCCGCAAACAATTATGTTTTTCAGCAATATGGATATCGTGGCCGAGGTTCTCGAGGGTGCACAGAACGATTTTGTGATCATTTTTGAAATCCAAGATGGCCGCAGCTCAAAAGTATGATAACTACATTATGGGTATCGTATCCGAGGTTCACGAGGGTGCAGAGAACAATTCTGTAATAATTTTTGGAATCCAAGAGGGCTGCCGCAAACAATATTGTTTTCAGCAATATTGTTATCATATCCGAGCTTCTCGAGAGTGCACAGAACGATTCTGTGATCATTTTTGAAATTCAAGAGGGCTGCCGCAAACAATATTGTTTTCAGCAATATGGTTATCATATCCGAGCTTCTCGAGAGTGCACAGAACGATTTTGTGATCATTTTTAAAATCCAAGATGGCCGCCGCTCAAAATTATGATAACTCCATTATGGGTGTCGTATCCGAGGTTCTCGAGTGTGCAGAGAACGATTTTATGATCATTTTTCAAATCGAAGATGGCCGCCGCTCAAAAGCATGATAACTTCATTATGGGTATCGTATCCGAGGTTCTCGAGGGTGCTGAGAACGATTTTGTGATCATTTTTCAAATCCAAGATGGCCGCCGCACAAAATTATGATTTTAGCAATATGGATATCGTGTTTGAGGTTCTCGAGGGTGCAGAGAACATTTTTGTGATAATTTTTGAAATTCAAGAGGGGTGCCGCAAACAATTATGTTTTCAGAAATATGGATATCGTATCCGAGGTTCTCGAGGGTTAGAAAACAATTCTGTGATCATTTTTGAAATCCAAGAGGGCTGCCGCAAACAATTATGATAACTACAATATGGATATCGTGTCCAAGGTTCTCGAGGGTGCAGAAAACAATTTTGGGATAATTTTGAAATTCGAGATGGCCGCCGCTCAAAAGTATGATAGCTTGATTATGGGTATCGTATCCGAGGTTCTTGAGGGTGCAGAGAACGGTTTTGTGATCATTTTTCAAATCCAAGATGGCTGCCGCACAAAATAATGATTTCAGCAATATGGATATCGTGTCCGAGATTCTCGAGGGTGCAGAGAAAGATTTGGTGATCATTTTTCAAATCCAAGATGGCCGCCGCACAAAATTATGATTTCAGCAATATGGATATCGTGTCCGAGATTCTCGAGGGTGCAGAGAATGATTTGGTGATCATTTTTCAAATCCAAGATGGCCGCCGCTCAAAAGTATGATAACTACATTATGGCTATCGTATCCGAGGTTCTCGAGGGTGCTGAGAACGATTTTGTGATCATTTTTCAAATCCAAGAGGGCCGCCGTGCAAGATTATGATAACTACATTATGGGTTTCGTATCCGAGGTTCTCAAGAGTGCAGAGAACGATTTTCTTATCATTTTTCAAATCAAAGATGGCCGCCGCTCAAAAGTATGATTACTACATTATGGGTATCGTACCCGAGGTTCTCGAGGGTGCAGAGAACGATTTTGTGATCATTTTTGAAATCCAAGATAGCCGCTGCTCAAAATTATGATAACTATAATATGGGTATCGTATCCGAGGTTCTCTTGGGTGCAGAGAACAATTTTGTGATCATTTTTCAAATCCAAGATGGCCGCGGTTCAAAAGTATGATAACTACATTATGGGTATCTTATCAGAGGTTCTCGAGGGTGCTGAGAACGATTTTGTGATCATTTTTCAAATCCAAGATGGCTGCCGCACAAAATTATGATTTCAGCAATATGGATATCGTGTCCGAGATTCTCGAGTGTGCAGAGAACTGTTTTGTGATCATTTTTCAAATCCAAGATGGCTGCCGCACAAAATAATGATTTCAGCAATATGGTTATCGTGTCCGAGATTCTCGAGGGTGCAGAGAACGATTTGGTGATCATTTTTCAAATCCAAGATGGCCGCCGCACAAAATTATGATTTCAGCAATATGGATATCGTGTCCGAGATTCTCGAGGGTGCAGAAAATGATTTGGTGATCATTTTTCAAATCCAAGATGGCCGCCGCTCAAAAGTATGATAACTACATTATGGGTATCGTATCCGAGGTTCACGAGGGTGCAGACAACAATTCTGTAATAATTTTTGGAATCCAAGAGGGCTGCCGCAAACAATATTGTTTTCAGCAATATTGTTATCATATCCGAGCTTCTCGAGAGTGCACAGAACGATTCTGTGATCATTTTTGAAATTCAAGAGGGCTGCCGCAAACAATATTGTTTTCAGCAATATGGTTATCGTGTCCGAGATTCTCGAGGGTGCAGAGAACGATTTGGTGATCATTTTTCAAATCCAAGATGGCCGCCGCACAAAATTATGATTTCAGCAATATGGATATCGTGTCCGAGATTCTCGAGGGTGCAGAGAATGATTTGGTGATCATTTTTCAAATCCAAGATGGCCGCCGCTCAAAAGTAAGATAACTACATTATGGGTATCGTATCCGAGGTTCTCGAGGGTGCTGAGAACGATTTTGTGATCTTTTTCAAATCCAAGAGGGCCGCCGTGCAAGATTATGATAACTACATTATGGGTATCGTATCCGAGGTTCTCAAGAGTGCAGAGAACGATTTTCTAATCATTTTTCAAATCAAAGATGGCCGCCGCTCAAAAGTATGATAACTACATTATGGGTATCGTACCCGAGGTTCTCGAGGGTGCAGAGAACGATTTTGTGATCATTTTTGAAATCCAAGATAGCCGCTGCTCAAAATTATGATAACTACAATATGGGTATCGTATCTGAGGTTCTCTTGGGTGCAGAGAACAATTTTGTGATCATTTTTCAAATCCAAGATGGCCGTGGCTCAAAAGTATGATAACTACATTATGGGTATCTTATCAGAGGTTCTCGAGGGTGCTGAGAACGATTTTGTGATCATTTTTCAAATCCAAGATGGCTGCCGCACAAAATTATGATTTCAGCAATATGGATATCGTGTCCGAGATTCTCGAGTGTGCAGAGAACGGTTTTGTGATCATTTTTCAAATCCAAGATGGCTGCCGCACAAAATAATGATTTCAGCAATATGGTTATCGTGTCCGAGATTCTCGAGGATGCAGAGAACGATTTGGTGATCATTTTTCAAATCCAAGATGGCCGCCGCACAAAATTATGATTTCAGCAATATGGATATCGTGTCCGAGATTCTCGAGGGTGCAGAGAATGATTTGGTGATCATTTTTCAAATCCAAGATGGCCGCCGCTCAAAAGTTAGATAACTGCATTATGGGTATCGTATCCGAGGTTCTCGAGGGTGCTGAGAACGATTTTGTGATCTTTTTCAAATCCAAGAGGGCCGCCGTGCAAGATTATGATAACTACATTATGGGTATCGTATCCGAGGTTCTCAAGAGTGCAGAGAACGATTTTCTAATCATTTTTCAAATCAAAGATGGCCGCCGCTCAAAAGTATGATAACTACATTATGGGTATCGTACCCGAGGTTCTCGAGGGTGCAGAGAGTGATTTTGTGATCATTTTTGAAATCCAAGATAGCCGCTGCTCAAAATTATGACTTCAGCAATATGGATATTGTACCCGAGGTTCTCGAGGGTGCAGAGATTGATTTGGTTATCATTTTTCAAATCCAAGATGGCCGCCGCACAAAATTATGATTTTAGCAATATGGATATCGTGTCCGAGTTTCTCGAGCGTGCAGAGAACAATTCTGTGATCATTTTTTAAATCCATGAGGGCTGCCGCAAACAATTATGTTTTTCAGCAATATGGATATCGTGGCCGAGGTTCTCGAGGGTGCACAGAACGATTTTGTGATCATTTTTGATATCCAAGATGGCCGCCGCTCAAAAGTATGATAACTACATTATGGGTATCGTATCCGAGGTTCACGAGGGTGCAGAGAACAATTCTGTAATAATTTTTGGAATCCAAGAGGGCTGCCGCAAACAATATTGTTTTCAGCAATATTGTTATCATATCCGAGCTTCTCGAGAGTGCACAGAACGATTCTGTGATCATTTTTGAAATTCAAGAGGGCTGCCGCAAACAATATTGTTTTCAGCAATATGGATATCGTGTCCGAGATTCTCGAGGGTGCAGAGAATGATTTGGTGATCATTTTTCAAATCCAAGATGGCCGCCGCTCAAAAGTATGATAACTACATTATGGCTATCGTATCCGAGGTTTTCGAGGGTGCTAAGAACGATTTTGTGATCATTTTTCAAATCCAAGAGGGCCGCCGTGCAAGATTATGATAACTACATTATGGGTTTCGTATCCGAGGTTCTCAAGAGTGCAGAGAACGATTTTCTTATCATTTTTCAAATCAAAGATGGCCGCCGCTCAAAAGTATGATTACTACATTATGGGTATCGTACCCGAGGTTCTCGAGGGTGCAGAGAACGATTTTGTGATCATTTTTGAAATCCAAGAAAGCCGCTGCTCAAAATTATGATAACTATAATATGGGTATCGTATCCGAGGTTCTCTTGGGTGCAGAGAACAATTTTGTGATCATTTTTCAAATCCAAGATGGCCGCGGTTCAAAAGTATGATAACTACATTATGGGTATCTTATCAGAGGTTCTCGAGGGTGCTGAGAACGATTTTGTGATCATTTTTCAAATCCAAGATGGCTGCCGCACAAAATTATGATTTCAGCAATATGGATATCGTGTCCGAGATTCTCGAGTGTGCAGAGAACTGTTTTGTGATCATTTTTCAAATCCAAGATGGCTGCCGCACAAAATAATGATTTCAGCAATATGGTTATCGTGTCCGAGATTCTCGAGGGTGCAGAGAACGATTTGGTGATCATTTTTCAAATCCAAGATGGCCGCCGCACAAAATTATGATTTCAGCAATATGGATATCGTGTCCGAGATTCTCGAGGGTGCAGAGAATGATTTGGTGATCATTTTTCAAATCCAAGATGGCCGCCGCTCAAAAGTATGATAACTACATTATGGGTATCGTATCCGAGGTTCACGAGGGTGCAGACAACAATTCTGTAATAATTTTTGGAATCCAAGAGGGCTGCCGCAAACAATATTGTTTTCAGCAATATTGTTATCATATCCGAGCTTCTCGAGAGTGCACAGAACGATTCTGTGATCATTTTTGAAATTCAAGAGGGCTGCCGCAAACAATATTGTTTTCAGCAATATGGTTATCGTGTCCGAGATTCTCGAGGGTGCAGAGAACGATTTGGTGATCATTTTTCAAATCCAAGATGGCCGCCGCACAAAATTATGATTTCAGCAATATGGATATCGTGTCCGAGATTCTCGAGGGTGCAGAGAATGATTTGGTGATCATTTTTCAAATCCAAGATGGCCGCCGCTCAAAAGTAAGATAACTACATTATGGGTATCGTATCCGAGGTTCTCGAGGGTGCTGAGAACGATTTTGTGATCTTTTTCAAATCCAAGAGGGCCGCCGTGCAAGATTATGATAACTACATTATGGGTATCGTATCCGAGGTTCTCAAGAGTGCAGAGAACGATTTTCTAATCATTTTTCAAATGAAAGATGGCCGCCGCTCAAAAGTATGATAACTACATTATGGGTATCGTACCCGAGGTTCTCGAGGGTGCAGAGAACGATTTTGTGATCATTTTTGAAATCCAAGATAGCCGCTGCTCAAAATTATGATAACTACAATATGGGTATCGTATCCGAGGTTCTCTTGGGTGCAGAGAACAATTTTGTGATCATTTTTCAAATCCAAGATGGCCGTGGCTCAAAAGTATGATAACTACATTATGGGTATCTTATCAGAGGTTCTCGAGGGTGCTGAGAACGATTTTGTGATCATTTTTCAAATCCAAGATGGCTGCCGCACAAAATTATGATTTCAGCAATATGGATATCGTGTCCGAGATTCTCGAGTGTGCAGAGAACGGTTTTGTGATCATTTTTCAAATCCAAGATTGGCTGCCGCACAAAATAATGATTTCAGCAATATGGTTATCGTGTCCGAGATTCTCGAGGATGCAGAGAACGATTTGGTGATCATTTTTCAAATCCAAGATGGCCGCCGCACAAAATTATGATTTCAGCAATATGGATATCGTGTCCGAGATTCTCGAGGGTGCAGAGAATGATTTGGTGATCATTTTTCAAATCCAAGATGGCCGCCGCTCAAAAGTTAGATAACTACATTATGGGTATCGTATCCGAGGTTCTCGAGGGTGCTGAGAACGATTTTGTGATCTTTTTCAAATCCAAGAGGGCCGCCGTGCAAGATTATGATAACTACATTATGGGTATCGTATCCGAGGTTCTCAAGAGTGCAGAGAACGATTTTCTAATCATTTTTCAAATCAAAGATGGCCGCCGCTCAAAAGTATGATAACTACATTATGGGTATCGTACCCGAGGTTCTCGAGGGTGCAGAGAGTGATTTTGTGATCATTTTTGAAATCCAAGATAGCCGCTGCTCAAAATTATGACTTCAGCAATATGGATATTGTACCCGAGGTTCTCGAGGGTGCAGAGAACGATTTGGTTATCATTTTTCAAATCCAAGATGGCCGCTTCACAAAATTATGATTTTAGCAATATGGATATCGTGTCCGAGTTTCTCGAGGTTGCAGAGAACAATTCTGTGATCATTTTTTAAATCCATGAGGGCTGCCGCAAACAATTATGTTTTTCAGCAATATGGATATCGTGGCCGAGGTTCTCGAGGGTGCACAGAACGATTTTGTGATCATTTTTGAAATCCAAGATGGCCGCCGCTCAAAAGTATGATAACTACATTATGTGTATCGTATCCGAGGTTCACGAGGGTGCAGAGAACAATTCTGTAATAATTTTTGGAATCCAAGAGGGCTGCCGCAAACAATATTGTTTTCAGCAATATTGTTATCATATCCGAGCTTCTCGAGAGTGCACAGAACGATTCTGTGATCATTTTTGAAATTCAAGAGGGCTGCCGCAAACAATATTGTTTTCAGCAATATGGTTATCATATCCGAGCTTCTCGAGAGTGCACAGAACGATTTTGTGATCATTTTTAAAATCCAAGATGGCCGCCGCTCAAAATTATGATAACTCCATTATGGGTGTCGTATCCGAGGTTCTCGAGTGTGCAGAGAACGATTTTATGATCATTTTTCAAATCGAAGATGGCCGCCGCTCAAAAGCATTATAACTTCATTATGGGTATCGTATCCGAGGTTCTCGAGGGTGCTGAGAACGATTTTGTGATCATTTTTCAAATCCAAGATGGCCGCCGCACAAAATTATGATTTTATCAATATGGATATCGTATCCGAGGTTCTCGAGGGTGCAGAGAACGATTTTGGTGATCATTTTTCAAATCCAAGATGGCCGCCGCACAAAATTATGATATTAGCAATATGGATATCGTGTTTGAGGTTCTCGAGGGTGCAGAGAACATTTTTGTAATAATTTTTGAAATTCAAGAGGGGTGCCGCAAACAATTATGTTTTCAGCAATATGGATATCGTATCCGAGGTTCTCGAGGGTGCAGAAAACAATTCTGTGATCATTTTTGAAATCCAAGAGGGCTGCCGCAAACAATTATGATAACTACAATATGGATATCGTGTCCAAGGTTCTCGAGGGTACAGAAAACAATTTTGGGATAATTTTGAAATTCGAGATGGCCGCCGCTCAAAAGTATGATAGCTTGATTATGGGTATCGTATCCGAGGTTCTTGAGGGTGCAGAGAACGGTTTTGTGATCATTTTTCAAATCCAAGATGGCTGCCGCACAAAATAATGATTTCAGCAATATGGATATCGTGTCCGAGATTCTCGAGGGTGTAGAGAAAGATTTGGTGATCATTTTTCAAATCCAAGATGGCCGCCGCACAAAATTATGATTTCAGCAATATGGATATCGTGTCCGAGATTCTCGAGGGTGCAGAGAATGATTTGGTGATCATTTTTCAAATCCAAGATGGCCGCCGCTCAAAAGTATGATAACTACATTATTGCTATCGTATCCGAGGTTCTCGAGGGTGCTGAGAACGACTTTGTGATCATTTTTCAAATCCAAGAGGGCCGCCGTGCAAGATTATGATAACTACATTATGGGTTTCGTATCCGAGGTTCTCAAGAGTGCAGAGAACGATTTTCTTATCATTTTTCAAATCAAAGATGGCCGCCGCTCAAAAGTATGATTACTACATTATGGGTATCGTACCCGAGGTTCTCGAGGGTGCAGAGAACGATTTTGTGATCATTTTTGAAATCCAAGATAGCCGCTGCTCAAAATTATGATAACTATAATATGGGTATCGTATCCGAGGTTCTCTTGGGTGCAGAGAACAATTTTGTGATCATTTTTCAAATCCAAGATGGCCGCGGCTCAAAAGTATGATAACTACATTATGGGTATCTTATCAGAGGTTCTCGAGGGTGCTGAAAACGATTTTGTGATCATTTTTCAAATCCAAGATGGCTGCCGCACAAAATTATGATTTCAGCAATATGGATATCGTGTCCGAGATTCTCGAGTGTGCAGAGAACTGTTTTGTGATCATTTTTCAAATCCAAGATGGCTGCTGCACAAAATAATGATTTCAGCAATATGGTTATCGTGTCCGAGATTCTCGAGGGTGCAGAGAACGATTTGGTGATCATTTTTCAAATCCAAGATGGCCGCCGCACAAAATTATGATTTCAGCAATATGGATATCGTGTCCGAGATTCTCGAGGGTGCAGAGAATGATTTGGTGATCATTTTTCAAATCCAAGATGGCCGCCGCTCAAAAGTAAGATAACTACATTATGGGTATCGTATCCAAGGTTCTCGAGGGTGCTGAGAACGATTTTGTGATCTTTTTCAAATCCAAGAGGCCCGCCGTGCAAGATTATGATAACTACATTATGGGTATCATATCCGAGGTTCTCAAGAGTGCAGAGAACGATTTTCTAATCATTTTTCAAATCAAAGATGGCCGCCGCTCAAAAGTATGATAACTACATTATGGGTATCTTATCAGAGGTTCTCGAGGGTGCTGAGAATGATTTTGTGATCATTTTTCAAATCCAAGATGGCTGCCGCACAAAATTATGATTTCAGCAATATGGATATCGTGTCCGAGATTCTCGAGTGTGCAGAGAATGATTTGGTGATCGTTTTTCAAATCCAAGATGGCCGCCGCAAAAAATTATGATTTAAGCAAGATGGATATCGTGTCCGAGGTTCTCGAGGGTGCAGAGAACGATTCTGTGATCATTTTTGAAATCCAAGAGGGCTGCCGCAAACAATAATGTTTAAAGCAATATGGATATCGTGTCCGAGGTACTCGAGGGTGCAGAAAATAGTTTTGGAATCATTTTTAAATCCGAGATGGCCGCCGTGCAAGGTTATGATCATAAAAATATGGGTATCGTATCCGAGGTTCTCGAGGGTACAGAGAACGATTTAGTTATCATTTTTGAAATCCAAGATGGCCGCCGCTCAAAATTATGATTTCAGCAATATGTATAACGTGTCCGAGATTCTCGAGGGCGCAGAGAACAATTTGGTGATCATTTTTCAAATCCAAGATGGCCGCCGCACAAAATTATGATTTCAGCAATATCGATATCGTGTCCGAGATTCTCGAGGGTGAATAGAATGATTTGGTGATCATTTTTCAAATCGAAGATGGCCGCCACTCAAAAGTATGATTTCAGCAATATGGATATCGTGTCCGAGGTTCTCGAGGTAGCAGAGAACGATTTGGTGATCAATTTTCAAATTCAAGATGGCCGCCGCAGAAAATTATGAATTTAGCAATATGGATATCGTGTCCGAGGTTCTCGAGAGTGCAGAGAACGCTTTTATGATCATTATTCAAATCAAAGATGGCCGCCGCTCAAAAGTATGATAACTACATTATGGGTATCGTATCCGAGGTTCTCGACAGTGCAGAGAACGATTTTGTTATCATTTTTCAAATCCAAGAGGGCCGCCGTGCAAGATTATGATCACAAAAATATGGGTATCGTATTCGAGGTTCTCGAGAGGGCAGAGAACGATTTTGTGATCAGTTTTCAAATCCAAGATGGCCGCCGCTCAAAGGGATGATAACTACATTATGGGTATCGTATCCGAGGTTCTCGAGGGTGCAGAGAACGATTTGGTGATAATTTTTCAAATTCAAGATGGCTGCCGCACAAAATTATGATTTTAGCAATATGGATATCGTTTCCGAGGTTCTCTTGGGTGCTGAGAACGATTTTGTGATCATTTTTCAAATCCAAGAGGGCCACCGTGCAAGATTATGATCACAAAAATATGGGTATCGTATTCGAGGTTCTCGAGAGTGCAGAGAACAATTCTGTGATCATTTTTGAAATCCAAGAGGGCTGCCGCAAACAATTATGATAACTACAATATGGATATCGTGTCCAAGGTTCTCGAGGGTGCAGAAAACAATTTTGGGATAATTTTGAAATTCGAGATGGCTGCCGCTCAAAAGTATGATAGCTTGATTATGGGTATCGTATCCGAGGTTCTTGAGGGTGCAGAGAACGGTTTTGTGATCATTTTTCAAATCCAAGATGGCTGCCGCACAAAATAATGATTTCAGCAATATGGATATCGTGTCCGAGATTCTCGAGGGTGCAGAGAAAGATTTGGTGATCATTTTTCAAATCCAAGATGGCCGCCGCACAAAATTATGATTTCAGCAATATGGATATCGTGTCCGAGATTCTCGAGGGTGCAGAGATTGATTTGGTGATCATTTTTCAAATCCAAGATGGCCGCCGCTCAAAAGTATGATAACTACATTATGGCTATCGTATCCGAGGTTCTCGAGGGTGCAGAGAACGATTTTGTGATCATTTTTGAAATCCAAGATAGCCGCTGCTCAAAATTATGATTACTACAACATGGGTATCGTATCCGAGGTTCTCTTGGGTGCAGAGAATAATTTTGTGATCATTTTTCAAATCCAAGATGGCCGCGGCTCAAAAGTATGATAACTACATTATGGGTATCTTATCAGAGGTTCTCGAGGGTGCTGAGAACGATTTTGTGATCATTTTTCAAATCCAAGATGGCTGCCGCACAAAATAATGATTTCAGCAATATGGTTATCGTGTCCGAGATTCTCGAGGGTGCAGAGATTGATTTGGTGATCATTTTTCAAATCCAAGATGGCCGCCGCACAAAATTATGATTTCAGCAATATGGATATCGTGTCCGAGATTCTCGAGGGTGCAGAGAATGATTTGGTGATCATTTTTCAAATCCAAGATGGCCACCGCTCAAAAGTAAGATAACTACATTATGGGTATCGTATCCGAGGTTCTCGAGGGTGCTGAGAACGATTTTGTGATCTTTTTCAAATCCAAGAGGGCCGCCGTGCAAGATTATGATAACTACATTATGGGTATCGTAACCGAGGTTCTCAAGAGTGCAGAGAACGATTTTCTAATCATTTTTCAAATCAAAGATGGCCGCCGCTCAAAAGTATGATAACTACATTATGGGTATCGTACCCGAGGTTCTCGAGGGTGCAGAGAACGATTTTGTGATCATTTTTGAAATCCAAGATAGCCGCTGCTCAAAATTATGAAAACTACAATATGGGTATCGTATCCGAGGTTCTCTTGGGTGCACAGAACAATTTTGTGATCATTTTTCAAATCCAAGATGGCCGCGGCTCAAAAGTATGATAACTACATTATGGGTATCTTATCAGAGGTTCTCGAGGGTGCTGAAAATGATTTTGTGATCATTTTTCAAATCCAAGATGGCTGCCGCACAAAATTATGATTTCAGCAATATGGATATCGTGTCCGAGATTCTCGAGTGTGCAGAGAATGATTTGGTGATCGTTTTTCAAATCCAAGATGGCCGCCGCAAAAAATTATGATTTAAGCAAGATGGATATCGTGTCCGAGGTTCTCGAGGGTGCAGAGAACGATTCTGTGATTATTTTTGAAATCCAAGAGGGCTGCCGCAAACAATAATGTTTAAAGCAATATGGATATCGTGTCCGAGGTACTCGAGGGTGCAGAAAATAGTTTTGGAATCATTTTTAAATCCGAGATGGCCGCCGTGCAAGATTATGATCATAAAAATATGGGTATCGTATCCGAGGTTCTCGAGGGTACAGAGAACGATTTAGTTATCATTTTTGAACTCCAAGATGGCCGCCGCTCAAAATTATGATTTCAGCAATATGTATAACGTGTCCGAGATTCTCGAGGGTGCAGAGAACAATTTGGTGATCATTTTTCAAATCCAAGATGGCCGCCGCACAAAATTATGATTTCAGCAATATGGATATCGTGTCCGAGATTCTCGAGGGTGAATAGAATGATTTGGTGATCATTTTTCAAATCGAAGATGGCCGCCACTCAAAAGTATGATTTCAGCAATATGGATATCGTGTCCGAGGTTCTCGAGGTAGCAGAGAACGATTTGGTGATCAATTTTCAAATTCAAGATGGCCGCCGCAGAAAATTATGAATTTAGCAATATGGATATCGTGTCCGAGGTTCTCGAGAGTGCAGAGAACGCTTTTATGATCATTATTCAAATCAAAGATGGCCGCCGCTCAAAAGTATGATAACTACATTATGGGTATCGTATCCGAGGTTCTCGACAGTGCAGAGAACGATTTTGTTATCATTTTTCAAATCCAAGAGGGCCGCCGTGCAAGATTATAATCACAAAAATATGGGTATCGTATTCGAGGTTCTCGAGAGGGCAGAGAACGATTTTGTGATCATTTTTCAAATCCAAGATGGCCGCCGCACAAAATTATGATTTCAGCAATATGGATATCGTGTCCGAGATTCTCGAGGGTGCAGAGAATGATTTGGTGATCATTTTTCAAATCCAAGATGGCCGCCGCTCAAAAGTATGATAACTACATTATGGCTATCGTATCCGAGGTTCTCGAGGGTGCAGAGAACGATTTTGTGATCATTTTTGAAATCCAAGATAGCCGCTGCTCAAAATTATGATAACTACAATATGGGTATCGTATCCGAGGTTCTCTTGGGTGCAGAGAATAATTTTGTGATCATTTTTCAAATCCAAGATGGCCGCGGCTCAAAAGTATGATAACTACATTATGGGTATCTTATCAGAGGTTCTCGAGGGTGCTGAGAACGATTTTGTGATCATTTTTCAAATCCAAGATGGCTGCCGCACAAAATTATGATTTCAGCAATATGGATATCGTGTCCGAGATTCTCGAGTGTGCAGAGAACGGTTTTGTGATCATTTTTCAAATCCAAGATGGCTGCCGCACAAAATAATGATTTCAGCAATATGGTTATCGTGTCCGAGATTCTCGAGGGTGCAGAGAACGATTTGGTGATCATTTTTCAAATCCAAGATGGCCGCCGCACAAAATTATGATTTCAGCAATATGGATATCGTGTCTGAGATTCTCGAGGGTGCAGAGAATGATTTGGTGATCATTTTTCAAATCCAAGATGGCCGCCGCTCAAAAGTAAGATAACTACATTATGGGTATCGTATCCGAGGTTCTCGAGGGTGCTGAGAACGATTTTGTGATCGTTTTCAAATCCAAGAGGGCCGCCGTGCAAGATTATGATAACTACATTATGGGTATCGTATCCGAGGTTCTCAAGAGTGCAGAGAACGATTTTCTAATCATTTTTCAAATCAAAGATGGCCGCCGCTCAAAAGTATGATAACTACATTATGGGTATCGTACCCGAGGTTCTCGAGGGTGCAGAGAACGATTTTGTGATCATTTTTGAAATCCAAGATAGCCGCTGCTCAAAATTATGAAAACTACAATATGGGTATCGTATCCGAGGTTCTCTTGGGTGCAGAGAACAATATTGTGATCATTTTTCAAATCCAAGATGGCCGCGGCTCAAAAGTATGATAACTACATTATGGGTATCTTATCAGAGGTTCTCGAGGGTGCAGAGAACGATTTTGTGATCATTTTTGAAATCCAAGATAGCCGCTGCTAAAAATTATGAAAACTACAATATGGGTATCGTTTCCGAGGTTCTCTTGGGTGCAGAGAACAATTTTGTGATCATTTTTCAAATCCAAGATGGCCGCGGCTCAAAAGTATGATAACTACATTATGGGTATCTTATCAGAGGTTCTCGAGGGTGCTGAGAATGATTTTGTGATCATTTTTCAAATCCAAGATGGCTGCCGCACAAAATTATGATTTCAGCAATATGGATATCGTGTCCGAGATTCTCGAGGGTGCAGAGAAAGATTTGGTGATCATTTTTCAAATCCAAGATGGCCGCCGCAAAACATTATGATTTTAGCAAGATTTATATCGTGTCCGAGGTTCTCGAGGGTGCAGAGAACGATTCTGTGATCATTTTTGAAATCCAAGAGGGCTGCCGCAAACATTAATGTTTTAAGCAATATGGATATCGTGTCCCAGGTTCTCGAGGGTACAGAGAACGATTTAGTGATCATTTTTTAAATCCAAGATGGCCGCCGCTCAAAATTATGATTTCTGCAATATGGATAACGTGTCCGAGATTCTAGAGGGTGCAGAGAACGATTTGGTGATCAATTTTCAAATCCAAGATGGCCGCCGCACAAAAGTATGATTTCAGCAATATGGATATCGTGTCCGAGATTCTCGAGGGTGCAGAGAATGATTTGGTGATCATTTTTCAAATCCAAGATGGCCGCCGCTCAAAAGTATGATAACTACATTATGGGTATCGTATCCGAGGTTCTCGAGGGTGCTGAGAACGATTTTGTGATCATTTTTCAAATCCAAGAGGGCCGCCGTGCAAGATTATGATAACTACATTATGGGTATCGTATCCGAGGTTCTCAAGAGTGCAGAGAACAATTTTGTGATCATTTTTCAAATCCAAGATGGCCGCTGCTCAAAATTATGATAACTACAATATGGGTATCGTATCCGAGGTTCTCTTGGGTGCAGAGAACAATTTTGTGATCATTCTTCAAATCCAAGATGGCCGCGGCTCATAAGTATGATAACTACATTATGGGTATCGTATCCGAGGTTCTCGAGGGTGCTGAGAACGATTTTGTGATCATTTTTCAAATCCAAGAGGGCCGCCGTGCAAGATTATGATAACTACATTATGGGTATCGTATCCGAGGTTCTCAAGAGTGCAGAGAACGATTTTGTGATCATTTTTTAAATCCAAGATAGCCGTTGCTCAAAATTATGATAACTACAATATGGGTATCGTATCCGAGGTTCTCTTGGGTGCAGAGAACAATTTTGTGATCATTCTTCAAATCCAAGATGGCCGCGGCTCATAAGTATGATAACTACATTATGGGTATCTTATCAGAGGTTCTCGAGGGTGCTGAGAATGATTTTGTGATCATTTTTCAAATCCAAGATGGCTGCCGCACAAAATTATGATTTCAGCAATATGGATATCGTGTCCGAGATTCTCGAGTGTGCAGAGAACTATTCTGTGATCATTTTTGAAATCCAAGAGGGCTGCCGCTCAAACTTATGATTTCAGCAATATGGATATCGTGTCCGAGATTCTCGAGGGTGCAGAAAATAGTTTTGGAATCATTTTTAAATCCGAGATGGCCCCCGTGCAAGATAATGATCATAAAAATATGGGTATCGTATCCGAGGTTCTCGAGAGTGCACAGAACGATTTTGTGATCATTTTTGAAATCCAAGATCGGCCGCCGCTCAAAATTATGATTTCAGCAATATGGATAACGTGTCCGAGATTCTCGAGGGTGCAGAGAACGATTTGGTGATCATTTTTTAAATCCAAGATGGCCGCCGCACAAAATTATGATTTCAGCAATATGGATATCGTATCCAAGGTTCTTGAGGGTGCAGAGAACGGTTTTGTGATCATTTTTCAAATCCAAGATGGCTGCCGCACAAAATAATGATTTCAGCAATATGGTTATCGTGTCCGAGATTCTCGAGGGTGCAGAGAACGATTTGGTGATCATTTTTCAAATCCAAGATGGCCGCCGCACAAAATTATGATTTCAGCAATATGGATATCGTGTCCGAGATTCTCGAGTGTGCAGAGAATGATTTGTTGATCATTTTTCAAATCCAAGATGGCCGCCGCTCAAAAGTATGATAACTACATTATGGGTATCGTATCCGAGGTTCTCGAGGGTGCTGAGAACGATTTTGTGATCTTTTTCAAATCCAAGAGGGCCGCCGTGCAAGATTATTATAACTACATTATGGGTATCGTATCCGAGGTTCTCAAGAGTGCAGAGAACAATTTTGTGATCATTTTTCAAATCCAAGATGGCCGCTGCTCAAAAGTATGATAACTACATTATGGGTATCTTATCAGAGGTTCTCGAGGGTGCTGAGAATGATTTTGTGATCATTTTTCAAATCCAAGATGGCCGCCGCAAAAAATTATGATTTAAGCAAGATGGATATCGTGTCCGAGGTTCTCGAGGGTGCAGAGAACGATTCTGTGATCATTTTTGAAATCCAAGAGGGCTGCCGCAAACAATAATGTTTTAAGCAATATGGATATCGTGTCCGAGGTACTCGAGGGTGCAGAAAATAGTTTTGGAATCATTTTTAAATCCGAGATGGCCGCCGTGCAAGATTATGATCATAAAAATATGGGTATCGTATCCGAGGTTCTCGAGGGTACAGAGAACGATTTAGTTATCATTTTTGAAATCCAAGATGGCCGCCGCTCAAAATTATGATTTCAGCAATATGGATAACGTGTCCGAGATTCTCGAGGGTGCAGAGAACAATTTGGTGATCATTTTTCAAATCGAAGATGGCCGCCACTCATAAGTATGATTTCAGCAATATGGATATCGTGTCCGAGGTTCTCGAGGTAGCAGAGAACGATTTGGTGATCAATTTTCAAATTCAAGATGGCCGCCGCAGAAAATTATGAATTTAGCAATATGGATATCGTGTCCGAGGTTCTCGAGAGTGCAGAGAACGCTTTTATGATCATTATTCAAATCAAAGATGGCCGCCGCTCAAAAGTATGATAACTACATTATGGGTATCGTATCCGAGGTTCTCGACAGTGCAGAGAACGATTTTGTTATCATTTTTCAAATCCAAGAGGGCCGCCGTGCAAGATTATGATCACAAAAATATGGGTATCGTATTCGAGGTTCTCGAGAGGGCAGAGAACGATTTTGTGATCAGTTTTCAAATCCAAGATGGCCACCGCTCAAAGGGATGATAACTACATTATGGGTATCGTATCCAAGGTTCTCGAGGGTGCAGAGAACGATTTGGTGATAATTTTTCAAATCCAAGATGGCTGCCGCACAAAATTATGATTTTAGCAATATGGATATCGTTTCCGAGGTTCTCTTGGGTGCTGAGAACGATTTTGTGATCATTTTTCAAATCCAAGCGGGCCACCGTGCAAGATTATGATCACAAAAATATGGGTATCGTATTCGAGGTTCTCGAGAGTGCAGAGAACAATTCTGTGATCATTTTTGAAATCCAAGAGGGCTGCCGCAAACAATTATGATAACTACAATATGGATATCGTGTCCAAGGTTCTCGAGGGTGCAGAAAACAATTTTGGGATAATTTTGAAATTCGAGATGGCCGCCGCTCAAAAGTATGATAGCTTGATTATGGGTATCGTATCCGAGGTTCTCGAGGGTGCAGAGAATGATTCTGTGATCATTTTTGAAATCCAAAAGGGCTGCCGCAAACAATAATGTTTTAAGCAATATGGATATCGTGTACGAGGTTCTCGAGGGTGCAGAAAATAGTTTTGGAATCATTTTTAAATCCGAGATGGCCGCCGTGCAAGATTTTGATCATAAAAATATGGGTATCGTATCCGAGGTTCTCGAGGGTACAGAGAACGATTTAGTGATCATTTTTGAAATCCAAGATGGCCGCCGCTCAAAATTATGATTTCAGCAATATGGATAACGTGTCCGAGATTCTCGAGGGTGCAGAGAACGATTTGGTGATCACTTTTCAAATCCAAGATGGCCGCCGCACAAAACTATGATTTCAGCAATATGGATATCGTGTCCGAGATTCTCGAGGGTGCAGAGAATGATTTGGTGATCATTTTTCAAATCCAAGATGGCCGCCGCTCAAAAGTATGATATCTACATTATGGGTATCGTATCCGAGGTTCTTGAGGGTGCAGAGAACGATTTGGTGATAATTTTTCAAATCCAAGATGGCTGCCGCACAAAATTATGATTATAGCAATATGGATATCGTTTCCGAGGTTCTCTTGGGTGCTGAGAACGATTTTGTGATCATTTTTCCAATCCAAGTGGGCCACCGTGCAAGATTATGATCATAAAAATATGGGTATCGTATTCGAGGTTCTCGAGAGTGCAGAGAACAATTCTGTGATCATTTTTGAAATCCAAGAGGGCTGCCGCAAACAATTATGATAACTACAATATGGATATCGTGTCCAAGGTTCTCGAGGGTGCAGAAAACAATTTTGGGATAATTTTGAAATTCGAGATGGCCGCCGCTCAAAAGTATGATAGCTTGATTGTGGGTATCGTATCCGAGGTTCTCGAGGGTGCAGAGAACGATTCTGTGATCTTTTTTGAAATCCAAAAGGGCTGCCGCAAACAATAATGTTTTAAGCAATATGGATATCGTGTACGAGGTTCTCGAGGGTGCAGAAAATAGTTTTGGAATCATTTTTAAATCCGAGATGGCCGCAGATTTTGATCATAAAAATATGGGTATCGTATCCGAGGTTCTCGAGGGTACAGAGAACGATTTAGTGATCATTTTTGAAATCCAAGATGGCCGCCGCTCAAAATTATGATTTCAGCAATATGGATAACGTGTCCGAGATTCTCGAGGGTGCAGAGAACGATTTGGTGATCACTTTTCAAATCCAAGATGGCCGCCGCACAAAACTATGATTTCAGCAATATGGATATCGTGTCCGAGATTCTCGAGGGTGCAGAGAATGATTTGGTGATCATTTTTCAAATCCAAGATGGCCGCCGCTCAAAAGTATGATACCTACATTATGGGTATCGTATCCGAGGTTCTTGAGGGTGCAGAGAACGGTTTTGTGATCATTTTTCAAATCCAAGATGGCTGCCGCACAAAATAATAATTTCAGCAATATGGATATCGTGTCCGAGATTCTCGAGGGTGCAGAGAAAGATTTGGTGATCATTTTTCATATCCAAGATGACCGCCGCAAAACATTATGATTTTAGCAAGATTGATATCGTGTCCGAGGTTCTCGAGGGTGCAGAGAACGATACTGTGATCATTTTTGAAATCCAAGAGGGCTGCCGCACAAAATTATGATTTCAGCAATATGGATATCGTGTCCGAGATTCTCGAGTGTGCAGAGAACGATTTGGTGATCATTTTTCAAATCCAACATGGCCGCCGCAAGAAATTATGATTTTAGCAAGATGGATATCGTTTCCGAGATTCTCGAGGGTGCAGAGAACTATTCTGTGACCATTTTTGAAATCCAAGAGGGCTGCCACTCAAAATTATGATTTCAGCAATATGGATATCGTGTCCGAGGTTCTCGAGGGTGCAGAAAATAGTTTTGGAATCATTTTTAAATCCGAGATGGCCCCCGTGCAAGATTATGATCATAAAAATATGGGTATCGTATCCGAGGTTCTCGAGAGTGCATAGAACGATTTTGTGATCATTTTTGAAATCCAAGATCGGCCGCCGCTCAAAATTATGATTTCAGCAATATGGATAACGTGTCCGAGATTCTCGAGGGTGCAGAGAACGATTTGGTGATCATTTTTCAAATCCAAGATGGCCGCCGCACAAAATTATGATTTCAGCAATATGGATATCGTATCCGAGGTTCTTGAGGGTGCAGAGAACGGTTTTGTGATCATTTTTCAAATCCAAGATGGCTGCCGCACAAAATAATGATTTCAGCAATATGGTTATCGTGTCCGAGATTTTCGAGGTTGCAGAGAACGATTTGGTGATCATTTTTCAAATCCAAGATGGCCGCCGCACAAAATTATGATTTCAGCAATATGGATATCGTGTCCGAGATTCTCGAGGGTCAGAGAATGATTTGGTGATCATTTTTCAAATCCAAGATGGCCGCCGCTCAAAAGAATGATAACTACATTATGGGTATCGTATCCGAGGTTCTCGAGGGTGCTGAGAACGATTTTGTGATCTTTTTCAAATCCAAGAGGGCCGCCGTGCAAGATTATGATAACTACATTATGGGTATCGTATCCGAGGTTCTCAAGAGTGCAGAGAACGATTTTATAATCATTTTTCTAATCAAAGATGGCCGCCGCTAAAAAGTATGATAACTACATTATGGGTATCGTACCCGAGGTTCTCGAGGGTGCAGAGAACGATTTTGTGATCATTTTTGAAATCCAAGATAGCCGCTGCTCAAAATTATGAAAACTACAATATGGGTATCGTATCCGAGGTTCTCTTGGGGGCAGAGAACAATTTTGTGATCATTTTTCAAATCCAAGATGGCCGCGGCTCAAAAGTATGATAACTACATTACGGGTATCTTATCATAGGTTCTCGAGGGTGCTGAGAATGATTTTGTGATCATTTTTGAAATCCAAGAGGGCTGCCGCAAACAATAATGTTTTAAGCAATATGGATATCGTGTCCGAGGTACTCGAGGGTGCAGAAAATAGTTTTGGAATCATTTTTAAATCCGAGATGGCCGCCGTGCAAGATTATGATCATAAAAATATGGGTATCGTATCCGAGGTTCTCGAGGGTACAGAGAACGATTTAGTTATCATTTTTGAAATCCAAGATGGCCGCCGCTTAAAATTATGATTTCAGCAATATGTATAACGTGTCCGAGATTCTCGAGGGTGCAGAGAACAATTTGGTGATCATTTTTCAAATCCAAGATGGCCGCCGCACAATATTATGATTTCAGCAATATGGATATCGTGTCCGAGATTCTCGAGGGTGAATAGAATGATTTGGTGATCATTTTTCAAATCGAAGATGGCCGCCACTCAAAAGTATGATTTCAGCAATATGGATATCGTGTCCGAGGTTCTCGAGGTAGCAGAGAACGATTTGGTGATCAATTTTCAAATTCAAGATGGCCGCCGCAGAAAATTATGAATTTAGCAATATGGATATCGTGTCCGAGGTTCTCGAGAGTGCAGAGAACGCTTTTATGATCATTATTCAAATCAAAGATGGCCGCCGCTCAAAAGTATGATAACTACATTATGGGTATCGTATTCGAGGTTCTCGAGAGGGCAGAGAACGATTTTGTGATCAGTTTTCAAATCCAAGATGGCTGCCGCTCAAAGGGATGATAACTACATTATGGGTATCGAATCCGAGGTTCTCGAGGGTGCAGAGAACGATTTGGTGATAATTTTTCAATTCCAAGATGGCTGCCGCACAAAATTATGATTTTAGCAATATGGATATCGTTTCCGAGGTTCTCTTGGGTGCTGAGAACGATTTTGTGATCATTTTTCAAATCCAAGAGGGCCACCGTGCAAGATTATGATCACAAAAATATGGGTATCGTATTCGAGGTTCTCGAGAGTGCAGAGAACAATTCTGTGATCATTTTTGAAATCCAAGAGGGCTGCCGCAAACAATTATGATAACTAAAATATGGATA
The DNA here is from genome assembly GCF_905404315.1 of Leptidea sinapis. Taxonomy (NCBI): domain Eukaryota; kingdom Metazoa; phylum Arthropoda; class Insecta; order Lepidoptera; family Pieridae; genus Leptidea; species Leptidea sinapis. The sequence goes on along the minus strand of NC_066290.1, from coordinate 3,598,290 downwards.
TCGTGTCCAAGGTTCTCGAGGGTGCAGAAAACAATTTTGGGATAATTTTGAAATTCGAGATGGCCGCCGCTCAAAAGTATGATAGCTTGATTATGGGTATCGTATCCGAGGTTCTCGAGGGTGCTGAGAACGATTTTGTGATCATTTTTCAAATCCAAGATGGCTGCCGCACAAAATTATGATTTCAGCAATATGGATATCGTGTCCGAGATTCTCGAGTGTGCAGAGAACGGTTTTCTGATCATTTTTCAAATCCAAGATGGCTGCCGCACAAAATTATGATTTCAGCTATATGGATATCGTGTCCGAGATTCTCGAGGGTGCAGAGAACGATTTGGTGATCATTTTTCAAATCCAAGATGGCCGCCGCACAAAATTATGATTTCAGCAATATGGATAACGTGTCTGAGATTCTCGAGGGTGCAGAGAATGATTTGGTGATCATTTTTCAAATCCAAGATGGCCGCCGCTCAAAAGTAAGATAACTACATTATGGGTATCGTATCCGAGGTTCTCGAGGGTGCTGAGAACGATTTTGTGATCTTTTTCAAATCCAAGAGGGCCGCCGTGCAAGATTATGATAACTACATTATGGGTATCGTATCCGAGGTTCTCAAGAGTGCAGAGAACGATTTTCTAATCATTTTTCAAATCAAAGATGGCCGCCGCTCAAAAGTATGATAACTACATTATGGGTATCGTACCCGAGGTTCTCGAGGGTGCAGAGAACGATTTTGTGATCATTTTTTAAATCCAAGATAGCCGCTGCTAAAAATTATGAAAACTACAATATGGGTATCGTATCCGAGGATCTCTTGGGTGCAGAGAACAATTTTGTGATCATTTTTCAAATCCAAGATGGCCGCGGCTCAAAAGTATGATAACTACATTATGGGTATCTTATCAGAGGTTCTCGAGGGTGCTGAGAATGATTTTGTGATCATTTTTCAAATCCAAGATGGCTGCCGCACAAAATTATGATTTCAGCAATATGGATATCGTGTCCGAGATTCTCGAGTGTGCAGAGAACGATTTGGTGATCATTTTTCAAATCCAACATGGCCGCCGCAAGAAATTATGATTTTAGCAAGATGGATATCGTTTCCGAGGTTCTCGAGGGTGCAGAGAACTATTCTGTGATCATTTTTGAAATCCAAGAGGGCTGCCGCTCAAAATTATGATTTCAGCAATATGGATATCGTGTCCGAGGTTCTCGAGGGTGCAGAAAATAGTTTTGGAATCATTTTTAAATCCGAGATGGCCCCCGTGCAAGATTATGATCATAAAAATATGGGTATCGTATCCGAGGTTCTCGAGAGTGCACAGAACGATTTTGTGATCATTTTTGAAATCCAAGATCGGCCGCCGCTCAAAATTATGATTTCAGCAATATGGATAACGTGTCCGAGATTCTCGAGGGTGCAGAGAACGATTTGGTGATCATTTTTCAAATCCAAGATGGCCGCCGCACAAAATTATGATTTCAGCAATATGGATATCGTATCCGAGGTTCTTGAGGGTGCAGAGAACGGTTTTGTGATCATTTTTCAAATCCAAGATGGCTGCCGCACAAAATAATGATTTCAGCAATATGGTTATCGTGTCCGAGATTCTCGAGGGTGCAGAGAACGATTTGGTGATCATTTTTCAAATCCAAGATGGCCGCCGCACAAAATTATGATTTCAGCAATATGGATATCGTATCCGAGGTTCTCTTGGGTGCAGAGAACAATTTTGAGATCATTCTTCAAATCCAAGATGGCCGCGGCTCATAAGTATGATAACTACATTATGGGTATCTTATCAGAGGTTCTCGATGGTGCTGAGAATGATTTTGTGATCATTTTTCAAATCCAAGATGGCTGCCGCACAAAATTATGATTTCAGCAATATGGATATCGTGTCCGAGATTCTCGAGTGTGCAGAGAACGATTTGGTGATCATTTTTCAAATCCAACATGGCCGCCGCAAGAAATTATGATTTTAGCAAGATGGATATCGTTTCCGAGGTTCTCGAGGGTGCAGAGAACTATTCTGTGATCATTTTTGAAATCCAAGAGGGCTGCCGCTCAAAATTATGATTTCAGCAATATGGATATCGTGTCCGAGGTTCTCGAGGGTGCAGAAAATAGTTTTGGAATCATTTTTAAATCCGAGATGGCCCCCGTGCAAGATTATGATCATAAAAATATGGGTATCGTATCCGAGGTTCTCGAGAGTGCACAGAACGATTTTGTGATCATTTTTGATATCCAAGATCGGCCGCCGCTCAAAATTATGATTTCAGCAATATGGATAACGTGTCCGAGATTCTCGAGGGTGCAGAGAACGATTTGGTGATCATTTTTCAAATCCAAGATGGCCGCCGCACAAAATTATGATTTCAGCAATATGGATATCGTATCCGAGGTTCTTGAGGGTGCAGAGAACGGTTTTGTGATCATTTTTCAAATCCAAGATGGCTGCCGCACAAAATAATGATTTCAGCAATATGGTTATCGTGTCCGAGATTCTCGAGGGTGCAGAGAACGATTTGGTGATCATTTTTCAAATCCAAGATGGCCGCCGCACAAAATTATGATTTCAGCAATATGGATATCGTGTCCGAGATTCTCGAGGGTGCAGAGAATGATTTGTTGATCATTTTTCAAATCCAAGAGGGCCGCCGTGCAAGATTATGATAACTACATTATGGGTATCGTATCCGAGGTTCTCAAGAGTGCAGAGAACAATTTTGTGATCATTTTTCAAATCCAAGATGGCCGCTGCTCAAAAGTATGATAACTACATTATGGGTATCTTATCAGAGGTTCTCGAGGGTGCTGAGAATGATTTTGTGATCATTTTTGAAATCCAAGATGGCCGCCGCAAAAAAATATGATTTAAGCAAGATGGATATCGTGTCCGAGGTTCTCGAGGGTGCAGAGAACGATTCTGTGATCATTTTTGAAATCCAAGAGGGCTGCCGCAAACAATAATGTTTTAAGCAATATGGATATCGTGTCCGAGGTACTCGAGGGTGCAGAAAATAGTTTTGGAATCATTTTTGAAATCCAAGATGGCCGCCGCTCAAAATTATGATTTCAGCAATATGTATAACGTGTCCGAGATTCTCGAGGGTGCAGAGAACAATTTGGTGATCATTTTTCAAATCCAAGATGACCGCCGCACAAAATTATGATTTCAGCAATATGGATATCGTGTCCGAGATTCTCGAGGGTGAATAGAATGATTTGGTGATCATTTTTCAAATCGAAGATGGCCGCCACTCATAAGTATGATTTCAGCAATATGGATATCGTGTCCGAGGTTCTTGAGGTAGCAGAGAACGATTTGGTGATCAATTTTCAAATTCAAGATGGCCGCCGCAGAAAATTATGAATTTAGCAATATGGATATCGTGTCCGAGGTTCTCGAGAGTGCAGAGAACGCTTTTATGATCATTATTCAAATCAAAGATGGCCGCCGCTCAAAAGTATGATAACTACATTATGGGTATCGTATCCGAGGTTCTCGACAGTGCAGAGAACGATTTTGTTATCATTTTTCAAATCCAAGAGGGCCGCCGTGCAAGATTATGATCACAAAAATATGGGTATCGTATTCGAGGTTCTCGAGAGGGCAGAGAACGATTTTGTGATCAGTTTTCAAATCCAAGATGGCCGCCGCTCAAAGGGATGATAACTACATTATGGGTATCGTATCCGAGGTTCTCGAGGGTGCAGAGAACGATTTGGTGATAATTTTTCAAATCCAAGATAGCTGCCGCACAAAATTATGATTTTAGCAATATGGATATCGTTTCCGAGGTTCTCTTGGGTGCTGAGAACGATTTTGTGATCATTTTTTAAATCCAAGTGGGCCACCGTGCAAGATTATGATCACAAAAATATGGGTATCGTATTCGAGGTTCTCGAGAGTGCAGAGAACAATTCTGTGATCATTTTTGAAATCCAAGAGGGCTGCCGCAAACAATTATGATAACTACAATATGGATATCGTGTCCAAGGTTCTCGAGGGTGCAGAAAACAATTTTGGGATAATTTTGAAATTCGAGATGGCCGCCGCTCAAAAGTATGATAGCTTGATTATGGGTATCGTATCCGAGGTTCTCGAGGATGCAGAGAACGATTCTGTGATCATTTTTGAAATCCAAAAGGGCTGCCGCAAACAATAATGTTTTAAGCAATATGGATATCGTGTACGAGGTTCTCGAGGGTGCAGAAAATAGTTTTGGAATCATTTTTAAATCCGAGATGGCCGCCGTGCAAGATTTTGATCATAAAAATATGGGTATCGTATCCGAGGTTCTCGAGGGTACAGAGAACGATTTAGTGATCATTTTTGAAATCCAAGATGGCCGCCGCTCAAAATTATGATTTCAGCAATATGGATAACGTGTCCGAGATTCTCGAGGGTGCAGAGAACGATTTGGTGATCACTTTTCAAATCCAAGATGGCCGCCGCACAAAACTATGATTTCAGCAATATGGATATCGTGTCCGAGATTCTCGAGGGTGCAGAGAATGATTTGGTGATCATTTTTCAAATCCAAGATGGCCGCCGCTCAAAAGTATGATACCTACATTATGGGTATCGTATCCGAGGTTCTTGAGGGTGCAGAGAAAGGTTTTGTGATCATTTTTCAAATCCAAGATGGCTGCCGCACAAAATAATGATTTCAGCAATATGGATATCGTGTCCGAGATTCTCGAGGGTGCAGAGAAAGATTTGGTGATCATTTTTCAAATCCAAGATGGCCGCCGCAAAACATTATGATTTTAGCAAGATTGATATCGTGTCCGAGGTTCTCGAGGGTGCAGAGAACGATTCTGTGATCATTTTTGAAATCCAAGAGGGCTGCCGCAAACAGTAATGTTTTAAGCAATATGGATATCGTGTCCGAGGTTCTCGAGGGTACAGAGAACGATTTAGTGATCATTTTTGAAATCCAAGATGGCCGCCGCACAAAATTATGATTTCAGCAATATGGATATCGTGTCCGAGATTCTCGAGTGTGCAGAGAACGATTTGGTGATCATTTTTCAAATCCAACATGGCCGCCGCAAGAAATTATGATTTTAGCAAGATGGATATCGTTTCCGAAATTCTCGAGGGTGCAGAGAACTATTCTGTGATCATTTTTGAAATCCAAGAGGGCTGCCGCTCAAAATTATGATTTCAGCAATATGGATATCGTGTCCGAGGTTCTCGAGGGTGCAGAAAATAGTTTTGGAATCATTTTTAAATCCGAGATGGCCCCCGTGCAAGATTATGATCATAAAAATATGGGTATCGTATCCGAGGTTCTCGAGAGTGCACAGAACGATTTTGTGATCATTTTTGAAATCCAAGATCGGCCGCCGCTCAAAATTATGATTTCAGCAATATGGATAACGTGTCCGAGATTCTCGAGGGTGCAGAGAACGATTTGGTGATCATTTTTCAAATCCAAGATGGCCGCCGCACAAAATTATGATTTCAGCAATATGGATATCGTATCCGAGGTTCTTGAGGGTGCAGAGAACGGTTTTGTGATCATTTTTCAAATCCAAGATGGCTGCCGCACAAAATAATGATTTCAGCACTATGGTTATCGTGTCCGAGATTCTCGAGGGTGCAGAGAACGATTTGGTGATCATTTTTCAAATCCAAGATGGCCGCTGCACAAAATTATGATTTCAGCAATATGGATATCGTGTCCGAGATTCTCGAGGGTGCAGAGAATGATTTGGTGATCATTTTTCAAATCCAAGATGGCCGCCGCTCAAAAGATTGATAACTACATTATGGGTATCGTATCCGAGGTTCTCAAGAGTGCAGAGAACGATTTTATAATCATTTTTCTAATCAAAGATGGCCGCCGCTCAAAAGTATGATAACTACATTATGGGTATCGTACCCGAGGTTCTCGAGGGTGCAGAGAACGATTTTGTGATCATTTTTTGAAATCCAAGATAGCCGCTGCTCAAAATTATGAAAACTACAATATGGGTATCGTATCCGAGGTTCTCTTGGGTGCAGAGAACAATTTTGTGATCATTTTTCAAATCCAAGATGGCCGCGGCTCAAAAGTATGATAACTACATTATGGGTATCTTATCAGAGGTTCTCGAGGGTGCTGAGAATGATTTTGTGATCATTTTTCAAATCCAAGATGGCTGCCGCTCAAAATTATGATTTCAGCAATATGGATATCGTGTCCGAGATTCTCGAGTGTGCAGAGAACGACTTGGTGATCATTTTTCAAATCCAACATGGCCGCCGCAAAAAAATATGATTTTAGCAAGATGGATATCGTTTCCGAGGTTCTCGAGGGTGCATAGAATTATTCTGTGATCATTTTTAAATCCAAGAGGGCTGCCGCTCAAAATTATGATTTCAGCAATATGGATATCGTTTCCGAGGTTCTCGAGGGTGCAGAAAATAGTTTTGGAATCATTTTTAAATCCAAGATGGCCCCCGTGCAAGATTATGATCATAAAAATATGGGTATCGTATCCGAGGTTCTCGAGAGTGCACAGAACGATTTTGTGATCATTTTTGAAATCTAAGATCGGCCGCCGCTCAAAATTATGATTTCAGCAATATGGATAACGTGTCCGAGATTCTCGAGGGTGCAGAGAACGATTTGGTGATCATTTTTCAAATCCAAGATGGCCGCCGCACAAAATTATGATTTCAGCAATATGGATATCGTATCCGAGGTTCTTGAGGGTGCATAGAACGGTTTTGTGATCATTTTTCAAATCCAAGATGGCTGCCGCACAAAATAATGATTTCAGCAATATGGTTATCGTGTCCGAGATTCTCGAGGGTGCAGAGAACGATTTGGTGATCATTTTTCAAATCCAAGATGGCCGCCGCACAAAATTATGATTTCAGCAATATGGATATCGTGTCCGAGATTCTCGAGGGTGCAGAGAATGATTTGGTGATCATTTTTCAAATCCAAGATGGCCGCCGCTCAAAAGAATGATAACTACATTATGGGTATCGTATCCGAGGTTCTCGAGGGTGCTGAGAACGATTTTGTGATCTTTTTCAAATCCAAGAGGGCCGCCGTGCAAGATTATGATAACTACATTATGGGTATCGTATCCGAGGTTCTCAAGAGTGCAGAGAACGATTTTATAATCATTTTTCTAATCAAAGATGGCCGCCGCTCAAAAGTATGATAACTACATTATGGGTATCGTACCCGAGGTTCTCGAGGGTGCAGAGAACGATTTTGTGATCATTTTTGAAATCCAAGATAGCCGCTGCTCAAAATTATGAAAACTACAATATGGGTATCGTATCCGAGGTTCTCTTGGGTGCAGAGAACAATTTTGTGATCATTTTTCAAATCCAAGATGGCCGCGGCTCAAAAGTATGATAACTACATTATGGGTATCTTATCAGAGGTTCTCGAGGGTGCTGAGAATGATTTTGTGATCATTTTTCAAATCCAAGAGGGCTGCCGCTCAAAATTATGATTTCAGCAATATGGATATCATGTCCGAGGTTCTCGAGGGTGCAGAAAATAGTTTTGGAATCATTTTTAAATTCGAGATGGCCCCCGTGCAAGATTATGATCATAAAAATATGGGTATCGTATCCGAGGTTCTCGAGTGTGCACAGAACGATTTTGTGATCATTTTTGAAATCCAAGATCGGCCGCCGCTCAAAATTATGATTTCAGCAATATGGATAACGTGTCCTAGATTCTCGAGGGTGCAGAGAACGATTTGGTGATCTTTTTCAAATCCAAGAGGGCCGCCGTGCAAGATTATGATAACTACATTATGGGTATCGTATCCGAGGTTCTCAAGAGTGCAGAGAACGATTTTATAATCATTTTTCTAATCAAAGATGGCCGCCGCTCAAAAGTATGATAACTACATTATGGGTATCGTACCCGAGGTTCTCGAGGGTGCAGAGAACGATTTTGTGATCATTTTTGAAATCCAAGATAGCCGCTGCTCAAAATTATGAAAACTACAATATGGGTATCTTATCAGAGGTTCTCGAGGGTGCTGAGAATGATTTTGTGATCATTTTTCAAATCCAAGATGGCTGCCGCACAAAATTATGATTTCAGCAATATGGATATCGTATCCGAGATTCTCGAGTGTGCAGAGAACGATTTGGTGATCATTTTTCAAATCCAACATGGCCGCCGCAAAAAAATATGATTTTAGCAAGATGGATATCGTTTCTGAGGTTCTCGAGGGTGCATAGAACTATTCTGTGATCATTTTTAAATCCAAGAGGGCTGCCGCTCAAAATTATGATTTCAGCAATATGGATATCGTGTCCGAGGTTCTCGAGTGTGCAGAAAATAGTTTTGGAATCATTTTTAAATCCGAGATGGCCCCCGTGCAAGATTATGATCATAAAAATATGGGTATCGTATCCGAGGTTCTCGAGTGTGCACAGAACGATTTTGTGATCATTTTTGAAATCCAAGATCGGCCGCCGCTCAAAATTATGATTTCAGCAATATGCATAACGTGTCCGAGATTCTCGAGGGTGCAGAGAACGATTTGGTGATCATTTTTCAAATCCAAGATGGCCGCCGCACAAAATTATGATTTCAGCAATATGGATATCGTGTCCGAGATTCTCGAGGGTGCAGAGAATGATTTGGTTATCATTTTTCAAATCCAAGATGGCCGCCGCTCAAAAGTATGATAACTACATTATGGCTATCGTATCCGAGGTTCTCAAGAGTGCAGAGAACGATTTTCTTATCATTTTTCAAATCAAAGATGGCCGCCGCTCAAAAGTATGATAACTACATTATGGGTATCGTACCCGAGGTTCTCGAGGGTGCAGAGAACGATTTTGTGATCATTTTTGAAATCCAAGATAGCCGCTGCTCAAAATTATGATAACTACAATATGGGTATCGTATCCGAGGTTCTCTTGGGTGCAGAGAACAATTTTGTGATCATTTTTCAAATCCAAGATGGCCGCGGCTCAAAAGTATGATAACTACATTATGGGTATCTTATCAGAGATTCTCGTGTGTGCAGAGAACGATTTGGTGATCATTTTTCAAATCCAACATGGCCGCCGCAAAAAATTATGATTTTAGCAAGATGGATATCGTTTCCAAGGTTCTCGAGGGTGCAGAGAACTATTCTGTGTTCATTTTTGAAATCCAAGAGGGCCGCCGCACAAAACTATGATTTCAGCAATATGGATATCGTGTCCGAGATTCTCGAGGGTGCAGAGAATGATTTGGTGATCATTTTTCAAATCCAAGAGGGCTGCCGCAAACAATAATGTTTTAAGCAATATGGATATCGTGTCCGAGGTTCTCGAGGGTACAGATAACGATTTAGTGATCATTTTTGAAATCCAAGATGGCCGCCGCTCAAAATTATGACTTCAGCAATATGGATAACGTGTCCGAGATTCTCGAGGGTGCAGAGAACGATTTGGTGATCATTTTTCAAATCCAAGATGGCCGCCGCACAAAATTATGATTTCAGCAATATGGATATCGTGTCCGAGATTCTCGAGGGTGCAGAGAATGATTTGGTGATCATTTTTCAAGTCCAAGATGGCCGCCGCTCAAAAGTATGATAACTACATTATGGCTATCGTATCCGAGGTTCTCGAGGGTGCTGAGAACGATTTTGTGATCATTTTTCAAATCCAAGAGGGCCGTCGTGCAAGATTATGATAACTACATTATGGGTAGCGTATCCGAGGTTCTCAAGAGTGCAGAGAACGATTTTCTTATCATTTTTCAAATCAAAGATGGCCGCCGCTCAAAAGTATGATAACTACATTATAGGTATCGTACCCGAGGTTCTCGAGGGTGCAGAGAACGATTTTGTGATCAATTTTGAAGTCCAAGATAGCCGCTGCTCAAAATTATGATAACCACAATATGGGTATCGTATCCGAGGTTCTCTTGGGTGCAGAGAACAATTTCGTGATCATTTTTCAAATCCAAGATGGCCGCGGCTCAAAAGTATGATAACTACATTATGGGTATCTTATCAGAGGTTCTCGAGGGTGCTGAGAACGATTTTGTGATCATTTTTCAAATCCAAGATGGCTGCCGCACAAAATTATGATTTCAGCAATATGGATATCGTTTCCGAGATTCTCGAGTGTGCAGAGAACGATTTGGTGATCATTTTTCAAATCCAACATGGCCGCCACAAAAAATTATGATTTTAGCAAGATGGATATCGTTTCCGAGGTTCTCGAGGGTGCAGAGAACTATTCTGTGTTCATTTTTGAAATCCAAGAGGGTTGCCGCAAACAATAATGTTTTAAGCAATATGGATATTGTGTCCGAGGTTCTCGAGGGTGTAGAAAATAGTTTTGGAATCATTTTTAAATCCGAGATGGCCTCCGTGCAATATTTTGATCATAAAAATATGGGTATCGTATCCTAGGTTCTCGAGGGTACAGAGAACGATTTAGTGATCATTTTTGAAATCCAAGATGGCCGCCGCTCAAAATTATGATTTCAGCAATATGGATAACGTGTCCGAGATTCTCGAGGGTGCAGAGAACGATTTGGTGATCATTTTTCAAATCCAAGATGGCCGCCGCAAAAAATTATGATTTTAGCAAGATGGATATCGTGTCCGAGGTTCTCGATGGTGCAGAGAACGATTCTGTGATCATTTTTGAAATCCAAGAGGGTTGCCGCAAACAATAATGTTTTAAGCAATATGGATATCGTGTCCGAGGTTCTCTAGGGTGCAGAAAATAGTTTTGGAATCATTTTTAAATCCGAGATGGCCTCCGTGCATTATTATGATCATAAAAATATGGGTATCGTATCCGAGGTTCTCGAGGGTACAGAGAACGATTTAGTGATCATTTTTGAAATCCAAGATGGCCGCCGCTCAAAATTATGATTTCAGCAATATGGATAACGTGTCCGAGATTCTCGAGGGTGCAGAGAACGATTTGGTGATCATTTTTCAAATCCAAGATGGCCGCCGCTCAAAATCATGATTTCAGCAATATGGATATCGTGTCCGAGATTCTCGAGGGTGCAGAGAATGAATTGGTGATCATTTTTCAAGTCCAAGATGGCCGCCGCTCAAAAGTATGATAACTACATTATGGGTATCGTATCCGAGGTTCTCGAGGGTGCTGAGAACGATTTTGTGATCATTTTTCAAATCCAAGAGGGCCGCCGTGCAAGATTATGATAACTACATTATGGGTATCGTATCCGAGGTTCTCAAGAGTGCAGAGAACGATTTTCTAATCATTTTTCAAATCAAAGATGGCCGCCGCTCAAAAGTATGATAACTACATTATGGGTATCGTACCCGAGGTTCTCGAGGGTGTAGAGAACGGTTTTGTGATCATTTTTGATATCCAAGATAGCCGCTGCTCAAAATTATGATAACTACAATATGGGTATCGTATCCGAGGTTCTCGAGGGTACAGACAACGATTTAGTGATCATTTTTGAAATCCAAGATGGCCGCCGCTCAAAATTATGTTTTCAGCAATATGGATAACGTGTCCGAGATTCTCGAGGGTGCAGAGAACGATTTGGTGATAATTTTTCAAATCCAAGATGGCCGCCGCAAAAAATTATGATTTAAGCAAGATGGATATCTTGTCCGAGGTTCTCCAGGGTGCAGAGAATGATTCTGTGATCATTTTTGAAATCCAAGAGGGCTGCCGCAAACAATAATGTTTTAAGCAATATGGATATCGTGTCCGAGGTTCTCGAGGGTGCAGAAAATTTTGCAATCATTAGTGTTGTAGGTGTAGAAAGTTTTGGAATCATTTTTAAATCCGAGATGGCCGCCGTGCAAGATTATGATCATAAAAATATGGGTATCGTATCCGAGGTTCTCGAGGGTACAGAGAACGATTTAGTTATCATTTTTGAAATCCAAGATGGCCGCCGCTCAAAATTATGATTTCAGCAATATGGATAACGTGTCCGAGATTCTCGAGGGTGCAGAGAACGAATTGGTGATCATTTTTCAAATCCAAGGTGGCCGCCGCACAAAATTATGATTTCAGCAATATGGATATCGTGTCCGAGATTCTCGAAGGTGCAGATAACGATTTTCTAATCATTTTTCAAATCAAAGATGGCCGCCGCTCAAAATTATGATAACTACATTATAGGTATCGCATCAGAGGTTCTCGTGGGTGCAGAGAACGATTTTGTGATCATTTTTCAAATCCAAGATGGCTGCCGCTTAAAAGTATGATAACTACATTATGGGTATCGTATCGGAGGTTCTCGAGTGTGCTGGGAACAATTTTGTGATCATTTTTCAAATCCAAGAGGGTCGCCGTGCAGGATTATGATCACAATAATATAGGTATCGTATCCGAGGCTCTCGAGAGTGCAGAGAACGCTTTTATTATCATTATTCAAATCAAAGATGGCCGCCGCTCAAAAGTATGATAACTACATTATGGGTATCGTATCCGAGGTTCTCGAAGGTGCTGAGAACGATTTTGTGATCATTTTTCTAATCCAAATGGCCGCCGCACAAAATTATGTCTTCAGCAATATGGATATCGTGTCCGAGGTTCTCGAGGGTGCTGAGAACTATTCTGTGATCATTTTTGAAATCCAAGATGGCCGCCGCTCAAATTTATGATTTCATCAATATGGATAACGTGTCTGAGATTCTCGGGGGTGCACAGAACGATTTTGTGATCATTTTTGAAATCCAAGATGGCCGCCGCTCAAAATCATGATCACTACATTATGGGTATCGTATCCGAGGTTCTCGAGGGTACAGAGAACGATTTAGTGATCATTTTTCAAATCCAAGATGGCCACCGCACAAAATTATGATTTCAGCAATATGGATATCGTGTCCGAGATTCTCGCGGGTGCAGAGAACGATTTGGTGATCATTTTTCAAATCCAAGATGGCCGCCGCCCAAAATTATGATTTCAGCAATATGGATAACGTGTCCGAGATTCTCGAGGGTGCAGAGAACGATTTTGTGATCATTTTTCAAATCCAAGAGGGCCGCCGTGCAAGATTATGATAATTACATTATGGGTATCGTATCCGAGGTTCTCAAGAGTGCGAAGAACGATTTTCTAATCATTTTTCAAATCAAAGATGGCAGCCGCTCAAAAGTATGATAACTACATTATGGGTATCGTACCCGAGGTTCTCGAGGGTGCAGAGAACGATTTTGTGATCATTTTTGAAATCCAAGATAGCCGCTGCTCAAAATTATGATAACTACAATATGGGTATCGTATCCGAGGTTCTCTTGGGTGCAGAGAACGATTTGGTGATCATTTTTCAAATCCAAGATGGCCGCCGCACAAAACTATGATTTCAGCAATATGGATATCGTGTCCGAGATTCTCGAGGGTGCAGAGAATGATTTGGTGATCATTTTTCAAATCCAAGATGGCCGCCGCAAAAAATTATGATTTAAGCAAGATGGATATCGTGTCCGAGGTTCTCCAGGGTGCAGAGATCGATTCTGTGATCATTTTTGAAATCCAAGAGGGCTGCCGCAAACAATAATGTTTAAAGCAATATGGATATCGTGTCCGAGGTTCTCGAGGGTGCAGAAAATAGTTTTGGAATCATTTTTAAATCCGAGATGGCCGCCGTGCAAGATTATGATCATAAAAATATGGGTATCGTATCCGAGGATCTCGAGGGTATAGAGAACGATTTAGTTATCATTTTTGAAATCCAAGATGGCCGCCGCTCAAAATTATGATTTCAGCAATATGGATAACGTGTCCGAGATTCTCGAGGGTGCAGAGAACGAATTGGTGATCATTTTTCAAATCCAAGATGGCCGCCGCAGAAAATTATGATTTCAGCAATATGGATATCGTGTCCGAGATTCTCGAGGGTGCAGAGAACGATTTTCTAATCATTTTTCAAATCAAAGATGGCCGCCGCTCAAAAGTATGATAACTACATTATGGATATCGTACCCGAGGTTCTCGAAAGTGCAGAGAACGATTTTGTGATCATTTTTGAAATCCAAGATAGCCGCTGCTCAAAATTATGATAACTACAATATGGGTATCGTATCCGAGGTTCTCTTGGGTGCAGAGAACGATTTGGTGATCATTTTTCAAATCCAAGATGGCCGCCGCACAAAACTATGATTTCAGCAATATGGATATCGTGTCAGAGATTCTCGAGGGTGCAGAGAATGATTTGGTGATCATTTTTCAAATCCAAGATGGCCGCCGCAAAAAATTATGATTTAAGCGAGATGGTTATCGTGTCCGAGGTTCTCCAGGGTGCAGGGGACGATTCTGTGATCATTTTTGAAATCCAAGAGGGCTGCCGCAAACAATAATGTTTTAAGCAATATGGATATTGTGTCCGAGGTTCTCGAGGGTGCAGAAAATAGTTTTGGAATCATTTTTAAATCCGAGATGGCCTCCGTGCAATATTATGATCATAAAAATATGGGTATCGTATCCGAGGTTCTCGAGGGTACAGAGAACGATTTAGTGATCATTTTTGAAATCCAAGATGGCCGCCGCTCAAAAGTATGATAACTACATTATGGGTATCGTACCCGAGGTTCTTGAGGGTGCAGAGAACGATTTTGTGATCATTTTTGAAATCCAAGATAGCCGCTGCTCAAAATTATGATAACTACAATATGGGTATCGTATCCGAGGTTCTCTTGGGTGCAGAGAACAGTTTTGTGATCATTTTTCAAATCCAAGATGGCCGCGGCTCAAAAGTATGATAACTACATTATGGGTATCTTATCAGAGATTCTCGAGGGTGCTGAGAACGATTTTGTGATCATTTTTCAAATCCAAGATGGCTGCCGCACAAAATTATGATTTCAGCAATATGGATATCGTGTCCGAGATTCTTGAGTGTGCAGAGAACGCTTTGGTGATCATTTTTCAAATCCAACATGGCCGCTGCAAAAAATTATGATTTTAGCAAGATGGATATCGTTTCCGAGGTTTTCGAGGGTGCAGAGAACTATTCTGTGTTCATTTTTGAAATCCAAGAGGGTTGCCGCAAACAATAATGTTTTAAGCAATATGGATATTGTGTCCGAGGTTCTCGAGGGTGCAGAAAATAGTTTTGGAATCATTTTTAAATCCGAGATGGCCTCCGTGCAATATTATGATCATAAAAATATGGGTATCGTATCCGAGGTTCTCGAGGGTACAGAGAACGATTTAGTGATCATTTTTGAAATCCAAGATGGCCGCCGCTCAAAATTATGTTTTCAGCAATATGTATAACGTGTCCGAGATTCTCGAGGGTGCAGAGAACGATTTGGTGATCATTTTTCAAATCCAAGATGGCCGCCGCAAAAAATTATGATTTTAGCAAGATGGATATCGTGTCCGAGGTTCTCGATGGTGCAGAGAACGATTCTGTGATCATTTTTGAAATCCAAGAGGGTTGCCGCAAACAATAATGTTTTAAGCAATATGGATATCGTGTCCGAGGTTCTCGAGGGTGCAGAAAATAGTTTTGGAATCATTTTTAAATCCGAGATGGCCTTCGTGCAATATTATGATCATAAAAATATGGGTAACGTATCCGAGGTTCTCGAGGGTACAGAGAACGATTTAGTGATCATTTTTGAAATCCAAGATGGCCGCCGCTCAAAATTATGATTTCAGCAATATGCATAACGTGTCCGAGATTCTCGAGGGTGCAGAGAATGATTTGGTGATCATTTTTCAAGTCCAAGATGGCCGCCGCTCAAAAGTATGATAACTACATTATGGGTATCGTATCCGAGGTTCTCGAGGGTGCTGAAAACGATTTTGTGATCATTTTTCAAATCCAAGAGGGCCGCCGTGCAAGATTATGATAATTACGTTATGGGTATCGTATCCGAGGTTCTCAAGAGTGCAGAGAACGATTTTCTAATCATTTTTCAAATCAAAGATGGCCGCCGCTCAAAAGTATGATAACTACATTATGGGTATCGTACCCGAGGTTCTCGAGGGTGCAGAGAACGGTTTTGTGATCATTTTTGATATCCAAGATAGCCGCTGCTCAAAATTATGATAACTACAATATGGGTATCGTATCCGAGGTTCTCTTGGGTGCAGAGAACGATTTGGTGATCATCTTTCAAATCCAAGATGGCCGCCGCACAAAACTATGATTTCAGCAATATGGATATCGTGTCCGAGATTCTCGAGGGTGCAGAGAATGATTTGGTGATCATTTTTCAAGTCCAAGATGGCCGCCGCTCAAAAGTATGATAACTACATTATGGGTATCGTATCCGAGGTTCTCGAGGGTGCTGAAAACGATTTTGTGATCATTTTTCAAATCCAAGAGGGCCGCCGTGCAAGATTATGATAATTACGTTATGGGTATCGTATCCGAGGTTCTCAAGAGTGCAGAGAACGATTTTCTAATCATTTTTCAAATCAAAGATGGCCGCCGCTCAAAAGTATGATAACTACATTATGGGTATCGTACCCGAGGTTCTCGAGGGTGCAGAGAACGGTTTTGTGATCATTTTTGATATCCAAGATAGCCGCTGCTCAAAATTATGATAACTACAATATGGGTATCGTATCCGAGGTTCTCTTGGGTGCAGAGAACGATTTGGTGATCATCTTTCAAATCCAAGATGGCCGCCGCACAAAACTATGATTTCAGCAATATGGATATCGTGTCCGAGATTCTCGAGGGTGCAGAGAATGATTTGGTGATCATTTTTCAAGTCCAAGATGGCCGCCGCTCAAAAGTATGATAACTACATTATGGGTATCGTATCCGAGATTCTCGAGGGTGCTGAGAACGATTTTGTGATCATTTTTCAAATCAAAGATGGCCGCCGCTCAAAAGTATGATAACTACATTATGGGTATCGTACCCGAGGTTCTCGAGGGTGCAGAGAACGATTTTGTGATCATTTTTGAAATCCAAGTTAGCCGCTGCTCAAAATTATGATAACTACAATATGGGTATCGTATCCGAGGTTCTATTGGGTGCAGAGAACGATTTGGTGATCATTTTTCAAATCCAAGATGGCCGCCGCACAAAACTATGATTTCAGCAATATGGATATCGTGTCCGAGATTCTCGAGGGTGCCGAGAATGTTTTGGTGATCATTTTTCAAATCCAAGATGGCCGCCGCAAAAAATTATGATTTAAGCAAGATGGATATCGTGTCCGAGGTTCTCCAGGGAGCAGAGAACGATTCTGTGATCATTTTTGAAATCCAAGAGGGCTACCGCAAACAATAATGTTTTAAGCAATATGGATATCGTGTCCGAGGTTCTCGAGGGTGCAGAAAATAGTTTTGGAATCATTTTTAAATCCGAGATGGCCGCCGTGCAAGATTATGATCATAAAAATATGGGTATCGTATCCGAGGTTCTCGAGGGTACAGAAAACGATTTAGTTATCATTTTTGAAATCCAAGATGGCCGCCGCTCAAAATTATGATTTCAGCAATATGGATAACGTGTCCGAGATTCTCGAGGGTGCAGAGAACGAATTAATGATCATTTTTCAAATCCAAGATGGCCGCCGCACAAAACTATGATTTCAGCAATATGGATATCGTGTCCGAGATTCTCGAGGGTGCAGAGAACGATTTTCTTATCATTTTTCAAATCAAAGATGGCCGCCGCTCAAAATTATGATAACTACATTATGGGTATCGCATCAGAGGTTCTCGTGGGTGCAGAGAACGATTTTGTGATCATTTTTTAAATCCAAGATGGCTGCCGCTTAAAAGTATGATAACTACATTATGGGTATCTTATCGGAGGTTCTCGAGGGAGCTGGGAACAATTTTGTGATCATTTTTGAAATCCAAGATGGCCGCCGCTCAAATTTATGATTTCATCAATATGGATAACGTATCTGAGATTCTCGGGGGTGCACAGAACGATTTTGTGATCATTTTTGAAATCCAAGATGGCTGCCGCTCAAAATTATGATAACTACATTATGGGTATCGTATCCGAGGTTCTCGAGGGTACAGAGAACGATTTAGTGATCATTTTTCAAATCCAAGATGGCCGCCGCACAAGATTATGATTTCAGCAATATGGATATCGTGTCCGAGATTCTCGCGGGTGCAGAGAACGATTTGGTGATCATTTTTCAAATCCAAGATGGCCGCCGCTCAAAATTATGATTTCAGCAATATGGATAACGTGTCCGAGATTCTCGAGGGTGCAGAGAACGATTTTGTGATCATTTTTCAAATCCAAGAGGGCCGCCGTGCAAGATTATGATAATTACATTATGGGTATCGTATCCGAGGTTCTCAAGAGTGCAGAGAACTATTTTCTAATCATTTTTCAAATCAAAGATGGCCGCCGCTCAAAAGTATGATAACTACATTATGGGTATCGTACCCGAGGTTCTCGAGGGTGCAGAGAACGATTTTGTGATCATTTTTGAAATCCAAGATAGCCGCTGCTCAAAATTATGATAACTACAATATGGGTATCGTATCCGAGGTTCTCTTGGGTGCAGAGAACGATTTGGTGATCTTTTTCAAATCCAAGGTGGCCGCCGCACAAAACTATGATTTCAGCAATATGGATATCGTGTCCGAGATTCTCGAGGGTGCAGAGAATGATTTGGTGATCATTTTTCAAATCCAAGATGGCCGCCGCAAAAAATTATGATTTAAGCAAGATGGATATCGTGTCCGAGTTTCTCCAGGGTGCAGAGAACGATTCTGTGATCATTTTTGAAATCGAAGAGGGCTGCCGCAAACAATAATGTTTTAAGCAATATGGATATCGTGTCCGAGGTTCTCGAGGGTGCAGAAAATAGTTTTGGAATCATTTTTAAATCCGAGATGGCCGCCGTGCAAGATTATGATCATAAAAATATGGGTATTGTATCCGAGGTTCTCGAGGGTACAGAGAACGATTTAGTTATCATTTTTGAAATCCAAGATGGCCGCCGCTCAAAATTATGATTTCAGCAATATGGATAACGTGTCCGAGATTCTCGAGGGTGCAGAGAACGAATTGGTGATCATTTTTCAAATCCAAGATGGCCGCCGCACAAAACTATGATTTCAGCAATATGGATATCGTGTCCGAGATTCTCGAGGGTGCAGAGAACGATTTTCTAATCATTTTTCAAATCAAAGATGGCCGCCGCTCAAAATTATGATAACTACATTATGGGTATCGCATCAGAGGTTCTCGTGGGTGCAGAGAACGATTTTGTGATCATTTTTTAAATCCAAGATGGCTGCCGCTTAAAAGTATGATAACTACATTATGGGTATCGTATCGGAGGTTCTCGAGGGAGCTGGGAACAATTTTGTGATCATTTTTCAAATCCAAGAGGGCCGCCGTGCAGGATTATGATCACAAAAATATAGGTATCGTATCCGAGGTTCTCGAGAGTGCAGAGAACGCTTTTATTATCATTATTCAAATCAAAGATGGCCGCCGCTCAAAAGTATGATAACTACATTATGGGTATCGTATCCGAGGTTCTCGAAGGTGCTGAGAACGATTTTGTGATCATTTTTCTAATCCAAATGGCCGCGGCACAAAATTATGTCTTCAGCAATATGGATATCGTGTCCGAGGTTCTCGAGGGTGCTGAGAACTATTCTGTGATCATTTTTGAAATCCAAGATGGCCGCCGCTCAAATTTATGATTTCATCAATATGGATAACGTGTCTGAGATTCTCGGGGGTGCACAGAACGATTTTGTGATCATTTTTGAAATCCAAGATGGCCGCCGCTCAAAATTATGATAACTACATTATGGGTATCGTATCCGAGGTTCTCGAGGGTATAGAGAACGATTTAGTGATCATTTTTCAAATCCAAGATGGCCGCCGCACAAGATTATGATTTCAGCAATATGGATATCGTGTCCGAGATTCTCGCGGGTGCAGAGAACGATTTGGTGATCATTTTTCAAATCCAAGATGGCCGCCGCTCAAAATTATGATTTCAGCAATATGGATAACGTGTCCGAGATTCTCGAGGGTGCAGAGAACGATTTTGTGATCATTTTTCAAATCCAAGAGGGCCGCCTTGCAAGATTATGATAATTACATTATGGGTATCGTATCCGAGGTTCTCAAGAGTGCAGAGAACGATTTTCAAATCATTTTTCAAATCAAAGATGGCCGCCGCTCAAAAGTATGATAACTACATTATGGGTATCGTACCCGAGGTTCTCGAGGGTGCAGAGAACGATTTTGTGATCATTTTTGAAATCCAAGATAGCCGCTGCTCAAAATTATGATAACTACAATATGGGTATCCTATCCGAGGTTCTCGAGGGTACAGAGAACGATTTAGTGATCATTTTTCAAATCCAAGATGGCCGCCGCACAAGATTATGATTTCAGCAATATGGATATCGTGTCCGAGATTCTCGCGGGTGCAGAGAACGATTTGGTGATCATTTTTCAAATCCAAGATGGCCGCCGCTCAAAATTATGATTTCAGCAATATGGATAACGTGTCCGAGATTCTCGAGGGTGCAGAGAACGATTTTGTGATCATTTTTCAAATCCAAGATGGCCGCCTCAAAAAATTATGATTTAAGCAAGATGGATATCGTGTCCGAGGTTCTCCAGGGTGCAGAGAACGATTCTGTGATCATTTTTGAAATCCAAGAGGGCTGCCGCAAACAATAATGTTTTAAGCAATATGGATATCGTGTCCGAGGTTTTCGAGGGTGCAGAAAATAGTTTTGGAATCATTTTTAAATCCGAGATGGCTGCCGTGCATGATTATGATCATAAAAATATGGGTATCGTATCCGAGGTTCTCGAGGGTACAGAGAATGATTTAGTTACCATTTTTGAAATCCAAGATGGCCGCCGCTCAAAATTATGATTTCAGCAATATGGATAACGTGTCCGAGATTCTCGAGGGTGCAGAGAACGAATTGGTGATCATTTTTCAAATCCAAGATGGCCGCCGCACAAAACTATGATTTCAGCAATATGGATATCGTGTCCGAGATTCTCGAGGGTGCAGAGAACGATTTTCTAATCATTTTTCAAATCAAAGATGGCCGCCGCTCAAAATTATGATAACTACATTATGGGTATCGTATCCGAGGTTCTCGTGTGTGCAGAGAACGATTTTGTGATCATTTTTTAAATCCAAGATGGCTGCCGCTTAAAAGTATGATAACTACATTATGGGTATCGTATCGGAGGTTCTCGAGGGAGCTGGGAACAATTTTGTGATCATTTTTCAAATCCAAGAGGGCCGCCGTGCAGGATTATGATCACAAAAATATAGGTATCGTATCCGAGGTTCTCGAGAGTGCAGAGAACGCTTTTATTATCATTATTCAAATCAAAGATGGCCGCCGCTCAAAAGTATGATAACTACATTATGGGTATCGTATCCGAGGTTCTCGAAGGTGCTGAGAACGATTTTGTGATCATTTTTCTAATCCAAATGGCCGCGGCACAAAATTATGTCTTCAGCAATATGGATATCGTGTCCGAGGTTCTCGAGGGTGCTGAGAACTATTCTGTGATCATTTTTGAAATCCAAGATGGCCGCCGCTCAAATTTATGATTTCATCAATATGGATAACGTGTCTGAGATTCTCGGGGGTGCACAGAACGATTTTGTGATCATTTTTGAAATCCAAGATGGCCGCCGCTCAAAATTATGATAACTACATTATGGGTATCGTATCCGAGGTTCTCGAGGGTATAGAGAACGATTTAGTGATCATTTTTCAAATCCAAGATGGCCGCCGCACAAGATTATGATTTCAGCAATATGGATATCGTGTCCGAGATTCTCGCGGGTGCAGAGAACGATTTGGTGATCATTTTTCAAATCCAAGATGGCCGCCGCTCAAAATTATGATTTCAGCAATATGGATAACGTGTCCGAGATTCTCGAGGGTGCAGAGAACGATTTTGTGATCATTTTTCAAATCCAAGAGGGCCGCCTTGCAAGATTATGATAATTACATTATGGGTATCGTATCCGAGGTTCTCAAGAGTGCAGAGAACGATTTTCAAATCATTTTTCAAATCAAAGATGGCCGCCGCTCAAAAGTATGATAACTACATTATGGGTATCGTACCCGAGGTTCTCGAGGGTGCAGAGAACGATTTTGTGATCATTTTTGAAATCCAAGATAGCCGCTGCTCAAAATTATGATAACTACAATATGGGTATCCTATCCGAGGTTCTCGAGGGTACAGAGAACGATTTAGTGATCATTTTTCAAATCCAAGATGGCCGCCGCACAAGATTATGATTTCAGCAATATGGATATCGTGTCCGAGATTCTCGCGGGTGCAGAGAACGATTTGGTGATCATTTTTCAAATCCAAGATGGCCGCCGCTCAAAATTATGATTTCAGCAATATGGATAACGTGTCCGAGATTCTCGAGGGTGCAGAGAACGATTTTGTGATCATTTTTGAAATCCAAGAGGGCCGCCGTGCAAGATTATGATAATTACATTATGGGTATCGTATCCGAGGTTCTCAAGAGTGCAGAGAACGATTTTCTAATCATTTTTCAAATCAAAGATGGCCGCCGCTCAAAAGTATGATAACTACATTATGGGTATCGTACCCGAGGTTCTCGAGGGTGCAGAGAACGATTTTGTGATCATTTTTGAAATCCAAGATAGCCGCTGCTCAAAATTATGATAACTACAATATGGGTATCGTATCCGAGGTTCTCTTGGGTGCAGAGAACGATTTGGTGATCATTTTTCAAATCCAAGATGGCCGCCGCACAAAACTATGATTTCAGCAATATGGATATCGTGTCCGAGATTCTCGAGGGTGCAGAGAATGATTTGGTGATCATTTTTCAAATCCAAGATGGCCGCCTCAAAAAATTATGATTTAAGCAAGATGGATATCGTGTCCGAGGTTCTCCAGGGTGCAGAGAACGATTCTGTGATCATTTTTGAAATCCAAGAGGGCTGCCGCAAACAATAATGTTTTAAGCAATATGGATATCGTGTCCGAGGTTCTCGAGGGTGCAGAAAATAGTTTTGGAATCATTTTTAAATCCGAGATGGCTGCCGTGCAAGATTATGATCATAAAAATATGGGTATCGTATCCGAGGTTCTCGAGGGTACAGAGAACGATTTAGTTACCATTTTTGAAATCCAAGATGGCCGCCGCTCAAAATTATGATTTCAGCAATATGGATAACGTGTCCGAGATTCTCGAGGGTGCAGAGAACGAATTGGTGATCATTTTTCAAATCCAAGATGGCCGCCGCACAAAACTATGATTTCAGCAATATGGATATCGTGTCCGAGATTCTCGAGGGTGCAGAGAACGATTTTCTAATCATTTTTCAAATCAAAGATGGCCGCCGCTCAAAATTATGATAACTACATTATGGGTATCGCATCAGAGGTTCTCGTGTGTGCAGAGAACGATTTTGTGATCATTTTTTAAATCCAAGATGGCTGCCGCTTAAAAGTATGATAACTACATTATGGGTATCGTATCGGAGGTTCTCGAGGGAGCTGGGAACAATTTTGTGATCATTTTTCAAATCCAAGAGGGCCGCCGTGCAGGATTATGATCACAAAAATATAGGTATCGTATCCGAGGTTCTCGAGAGTGCAGAGAACGCTTTTATTATCATTATTCAAATCAAAGATGGCCGCCGCTCAAAAGTATGATAACTACATTATGGGTATCGTATCCGAGGTTCTCGAAGGTGCTGAGAACGATTTTGTGATCATTTTTCTAATCCAAATGGCCGCGGCACAAAATTATGTCTTCAGCAATATGGATATCGTGTCCGAGGTTCTCGAGGGTGCTGAGAACTATTCTGTGATCATTTTTGAAATCCAAGATGGCCGCCGCTCAAATTTATGATTTCATCAATATGGATAACGTGTCTGAGATTCTCGGGGGTGCACAGAACGATTTTGTGATCATTTTTGAAATCCAAGATGGCCGCCGCTCAAAATTATGATAACTACATTATGGGTATCGTATCCGAGGTTCTCGAGGGTATAGAGAACGATTTAGTGATCATTTTTCAAATCCAAGATGGCCGCCGCACAAGATTATGATTTCAGCAATATGGATATCGTGTCCGAGATTCTCGCGGGTGCAGAGAACGATTTGGTGATCATTTTTCAAATCCAAGATGGCCGCCGCTCAAAATTATGATTTCAGCAATATGGATAACGTGTCCGAGATTCTCGAGGGTGCAGAGAACGATTTTGTGATCATTTTTCAAATCCAAGAGGGCCGCCTTGCAAGATTATGATAATTACATTATGGGTATCGTATCCGAGGTTCTCAAGAGTGCAGAGAACGATTTTGAAATCATTTTTCAAATCCAAGATGGCCGCCGCTCAAAAGTATGATAACTACATTATGGGTATCGTACCCGAGGTTCTCGAGGGTGCAGAGAACGATTTTGTGATCATTTTTGAAATCCAAGATAGCCGCTGCTCAAAATTATGATAACTACAATATGGGTATCCTATCCGAGGTTCTCGAGGGTACAGAGAACGATTTAGTGATCATTTTTCAAATCCAAGATGGCCGCCGCACAAGATTATGATTTCAGCAATATGGATATCGTGTCCGAGATTCTCGCGGGTGCAGAGAACGATTTGGTGATCATTTTTCAAATCCAAGATGGCCGCCGCTCAAAATTATGATTTCAGCAATATGGATAACGTGTCCGAGATTCTCGAGGGTGCAGAGAACGATTTTGTGATCATTTTTGAAATCCAAGAGGGCCGCCGTGCAAGATTATGATAATTACATTATGGGTATCGTATCCGAGGTTCTCAAGAGTGCAGAGAACGATTTTCTAATCATTTTTCAAATCAAAGATGGCCGCCGCTCAAAAGTATGATAACTACATTATGGGTATCGTACCCGAGGTTCTCGAGGGTGCAGAGAACGATTTTGTGATCATTTTTGAAATCCAAGATAGCCGCTGCTCAAAATTATGATAACTACAATATGGGTATCGTATCCGAGGTTCTCTTGGGTGCAGAGAACGATTTGGTGATCATTTTTCAAATCCAAGATGGCCGCCGCACAAAACTATGATTTCAGCAATATGGATATCGTGTCCGAGATTCTCGAGGGTGCAGAGAATGATTTGGTGATCATTTTTCAAATCCAAGATGGCCGCCTCAAAAAATTATGATTTAAGCAAGATGGATATCGTGTCCGAGGTTCTCCAGGGTGCAGAGAACGATTCTGTGATCATTTTTGAAATCCAAGAGGGCTGCCGCAAACAATAATGTTTTAAGCAATATGGATATCGTGTCCGAGGTTCTCGAGGGTGCAGAAAATAGTTTTGGAATCATTTTTAAATCCGAGATGGCTGCCGTGCAAGATTATGATCATAAAAATATGGGTATCGTATCCGAGGTTCTCGAGGGTACAGAGAACGATTTAGTTACCATTTTTGAAATCCAAGATGGCCGCCGCTCAAAATTATGATTTCAGCAATATGGATAACGTGTCCGAGATTCTCGAGGGTGCAGAGAACGAATTGGTGATCATTTTTCAAATCCAAGATGGCCGCCGCACAAAACTATGATTTCAGCAATATGGATATCGTGTCCGAGATTCTCGAGGGTGCAGAGAACGATTTTCTAATCATTTTTCAAATCAAAGATGGCCGCCGCTCAAAATTATGATAACTACATTATGGGTATCGCATCAGAGGTTCTCGTGTGTGCAGAGAACGATTTTGTGATCATTTTTTAAATCCAAGATGGCTGCCGCTTAAAAGTATGATAACTACATTATGGGTATCGTATCGGAGGTTCTCGAGGGAGCTGGGAACAATTTTGTGATCATTTTTCAAATCCAAGAGGGCCGCCGTGCAGGATTATGATCACAAAAATATAGGTATCGTATCCGAGGTTCTCGAGAGTGCAGAGAACGCTTTTATTATCATTATTCAAATCAAAGATGGCCGCCGCTCAAAAGTATGATAACTACATTATGGGTATCGTATCCGAGGTTCTCGAAGGTGCTGAGAACGATTTTGTGATCATTTTTCTAATCCAAATGGCCGCCGCACAAAATTATGTCTTCAGCAATATGGATATCGTGTCCGAGGTTCTCGAGGGTGCTGAGAACTATTCTGTGATCATTTTTGAAATCCAAGATGGCCGCCGCTCAAATTTATGATTTCATCAATATGGATAACGTGTCTGAGATTCGCGGGGGTGCACAGAACGATTTTGTGATCATTTTTGAAATCCAAGATGGCCGCCGCTCAAAATTATGATAACTACATTATGGGTATCGTATCCGAGGTTCTCGAGGGTACAGAGAACGATTTAGTGATCATTTTTCAAATCCAAGATGGCCGCCGCACAAGATTATGATTTCAGCAATATGGATATCGTGTCCGAGATTCTCGCGGGTGCAGAGAACGATTTGGTGATCATTTTTCAAATCCAAGATGGCCGCCGCTCAAAATTATGATTTCAGCAATATGGATAACGTGTCCGAGATTCTCGAGGGTGCAGAGAACGATTTTGTGATCATTTTTCAAATCCAAGAGGGCCGCCGTGCAAGATTATGATAATTACATTATGGGTATCGTATCCGAGGTTCTCAAGAGTGCAGAGAACGATTCTGTGATCATTTTTGAAATCCAAGAGGGCTGCCGCAAACAATAATGTTTTAAGCAATATGGATATCGTGTCCGAGGTTCTCGAGGGTGCAGAAAATAGTTTTGGAATCATTTTTAAATCCGAGATGGCCGCCGTGCAAGATTATGATCATAAAAATATGGGTATCGTATCCGAGGATCTCGAGGGTACAGAGAACGATTTAGTTATCATTTTTGAAATCCAAGATGTCCGCTGCTCAAAATTATGATTTCAGCAATATGGATAACGTGTCCGAGATTCTCGAGGGTGCAGAGAACGAATTGGTGATCATTTTTCAAATCCAAGATGGCCGCCGCACAAAATTATGATTTCAGCAATATGGATATCGTGTCCGAGATTCTCGAGGCTGCAGAGAACGATTTTCTAATCATTTTTCAAATCAAAGATGGCCGCCGCTCAAAATTATGATAACTACATTATGGGTATCGCATCAGAGGTTCTCGTGGGTGCAGAGAACGATTTTGTGATCATTTTTCAAATCCAAGATGGCTGCCGCTTAAAAGTATGATAACTACATTATGGGTATCGTTTCGGAGGTTCTCGAAGGTGCTGAGAACGATTTTGTGATCATTTTTCTAATCCAAATGGCCGCCGCACAAAATTATGTCTTCAGCAATATGGATATCGTGTCCGAGGTTCTCGAGGGTGCTGAGAACTATTCTGTGATCATTTTTGAAATCCAAGATGGCCGCCGCTCAAATTTATGATTTCATCAATATGGATAACGTATCTGAGATTCTCGAAGGTGCACAGAACGATTTTGTGATCATTTTTGAAATGCAAGATGGCCGCCGCTCAAAATTATGATAACTACATTATGGGTATCGTATCCGAGGTTCTCGAGGGTACAGAGAACGAGTTAGTGATAATTTTTCAAATCCAAGATGGCCGCCGCACAAAATTATGATTTCAGCAATATGGATATCGTGTACGAGATTGTCGAGGGTGCAGAGAACGATTTGGTGATCATTTTACAAATCCAAGATGGCCGCCGCTCAAAAGTATGATAACTACATTATGGTTATCGTATCCGAGGTTCTCGAGGGTGCTGAGAACGATTTGGTGATCATTTTTCAAATCCAAGATGGCCGCCGCTCAAAATTATGATTTCAGCAATATGGATAACGTGTCCGAGATTCTCGAGGGTGCAGAGAACGATTTGGTGATCATTTTTCAAATCCAAGATGGCCGCTGCACAAAATTATGATTTCAGCAATATGGATACCGTGTCCGAGATTCTCGAGGCTGCAGAGAACGATTTTGTGATCATTTTTCAAATCCAAGAGGGCCGCCGTGCAAGATTATGATCACAAAAATATAAGTCTCGTATCCGAGGTTCTCGAGAGTGCAGAGAACGATTTTGTGATCATTTTTCTAATCCAAATGGCCGCCGCACAAAATTATGTCTTCAGCAATATGGATATCGTGTTCGAGGTTCTCGAGGGTGCTGAGAACGATTTTGTGATCGTTTTTCAAATCCAAGAGGGCCGCCGTGCAAGATTATGATCACAAAAATATAAGTCTCGTATCCGAGGTTCTCGAGAGGATGGAGAACGATTTTGTGATCAGTTTTCAAATCCAAGATGGCCGGCGCTCAAAGGGATGATAACTACATTATGGGTATCGTATCCGAGGTTCTCGAGGGTGCAGAGAACGATTTGGTGATAATTTTTCAAATGCAAGATGGCTGCCGCACAAAATTATGATTTTAGCAATATGGATATCGTGTCCGAGGTTATCCAGGGTGCTGAGAACGATTTTTTGATCATTTTTGAAATCCAAGAGGGCTGCCGCAAACAATTATGATAACTACAATATGGATATCGTGTCTGAGATTCTCGAGGGTGCAGAAAACAATTTTGGGATAATTTTGAAATTCGAGATGGCCGCCGATCAAAAGTATGATAGCTTGATTATGGGTATCGTATCCGAGGTTCTTGAGGGTGCAGAGAACGGATTTGTAATCATTTTTCAAATACAAGATGGCTGCCGCACAAAATAATGATTTCAGCAATATGGATATCGTGTCCAAGATTCTCGAGGGTGCAGAGAAAGATTTGGAGATTATTTTTCAAATCCAAGATGGCCGCCGCAAAAAATTATGATTTTAGCAAGATGGATAACGTGTCCGAGATTCTCGAGGGTGCAGAGAACGATTTTGTGATCATTTTTCAAATCCAAGAGGGCCGCCCTGCAAGATTATGATAACTACATAATGGGTATCGTATCCGAGGTTCTCGAGGGTACAGAGAACGATTTAGTGATCATTTTTGAAATCCAAGATGGCCGCCGCTCAAATTTATGATTTCATCAATATGGATAACATGCCTGAGATTCTCGAGGGTGCACAGAACGATTTTGTGATCATTTTTGAAATCCAAGATGGCCGCCGCTCAAAATTATGATAACTACATTATGGGTATCGTATCCGAGGTTCTCAAGGGTACAGAAAACGATTTAGTGACCATTTTTGAAATCCAAGATGGCCGCCGCTCAAAATTATGATTTCAGCAATATGGATAACGTGTCCGAGATTCTCGAGGGTGCAGAGAACGATTTGGTGATCATTTTTTATAAATCCAAGATGGCCGCCGCACAAAATTATGATTTCAGCAATATGGATATCGTGTCCGAGATTCTCGAGGGTGCAGAGAACGATTTGGTGATCATTTTACAAATCCAAGATGGCCGCCGCTCAAAAGTATGATAACTACATTATGGTTATCGTATCCGAGGTTCTCGAGGGTGCTGAGAACGATTTTGTGATCATTTTTCAAATCCAAGAGGGCCGCCGTGCAAGATTATGATAACTAAACTATGGGTATCGTATCCTAGGTTCTCGAGAGTGCATAGAACGATTTTGAGATCATTATTCAAATCAAATATGGCCGCCGCTCAAAAGTATGATAACTACATTATGGGTATCGTATCCGAGGTTCTCGAGGGTGCTGAGAACGATTTTGTGATCATTTTTCTAATCCAAATGGCCGCCGCACAAAATTATGTCTTCAGCAATATGGATATCGTGTCCGAGGTTCTCGAGGGTGCTGAGAACGATTTTGTGATCGTTTTTCAAATCCAAGAGGGCCGCCGTGCAAGATTATGATCACAAAAATATAAGTCTCGTATCCGAGGTTCTCGAGAGTGCAGAGAACGATTTTGTTATCATTTTTCAAATCTAAGAGGGCCGCCAGCCAAGATTATGATCACAAAAATATGGGTATCGTATTCGAGGTTCTCGAGAGGATGGAGAACGATTTTGTGATCAGTTTTCAATTCCAAGATGGCCGCCGCTCAAAGGGATGATAACTACATTATGGGTATCGTATCCGAGGTTCTCGAGGGTGCAGAGAACGATTTGGTGATAATTTTTGAAATGCAAGATGGTTGCCGCACAAAATTATGATTTTAGCAATATGGATATCGTGTCCGAGGTTATCGAGGGTGCTGAGAACGATTTTGTGATCATTTTTGAAATCCAAGAGGGCCACCGTGCAAGATTATGATCACAAAAATATGGGTATCGTATTCGAGGTTCTCGAGAGCGCAGAGAAAAATTCTGTGATCATTTTTGAAATCCAAGAGGGCTCCCGCAAACAATTATGAAAACTACAATATGGATATCGTGTCTGAGGTTCTCGAGGGTGCAAAAAACAATTTTGGGATAATTTTGAAATTCGTGATGGCCGCCGATCAAAAGTATGATAGCTTGATTATGGGTATCGTATCCGAGGTTCTTGAGGGTGCAGAGAACGGATTTGTGATCATTTTTCAAATACAAGTTGGCTGCCGCACAAAATAATGATTTCAGCAATATGGATATCGTGTCCAAGATTTTCGAGGGTGCAGAGAAAGATTTGATGATTATTTTTCAAATCCAAGATGGCCGCCGCAAAAAATTATGATTTTAGCAAGATGGATATCGTGTCCGAGCTTCTCGAGGGTGCAGAGAACGATTCTGTGATTATTTTTGAAATCCAAGAGGGCTGCCGCAAACAATAATGTTTTCAGCAATATGGATATCGTGTCTGTGGTTCTCGAGGGTGCAGAAAATAATTTTGGGATCATTTTTATATCCGAGATGGCCGCCGTGCAAGATTATGATCACAAAAATATGGGTATCGTATCGCAGGTTCTCGAGAGTGCACAGATTGATTTTGTGATCATTTTTCAAATCGAAGATCGCCGCCGCTCAAAAGTATGATTTCAGCAATATGGATATCGTGTCCGAGGTTCTCGAGTGTGCTGAGAACGATTTTGTGATCATATTTTAAATCCAAGATTGCCGCCGCTTAAAATTATGATTTCAGCAATATGGATATCGTACCCGAGGTTCTCGAGGGTGCAGAGAACGATTTGGTGATCAATTTTAAAATTCAAGATGGCCGCCGCTGAAAATTATGATTTTAGCAATATGGATATCGTGTCCGAGGTTCTCGAGGGTGCAGAGAACTATTCTGTGATCATTTTTGAAATCCAAGAGGGCTGCCGCAAACAATTATGTTTTCAGCAATATGGATATCGTGTCCGAGGTTCTCGAGGGTGCAGAAAACAATTTTGGGATCATTTTTAAATACGAGATGGCCGCCGCTCAAAATTATGATAACTACATTATGGGTATCGCATCAGAGGTTCTCGTGGGTGCAGAGAACGATTTTGTGATCATTCTTTTTCAAATCCAAGATGGCTGCCGCTCAAAAGTATGATAACTACATTATGGGTATCGTATCGGAGGTTCTCGAGGGTGCTGGGAACAATTTTGTGATCATTTTTCAAATCCAAGAGGTCCGCCGTGCAGGATTATGATCACAAAAATATAGGTATCGAATCCGAGGTTCTCGAGAGTGCAGAGAACGCTTTTATTATCATTATTCAAATCAAAGATGGCCGCCGCTCAAAAGTATGATAACTACATTATGGGTATCGTATCCGAGGTTCCTGAAGGTGCTGAGAACGGTTTTGTGATCATTTTTCTAATCCAAATGGCCGCCGCACAAAATTATGTCTTCAGCAATATGGATATCGTGTCCGAGGTTC
Source organism: Leptidea sinapis (assembly GCF_905404315.1). Taxonomy (NCBI): domain Eukaryota; kingdom Metazoa; phylum Arthropoda; class Insecta; order Lepidoptera; family Pieridae; genus Leptidea; species Leptidea sinapis. The sequence continues at coordinate 3,566,674 of NC_066290.1, read as the reverse complement.
TCGAGGGTGCTGAGAACGATTTTATGATCATTTTTCAAATCCAAGAGGGCCGCCGTGCAAGATTATGATCACAAAAATATAAGTCTCGTATCCGAGGTTCTCGAGAGTGCAGAGAACGATTTTGTTATCATTTTTCAAATCCAAGAGGGCCGCCGTGCAAGATTATGATCACAAAAATATGGGTATCGTATTCGAGGTTCTCGAGAGGGCAGAGAACGATTTTGTGATCAGTTTTTAAATCCAAAATGGCCGCCGCTCAAAGGGATGATAACTACATTATGGGTATCGTATCCGAGGTTCTCGAGGGTGCAGAGAACGATTTGGTGATAATTTTTCAAATCCAAGATGTCTGCCGCACAATATTATGATTTTAGCAATATGGATATCGTGTGCGAGGTTCTCGAGGGTGCAGAGAACGATTTTGTGATCAGTTTTCAAATCCAAGGTGGCCGCCGTGCAAGATTATGATCACAAAAATATGGGTATCGTATCCGATGTTCTCTAGAGTGCAAAGAACGATTTTGTGATCATTTTTGAAATCCAAGATGGCTGCCGCTCAAAATTATGATAACTACATTATGGGTATCCTATCCGAGGTTGTCGAGGGTGCAGAGAACGATTTTGTGGTCATTTTTGAATTCCAGGATGGCCGCCGCCCAAAATTATGATTTCAGCAATATGGATATCGTTTCCGAGATTCTCGAGGGTGCATAGAACGATTTGGTGATCATTTTTCAAATCCAAGATGGCCGCCGCTCAAAATTATGATTTCAGCAATATGGATATTGTGTTCGTGATTCTCAGGGGTGCAGAGAACGATTTTGTGATAATTTTTCAAATCCAAGATGGCCGCCGTGCAAGATTATAATCACAAAAATATGGGTATCGTATTCGAGTTTCTCGAGAGTGCACAGAACGATTTTGTGATCATTTTTGAAATCCAAGAGGGCTGCCGTGCAAGATTATGATAACTACATTATGGGTATTGTATCCGAGGTTCTCGAGAGTGCATAGAACGATTTTGTGATCATTTTTGAAATCCAAGATGGCCGCCGCTCAAAATTATGATAACTACATTATGGGTATCGTATCCGAGGTTCTCGAGGGTGCAGAGAACGATATTGTGATCATTTTTCAAATCGAAGATGGCCGCCGCTCAAAAGTATGATAACTACATTATGGGAACGTATCAGAGATTCTCGAGGCTGCGGAGAACGATTTTGTGATCATTTTTCAAATCCAAGATGGCCGCCGCACAAAATTATGATTTTAGCAATATGGATATCGTGTCTGTGGTTCTCGAGGGTGCAGAAGATAATTTTGGGATCATTTTTAAATCCGAGAGGGCCGCCGTGCAAGATTATGATCACAAAAATATGGGTATCGTATCCGAGGTTCTCGAGAGTGCACAGAACGATTTTGTGATCATTTTTCAAATCCAAGATGGCCGCCGCTCAAAAGTATGATTTCAGCAATATGGATATCGTGTCTGAGGTTCTCGAGGGTGCAGAGAACAATTCTGTGATCATTTTTGAAATCCAAGAGGGCTGCCGCAAACAATAATGTTTTCAGCAATATGGATATCGTGTCTGTGGTTCTCGAGGGTGCGGAAAATAATTTTGGGATCATTTTTATGTCCGAGATGGCCGCCGTGCAAAATTATGATCACAAAAATATGGGTATCGTATCGGAGGTTCTCGAGAGTGCAAAAATGATTTTGTGATCATTTTTCAAATCGAAGATGGCCGCCGCTCAAAAGTATGATTTCAGCAATATGGATATCGTGTCCGAGGTTCTCGAGTGTGCTGAGAACGATTTTGTGATCATTTTTTTAAATCCAAGATGGCCGCCGCTTAAAATTATGATTTCAGCAATATGGATATCGTACCCGAGGTTCTCGAGGGTGCAGAGAACGATTTGGTGATCAATTTTAAAATTCAAGATGGCCGCCGCAGAAAATTATGACTTTAGCAATATGGATATCTTGTCCGAGGTTCTCGAGGGTGCAGAGAACTATTCTGTAATCATTTTTGAAATCCAAGAGGGCTGCCGCAAACAATTATGTTTTCAGCAATATGGATATCGTGTCCGAGGTTCTCGAGGGTGCAGAAAACAATTTTGGGATCATTTTTAAATACGAGATGGCCGCCGCTCAAAATTATGATAACTACATTATGGGTATCGCATCAGAGGTTCTCGTGGGTGCAGAGAACGATTTTGTGATCATTCTTTTTCAAATCCAAGATGGCTGCCGCTCAAAAGTATGATAACTACATTATGGGTATCGTATCGGAGGTTCTCGAGGGTGCTGGGAACAATTTTGTGGTCATTTTTCAAATCCAAGAGGGCCGCCGTGCAGGATTATGATCACAAAAATATGGGTATCGTATCGGAGGTTCTCGAGAGTGCAAAAATGATTTTGTGATCATTTTTCAAATCAAAGATGGCCGCCGCTCAAAAGTATGATTTCAGCAATATGGATATCGTGTCCGAGGTTCTCGAGTGTGCTGAGAACGATTTGGTGATCATTTTTTATAAATCCAAGATGGCCGCCGCACAAAATTATGATTTCAGCAATATGGATATCGTGTCCGAGATTCTCGAGGGTGCAGAGAACGATTTGGTGATCATTTTACAAATCCAAGATGGCCGCCGCTCAAAAGTATGATAACTACATTATGGTTATCGTATCCGAGGTTCTCGAGGGTGCTGAGAACGATTTTGTGATCATTTTTCAAATCCAAGAGGGCCGCCGTGCAAGATTATGATAACTACACTATGGGTATCGTATCCTAGGTTCTCGAGAGTGCATAGAACGATTTTGAGATCATTATTCAAATCAAATATGGCCGCCGCTCAAAAGTATGATAACTACATTATGGGTATCGTATCCGAGGTTCTCGAGGGTGCTGAGAACGATTTTGTGATCATTTTTCTAATCCAAATGGCCGCCGCACAAAATTATGTCTTCAGCAATATGGATATCGTGTCCGAGGTTCTCGAGGGTGCTGAGAACGATTTTGTGATCGTTTTTCAAATCCAAGAGGGCCGCCGTGCAAGATTATGATCACAAAAATATAAGTCTCGTATCCGAGGTTCTCGAGAGTGCAGAGAACGATTTTGTTATCATTTTTCAAATCTAAGAGGGCCGCCAGCCAAGATTATGATCACAAAAATATGGGTATCGTATTCGAGGTTCTCGAGAGGATGGAGAACGATTTTGTGATCAGTTTTCAAATCCAAGATGGCCGCCGCTCAAAGGGATGATAACTACATTATGGGTATCGTATCCGAGGTTCTCGAGGGTGCAGAGAACGATTTGGTGATAATTTTTGAAATGCAAGATGGTTGCCGCACAAAATTATGATTTTAGCAATATGGATATCGTGTCCGAGGTTATCGAGGGTGCTGAGAACGATTTTGTGATCATTTTTGAAATCCAAGAGGGCTCCCGCAAACAATTATGAAAACTACAATATGGATATCGTGTCTGAGGTTCTTGAGGGTGCAAAAAACAATTTTGGGATAATTTTGAAATTCGTGATGGCCGCCGATCAAAAGTATGATAGCTTGATTATGGGTATCGTATCCGAGGTTCTTGAGGGTGCAGAGAACGGATTTGTGATCATTTTTCAAATACAAGTTGGCTGCCGCACAAAATAATGATTTCAGCAATATGGATATCGTGTCCAAGATTCTCGAGGGTGCAGAGAAAGATTTGATGATTATTTTTCAAATCCAAGATGGCCGCCGCAAAAAATTATGATTTTAGCAAGATGGATATCGTGTCCGAGCTTCTCGAGGGTGCAGAGAACGATTCTGTGATTATTTTTGAAATCCAAGAGGGCTGCCGCAAACAATAATGTTTTCAGCAATATGGATATCGTGTCTGTGGTTCTCGAGGGTGCAGAAAATAATTTTGGGATCATTTTTATATCCGAGATGGCCGCCGTGCAAGATTATGATCACAAAAATATGGGTATCGTATCGCAGGTTCTCGAGAGTGCACAGATTGATTTTGTGATCATTTTTCAAATCGAAGATCGCCGCCGCTCAAAAGTATGATTTCAGCAATATGGATATCGTGTCCGAGGTTCTCGAGTGTGCTGAGAACGATTTTGTGATCATATTTTAAATCCAAGATTGCCGCCGCTTAAAATTATGATTTCAGCAATATGGATATCGTACCCGAGGTTCTCGAGGGTGCAGAGAACGATTTGGTGATCAATTTTAAAATTCAAGATGGCCGCCGCTGAAAATTATGATTTTAGCAATATGGATATCGTGTCCGAGGTTCTCGAGGGTGCAGAGAACTATTCTGTGATCATTTTTGAAATCCAAGAGGGCTGCCGCAAACAATTATGTTTTCAGCAATATGGATATCGTGTCCGAGGTTCTCGAGGGTGCAGAAAACAATTTTGGGATCATTTTTAAATACGAGATGGCCGCCGCTCAAAATTATGATAACTACATTATGGGTATCGCATCAGAGGTTCTCGTGGGTGCAGAGAACGATTTTGTGATCATTCTTTTTCAAATCCAAGATGGCTGCCGCTCAAAAGTATGATAACTACATTATGGGTATCGTATCGGAGGTTCTCGAGGGTGCTGGGAACAATTTTGTGATCATTTTTCAAATCCAAGAGGTCCGCCGTGCAGGATTATGATCACAAAAATATAGGTATCGAATCCGAGGTTCTCGAGAGTGCAGAGAACGCTTTTATTATCATTATTCAAATCAAAGATGGCCGCCGCTCAAAAGTATGATAACTACATTATGGGTATCGTATCCGAGGTTCTCGAAGGTGCTGAGAACGGTTTTGTGATCATTTTTCTAATCCAAATGGCCGCCGCACAAAATTATGTCTTTAGCAATATGGATATCGTGTCCGAGGTTCTCGAGGGTGCTGAGAACGATTTTATGATCATTTTTCAAATCCAAGAGGGCCGCCGTGCAAGATTATGATCACAAAAATATAAGTCTCGTATCCGAGGTTCTCGAGAGTGCAGAGAACGATTTTGTTATCATTTTTCAAATCCAAGAGGGCCGCCGTGCAAGATTATGATCACAAAAATATGGGTATCGTATTCGAGGTTCTCGAGAGGGCAGAGAACGATTTTGTGATCAGTTTTTAAATCCAAAATGGCCGCCGCTCAAAGGGATGATAACTACATTATGGGTATCGTATCCGAGGTTCTCGAGGGTGCAGAGAACGATTTGGTGATAATTTTTCAAATCCAAGATGTCTGCCGCACAAAATTATGATTTTAGCAATATGGATATCGTGTGCGAGGTTCTCGAGGGTGCAGAGAACGATTTTGTGATCAGTTTTCAATTCCAAGGTGGCCGCCGTGCAAGATTATGATCACAAAAATATGGGTATCGTATCCGATGTTCTCTAGAGTGCAAAGAACGATTTTGTGATCATTTTTGAAATCCAAGATGGCTGCCGCTCAAAATTATGATAACTACATTATGGGTATCCTATCCGAGGTTGTCGAGGGTGCAGAGAACGATTTTGTGGTCATTTTTGAATTCCAGGATGGCCGCCGCCCAAAATTATGATTTCAGCAATATGGATATCGTTTCCGAGATTCTCGAGGGTGCATAGAACGATTTGGTGATCATTTTTCAAATCCAAGATGGCCGCCGCTCAAAATTATGATTTCAGCAATATGGATATTGTGTTCGTGATTCTCAGGGGTGCAGAGAACGATTTTGTGATAATTTTTCAAATCCAAGATGGCCGCCGTGCAAGATTATAATCACAAAAATATGGGTATCGTATCCGAGTTTCTCGAGAGTGCACAGAACGATTTTGTGATCATTTTTGAAATCCAAGAGGGCTGCCGTGCAAGATTATGATAACTACATTATGGGTATTGTATCCGAGGTTCTCGAGAGTGCATAGAACGATTTTGTGATCATTTTTGTAATCCAAGATGGCCGCCGCTCAAAATTATGATAACTACATTATGGGTATCGTATCCGAGGTTCTCGAGGGTGCAGAGAACGATATTGTGATCATTGTTCAAATCGAAGATGGCCGCCGCTCAAAAGTATGATAACTACATTATGGGAACGTATCAGAGATTCTCGAGGCTGCGGAGAACGATTTGGTGATCATTTTTCAAATCCAAGATGGCCGCCGCACAAAATTATGATTTTAGCAATATGGATATCGTGTCTGTGGTTCTCGAGGGTGCAGAAGATAATTTTGGGATCATTTTTAAATCCGAGATGGCCGCCGTGCAAGATTATGATCACAAAAATATGGGTATCGTATCGGAGGTTCTCGAGAGTGCACAGAACGATTTTGTGATCATTTTTCAAATCCAAGATGGCCGCCGCTCAAAAGTATGATTTCAGCAATATGGATATCGTGTCAGAGGTTCTCGAGGGTGCAGAGAACAATTCTGTGATCATTTTTGAAATCCAAGAGGGCTGCCGCAAACAATAATGTTTTCAGCAATATGGATATCGTGTCTGTGGTTCTCGAGGGTGCGGAAAATAATTTTGGGATCATTTTTATGTCCGAGATGGCCGCCGTGCAAAATTATGATCACAAAAATATGGGTATCGTATCGGAGGTTCTCGAGAGTGCAAAAATGATTTTGTGATCATTTTTCAAATCGAAGATGGCCGCCGCTCAAAAGTATGATTTCAGCAATATGGATATCGTGTCCGAGGTTCTCGAGTGTGCTGAGAACGATTTTGTGATCATTTTTTTAAATCCAAGATGGCCGCCGCTTAAAATTATGATTTCAGCAATATGGATATCGTACCCGAGGTTCTCGAGGGTGCAGAGAACGATTTGGTGATCAATTTTAAAATTCAAGATGGCCGCCGCAGAAAATTATGACTTTAGCAATATGGATATCTTGTCCGAGGTTCTCGAGGGTGCAGAGAACTATTCTGTGATCATTTTTGAAATCCAAGAGGGCTGCCGCAAACAATTATGTTTTCAGCAATATGGATATCGTGTCCGAGGTTCTCGAGGGTGCAGAAAACAATTTTGGGATCATTTTTAAATACGAGATGGCCGCCGCTCAAAATTATGATAACTACATTATGGGTATCGCATCAGAGGTTCTCGTGGGTGCAGAGAACGATTTTGTGATCATTCTTTTTCAAATCCAAGATGGCTGCCGCTCAAAAGTATGATAACTACATTATGGGTATCGTATCGGAGGTTCTCGAGGGTGCTGGGAACAATTTTGTGATCATTTTTCAAATCCAAGAGGGCCGCCGTGCAGGATTATGATCACAAAAATATGGGTATCGTATCGGAGGTTCTCGAGAGTGCAAAAATGATTTTGTGATCATTTTTCAAATCGAAGATGGCCGCCGCTCAAAAGTATGATTTCAGCAATATGGATATCGTGTCCGAGGTTCTCGAGTGTGCTGAGAACGATTTTGTGATCATTTTTTTAAATCCAAGATGGCCGCCGCTTAAAATTATGATTTCAGCAATATGGATATCGTACCCGAGGTTCTCGAGGGTGCAGAGAACGATTAGGTGATCAATTTTAAAATTCAAGATGGCCGCCGCAGAAAATTATGACTTTAGCAATATGGATATCGTGTCCGAGGTTCTCGAGGGTGCAGAGAACTATTCTGTGATCATTTTTGAAATCCAAGAGGGCTGCCGCAAACAATTATGTTTTCAGCAATATGGATATCGTGTCCGAGGTTCTCGAGGGTGCAGAAAACAATTTTGGGATCATTTTTAAATACGAGATGGCCGCCGCTCAAAATTATGATAACTACATTATGGGTATCGCATCAGAGGTTCTCAGGGGTGCAGAGAACGATTTTGTGATAATTTTTCAAATCCAAGATGGCCGCCGTGCAAGATTATAATCACAAAAATATGGGTATCGTATCCGAGTTTCTCGAGAGTGCACAGAACGATTTTGTGATCATTTTTGAAATCCAAGAGGGCTGCCGTGCAAGATTATGATAACTACATTATGGGTATTGTATCCGAGGTTCTCGAGAGTGCATAGAACGATTTTGTGATCATTTTTGAAATCCAAGATGGCCGCCGCTCAAAATTATGATAACTACATTATGGGTATCGTATCCGAGGTTCTCGAGGGTGCAGAGAACGATATTGTGATCATTTTTCAAATCGAAGATGGCCGCCGCTCAAAAGTATGATAACTACATTATGGGAACGTATCAGAGATTCTCGAGGCTGCGGAGAACGATTTGGTGATCATTTTTCAAATCCATAATGGCCGCCGCACAAAATTATGATTTTAGCAATATGGATATCGTGTCTGTGGTTCTCGAGGGTGCAGAAGATAATTTTGGGATCATTTTTAAATCCGAGATGGCCGCCGTGCAAGATTATGATCACAAAAATATGGGTATCGTATCGGAGGTTCTCGAGAGTGCACAGAATGATTTTGTGATCATTTTTCAAATCGAAGATGGCCGCCGCTCAAAAGTATGATTTCAGCAATATGGATATCGTGTCTGAGGTTCTCGAGGGTGCAGAGAACAATTCTGTGATCATTTTTGAAATCCAAGAGGGCTGCCGCAAACAATAATGTTTTCAGCAATATGGATATCGTGTCTGTGGTTCTCGAGGGTGCGGAAAATAATTTTGGGATCATTTTTATGTCCGAGATGGCCGCCGTGCAAAATTATGATCACAAAAATATGGGTATCGTATCGGAGGTTCTCGAGAGTGCAAAAATGATTTTGTGATCATTTTTCAAATCGAAGATGGCCGCCGCTCAAAAGTATGATTTCAGCAATATGGATATCGTGTCCGAGGTTCTCGAGTGTGCTGAGAACGATTTTGTGATCATTTTTTTAAATCCAAGATGGCCGCCGCTTAAAATTATGATTTCAGCAATATGGATATCGTACCCGAGGTTCTCGAGGGTGCAGAGAACGATTTGGTGATCAATTTTAAAATTCAAGATGGCCGCCGCAGAAAATTATGACTTTAGCAATATGGATATCTTGTGCGAGGTTCTCGAGGGTGCAGAGAACTATTCTGTGATCATTTTTGAAATCCAAGAGGGCTGCCGCAAACAATTATGTTTTCAGCAATATGGATATCGTGTCCGAGGTTCTCGAGGGTGCAGAAAACAATTTTGGGATCATTTTTAAATACGAGATGGCCGCCGCTCAAAATTATGATAACTACATTATGGGTATCGCATCAGAGGTTCTCGTGGGTGCAGAGAACGATTTTGTGATCATTCTTTTTCAAATCCAAGATGGCTGCCGCTCAAAAGTATGATAACTACATTATGGGTATCGTATCGGAGGTTCTCGAGGGTGCTGGGAACAATTTTGTGATCATTTTTCAAATCCAAGAGGGCCGCCGTGCAGGATTATGATCACAAAAATATGGGTATCGTATCGGAGGTTCTCGAGAGTGCAAAAATGATTTTGTGATCATTTTTCAAATCGAAGATGGCCGCCGCTCAAAAGTATGATTTCAGCAATATGGATATCGTGTCCGAGGTTCTCGAGTGTGCTGAGAACGATTTTGTGATCATTTTTTTAAATCCAAGATGGCCGCCGCTTAAAATTATGATTTCAGCAATATGGATATCGTACCCGAGGTTCTCGAGGGTGCAGAGAACGATTTGGTGATCAATTTTAAAATTCAAGATGGCCGCCGCAGAAAATTATGACTTTAGCAATATGGATATCGTGTCCGAGGTTCTCGAGGGTGCAGAGAACTATTCTGTGATCATTTTTGAAATCCAAGAGGGCTGCCGCAAACAATTATGTTTTCAGCAATATGGATATCGTGTCCGAGGTTCTCGAGGGTGCAGAAAACAATTTTGGGATCATTTTTAAATACGAGATGGCCGCCGCTCAAAATTATGATAACTACATTATGGGTATCGCATCAGAGGTTCTCGTGGGTGCAGAGAACGATTTTGTGATCATTCTTTTTCAAATCCAAGATGGCTGCCGCTCAAAAGTATGATAACTACATTATGGGTATCGTATCGGAGGTTCTCGAGGGTGCTGGGAACAATTTTGTGATCATTTTTCAAATCCAAGAGGGCCGCCGTGCAGGATTATGATCACAAAAATATAGGTATCGTATCCGAGGTTCTCGAGAGTGCAGAGAACGCTTTTATTATCATTATTCAAATCAAAGATGGCCGCTTCTCAAAAGTATGATAACTACATTATGGGTATCGTATCCGAGGTTATCGAAGGTGCTGAGAACGGTTTTGTGATCATTTTTCTAATCCAAATGGCCGCCGCACAAAATTTTGTCTTCAGCAATATGGATATCGTGTCCGAGGTTCTCGAGGGTGCTGAGAACGATTTTATGATCATTTTTCAAATCCAAGAGGGCCGCCGTGCAAGATTATGATCACAAAAATATAAGTCTCGTTTCCGAGGTTCTCGAGAGTGCAGAGAACGATTTTGTTATCATTTTTCAAATCCAAGAGGGCCGCCGTGCAAGATTATGATCACAAAAATATGGGTATCGTATTCGAGGTTCTCGAGAGGGCAGAGAACGATTTTGTGATCAGTTTTTAAATTCAAAATGGCCGCCGCTCAAAGGGATGATAACTACATTATGGGTATCGTATCCGAGGTTCTCGAGGGTGCAGAGAACGATTTGGTGATAATTTTTCAAATCCAAGATGTCTGCCGCACAAAATTATGATTTTAGCAATATGGATATCGTGTCCGAGGTTCTCGAGGGTGCAGAGAACGGTTTTGTGATCAGTTTTCAAATCCAAGGTGGCCGCCGTGCAAGATTATGATCACAAAAATATGGGTATCGTATCCGATGTTCTCTGGAGTGCAAAGAACGATTTTGTGATCAATTTTAAAATTCAAGATGGCCGCCGCAGAAAATTATGATTTTAGCAATATGGATATCGTGTCCGAGGTTCTCGAGTGTGCTGAGAACGATTTTGTGATCATTTTTTTAAATCCAAGATGGCCGCCGCTTAAAATTATGATTTCAGCAACATGGATATCGTACCCGAGGTTCTCGAGGGTGCAGAGAACGATTTGGTGATCAATTTTAAAATTCAAGATGGCCGCCGCAAAAATTATGATTTTAGCAATATGGATATCGAGTCCGAGGTTCTCGAGGGTGCAGAGAACGATTTTGTTATCATTTTTCAAATCCAAGAGGGCCGCCGTGCAAGATTATGATCACAAAAATATGGGTATCGTATTCGAGGTTCTCGAGAGGGCAGAGAACGATTTTGTGATCAGTTTTTAAATCCAAGATGTCTGCCGCACAAAATTATGATTTTAGCAATATGGATATCGTGTCCGAGGTTCTCGAGGGTGCAGAGAACGGTTTTGTGATCAGTTTTCAAATCCAAGATGGCCGCCGTGCAAGATTATAATCACAAAAATATAGGTATCGTATCCGAGGTTCTCTAGAGTGCAAAGAACGATTTTGTGATCATTTTTGAAATCCAAGATGGCTGCCGCTCAAAATTATGATAACTACATTATGGGTATCCTATCCGAGGTTCTCGAGTGTGCAGAGAACGATTTTGTGGTCATTTTTGAATTCCAGGATGGCCGCCTGCCAAAATTATGATTTCAGCAATATGGATATCGTGTCCGAGATTCTTGAGTGTGCAGAGAACGATTTTGTGATAATTTTTCAAATCCAAGCTGGCCGCCGTGCAAGATTATAATCACAAAAATATGGGTATCGTATCCGAGTTTCTCGAGAGTGCACAGAACGATTTTGTGATCATTTTTGAAATCCAAGAGGGCCGCCGTGCAAGATTATGATAACTACATTATGGGTATTGTATCCGAGGTTCTCGAGAGTGCATAGAACGATTTTGAGATCATTTTTGAAATCCAAGATGGCCGCCGCTCAAAATTATGATAACTACATTATGGGTATCGTATCCGAGGTTCTCGAGGGTGCAGAGAACGATATTGTGATCATTCTTCAAATCAAAGATGGCCGCCGCTCAAAAGTATGATAACTACATTATGGGAACGTATCAGAGATTCTCGAGGGTGCAGAGAACGATTTGGTGATTATTTTTGAAATCCAAGAGGGCTGCCGCAAACAATTATGTTTTCAGCAATATGGATATCGTGTCTGTGGTTCTCGAGGGTGCAGAAAATAATTTTGGGATCATTTTTATATCCGAGATGGCCGCCGTGCAAGATTATGATCACAAAAATATGGGTATCGTATCGGAGGTTCTCGAGAGTGTACAGAACGATTTTGTGATCATTTTTTAAAATCCAAGATGGCCGCCGCTTAAAATTATGATTTCAGCAATATGGATATCGTACCCGAGGTTCTCGAGGGTGCAGAGAACGATTTGATGATCAATTTTAAAATTCAAGATGGCCGCCGCAGAAAATTATGATTTTAGCAATATGGATATCGTGTCCGAGGTTCTCGAGGGTGCAGAGAACAATTCTGTGATCATTTTTGAAATCCAAGAGGGCTGCCGCAAACAATTATGTTTTCAGCAATATGGATATCGTGTCCGAGGTTCTCGAGGATGCAGAAAACAATTTTGGGATCATTTTTAAATCCGCGATGGCCGCCGCTCAAAATTATGATAACTACATTATGGGTATCGTATCCGAGGTTCTCGAGGGTGCAGAGAACGATATTGTGATCATTTTTCAAATCGAAGATGGCCGCCGCTCAAAAGTATGATAACCACATTATGGGAACGTTTTAGAGATTCTCGAGGCTGCGGAGAACGATTTGGTGATCATTTTTCAAATCCAAGATGGCCGCCGCACAAAATTATGATTTTAGCAATATGGATATCGTGTCTGTGGTTCTCGAGGGTGCAGAAGATAATTTTGGGATCATTTTTAAAACCGAGATGGCCGCCGTGCAAGATTATGATCACAAAAATATGGGTATCGTATCGGAGGTTCTCGAGAGTGCACAGAATGATTTTGTGATCATTTTTCAAATCGAAGATGGCCGCCGCTCAAAAGTATGATTTCAGCAATATGGATATCGTGTCTGAGGTTCTCGAGGGTGCAGAGAACAATTCTGTGATCATTTTTGAAATCCAAGAGGGCTGCCGCAAACAATAATGTTTTCAGCAATATGGATATCGTGTCTGTGGTTCTCGAGGGTGCGGAAATAATTTTGGGATCATTTTTATGTCCGAGATGGCCGCCGTGCAAGATTATGATCACAAAAATATGGGTATCGTATCGGAGGTTCTCGAGAGTGCAAAAATGATTTTGTGATCATTTTTCAAATCGAAGATGGCCGCCGCTCAAAAGTATGATTTCAGCAATATGGATATCGTGTCCGAGGTTCTCAAGTGTGCTGAGAACGATTTTGTGATCATTTTTTTAAATCCAAGATGGCCGCCGCTTAAAATTATGATTTCAGCAATATGGATATCGTACCCGAGGTTCTCGAGAGTGCAGAGAACGATTTGGTGATCAATTTTAAAATTCAAGATGGCCGCCGCGGAAAATTATGACTTTAGCAATATGGATATTGTGTCCGAGGTTCTCGAGGGTGCAGAGAACTATTCTGTGATCATTTTTGAAATCCAAGAGGGCTGCCGCAAACAATTATGTTTTCAGCAATATGGATATCGTGTCCGAGGTTCTCGAGGGTGCAGAAAACAATTTTGGGATCATTTTTAAATACGAGATGGCCGCCGCTCAAAATTATGATAACTACATTATGGGTATCGCATCAGAGGTTCTCGTGGGTGCAGAGAACGATTTTGTGATCATTCTTTTTCAAATCCAAGATGGCTGCCGCTCAAAAGTATGATAACTACATTATGGGTATCGTATCGGAGGTTCTTGAGGGTGCTGGGAACAATTTTGTGATCATTTTTCAAATCCAAGAGGGCCGCCGTGCAGGATTATGATCACAAAAATATAGGTATCGTATCCGAGGTTCTCGAGAGTGCAGAGAACGCTTTTATTATCATTATTCAAATCAAAGATGGCCGCCGCTCAAAAGTATGATAACTACATTATGGGTATCGTATCGGAGGTTCTCGAGGGTGCAGAGAACGATTTGGTGATAATTTTTCAAATCCAAGATGTCTACCGCACAAAATTATGATTTTAGCAATATGGATATCGTGTGCGAGGTTCTCGAGGGTGCAGAGAACGATTTTGTGATCAGTTTTTAAATCCAAAATGGCCGCCGCTCAAAGGGATGATAACTACATTATGGGTATCGTATCCGAGGTTCTCGAGGGTGCAGAGAACGATTTGGTGATAATTTTTCAAATCCAAGATGTCTGCCGCACAAAATTATGATTTTAGCAATATGGATATCGTGTGCGAGGTTCTCGAGGGTGCAGAGAACGATTTTGTGATCAGTTTTCAAATCCAAGGTGGCCGCCGTGCAAGATTATGATCACAAAAATATGGGTATCGTATCCGATGTTCTCTAGAGTGCAAAGAACGATTTTGTGATCATTTTTGAAATCCAAGAGGGCTGCCGTGCAAGATTATGATAACTACATTATGGGTATTGTATCCGAGGTTCTCGAGAGTGCATAGAACGATTTTGTGATCATTTTTGAAATCCAAGATGGCTGCCGCTCAAAATTATGATAACTACATTATGGGTATCCTATCCGAGGTTGTCGAGGGTGCAGAGAACGATTTTGTGGTCATTTTTGAATTCCAGGATGGCCGCCGCCCAAAATTATGATTTCAGCAATATGGATATCGTTTCCGAGATTCTCGAGGGTGCATAGAACGATTTGGTGATCATTTTTCAAATCCAAGATGGCCGCCGCTCAAAATTATGATTTCAGCAATATGGATATTGTGTTCGAGATTCTCAGGGGTGCAGAGAACGATTTTGTGATAATTTTTCAAATCCAAGATGGCCGCCGTGCAAGATTATAATCACAAAAATATGGGTATCGTATCCGAGTTTCTCGAGAGTGCACAGAACGATTTTGTGATCATTTTTGAAATCCAAGAGGGCTGCCGTGCAAGATTATGATAACTACATTATGGGTATTGTATCCGAGGTTCTCGAGAGTGCATAGAACGATTTTGTGATCATTTTTGAAATCCAAGATGGCCGCCGCTCAAAATTATGATAACTACATTATGGGTATCGTATCCGAGGTTCTCGAGGGTGCAGCGAACGATATTGTGATCATTTTTCAAATCGAAGATGGCCGCCGCTCAAAAGTATGATAACTACATTATGGGAACGTATCAGAGATTCTCGAGGCTGCGGAGAACGATTTGGTGATCATTTTTCAAATCCAAGATGGCCGCCGCACAAAATTATGATTTTAGCAATATGGATATCGTGTCTGTGGTTCTCGAGGGTGCAGAAGATAATTTTGGGATCATTTTTAAATCCGAGATGGCCGCCGTGCAAGATTATGATCACAAAAATATGGGTATCGTATCGGAGGTTCTCGAGAGTGCACAGAATGATTTTGTGATCATTTTTCAAATCGAAGATGGCCGCCGCTCAAAAGTATGATTTCAGCAATATAGATATCGTGTCTGAGGTTCTCGAGGGTGCAGAGAACAATTCTGTGATCATTTTGGAAACCCAAGAGGGCTGCCGCAAACAATAATGTTTTCAGCAATATGGATATCGTGTCTGTGGTTCTCGAGGGTGCGGAAAATAATTTTGGGATCATTTTTATTTCCGAGATGGCCGCCGTGCAAAATTATGATCACAAAAATATGGGTATCGTATCGGAGGTTCTCGAGAGTGCAAAAATGATTTTGTGATCATTTTTCAAATCGAAGATGGCCGCCGCTCAAAAGTATGATTTCAGCAATATGGATATCGTGTCCGAGGTTCTCGAGTGTGCTGAGAACGATTTTGTGATCATTTTTATAAATCCAAGATGGCCGCCGCTTAAAATTATGATTTCAGCAATATGGATATCGTACCCGAGGTTCTCGAGGGTGCAGAGAACGATTTGGTGATCAATTTTAAAATTCAAGATGGCCGCCGCAGAAAATTATGACTTTAGCAATATGGATATCGTGTCCGAGGTTCTCGAGCGTGCAGAGAACTATTCTGTGATCATTTTTGAAATCCAAGAGGGCTGCCGCAAACAATTATGTTTTCAGCAATATGGATATCGTGTCCGAGGTTCTCGAGGGTGCAGAAAACAATTTTGGGATCATTTTTAAATACGAGATGGCCGCCGCTCAAAATTATGATAACTACATTATGGGTATCGCATCAGAGGTTCTCGTGGGTGCAGAGAACGATTTTGTGATCATTCTTTTTCAAATCCAAGATGGCTGCCGCTCAAAAGTATGATAACTACATTATGGGTATCGTATCGGAGGTTCTCGAGGGTGCTGGGAACAATTTTGTGATCATTTTTCAAATCCAAGAGGGCCGCCGTGCAGGATTATGATCACAAAAATATGGGTATCGTATCGGAGGTTCTCGAGAGTGCAAAAATGATTTTGTGATCATTTTTCAAATCAAAGATGGCCGCCGCTAAAAAGTATGATTTCAGCAATATGGTTATCGTGTCCGAGGTTCTCGAGTGTGCTGAGAACGATTTTGTGATCATTTTTTTAAATCCAAGATGGCCGCCGCTTAAAATTATGATTTCAGCAATATGGATATCGTACCCGAGGTTCTCGAGGGTGCAGAGAACGATTTTGGGATCATTTTTAAATACGAGATGGCCGCCGCTCAAAATTATGATAACTACATTATGGGTATCGCATCAGAGGTTCTCGTGGGTGCAGAGAACGATTTTGTGATCATTCTTTTTCAAATCCAAGATGGCTGCCGCTCAAAAGTATGATAACTACATTATGGGTATCGTATCGGAGGTTCTCGAGGGTGCTGGGAACAATTTTGTGATCATTTTTCAAATCCAAGAGGGCCGCCGTGCAGGATTATGATCACAAAAATATAGGTATCGTTTCCGAGGTTCTCGAGAGTGCAGAGAACGCTTTTATTATCATTATTCAAATCAAAGATGGCCGCCGCTCAAAAGTATGATAACTACATTATGGGTATCGTATCCGAGGTTCTCGAAGGTGCTGAGAACGGTTTTGTGATCATTTTTCTAATCCAAATGGCCGCCGCACAAAATTATGTCTTCAGCAATATGGATATCGTGTCCGAGGTTCTCGAGGGTGCTGAGAACGATTTTATGATCATTTTTCAAATCCAAGAGGGCCGCCGTGCAAGATTATGATCACAAAAATATAAGTCTCGTTTCCGAGGTTCTCGAGAGTGCAGAGAACGATTTTGTTATCATTTTTCAAATCCAAGAGGGCCGCCGTGCAAGATTATGATCACAAAAATATGGGTATCGTATTCGAGGTTCTCGAGAGGGCAGAGAACGATTTTGTGATCAGTTTTTAAATTCAAAATGGCCGCCGCTCAAAGGGATGATAACTACATTATGGGTATCGTATCCGAGGTTCTCGAGGGTGCAGAGAACGATTTGGTGATACTTTTTCAAATCCAAGATGTCTGCCGCACAAAATTATGATTTTAGCAATATGGATATCGTGTCCGAGGTTCTCGAGGGTGCAGAGAACGGTTTTGTGATCAGTTTTTAAATCCAAGGTGGCCGCCGTGCAAGATTATGATCACAAAAATATGGGTATCGTATCCGATGTTCTCTGGAGTGCAAAGAACGATTTTGTGATCAATTTTAAAATTCAAGATGGCCGCCGCAGAAAATTATGATTTTAGCAATATGGATATCGTGTCCGAGGTTCTCGAGTGTGCTGAGAACGATTTTGTGATCATTTTTTTAAATCCAAGATGGCCGCCGCTTAAAATTATGATTTCAGCAACATGGATATCGTACCCGAGGTTCTCGAGGGTGCAGAGAACGATTTGGTGATCAATTTTAAAATTCAAGATGGCCGCCGCAAAAATTATGATTTTAGCAATATGGATATCGAGTCCGAGGTTCTCGAGGGTGCAGAGAACGATTTTGTTATCATTTTTCAAATCCAAGAGGGCCGCCGTGCAAGATTATGATCACAAAAATATGGGTATCGTATTCGAGGTTCTCGAGAGGGCAGAGAACGATTTTGTGATCAGTTTTTAAATCCAAGATGTCTGCCGCACAAAATTATGATTTTAGCAATATGGATATCGTGTCCGAGGTTCTCGAGGGTGCAGAGAACGGTTTTGTGATCAGTTTTCAAATCCAAGATGGCCGCCGTGCAAGATTATGATCACAAAAATATAGGTATCGTATCCGAGGTTCTCGAGTGTGCAGAGAACGATTTTGTGGTCATTTTTGAATTCCAGGATGGCCGCCTGCCAAAATTATGATTTCAGCAATATGGATATCGTGTCCGAGATTCTTGAGGGTGCAGAGAACGATTTTGTGATAATTTTTCAAATCCAAGCTGGCCGCCGTGCAAGATTATAATCACAAAAATATGGGTATCGTATCCGAGTTTCTCGAGAGTGCACAGAACGATTTTGTGATCATTTTTGAAATCCAAGAGGGCCGCCGTGCAAGATTATGATAACTACATTATGGGTATTGTATCCGAGGTTCTCGAGAGTGCATAGAACGATTTTGAGATCATTTTTGAAATCCAAGATGGCCGCCGCTCAAAATTATGATAACTTCATTATGGGTATCGTATCCGAGGTTCTCGAGGGTGCAGAGAACGATATTGTGATCATTCTTCAAATCAAAGATGGCCGCCGCTCAAAAGTATGATAACTACATTATGGGAACGTATCAGAGATTCTCGAGGGTGCGGAGAACGATTTGGTGATTATTTTTGAAATCCAAGAGGGCTGCCGCAAACAATAATGTTTTCAGCAATATGGATATCGTGTCTGTGGTTCTCGAGGGTGCAGAAAATAATTTTGGGATCATTTTTATATCCGAGATGGCCGCCGTGCAAGATTATGATCACAAAAATATGGGTATCGTATCGGAGGTTCTCGAGAGTGTACAGAACGATTTTGTTATCATTTTTTTAAATCCAAGATGGCCGCCGCTTAAAATTATGATTTCAGCAATATGGATATCGTACCCGAGGTTCTCGAGGGTGCAGAGAACGATTTGATGATCAATTTTAAAACTCAAGATGGCCGCCGCAGAAAATTATGATTTTAGCAATATGGATATCGTGTCCGAGGTTCTCGAGGGTGCAGAGAACAATTCTGTGATCATTTTTGAAATCCAAGAGGGCTGCCGCAAACAATTATGTTTTCAGCAATATGGATATCGTGTCCGAGGTTCTCGAGGATGCAGAAAACAATTTTGGGATCATTTTTAAATCCGCGATGGCCGCCGCTCAAAATTATGATAACTACATTATGGGTATCGTATCCGAGGTTCTCGAGGGTGCAGAGAACGATATTGTGTTCATTTTTCAAATCGAAGATGGCCGCCGCTCAAAAGTATGATAACTACATTATGGGAACGTATCAGAGATTCTCGAGGCTGCGGAGAACGATTTGGTGATCATTTTTCAAATCCAAGATGGCCGCCGCACAAAATTATGATTTTAGCAATATGGATATCGTGTCTGTGGTTCTCGAGGGTGCAGAGAACAATTCTGTGATCATTTTTGAAATCCAAGAGGGCTGCCGCAAACAATAATGTTTTCAGCAATATGGATATCGTGTCTGTGGTTCTCGAGGGTGCGGAAATAATTTTGGGATCATTTTTCAAATCGAAGATGGCCGCCGCTCAAAAGTATGATTTCAGCAATATGGATATCGTGTCCGAGGTTCTCGAGTGTGCTGAGAACGATTTTGTGATCATTTTTTTAAATCCAAGATGGCCGCCGCTTAAAATTATGATTTCAGCAATATGGATATCGTACCCGAGGTTCTCGAGGGTGCAGAGAACGATTTGGTGATCAATTTTAAAATTCAAGATGGCCGCCGCAGAAAATTATGACTTTAGCAATATGGATATTGTGTCCGAGGTTCTCGAGGGTGCAGAGAACTATTCTGTGATCATTTTTGAAATCCAAGAGGGCTGCCGCAAACAATTATGTTTTCAGCAATATGGATATCGTGTCCGAGGTTCTCGAGGGTGCAGAAAACAATTTTGGGATCATTTTTAAATACGAGATGGCCGCCGCTCAAAATTATGATAACTACATTATGGGTATCGCATCAGAGGTTCTCGTGGGTGCAGAGAACGATTTTGTGATCATTCTTATTCAAATCCAAGATGGCTGCCGCTCAAAAGTATGATAACTACATTATGGGTATCGTATCGGAGGTTCTCGAGGGTGCTGGGAACAATTTTGTGATCATTTTTCAAATCCAAGAGGGCCGCCGTGCAGGATTATGATCACAAAAATATAGGTATCGTATCCGAGGTTCTCGAGAGTGCAGAGAACGCTTTTATTATCATTATTCAGATCAAAGATGTTCGCCGCTCAAAAGTATGAGAACTACATTATGGGTATCGTATCGGAGGTTCTCGAGAGTGTACAGAACGATTTTGTGATCATTTTTTTAAATCCAAGATGGCCGCCGCTTAAAATTATGATTTCAGCAATATGGATATCGTACCCGAGGTTCTCGAGGGTGCAGAGAACGATTTGATGATCAATTTTAAAACTCAAGATGGCCGCCGCAGAAAATTATGATTTTAGCAATATGGATATCGTGTCCGAGGTTCTCGAGGGTGCAGAGAACAATTCTGTGATCATTTTTGAAATCCAAGAGGGCTGCCGCAGTCAATTATGTTTTCAGCAATATGGATATCGTGTCCGAGGTTCTCGAGGATGCAGAAAACAATTTTGGGATCATTTTTAAATCCGCGATGGCCGCCGCTCAAAATTATGATAACAACATTATGGTTAACGCATCAGAGGTTCTCGTGGGTGCAGAGAACGATTTTGTAATCATTTTTGAAATCCAAGATGGCCGCCGCTCAAAATTATGATAACTACATTATGGGTATCGTATCCGAGGTTCTCGAGGGTGCAGAGAACGATATTGTGATCATTTTTCAAATCGAAGATGGCCGCCGCTCAAAAGTATGATAACTACATTATGGGAACGTATCAGAGATTCTCGAGGCTGCGGAGAACGATTTGGTGATCATTTTTCAAATCCAAGATGGCCGCCGCACAAAATTATGATTTTAGCAATATGGATATCGTGTCTGTGGTTCTCGAGGGTGCAGAAGATAATTTTGGGATCATTTTTAAATCCGAGATGGCCGCCGTGCAAGATTATGATCACAAAAATATGGGTATCGTATCGGAGGTTCTCGAGAGTGCACAGAATGATTTTGTGATCATTTTTCAAATCGAAGATGGCCGCCGCTCAAAAGTATGATTTCAGCAATATGGATATCGTGTCTGATGTTCTCGAGGGTGCAGAGAACAATTCTGTGATCATTTTTGAAATCCAAGAGGGCTGCCGCAAACAATAATGTTTTCAGCAATATGGATATCGTGTCTGTGGTTCTCGAGGGTGCGGAAATAATTTTGGGATCATTTTTATGTCCGAGATGGCCGCCGTGCAAGATTATGATCACAAAAATATGGGTATCGTATCGGAGGTTCTCGAGAGTGCAAAAATGATTTTGTGATCATTTTTCAAATCGAAGATGGCCGCCGCTCAAAAGTATGATTTCAGCAATATGGATATCGTGTCCGAGGTTCTCGAGTGTGCTGAGAACGATTTTGTGATCATTTTTTTAAATCCAAGATGGCCGCCGCTTAAAATTATGATTTCAGCAATATGGATATCGTACCCGAGGTTCTCGAGGGTGCAGAGAACGATTTGATGATCAATTTTAAAATTCAAGATGGCCGCCGCAGAAAATTATGACTTTAGCAATATGGATATTGTGTCCGAGGTTCTCGAGGGTGCAGAGAACTATTCTGTGATCATTTTTGAAATCCAAGAGGGCTGCCGCAAACAATTATGTTTTCAGCAATATGGATATCGTGTCCGAGGTTCTCGAGGGTGCAGAAAACAATTTTGGGATCATTTTTAAATACGAGATGGCCGCCGCTCAAAATTATGATAACTACATTATGGGTATCGCATCAGAGGTTCTCGTGGGTGCAGAGAACGATTTTGTGATCATTCTTTATCAAATCCAAGATGGCTGCCGCTCAAAAGTATGATAACAACATTATGGTTAACGCATCAGAGGTTCTCGTGGGTGCAGAGAACGATTTTGTAATCATTTTTGAAATCCAAGATGGCCGCCGCTCAAAATTATGATAACTACATTATGGGTATCGTATCCGAGGTTCTCGAGGGTGCAGAGAACGATATTGTGATCATTTTTCAAATCGAAGATGGCCGCCGCTCAAAAGTATGATAACTACATTATGGGAACGTATCAGAGATTCTCGAGGCTGCGGAGAACGATTTGGTGATCATTTTTCAAATCCAAGATGGCCGCCGCACAAAATTATGATTTTAGCAATATGGATATCGTGTCTGTGGTTCTCGAGGGTGCAGAAGATAATTTTGGGATCATTTTTAAATCCGAGATGGCCGCCGTGCAAGATTATGATCACAAAAATATGGGTATCGTATCGGAGGTTCTCGAGAGTGCACAGAATGATTTTGTGATCATTTTTCAAATCGAAGATGGCCGCCGCTCAAAAGTATGATTTCAGCAATATGGATATCGTGTCTGATGTTCTCGAGGGTGCAGAGAACAATTCTGTGATCATTTTTGAAATCCAAGAGGGCTGCCGCAAACAATAATGTTTTCAGCAATATGGATATCGTGTCTGTGGTTCTCGAGGGTGCGGAAATAATTTTGGGATCATTTTTATGTCCGAGATGGCCGCCGTGCAAGATTATGATCACAAAAATATGGGTATCGTATCGGAGGTTCTCGAGAGTGCAAAAATGATTTTGTGATCATTTTTCAAATCGAAGATGGCCGCCGCTCAAAAGTATGATTTCAGCAATATGGATATCGTGTCCGAGGTTCTCGAGTGTGCTGAGAACGATTTTGTGATCATTTTTTTAAATCCAAGATGGCCGCCGCTTAAAATTATGATTTCAGCAATATGGATATCGTACCCGAGGTTCTCGAGGGTGCAGAGAACGATTTGATGATCAATTTTAAAATTCAAGATGGCCGCCGCAGAAAATTATGACTTTAGCAATATGGATATTGTGTCCGAGGTTCTCGAGGGTGCAGAGAACTATTCTGTGATCATTTTTGAAATCCAAGAGGGCTGCCGCAAACAATTATGTTTTCAGCAATATGGATATCGTGTCCGAGGTTCTCGAGGGTGCAGAAAACAATTTTGGGATCATTTTTAAATACGAGATGGCCGCCGCTCAAAATTATGATAACTACATTATGGGTATCGCATCAGAGGTTCTCGTGGGTGCAGAGAACGATTTTGTGATCATTCTTTATCAAATCCAAGATGGCTGCCGCTCAAAAGTATGATAACTACATTATGGGTATCGTATCGGAGGTTCTCGAGGGTGCTGGGAACAATTTTGTGATCATTTTTCAAATCCAAGAGGGCCGCCGTGCAGGATTATGATCACAAAAATATAGGTATCGTATCCGAGGTTCTCGAGAGTGCAGAGAACGCTTTTATTATCATTATTCAAATCAAAGATGGCCGCCGCTCAAAAGTATGATAACTACATTATGGGTATCGTATCCGAGGTTCTCGAAGGTGCTGAGAACGGTTTTGTGATCATTTTTCTAATCCAAATGGCCGCCGCACAAAATTATGTCTTCAGCAATATGGATATCGTGTCCGAGGTTCTCGAGGGTGCTGAGAACGATTTTATGATCATTTTTCAAATCAAAGAGGGCCGCCGTGCAAGATTATGATCACAAAAATATAAGTCTCGTTTCCGAGGTTCTCGAGAGTGCAGAGAACGATTTTGTTATCATTTTTCAAATCCAAGAGGGCCGCCGTGCAAGATTATGATCACAAAAATATGGGTATCGTATTCGAGGTTCTCGAGAGGGCAGAGAACGACTTTGTGATCAGTTTTTAAATTCAAAATGGCCGCCGCTAAAAGGGATGATAACTACATTATGGGTATCGTATCCGATGTTCTCTGGAGTGCAAAGAACGATTTTGTGATCAATTTTAAAATTCAAGATGGCCGCCGCAGAAAATTATGATTTTAGCAATATGGATATCGTGTCCGAGGTTCTCGAGTGTGCTGAGAACGATTTTGTGATCAATTTTTTAAATCCAAGATGGCCGCCGCTTAAAATTATGATTTCAGCAATTTGGATATCGTACCCGAGGTTCTCGAGGGTGCAGAGAACGATTTGGTGATCAATTTTAAAATTCAAGATGGCCGCCGCAAAAATTATGATTTTAGCAATATGGATATCGAGTCCGAGGTTCTCGAGGGTGCAGAGAACGATTTTGTTATCATTTTTCAAATCCAAGAGGGCCGCCGTGCAAGATTATGATCACAAAAATATGGGTATCGTATTCGAGGTTCTCGAGAGGGCAGAGAACGATTTTGTGATCAGTTTTTAAATCCAAGATGTCTGCCGCACAAAATTATGATTTTAGCAATATGGATATCGTGTCCGAGGTTCTCGAGGGTGCAGAGAACGGTTTTGTGATCAGTTTTCAAATCCAAGATGGCCGCCGTGCAAGATTATGATCACAAAAATATAGGTATCGTATCCGAGGTTCTCTAGAGTGCAAAGAACGATTTTGTGATCATTTTTGAAATCCAAGATGGCTGCTGCTCAAAATTATGATAACTACATTATGGGTATCCTATCCGAGGTTCTCGAGTGTGCAGAGAACGATTTTGTGGTCATTTTTGAATTCCAGGATGGCCGCCTGCCAAAATTATGATTTCAGCAATATGGATATCGTGTCCGAGATTCTTGAGGGTGCAGAGAACGATTTTGTGATAATTTTTCAAATCCAAGCTGGCCGCCGTGCAAGATTATAATCACAAAAATATGGATATCGTATCCGAGTTTCTCGAGAGTGCACAGAACGATTTTGTGATCATTTTTGAAATCCAAGAGGGCCGCCGCACAAAATTATGATTTTAGCAATATGGATATCGTGTCTGTGGTTCTCGAGGGTGCAGAAAATAATTTTGGGATCATTTTTAAATCCGAGATGGCCGCCGTGCAAGATTATGATCACAAAAATATGGGTATCGTATAGGAGGTTCTCGAGAGTGCACAGAATGATTTTGTGATCATTTTTCAAATCGAAGATGGCCGACGCTCAAAAGTATGATTTCATCAATATGGATATCGTGTCCGAGGTTCTCGAGGGTGCAGAGAACAATTCTGTGATCATTGTCGAAATCCAAGAGGGCTGCCGCAAACAATAATGTTTTCAGCAATATGGATATCGTGTCTGTGGTTCTCGAGGGTGCAGAAAATAATTTTGGGATCATTTTCATATCCGAGATGGCCGCCGTGCAAGATTATGATCATAAAAATATGGGTATCGTATCCGAGGTTCTCGAAGGTGCTGAGAACGATTTTGTGATCATTTTTCTAATCCAAATGGCCGCCGCACAAAATTATGTCTTCAGCAATATGGATATCGTGTCCGAGGGTCTCGAGGGTGCTGAGAACAGTTTTGTGAACCTTTTTTAACTCCAAGAGGGCCGCCGTGCAAGATTATGATCATAAAAATATGGGTATCGTATCCGAGGTTCCCGAGAGAGCACAGAACGATTTTGTGATCATTTTTGAAATCCAAGATGGCCGCCGCTCAAAATTATGATAACTACATTATGGGTATCGTATCCGAGGTTCTCGAGTGTGCTGAGAACGATTTTGTGATCATTTTTTTAAATCCAAGATGGCCGCCACAGTAAATTATGATTTTAGCAATATGGATATCGTGTCCGAGGTTCTCGAGGGTGCAGAGAAAAATTCTGTGATCATTTTTGAAATCCAAGAGTGCTGCCGCAAACAATTATGTTTTCAGCAATATGGATATCGTGTCCGAGGTTCTCGAGGTTGCAGAAAACAATTTTGGGATCATTTTTAAATCCGAGATGGCCGCCGCTCAAAATTATGATTTTAGCAATATGGATATTGTGTCTGTGGTTCTCGAGGGTGCAGAAAATAATTTTGGGATCATTTTTAAATCCGAGATGGCCGCCGTGCAAGATTATGATCACAAAAATATGGGTATCGTATAGGAGGTTCTCGAGAGTGCACAGAATGATTTTGTGATCATTTTTCAAATCGAAGATGGCCGACGCTCAAAAGTATGATTTCAGCAATATGGATATCGTGTCCGAGGTTCTCGAGGGTGCAGAGATCAATTCTGTGATCATTTTCGAAATCCAAGAGGGCTGCCGCAAACAATAATGTTTTCAGCAATATGGATATCGTGTCTGTGGTTCTCGAGGGTGCAGAAAATAATTTTGGGATCATTTTTATATCCGAGATGGCCACCGTGCAAGATTATGATCACAAAAATATGGGTATCGTATCGGAGGTTCTCGAGAGTGCACAGAATGATTTTGTGATCATTTTTCAAATCGAAGATGGCCGCCGCTCAAAAGTATGATTTCAGCAATATGGATATCGTACCCGAGGTTCTCGAGGGTGCAGAGAACGATTTGGTGATCAATTTAAAAATTCAAGATGGCCGCCACAGTAAATTATGATTTTAGCAATATGGATATCGTGTCCGAGGTTCTCGAGGGTGCAGAGAAAAATTCTGTGATCATTTTTGAAATCCAAGAGGGCTGCCACAAACAATTATGTTTTCAGCAATATGGATATCGTGTCCGAGGTTCTCGAGGGTGCAGAAAACAATTTTGGGATCATTTTTAAATCCGAGATGGCCGCCGCTCAAAATTATGATAACTACATTATGGGTATCGCAACAGAGGTTCTCGTGTGTGCGGAGAATGAGTTTGTGGTCATTTTTCAAATCCAAGATGGCTGCCGCTCAAAAGTATGATAACTACATTATGGGTATCGTATCGGAGGTTCACGAGGGTGCTGGGAACAATTTTGTGATCATTTTTCAAATCCAAGAGGGCCGCCCTGCAGGATTATGATCACAAAAATATAGGTATCGTATCCGAGGTTCTCGAGAGTGCAGAGAACGCTTTTATCATCATTATTCAAATCAAAGATGGCCGCCGCTCAAAAGTATGATAACTACATAATGGGTATCGTATCCGAGGTTCTCGAAGGTGCTGAGAAAGATTTTGTGATCATTTTTCTAATCCAAATGGCCGCCGCACAAAATTATGTCTTCAGCAATATGGATATCGTGTCCGAGGTTCTCGAGGTTGCTGAGAACGATTTTGTGATCATTTTTCAAATCCAAGAGGGCCGCCGTGCAAGATTATGATCACAAAAATATAAGTCTCGTATCCGAGGTTCTCGAGAGTGCATAGAACGATTTTGTTATCATTTTTCAAATCCAAGAGGGCCGCCGTGCAAGATTATGATCACAAAAATATGGGTATCGTATTCGAGGTTCTCGAGAGGGCAGAGAACGATTTTGTGATCAGTTTTTAAATCCAAGATGGCCGCCGCTCAAAGGGATGATAACTACATTATGGGTATCGTATCCGAGGTTCTCAAGGGTGCAGAGAACGATTTGGTGATAATTTTTCAAATCCAAGATGTCTGCCGCACAAAATTATGATTTTAGCAATATGGATATCGTGTCCGAGGTTGTCGAGGGTGCAGAGAACGGTTTTGTGATCAGTTTTCAAATCCAAGATGGCCGCCGTGCAAGATTATGATCACAAAAATATGGGTATCTTATCCGAGGTTCTCTAGAGTGCAAAGAACGATTTTGTGATCATTTTTGAAGTCCAAGATGGCCGCCGCTCAAAATTATGATAACTACATTATGGGTATCCTATCCGAGGTTCTCGAAGGTGCTGAGAACGATTTTGTGATCATTTTTCTAATCCAAATGGCCGCCGCACAAAATTATGTCTTCAGCAATATGGATATCGTGTCCGAGGTTCTCGAGGTTGCTGAGAACGATTTTGTGATCATTTTTCAAATCCAAGAGGGCCGCCGTGCAAGATTATGATCACAAAAATATAAGTCTCGTATCCGAGGTTCTCGAGAGTGCATAGAACGATTTTGTTATCATTTTTCAAATCCAAGAGGGCCGCCGTGCAAGATTATGATCACAAAAATATGGGTATCGTATTCGAGGTTCTCGAGAGGGCAGAGAACGATTTTGTGATCAGTTTTTAAATCCAAGATGGCCGCCGCTCAAAGGGATGATAACTACATTATGGGTATCGTATCCGAGGTTCTCAAGGGTGCAGAGAACGATTTGGTGATAATTTTTCAAATCCAAGATGTCTGCCGCACAAAATTATGATTTTAGCAATATGGATATCGTGTCCGAGGTTGTCGAGGGTGCAGAGAACGGTTTTGTGATCAGTTTTCAAATCCAAGATGGCCGCCGTGCAAGATTATGATCACAAAAATATGGGTATCTTATCCGAGGTTCTCTAGAGTGCAAAGAACGATTTTGTGATCATTTTTGAAATCCAAGATGGCCGCCGCTCAAAATTATGATAACTACATTATGGGTATCCTATCCGAGGTTCTCGAGGGTGCAGAGAACGATTTTGTGGTCATTTTTGAATTCCAGGATGGCCGCCACCCAAAATTATGATTTCAGCAATATGGATATCGTGTCCGAGATTCTCGAGGGTGCAGAGAACGATTTGGTGATCATTTTTCAAATCCAAGATGGCCGCCGCTCAAATTTATGATTTCAGCAATATGGATATCGTGTTCGTGATTCTCAGGGGTGCAGAGAACGATTTTGTGATAATTTTTCAAATCCAAGATGGCCGCCGTGCAAGATTATAATCACAAAAATATGGGTATCGTATCCGAGTTTCTCGAGAGTGCACAGAACGATTTTGTGATCATTTTTGAAATCCAAGAGGGCCGCCGTGCAAGATTATGATAACTACATTATGGGTATTGTATCCGAGGTTCTCGAGAATGCATAGAACGATTTTGTGATCATTATTCAAATCAAAGATGGCCGCCGCTCAAAAGTATGATAACTACATTATGGGTATCGTGTCCGAGATTCTCGAGGGTGCAGAGAACGATTTGGTGATCATTTTTGAAATCCAAGATGGCCGCCGCTCAATATTATGACAACTACATTATGGGTATCGTGTCCGAGATTCTCGAGGGTGCAGAGAACGATTTGGTGATCATTTTTCAAATTCAAGATGGCCGCCGCAGAAAATTATGATTTTAGCAATATGGATATCGTGTCCGAGGTTCTCGAGGGTGCAGAGAACAATTCTGTGATCATTTTTGAAATCCAAGAGGGCTGCCGCAAACAATTATGTTTTCAGCAATATGGATATCGTGTCAGAGGTTCTCGTGGGTGCAGAGAACGATTTTGTGATCATTTTTCAAATCCAAGATGGCAGCCGCTCAAAAGTATGATAACTACATTATGGGTATCGTATCGGATGTTCTCGAGGGTGCTGGGAACAATTTTGTGATCACTTTTCAAATCCAAGAGGGCCGCCGTGAAGGATTATGATCACAAAAATATAGGTATCGTATCCGAGGTTCTCGAGAGTGCAGAGAACGCTTTTATTATCATTATTCAAATCAAAGATGGCCGCCGCTCAAAAGTATGATAACTACATTATGGGTATCGTATCCGAGGTTCTCGAAGGTGCTGAGAACGATTTTGTGATCATTTTTATAATCCAAATGGCCGCTGCACAAAATTATGTCTTCAGCAATATGGATATCGTGTCTGAGGTTCTCGAGGGTGCAGAAAATAATTTTGGGATCATTTTTAAATCCGAGATGGCCGCCGTGCAAGATTATGATCACAAAAATATGGGTATCGTATAGGAGGTTCTCGAGAGTGCACAGAATGATTTTGTGATCATTTTTCAAATCGAAGATGGCCGACGCTCAAAAGTATGATTTCAGCAATATGGATATCGTGTCCGAGGTTCTCGAGGGTGCAGAGAACAATTCTGTGATCATTTTCGAAATCCAAGAGGGCTGCCGCAAACAATAATGTTTTCAGCAATATGGATATCGTGTCTGTGGTTCTCGAGGGTGCAGAAAATAATTTTGGGATCATTTTTATATCCGAGATGGCCGCCGTGCAAGATTATGATCACAAAAATATGGGTATCGTATCGGAGGTTCTCGAGAGTGCACAGAATGATTTTGTGATCATTTTTCAAATCGAAGATGGCCGCCGCTCAAAAGTATGATTTCAGCAATATGGATATCGTGTCCGAGGTTCTCGAGTGTGCTGAGAACGATTTTGTGATCATTTTTTTAAATCCAAGATGGCCGCCGCTTAAAATTATGATTTCAGCAATATGGATATCGTACCCGAGGTTCTCGAGGGTGCAGAGAACGATTTGGTGATCAATTTAAAAATTCAAGATGGCCGCCACAATAAATTATGATTTTAGCAATATGGATATCGTGTCCGAGGTTCTCGAGGGTGCAGAGAAAAATTCTGTGATCATTTTTGAAATCCAAGAGGGCTGACGCAAACAATTATGTTTTCAGCAATATGGATATCGTGTCCGAGGTTCTCGAGGGTGCAGAAAACAATTTTGGGATCATTTTTAAATCCGAGATGGCTGCCGCTCAAAATTATGATAACTACATTATGGGTATCGCAACAGAGGTTCTCGTGGGTGCGGAGAATGAGTTTGTGGTCATTTTTCAAATCCAAGATGGCTGCCGCTTAAAAGTATGATAACTTCATTATGGGTATCGTATCGGTGGTTCACGAGGGTGCTGGGAACAATTTTGTGATCATTTTTCAAATCCAAGAGGGCCGCCGTGCATGATTATGATCACAAAAATATAGGTATCGTATCCGAGGTTCTCGAGAGTGCAGAGAACGCTTTTATCATCATTATTCAAATCAAAGATGGCCGCCGCTCAAAAGTATGATAACTACATAATGGGTATCGTATCCGAGGTTCTCGAAGGTGCTGAAAACGATTTTGTGATCATTTTTCTAATCCAAATGGCCGCCGCACAAAATTATGTCTTCAGCAATATGGATATCGTGTCCGAGGTTCTCGAGGGTGCTGAGAACGATTTTGTGATCATTTTTCAAATCCAAGAGGGCCGCCGTGCAAGATTATGATCACAAAAATATAAGTCTCGTATCCGAGGTTCTCGAGAGTGCATAGAACGATTTTGTTATCATTTTTCAAATCCAAGAGGGCCGCCGTGCAAGATTATGATCACAAAAATATGGGTATCGTATTCGAGGTTCTCGAGAGGGCAGAGAACGATTTTGTGATCAGTTTTTAAATCCAAGATGGCCGCCGCTCAAAGGGATGATAACTACATTATGGGTATCGTATCCGAGGTTCTCGAGGGTGCAGAGAACGATTTGGTGATAATTTTTCAAATCCAAGATGTCTGCCGCACAAAATTATGATTTTAGCAATATGGATATCGTGTCCGAGGTTCTCGAGGGTGCAGAGAACGGTTTTGTGATCAGTTTTCAAATCCAAGATGGCCGCCGTGCAAGATTATGATCACAAAAATATGGGTATCTTATACGAGGTTCTCTAGAGTGCAAAGAACGATTTTGTGATCATTTTTGAAATCCAAGATGGCCGCCGCTCAAAATTATGATAACTACATAATGGGTATCCTATCCGAGGTTCTCGAGGGTGCAGAGAACGATTTTGTGGTCATTTTTGAATTCCAGGATGGCCGCCGCTCAAAATTATGATTTCAGCAATATGGATATCGTGTCCGAGATTCTCGAGGATGCAGAGAACGATTTGGTGATCATTTATCAAATCCAAGATGGCCGCCGCTCAAATTTATGATTTCAGCAATATGGATATTGTGTTCGAGATTCTCAGGGGTGCAGAGAACGATTTTGTGATAATTTTTCAAATCCAAGATGGCCGCCGTGCAAGATTATAATCACAAAAATATGGGTATCGTATCCGAGTTTCTCGAGAGGGCACAGAACGATTTTGTGATCATTTTTGAAATCCAAGAGGGCCGCCGTGCAAGATTATGATAACTACATTATGGGTATTGTATCCGAGGTTCTCGAGAGTGCATAGAACGATTTTGTGATCATTATTCAAATCAAAGATGGCCGCCGCTCAAAAGTATGATAACTACATTATGGGTATCGTGTCCGAGATTCTCGAGGGTGCAGAGAACGATTTGGTGATCATTTTTGAAATCCAAGATGGCCGCCGCTCAAAATTATGATAACTACATTATGGGTATCGTGTCCGAGATTCTCGAGGGTGCAGAGAACGATTTGGTGATCATTTTTCAAATTCAAGATGGCCGCCGCACAAAATTATGATTTCAGCAAAATGGATATCGTGTCCGAGATTCTCGAGGGTGCAGAAAATAATTTTGGGATCATTTTTAAATACAAGATGGCTGCCGTGCAAGATTATGATCACAAAAATATGGGTATCGTATCCGAGGTTCTCGAGAGTGCACAGAACGATTTAGTGATCATTTTTGAAATCCAAGATGGCCGCCGCACAAAATAATGATTTCAGCAATATGGATATCGCACCCAAGGTTCTCGAGGGTGCAGAGAACGATTTGGTGAACATTTTTCAAGTTCAAGATGGCCGCCGTACAGTATTATGATTTTAGCAATATGGATATCGTACCCGAGTTTCTCGAGGGTGCAGAGAACTATTCTGTGATCATTTTTGAAATCCAAGAGGGCTGCCGCAAACAATTATGTTTTCAGTAATATGAATATCGTGTCCGAGGTTCCCGAGGGTGCAGAAAACTATTTTGGGATCATTTTTAAATCCGAGATTGCCGCCGTGCAAGATTATGATAACTACATAATGGGTATTGTATCCGAGGTTCTCGAGGGTACAGAGAAAGATTTAGTGATCATTTTTGAAATCCAAGATGGCCGCCGCTCAAATTTATGATTTCATCAATATGGATAACGTGTCTGAGATTCTCGAGGGCGCACAGAACGATTTTGTGATCATTTTTGAAATCCAAGATGGCCGCCGCTCAAAATTATGATAACTACATTATGGGTATCGTATCCGAGGTTCTCGAGGGTACAGAAAACGATTTAGTGATCATTTTTGAAATCCAAGATGGCCGCCGCTCAAAATTATGATTTCAGCAATATGGATAACGTGTCCGAGATTCTCGAGGGTGCAGAGAACGATTTGGTGATCATTTTTCAAATCCAAGATGGCCGCCGCACAAAATTATGATTTCAGCAATATGGATATCGTGTCCGAGATTCTCGAGGGTGCAAAGAACGATTTGGTGATGATTTTTCAAATCCAAGATGGCCGCCGCTCAAAAGTATGATAACTACATTATGGGTATCGTATCCGAGGTTCTCGAGAGTGCTGAGAACGATTTTGTGATCATTTACAAATCCAAGAGGGCCGCCGTGCAAGATTATGATAACTACATTATGGGTATCGTATCCGAGGTTCTCGAGAATGCATAGAACGATTTTGTGATCATTATTCAAATCAAAGATGGCCGCCGCTCAAAAGTATGATAACTACATTATGGGTATCGTATCCGAGGTTCTCGAGGGTGCTGAGAACGATTTTGTGATCATTTTTCTAATCCAAATGGCCGCCGCACAAAATTATGTCTTCAGCAATATGGATTTCGTGTCCGAAGTTCTCGAGGGTGCTGAGAACGATTTTGTGATCGTTTTTCAAATCCAAGAGGGCCGCCGTGCAAGATTATGATCACAAAAATATGGGTATCGTATTCGAGGTTCTCGAGAGGGCAGAGAACGATTTTGTGATCAGTTTTTAAATCCAAGATGGCCGCCGCTCAAAGGGATGATAACTACATTATGGGTATCGTATCCGAGGTTCTCGAGGGTGCAGAGAACGATTTGGTGATAATTTTTCAAATCCAAGATGTCTGCCGCACAAAATTATGATTTAAGCAATATGGATATCGTGTCCGAGGTTCTCGAGGGTGCAGAGAACGGTTTTGTGATCAGTTTTCAAATCCATGATGGCCGCCGTGCAAGATTATGATCACAAAAATATGGGTATCTTATCCGAGGTTCTCTAGAGTGCAAAGAACGATTTTGTGATCATTTTTGAAATCAAAGATGGCCGCCGCTCAAAATTATGATAACTACATTATGGGTATCCTAGCCGAGGTTCTCGAGGGTGCAGAGAACGATTTTGTGGTCATTTTTGAATTCCAGGATGGCCGCCGCCCAAAATTATGATTTCAGCAATATGGATATCGTGTCCGAGATTCTCGAGGGTGCAGAGAACGATTTGGTGATCATTTTTCAAATCCAAGATGGCCGCCACTCAAATTTATGATTTCAGCAATATGGATATCGTGTTCGAGATTCTCAGGGGTGCAGAGAACGATTTTGTGATAATTTTTCAAATCCAAGATGGCCGCCGTGCAAGATTATAATCACAAAAATATGGGTATCGTATCCGAGTTTCTCGAGAGTGCACAGAACGATTTTGTGATCATTTTTGAAATCCAAGAGGGCCGCCGTGCAATATTATGATAACTACATTATGGGTATTGTATCCGAGGTTCTCGAGAGTGCATAGAACGATTTTGTGATCATTATTCAAATCAAAGATGGCCGCCGCTCAAAAGTATGATAACTACATTATGGGTATCGTGTCCGAGATTCTCGAGGGTGCAGAGAACGATTTGGTGATCATTTTTGAAATCCAAGATGGCCGCCGCTCAAAATTATGATAACTACATTATGGGTATCGTGTCCGAGATTCTCGAGGGTGCAGAGAACGATTTGGTGATCATTTTTCAAATTCAAGATGGCCGCCGCACAAAATTATGATTTCAGCAAAATGGATATCGTGTCCGAGATTCTCGAGGGTGCAGAAAATAATTTTGGGATCATTTTTAAATACAAGATGGCTGCCGTGCAAGATTATGATCACAAAAATATGGGTATCGTATCCGAGGTTCTCGAGAGTGCACAGAACGAATTAGTGATCATTTTTGAAATCCAAGATGGCCGCCGCACAAAAAAATGATTTCAGCAATATGGATATCGCACCCAAGGTTCTCGAGGGTGCAGAGAACGATTTGGTGAACATTTTTCAAGTTCAAGATGGCCGCCGTACAGTATTATGATTTTAGCAATATGGATATCGTACCCGAGGTTCTCGAGGGCGCAGAGAACTATTCTGTGATCATTTTTGAAATCCAAGAGGGCTGCCGCAAACAATTATGTTTTCAGTAATATGAATATCGTGTCCGAGGTTCCCGAGGGTGCAGAAAACAATTTTGGGATCATTTTTAAATCCGAGATTGCCGCCGTGCAAGATTATGATAACTACATAATGGGTATTGTATCCGAGTTTCTCGAGGGCGCAGAGAACGATTTGGTGATAATTTTTCAAATCCAAGATGGCTGCCGCACAAAATTATGATTTTAGCAATATGGATATCGTGTCCGAGGTTATCGAGGGTGCTGAGAACGATTTTGTGATCATTTTTTTAAATCCAAGAGGGCCACCGTGCAAGATTATGATCACAAAAATATGGGTATCGTATTCGAGATTCTCGAGAGTGCAGAGAACAATTCTGTGATCATTTTTGAAATCCAAGAGGGCTGCCGCAAACAATTATGATAACTACAATATGGATATCGTGTCCGAGGTTCTCGAGGGTGCAGAAAACAATTTTGGGATAATTTTGAAATTCGAGATGGCCGCCGATCAAAAGTATGATAGCTTGATTATGGGTATCGTATCCGAGGTTCTTGAGGGTGCAGAGAACGGTATGGTGATCATTTTTCAAATCCAAGATGGCCGCCGCTCAAAAGTATGATAACTACATTATGGGTATCGTATCCGAGGTTCTCGAGAGTGCTGAGATCGATTTTGTGATCATTTACAAATCCAAGAGGGCCGCCGTGCAAGATTATGATAACTACATTATGGGTATCGTATCCGACGTTCTCGAGAGTGCATAGAACGATTTTGTGA
This sequence comes from Leptidea sinapis, assembly GCF_905404315.1. Taxonomy (NCBI): domain Eukaryota; kingdom Metazoa; phylum Arthropoda; class Insecta; order Lepidoptera; family Pieridae; genus Leptidea; species Leptidea sinapis. Next base: position 3,530,780 of record NC_066290.1, on the reverse strand, counting down.
TCATTATTCAAATCAAAGATGGCCGCCGCTCAAAAGTATGATAACTACATTATGGGTATCGTATCCGAGGTTCTCGAGGGTGCTGAGAAAGATTTTGTGATCATTTTTCTAATCCAAATGGCCGCCGCACAAAATTATGTCTTCAGCAATATGGATTTCGTGTCCGAGGTTCTCGAGGGTGCTGAGAACGATTTTGTGATCGTTTTTCAAATCCAAGAGGGCCGCCGTGCAAGATTATGATCACAAAAATATAAGTCTCGTATCCGAGGTTCTCGAGAGTGCAGAGAACGATTTTGTTATCATTTTTCAAATCTAAGAGGGCCGCCGTGCAAGATTATGATCACAAAAATATGGGTATCGTATTCGAGGTTCTCGAGAGGGCGGAGAACGATTTTGTGATCAGTTTTCAAATCCAAGATAGCCACCGCTCAAAGGGATGAAAACTACATTATGGGTATCGTATCCGAGTTTCTCGAGGGTGCAGAGAACGATTTGGTGATAATTTTTCAAATCCAAGTTGGATGCCGCACAAAATTATGATTTTAGCAATATGGATATCGTGTCCGAGGTTATCGAGGGTGCTGAGAACGATTTTGTGATCATTTTTTTAAATCCAAGAGGGCCACCGTGCAAGATTATGATCACAAAAATATGGGTATCGTATTCGAGATTCTCGAGAGTGCAGAGAACAATTCTGTGATCATTTTTGAAATCCAAGAGGGCTGCCGCAAACAATTATGATATTTACAATATGGATATCGTGTCCGAGGTTCTCGAGGGTGCAGAAAACAATTTTGGGATAATTTTGAAATTCGAGATGGCCGCCGATCAAAAGTATGATAGCTTGATTATGGGTATCGTATCCGAGGTTCTTGAGGGTGCAGAGAACGGTTTTGTGATCATTTTTCAAATACAAGATGGCTGCCGCTCAAAAGTATGATAACTACATTATGGGTATCGTATCCGAGGTTCTCGAGAGTGCTGAGATCGATTTTGTGATCATTTACAAATCCAAGAGGGCCGCCGTGCAAGATTATGATAACTACATTATGGGTATCGTATCCGACGTTCTCGAGAGTGCATAGAACGATTTTGTGATCATTATTCAAATCAAAGATGGCCGCCGCTCAAAAGTATGATAACTACATTATGGGTATCGTATCCGAGGTTCTCGAGGGTGCTGAGAAAGATTTTGTGATCATTTTTATAATCCAAATGGCCGCCGCACAAAATTATGTCTTCAGCAATATGGATTTCGTGTCCGAGGTTCTCGAGGGTGCTGAGAACGATTTTGTGATCGTTTTTCAAATCCAAGAGGGCCGCCGTGCAAGATTATGATCACAATAATATAAGTCTCGTATCCGAGGTTCTCGAGAGTGCAGAGAACGATTTTGTTATCATTTTTCAAATCTAAGAGGGCCGCCGTGCAAGATTATGATCACAAAAATATGGGTATCGTATTCGAGGTTCTCGAGAGGGCGGAGAACGATTTTGTGATCAGTTTTCAAATCCAAGATAGCCACCGCTCAAAGGGATGAAAACTACATTATGGGTATCGTATCCGAGTTTCTCGAGGGTGCAGAGAACGATTTGGTGATAATTTTTCAAATCCAAGTTGGATGCCGCACAAAATTATGATTTTAGCAATATGGATATCGTGTCCGAGGTTATCGAGGGTGCTGAGATCGATTTTGTGATCATTTTTTTAAATCCAAGAGGGCCACCGTGCAAGATTATGATCACAAAAATATGGGTATCGTATTCGAGATTCTCGAGAGTGCAGAGAACAATTCTGTGATCATTTTTGAAATCCAAGAGGGCTGCCGCAAACAATTATGATAACTACAATATGGATATCGTGTCCGAGGTTCTCGAGGGTGCAGAAAACAATTTTGGGATAATTTTGAAATTCGAGATGGCCGCCGATCAAAAGTATGATAGCTTGATTATGGGTATCGTATCCGAGGTTCTTGAGGGTGCAGAGAACGTTTTTGTGATCATTTTTCAAATACAAGATGGCTGCCGCACAAAAAAATTATTTCAGCAATATGGATATCGTTTCCAAGATTCTCGAGGGTGCAGAGAAAGATTTGGTGATTATTTTTCAAATCCAAGATGGCCGCCGCAAATAATTATGATATTAGCAAGATGGATATCGTGTCCGAGCTTCTCGAGGGTGCAGAGAACGATTCTGTGATCATTTTTGAAATCCAAGATGGCCGCCGCTCAAAATTATGATAACTACATTATGGGTATCCTATCCGAGGTTCTCGAGGGTGCTGAGAACGATTTTGTGATCATTTTTCTAATCCAAATGGCCGCCGCACAAAATTATGTCTTCAGCAATATGGATATCGTGTCCGAGGTTCTCGAGGGTGCTGAGAACGAATTTGTGATCGTTTTTCAAATCCAAGAGGGCCGCCGTGCAAGATTATGATCACAAAAATATAAGTCTCGTATCCGAGGTTCTCGAGAGTGCAGAGAACGATTTTGTAATCATTTTACAAATCTAAGAGGGCCGCCGTGCAAGATTATGATCACAAAAATATGGGTATCGTGTTCGAGATTCTCAGGGGTGCAGAGAACGATTTTGTGATAATTTTTCAAATCCAAGATGGCCGCCGTGCAAGATTATAATCACAAAAATATGGGTATCGTATCCGAGTTTCTCGAGAGTGCACAGAACGATTTTGTGATCATTTTTGAAATCCAAGAGGGCTGCCGTGCAAGATTATGATAACTACATTATGGGTATTGTATCCGAGGTTCTCGATAGTGCATAGAACGATTTTGTGATCATTATTCAAATCAAAGATGGCCGCTGCTCAAAAGTATGATAACTACATTATGGGTATCGTGTCCGAGATTCTCGAGGGTGCAGAGAACGATTTGGTGATCATTTTTCAAATCCAAGATGGCCGCCGCACAAATTTATGATTTCAGCAATATGGATATCGTGTCCGAGATTCTCGAGGGTGCAGAAAATAATTTTGGGATCATTTTTAAATCCAAGATGGCTGCCGTGCAAGATTATGATCACAAAAATATAGGTATCGTATCCGAGGTTCTAGAGAGTGCACAGAACGAATTAGTGATCATTCTTGAAATCCCAGATGGCCCTGCACATAATAATGATTTCAGCAATATGGATATCGTACCCAAGGTTCTCTAGGGTGCAGAGAACGATTTGGTGAACATTTTTCAATTTCAAGATGGCCGCCGTACAAAATTATGATTTAAACAATATGGATATCGTACCCGAGGTTCTCGAGGGTGCAGTGAACTATTCTGTGATAATTTTTGAAATCCAAGAGGGCTGCCGCAAACAATTATGTTTTCAGTAATATGAATATCGTGTCCGAGGTTCCCGAGGGTGCAGAAAACAATTTTGGGATCATTTTTAAATCCGAGATTGCCGCCGTGCAAGATTATGATAACTACCTAATGGGTATCGTATCCGAGGTTCTCGAGGGTACAGAGAACGATTTAGTGATCATTTTTGAAATCCAAGATGGCCGCCGCTCAAATTTATGATTTCATCAATATGGATAACGTGTCTGAGATTCTCGAGGGTAAACAGAACGATTTTGTGATCATTTTTGAAATCCAAGATGGCCGCCGCTCAAAATTATGATAACGACATTATGGGTATCGTATCCGAGGTTCTCGAGGGTACAGAAAACGATTTAGTGATCATTTTTGAAATCCAAGATGGCCGCCGCACAAAATTTTGATTTCAGAAATATGGATATCGTGTCCGAGATTCTCGAGGGTGCAGAGAACGATTTGGTGATCATTTTTCAAATCCAAGATGGCCGCCGCTCAAAAGTATGATAACTACATTATGGGTATCGTATCCGAGGTTCTCGAGGGTGCTGAGAACGATTTTGTGATCATTTTTCAAATCCAAGAGGGCCGCCGTGCAAAATTATGATAACTACATTAGGGGAATCGTATCCGAGGTTCTCGAGTGTGCTGACAACGACTTTTTGATCATTTTTCTAATCCAAATGGCTGCCGCACAAAATTATGTCTTCAGCAATATGGATATCGTGTCCGAGGTTCTCGAGGGTGCTGAGAACGATTTTGTGATCGTTTTTCAAATTCAAGAGGGCCGCCGTGCAAGATTATGATCACAAAAATATAAGTCTCGTATCCGAGGTTCTCGAGAGTGCAGAGAACGATTTTGTTATCATTTTTCAAATCTAAGAGGGCCGCCGTGCAAGATTATGATCACAAAAATATGGGTATCGTATTCGAGGTTCTCGAGAGGGCGGAGAACGATTTTGTGATCAGTTTTCAAGTCCAAGATGGCCGGCGCTCAAAGGAATGATAACTACATTATGGGTATCGTATCCGAGGTTCTCGAGGGTGCAGAGAACGATTTGGTGATAATTTTAAAAATCCAAGATGGCTGCCGCACAAAATTATGATTTTAGCAATATGGATATCGTGTCCGAGGTTATCGAGGGTGCTGAGAACGATTTTGTGATCATTTTTTTAAATCCAAGAGGGCCACCGTGCAAGATTATGATCACAAAAATATGGGTATCGTATTCGAGGTTCTCGAGAGTGCAGAGAACAATTCTGTGATCATTTTTGAAATCCAAGAGGGCTGCCGCAAACAATTATGATAACTACAATATGGATATCGTGTCCGAGATTCTCGAGGGTGCAGAAAACTATTATGGGATAATTTTGAAATTCGAGATGGCCGCCGATCAAAAGTATGATAGCTTGATTATGGGTATCGTATCCGAGGTTCTTGAGGGTGCAGAGAACGGTTTTGTGATCATTTATCAAATACAAGATGGCTGCCGCACTAAATGATTATTTCAGCAATATGGATATCATGTCCAAGATTCTCGAGGATGCAGAGAAAGATTTGGTGATTAATTTTCAAATCCAAGATGGCCGCCGCAAAAAATTATGATTTTAGCAAGATGGATATCGTGTCCGACCTTCTCGAGGGTGCAGAGAACCATTCTGTGATTATTTTTGAAATCCAAGAGGGCTGCAGTAAACAATAATGTTTTAAGCAATATGGATATCATGTCCGAGGTTCTCGAGGGTGCAGAAAAAAGTTTTGGAATTATTTTTAAATCCGAAATGGCCGCCGTGCAAGATAATGATCATAAAAATATGGGTATCGTATCCGAGGTTCTCGAGAGTGCACAGAACGATTTTGTGATCATTTTTGAAATCCAAGATAGCCGCCGCTCAAAATTATGATAACTACATTATGGGTATCGTATCCGAGGTTCTCGAGGGTGCAGAGAACGATATTGTCATCATTTTTCAAATCGAAGATGGCCGCCGCTCAAAAGTATGATAACTACATTATGGGAACGTATCAGAGATTCTCGAGGGTGCGGAGAACGTTTTTGTGATCATTTTTCAAATCCAAGATGGCCGCCGCACAAACTTATGATTTTAACAATATGGATATCGTGTCTGTGGTTCTCGAGGGTGCAGAAAATAATTTTGGGATCATTTTTAAATCCGAGATGGCCGCCGTGCAAGATTATGATCACAAAAATATGGGTATCGTATCGGAGGTTCTCGAGAGTGCACAGAATGATTTTGTGATCATTTTTCAAATCGAAGATGGCCGCCGCTCAAAAGTATGATTCAGCAATATGGATATCGTGTCCGAGGTTCTCGAGGGTGCAGAGAACGATTTTGTGATCATTTTTGAAATCCAAGATGGCCGCCGCTCAAAGGGATGATAACTACATTATGGGTATCGTATCCGAGGTGCAGAGAACGATTTGGTGATAATTTTTCAAATCCAAGATGGCTGCCCCACAAAATTATGATTTTAGCAATATAAATCGTGTCCGAGGTTCTCGAGAGTGCAGAGAACAATTCTGTGATCATTTTTGAAATCCAAGAGGGCTGCCGCAAACAATTATGATAACTACAATATGGATATCTTGTCCGAGGTTCTCGAGGGTGCAGAAAACAATTTTGGGATAATTTTGAAATTCGAGATGGCCGCCGATCAAAAGTATGATAGCTTGATTATGGGTATCGTATCCGAGGTTCATGAGGGTGCAGAGAACGGTTTTGTGATCATTTTTCAAATACAAGATGGCTGCCGCACAAAATAATTATTTCAGCAATATGGATATCGTGTCCAAGATTCTCGAGGGTGCAGAGAAAGATTTGGTGATTATTTTTGAAATCCAAGAGGGCTGCCGCAAACAATAATGTTTTAAGCAATATGGATATCGTGTCCGAGGTTCTCGAGGGAGCAGAAAATAGTTTTGGAATCATTTTTAAATCCGAGATGGCTGCCGTGCAAGATTATGATCATAAAAATATGGGTATCGTATCCGAGGTTCTCGAGAGTGCACAGAACGATTTTGTGATCATTTTTGAAATCTAAGATGGCCGCCGCTCAAAAGTATGATAACTTCATTATGGGTATCGTGTCCGAGATTCTCGAGGGTGCAGAGAACGATTTGGTGATAATTTTTGAAATCCAAGATGGCCGCCGCTCAAAATTATGATAACTACATTATGGGTATCGTGTCCGAGATTCTCGAGGGTGCAGAAAATAATTTTGGGATCATTTTTAAATCCAAGATGGCTTCCGTGCAAGATTATGATCACAAAAATATGGGTATCGTATCCGAGGTTCTCGAGAGTGCACAGAACGAATTAGTGATCATTTTTGAAATCCAAGATGGCCGCCGCACAAAATAATGATTTCAGCAATATGGATATCGTACCCAAGGTTCTCGAGGGTGCAGAGAACGATTTGGTGAACATTTTTCAAGTTCAAGATGGCCGCCGTACAAAATTATGATTTAAGCAATATGGATATCGTACCCGAGGTTCTCGAGGGTGCAGTGAACTATTCTGTGATAATTTTTGAAATCCAAGAGGGCTGCCGCAAACAATTATGTTTTCAGTAATATGAATATCGTGTCCGAGGTTCCCGTGGGTGCAGAAAACAATTTTGGGATCATTTTTAAATCCGAGATTGCCGCCGTGCAAGATTATGATAACTACATAATGGGTATTGTATCCGAGGTTCTCGAGGGTACAGAGAACGATTTAGTGATCAGTTTTGAAATCCAAGATGGCCGCCGCTCAAATTTATGATTTCATCAATATGGATAACGTGTCTAAGATTCTCGAGGGTAAAAAGAACGATTTTGTGATCATTTTTGAAATCCAAGATGGCCGCCGCTCAAAAGTATGATTTCAGCAATATGGATATCGTGTCCGAGGTTCTCGAGTGTGCTGAGAACGATTTTGTGATCATTTTTTTAAATCCAAGATGGCCGCTGCATAAAATTATGATTTCAGCAATATGGATATCGTGTCCGAGGTTCTCGAGGGTGCAAAAAACAATTTTGGCGTCATTTTTAAATCCGAGATGGGCGCCGCTCAAAATTATGTTAACTACATTATGGGTATCGCATCAGAGGTTCTCGTGGTTGCAGAGAACGATTTTGTGATCATTTTTCAAATCCAAGATGGTTGCCGCTCAAAAGTATGATAACTACATTATGGGTATTGTATCGGAGGTTTTCGAGGGTGCTGGGAACAATTTTGTGATCATTTTTCAAATCCAAGAGGGCCGCCGTGCAGGATTATGATCACAAAAATATAGGTATCGTATCCAAGAATCTCGAGAGTGCAGAGAACGCTTTTATTATCATTATTCAAATCAAAGATGGCCGCCGCTAAAATGTATGATAACTACATTATGGGTATCGTATCCGAGGTTCTCGAAGGTGCTGAGAGGGATTTTGTGATCATTTTTCTAATCCAAATGGCCGCCGCTCAAAATTATGTCTTCAGCAATATGGATATCGTGTCCGAGGTTCTCGAGGGTGCTGAGAACGATTTTATGATCATTTTTCAAATCCAAGAGGGCTGCCGTGCAAGATTTAGATCACAAAAATATAAGTCTCGTATCCGAGGTTCTCGAGAGTGCAGAGAACGATTTTGTTATCATTTTTCAAATCCAAGAGGGCCGCCGTGCAAGATTATGATCACAAAAATATGGGTATCGTATTCGAGGTTCTCGAGAGGGCAGAGAACGATTTGGTGATCATTTTTCAAATCCAAGATGGCCGTTGCACAAATTTATTATTTTAGCAATATGGATATCGTGTTTGTGGTTCTCGAGGGTGGAGAAAATAATTTTTGGATCATTTTTAAATCCGAGATGGCCGCCGTGCAAGATTATGATCACAAAAATATGGGTATCGTATCGGAGGTTCTCGAGAGTGCACAGAATGATTTTGTGATCATTTTTCAAATCGAAGATGGCCGCCGCTCAAAAGTATGATTTCAGCAATATGGATATCGTGTCCGAGGTTCTCGAGGGTGCAGAGAACAATTCTGTGATCATTTTTGAAATCCAAGAGGGCTGCCGCAAACAATAATGTTTTCAGCAATATGGATATCGTGTCTGTGGTTCTCGAGGGTGCAGAAAATAATTTTGGGATCATTTTTATATCCGAGATGGCCGCCGTGCAAGATTATGATCACAAAAATATGGGTATCGTATCGGAGGTTCTCGAGAGTGCACAGAATGATTTTGTGATCACTTTTCAAATCGAAGATGGCTGCCGCTCAAAAGTATGATTTCAGCAATATGGATATCGTGTCCGAGGTTCTCGAGTGTGCTGAGAACGATTTTGTGATCATTTTTTTAAATCCAAGATGGCCGCCGCTTAAAATTATGATTTCAGCAATATGGATATCGTACCCGAGGTTCTCGAGGGTGCAGAGAACGATTTGGTGATCAATTTTAAAATTCAAGATGGCCGCCGCAGAAAATTATGATTTTAGCAATATGGATATCGTGTCCGAGGTTCTCGAGGGTGCAGAGAACAAATCTGTGATCATTTTTGAAATCCAAGAGGGCTGCAGCAAACAAATATGTTTTCAGCAATATGGATATCGTGTCCGAGGTTCTCGAGGGTGCAGAGAACGATTTTATTATCATTATTCAAATCAAAGATGGCCGCCGCTCAAAAGTATGATAACTACATTATGGGTATCGTATACGAGGTTCTCGAAGGTGCTGAGAACGATTTTGTGATCATTTTTCTAATCCAAATGGCCGCCGCACAAAATTATGTCTTCAGCAATATGGATATCGTGTCCGAGGTTCTCGAGGGTGCTGAGAACGATTTTGTGATCATTTTTCAAATCCAAGAGGGCCGCCGTGCAAGATTATGATCACAAAAATATAAGTCTCGTATCCGAGGTTCTCGAGAGTGCAGAGAACGATTTTGTTATCATTTTTCAAATCCAAGAGGGCCGCCGTGCAAGATTATGATCACAAAAATATGGGTATCGTATTCGAGGTTCTCGAGAGGGCAGAGAACGATTTTGTGATCAGTTTTTAAATCCAAGATGGCCGCCGCTCAAAGGGATGATTTTAGCAATATGGATATCGTGTCCGAGGTTCTCGAGGGTGCAGAGAACGGATTTGTGATCAGTTTTCAAATCCAAGATGGCCGCCGTGCAAGAATATGATCACAAAAATATGGGTATCGTATCCGAGGTTCTCGAGGGTGCAGAGAACGATTTTGTGGTCATTTTTGAAATCCAGGATGGCCGCCGCCCAAACTTATGATTTCAGCAATATGGATATCGTGTCCGAGATTCTCGAGGGTGCAGAGAACGATTTGGTGATCATTTTTCAAATCCAAGATGGCTGCCGCACAAAATAATGATTTCAGCAATATGGATATCGTGTCCTAGGTTCTCGAGGGTGCAGAGAACAATTCTGTGAACATTTTTGAAATCGAAGAGGGCTGCCGCAATCAATAATGTTTTCAGCAGTATGGGTATCGTATCCGAGGTTCTCGAGGGTGCAGAGAACGATTTTGTGATCATTTTTCAAATCGAAGATGGCCGCCCCTCAAAAGTATGATAACTACATTATGGGTATCGGAGAACGATTTTGTGATCATTTTTCAAATCCAAGATGGCCGCCGCCAAAAATTATGATTTCAGCAATATGGATATCGTACCCGAGTTTCTCGAGGGTGCAGAGAACGATTTGGTGATCATTTTTATAATCCAAGATGGCTGCCGCACAAAATTATGACTTTAGGAATATGGATATCGTGTCCGAGGTTCTTGAGGGTGCAGAGAACAATTCTGTGATCATTTTTGAAATCCAAGAGGGCTGCCGCCAACAATTATGTTTTCAGCAATATGGATATCGTGTCCGAGGTTCTCGAGGGTGCAGAAAACAATTTTGGGATCATTTTTGAATCCGAGATTGCCGCCGCTCAAAAGTATGATAACTAGATTATGGGTATCGTATCCGAGGCTCTCGAGGGTGCAGAGAACGATTTTGTGATCAGTTTTCAAATCCAAGAGGGCTGCCGCACACAAATATGTTTTCAGCAATATGGATATCGTGTCCGAGGTTCTCGAGGGTGTAGAGAACGTTTTAGTGATTAATTTTGAAACCCAAGATGGCTGCCGCAAACAATTATGTTTTCAGCTATATGGATATCGTTTCCGAGATTCTCGAGGATGCAGAGAATGATTTTGGGATCATTTTTGAAATCCAAGATGGCCGCCGCGCAAAATTATGATGACAACATTATGGATATCGTATTCGAGGTTCTCGAGGGTGCAGAGAACGACTTTGTCATCATATTTAAAATCCAAGATGGCCGCCGCTCAAAATTATGATTTCAGCAATATGGATATCGTGTTCGAGATTCTCAGGGGTGCAAAGAACGATTTGGCGATCATTTTTCAAATCCAAGATGGCCGCCACACAAAATTATGATTTTGGCAATATCATGTCCGAGGTTCTCGCGGGTGTAGAGAACAATTCTGTGATCATTTTTGAAATCGAAGAGGGCTGCCGCAAACAATAATGTTTTCAGTTATATGGATATCGTGTCTGAGGTTCTCGTGGGTGCGGAAAATAATTTTGGGATCATTTTTAAATCCGAGATTGCCACCGTGCAAGATTATGATCACAAAAATATGGGTATCGTATCCGAGGTTCTCGAGAGTGCACAGAATGATTTTGTGATCATTTTTGATATCCAAAATGGCCGCCTCTCAAAAGTATTATAACTACATTATGGGTATCGTATCCGAGGTTCTCGAGGGTGAAGAGAACGATTTTGTAATCATTTTTCAAATCCAAGATGGCCGTGGCTCAAAAGTATGATAACTACATTGTCATACAACGTTGTTCCTTGTTCTTAAAATATACCTTGTTCTTAAATATACTTAAAATATACAAGTTCGTTCTGGGTGCGTACGTCGTGATCTTGAGTGATTCGCGGTATCGCCTTAATCTTTGAGATAAGCATATAACTACTGGCAGGATCACCCATTGTTGTCGCGCTCAGCGCGTCATGCGTCGCAATCTCCCCTTAGGGCGTCGCGACTATGACATCTTGAACATATCGTGAGATATCCGTTCGAGGACTGTATACTATATATCTCAAAGGCATACGGTGCGCGTTGAACGAATCATAAATCGGCGATGGGCCGATTGTATGTTATGAAAATTCAGTAACGAGAGTCCCTTCGGGTAATAATAAAAATTATAACACGCAATAGAAGCGGTATCAACGTATTAATATCGGTACACGTCGTGATCACAAATGGGATCAACGCCCGGTGCTTGAGAGGAGCGTGAACGTCTCGCACGCGTGAAATGCGCGACGCGTTCCGGCTTGCGGGCCCTCACGTTAAAAATCTTAACAGAGGGAAACCGTCGAAGCCCAGTCGGCGTCTTGGTGCGCGCAAAAAATTTTCACAATCGCTTTCAACGTGACGAGGATCGCCGCAGCGTATGATACTATAGAGAGAGTGAAGAGAGGAATTATGAGAAACGAAATCATTGTCATCACAACAATTCTGTGAACATTTTTCAAATCCAAGAGGGCTGCCGCACACAAATATGTTTTCAGCAATATGGATATCGTGTCCGAGGTTCTCGAGGGTGAAGAGAACGTTTTAGTGATAAATTTTGAAACCCAAGATGGCTGCCGCACACAATTATGTTTTCAGCAATATGGATATCATGTCCTAGGTTCACGAGGGTGCAGAGAACGATTTTGGGATCATTTTTGAAAACGAAGATGGCCAACGCACACAATTATGATTACAACATTATGGGTATCGTATCCGAGGTTTTCGAAGGTGCAGAGAATGATTCTGGGATCATTTTTGAAATCCAAGATGGCCGCCGCACATAATTATAATTTCAGCAATATGGATAACGTGTCCAAGGTGCTCGAAGGTGCAGAGAACGATTCTGAAATCATTTTTGAAATCCAAGATGGCCGCCGCACAAAACTTTTATTTCAGCGATATGGATATCGTAACTGAGGTTCTCGAGGGTGCAGAGAACAATTTTGGGATCATCTTTAAATCCAAGATGGCCGCCGCGCAAAATTATGATTTCATAAATATGGATATCATGTCCGAGTTTCTCAAGGGTTCAGAGAACAATTCTGTGATCATTTTTGAAATCCAAGAGGGCTGCCGCACACAAATATGATTTCAGCAATATGGATATCGTGTCTGAGGTTCTCGAGGGTGCAAAAATTAATTTTGGAATCATTTTTAAATCCGAGATGGCTGCCGTGAAAGATTATGATCACAAAAATATGGGTATCGTATCAGAGGTTCTCGAGGGTGCAGAGAACGATATGGTGATCATTTTTCAAATCCAAGTTGGCCGCCGCACAAAATTATGATTTAAGCAATATGGATATCGTGTCCCAGGTTCTCGAGGGTGCAGAGAACAATTCTGTGATCATTTTTGAAATCAAAGAGGGCTGCCGCAGACAATTATGTTTTCAGCAATATGGATATCGTGTCCGAGGTTCTCGGGGGTGCAGAAAACAATTTTGGGATCATTTTTAAATCCGAGATGGCCGCCGCTCAAAAGTATGATAACTACATTATGGGTATCGTATCCGAGGTTCTCGAGGGCGCTTTGAACGATTTTGTGATAATTTTTCAAACCCAAAATGGCCGCCACACAAAATTATGATTTTAGTAATATGGATATCGTGTCCGATTTTCTCGAGGGTGCAGAGTACAATTCTGTGATCATTTTTGAAATCCAAGAGGGCTGCCGCAAACAATTATCTTTTCAGCAATATTGATATCGTGTCCGAGGTTCTCGAGGGTTCAGAAAACAATTTTGGGATCATTTTTAAATCCAAGATGGCCGCCGCTCATAAGTATGATAAGTACATTATGGGTATCGTATCCGAGGTTCTCAAGGGTGCTCAGAACGATTTTGTGATCATTTTTCTAATCCAAGATGGCCGCCGCACAAAATTATGATTTCAGCAATATGGATATCGTATGCGAGGTTCTCGAGTGTGCAGAAATCAATTTTGGGATCATTTTTAAATCCGAGATGGCCGCCGTTCAAAATATGGAAAACTAGATTATGGGTATCGTATCCTCGGTTTTTGAGGGTGCACAGAACGATTTGGTGATCATTTTTCAATTCCAAGATGACCGCTGCACAAAATTATGATTTTAGCAATATGGATATCGTATCAGAGGTTCTGGAGGGTACAGAGTACGATTTTGTGATCATTTTTGAAATCCAAGATAGCCGCCGCTCAAAATTATCATAACTACATTATGGGTATCGTATCCGAAGTTCTCTAGGGTGCAGAAAACGATTTTGTGATCATTTTTCAAATCCAAGATGGCCGCCGCACAAAATTATGATTTCAGCAATATGGATATCGTGTCCGAGATCCTCGAGGGTGCAGAGAACGATTTGGTGATCATTTTTCAAATCCAAGATGGCCGCCGCAAAAAAATATGATTTTAGCAATATGGATATCGTGTCCGAGGTTCTCGAAGGTGCAGAGAACAATTCTGTGATCATTTTTGAAATCCAAGAGGGCTGCCGCAAACAATTCTGTTTTCAGCAATATGGATATCGTGTCCGAGGTTCTCGAGGGTGCAGAAAACAATTTTGGGATCATTTTTAAATCCGAGAAGGCCGCCACTCAAAAGTATGATAACTACATTATGGGTATCGTATCCGAGGTTTTCGAGTGTACAGAGAACGATGTAGTGATCATTTATGAAATCCAAGATGGCTGCCTCTCAAAATTATGATTTGAGCAATATGGATAACGTGTCCGAAATTCACGAGGGTGCAGAGAACGATTTGGTGATCATTTTTCAAATGAAAGATGGCCGTCGCACAAAATTATGATTTCAGCATTATGGATATCGTGTCCGAGATTCTCCAGGTTGCAGAGAACGACTTGGTGATCATTTTTCAAATCCAAGATGGCCGCCGCACAAAATAATGATTTTAGCAATATGGATATCGTGTCTGAGGTTCTCGAGGGTGCAGATAATAATTTTGGGATCATTTTTAAATCCGAGATGGCCGCTGTGCAAGATTATGATCACAAAAATATGGGTTTCGTATCCGAGGTTCTCGAGAGTGCACAGAACGATTTTGTGATCATTTTTGAAATCCGAGATGGCCTAAGCTCAAAATTATGATTACTAAATTATGGGTATCGTATCCGAGGTTCTCGAGGTTGCTGAGAACGATTATGTGATCATTTTTCAAATCCAAGATGGCCGCCGCACAAAATTATGATTTTAGCAATATGGATATCGTGTCCGGGGTTCTCGAGAGTTCAGAAAACAATTCTGTGATAATTTTTGAATTCCAAGAGGGCTGCCGCAAACAATAATGTTTCCAGCAATATGGATATCGTGTCTGAGGTTCTCGAGGGTGCAGATAATAATTTTGGGATCATTTTTAAATCCGAGATGGCCGCTTTGCAAGATTATGATCACAAAAATATGGGTTTCGTATCCGAGGTTCTCGAGAGTGCACAGAACGATTTTGTGATCATTTTTGAAATCCGAGATGGCCACCGCTCAAAATTATGATAACTAAATTATGGGTATCGTATCCGAGGTTCTCGAGGTTGCTGAGAACGATTATGTGATCATTTTTCAAATCCAAGATGGCCGCCGCACAAAATTATGATTTTAGCAATATGGATATCGTGTCCGGGGTTCTCGAGAGTTCAGAAAACAATTCTGTGATAATTTTTGAACTCCAAGAGGGCTGCCGCAAACAATAATGTTTCCAGCAATATGGATATCGTGTCTGAGGTTCTCGAGGGTACAGATAATAATTTTGGGATCATTTTTAAATCCGAGATGGCCGCCGCTCAAAAGTATGATAACTACAATATGGGTTTCGTATCAGAGGTTCTCGAGGGTGCAGAGAACAATTCTGCAATCATTTTTAAAATACAAGAAGGCTGCCGCAAACCATTATGTTTACAGCAATATGGATATCGTACCTGGGGTTCTCGAGGGTGCTCAGAACGATTTTGAGATCATTTTTCTAATCCAAGATGGCCGCCGCACAAAATTATGATTTTAGCAATACGGATATCGTGTCCGTAGTTCTCGAGGGAACAGAGAACGATTTTGTGATCAGTTTTCAAATCCAAGATGGCTGCCGCTCAAAAGTATGGTAACTACATTATGGGTATCGTATCCTAGGTTCTCTAGGGTGCAGAGAACGATTTTGTTATCATTTTTCAAATCCAAGATGACCGCCGCTCAAAAGTATGATAACTACATTATGGGTATCGTATCCGAGGATCTCGAGGGTGTAGAGAACGATTTTAAGATCATTTTTGAAATCCAAGATAGCCGCCGATCAAAATTATGATAACTACATTATGGGTATCGTATCCGAAGTTCTCTAGGGTGCAGAGAACGATTTTGTGATCATTTTTCAAATCCAAGATGGCCGCCGCTCAAAAGTATGATAACTACATTATGGGTATCGTACCCGAGGTTCTCGAGGGTGCTGAGAACGATTTGGTGATCATTTTTCAAATCCAAGATGGCCACCGCACAAAATTATAATTTCAGCAATATGGATATCGTGTCCGAGGTTCTCGAGGGTGCAGAGAAAATTTTTGGGATCATCTTTAAATCCAAGATGGCCGCCGCTCAAAATTATGATTTCATAAATATGGATATCATGGCCGAGGTTCTCAAGGGTTCGGAGAACAATTCTGTGATCATTTTTGAAATCCAAGAGGGCTGCCGCACACAAATATGTTTTCAGCAATATGGATATCGTGTCCAAGGTTCTCGAGGGTGTAGAGAACGTTTTAGTGATTAATTTTGAAACCCAAGATGGCTGCCGCACACAATTATGTTTTCAGCTATATGGATATCGTTTCCGAGATTCTCGAGGATGCAGAGAATGATTTTGGGATAATTTTTAAAATCCAAGATGGCCGCCGCGCAAAACTGTGATGACAACATTATGGGTATCGTATTCGAGGTTCTCGCGGGTGCAGAGAACGACTTTGTCATCATATTTTAAATCCAAGATGGCCGCCGCACAAAGTTATGATTTAAGCAATATGAATATCGTGTCCGAGGTTCTCGAGGGTGCAGCGAAGAATTCTGTGATCATTTTTGAAATCCAAGAAGGCTGCCGCAAACAATTATGTTTTCAGCAATATGGATATCGTGTCCGAGGTTCTCGAGGGTGCAGAGAACAATTCTGTGATCATTTTTAAAATCCAAGATGGCTGCCACACACAATTATGTTTTCAGCAATATGGATATCGTGTCCTAGGTTCACGAGGGTGCAGAGAACGATTTTGGGATCATTTTTGAAAACGAAGATGGCCAACGCACACAATTATGATAACAACATTATGGGTATCGTATCCGAGGTTCTCGAAGGTGCAGAGAATGATTCTGGGATCATTTTTGAAATCCAAGATGGCCGCCGCACAAAATAATAATTTCAGCAATATGGATATCATTTCCAAGGTTCTCGAAGGTGCAGAGAACGATTCTGAAATCATTTTCGAAATCCAAGATGGCCCCCGCACAAAACTTTTATTTCAGCGATATGGATATCGTAACTGAGGTTCTCGAGGGTGTAGAGAACAATTTTGGGATCATCTTTAATTCCAAGTTGGCCGCCGCGCAAAATTATGATTTCAGCAATATGGATATCGTGTCCGAGGTTCTCGAGGGTGTAGAGAACGTTTTAGTGATTAATTTTGAAACCCAAGATGGCTGCCGCACACAATTTTGTTTTCAGCTATATGGATATCGTTTCCGAGATTCTCGAGGATGCAGAGAATGAATTTGGGATGATTTTGGAAATCCAAGATGGCCACCGCGCAAAATTATGATTACAACATTATGGGTATCAGAGGTTCTGGAGTGTACAGAGTACGATTTTGTGATCATTTTTGAAATCCAAGATAGCCGCCGCTCAAAATTATCATAACTACATCGAATTCGAGGTTCTCGAGGGTGCAGAGAACGACTTTGTGATCATATTTTAAATCCAAGACGGCCGCCGCACAAAATTATGATTTCGACAATATGGATGTCGTACCCTAGGTTCTCGAGGGTGCAGAGAACGATTTGGTGATCATTTTTCAAATCCAAGATGGCCGCCGCACAAAGTTATGATTTAAGCAATATGAATATCGTGTCCGAGGTTCTCGAGGGTGCAGTGAACAATTCTGTGATCATTTTTGAAATCCAAGAAGTCTGCCGCATACAATTATGTTTTCAGCAATATGGATATCGTATACGACGTTCTCGAGGATGCTGAGAACGATTTTGGGATCATTTTTCAAATCCAAGATGGCCGCTGTGCAAAATTATGATCACAAAAATATGGGTATCGTATCCGAGGTTCTCGAGAGTGCACAGAACGATTTTGTGATTGTTTTAGAAGTCCAAGATGGCCGCCGCTCTAAATTATGTTAACTACATAATGGGTGTCGTATATAAGGTTCTTCAGGGTAAAGAGATCGATTTTGTGATCATTTTTGAAATCCAAGGTGGCCGCCGCACAAAACTTTTATTTCAGCGATATGGATATCGTAACCGTGGTTCTCGAGGGTGCAGAGAACAATTTTGGGATCATCTTTAAATCCAAGATGGCCGCCGCGCAAAATTATGATTTCATAAATATGGATATCATGTCCGAGGTTCTCAAGGGTTCAGAGAACAATTCTGTGATCATTTTTGAAATCCAAGAGGGCTGCCGCACACAAATATGTTTTCAGCAATATGGATATCGTGTCCGAGGTTCTCGAGGGTGTAGAGAACGTTTAAGTGATTAATTTTGAAACCCAAGATAGCTGCCGCACACAATTATGTTTTCAGCTATATGGATATCGTTTCCGAGATACTCGAGGATGCAGAGAATGATTTTGGGATCATTTTTGAAATCCAAGATGGCCGCCGCACAAAATTATGATGACAACATTATGGGTATCGTATTCGAGTTTCTCGAGGGTCCTGAGATCGATTTTGTGATCATTTTTGAAATCCAAGATGGCCGCCGCACAAAGTTATGATTTAAGCAATATGAATATCGTGTCCGAGGTTCTCGAGGGTGCAGAGAACAATTTTGGGATAATCTTTTAATCCAAGATGGCCGCCGCGCAAAATTATGATTTCATAAATATGGATATCATGTCCGAGGTTCTCAAGGGTTCAGAGAACAATTCTGTGATCATTTTTGAAATCCAAGAGGGCTGCCGCACACAAATATGTTTTCAGCAATATGGATATCGTGTCCGAGGTTCTCGAGGGTGTAGAGAACGTTTTAATGATTAGTTTTGAAACCCAAGATGGCTGCCGCACACAATTATGTTTTCAGCTATATGGATATCGTTTCCGAGATTCTCAAGGATGCAGAGAATGATTTTGGGATCATTTTTGAAATCCAAGATGGCCGCCGCACAAAATTATGATGACAACATTATGGGTATCGTATCCGAAGTTCTCTAGGGTGCAGAGAACGATTTTGTGATCATTTTTTAAATCCAAGATGGCCGCCGCTCAAAAGTATGATAACTACATTATGGGTATCGTACCCGAGGTTCTCGAGGGTGCTGAGAACGATTTTGTGATCATTTTTCAAATCCAAGATGGCCACCGCTCCAAATTATGATTTCAACAATATGCATATCGTGTCCAAGGTTCACGAGGGTGCAGAAAACGATTTGGTGATCATTTTTCAAATCCAAGATGGCCACCGCACAAAATTATAATTTCAGCAATATGGATATCGTGTCCGAGGTTCTCGAGGGTGCAGAGAAAATTTTTGGGATCATCTTTAAATCCAAGATGGCCGCCGCTCAAAATTATGATTTCATAAATATGGATATCATGGCCGAGGTTCTCAAGGGTTCGGAGAACAATTCTGTGATCATTTTTGAAATCCAAGAGGGCTGCCGCACACAAATATGTTTTCAGCAATATGGATATCGTGTCCAAGGTTCTCGAGGGTGTAGAGAACGTTTTAGTGATTAATTTTGAAACCCAAGATGGCTGCCGCACACAATTATGTTTTCAGCTATATGGATATCGTTTCCGAGATTCTCGAGGATGCAGAGAATGATTTTGGGATAATTTTTAAAATCCAAGATGGCCGCCGCGCAAAACTGTGATGACAACATTATGGGTATCGTATTCGAGGTTCTCGCGGGTGCAGAGAACGACTTTGTCATCATATTTTAAATCCAAGATGGCCGCCGCACAAAGTTATGATTTAAGCAATAAGAATATCGTGTCCGAGGTTCTCGAGGGTGCAGCGAAGAATTCTGTGATCATTTTTGAAATCCAAGAAGGCTGCCGCAAACAATTATGTTTTCAGCAATATGGATATCGTGTCCGAGGTTCTCGAGGGTGCAGAGAACAATTCTGTGATCATTTTTAAAATCCAAGATGGCTGCCACACACAATTATGTTTTCAGCAATATGGATATCGTGTCCTAGGTTCACGAGGGTGCAGAGAACGATTTTGGGATCATTTTTGAAAACGAAGATGGCCTACGCACACAATTATGATAACAACATTATGGGTATCGTATCCGAGGTTCTCGAAGGTGCAGAGAATGATTCTGGGATCATTTTTGAAATCCAAGATGGCCGCCGCACAAAATAATAATTTCAGCAATATGGATATCATTTCCAAGTTTCTCGAAGGTGCAGAGAACGATTCTGAAATCATTTTCGAAATCCAAGATGGCCCCCGCACAAAACTTTTATTTCAGCGATATGGATATCGTAACTGAGGTTCTCGAGGGTGTAGAGAACAATTTTGGGATCATCTTTAATTCCAAGTTGGCCGCCGCGCAAAATTATGATTTCAGCAATATGGATATCGTGTCCGAGGTTCTCGAGGGTGTAGAGAACGTTTTAGTGATTAATTTTGAAACCCAAGATGGCTGCCGCACACAATTTTGTTTTCAGCTATATGGATATCGTTTCCGAGATTCTCGAGGATGCAGAGAATGAATTTGGGATGATTTTGGAAATCCAAGATGGCCACCGCGCAAAATTATGATTACAACATTATGGGTATCGTATTCGAGGTTCTCGAGGGTGCAGAGAACGACTTTGTGATCATATTTTAAATCCAAGACGGCCGCCGCACAAAATTATGATTTCGACAATATGGATGTCGTACCCTAGGTTCTCGAGGGTGCAGAGAACGATTTGGTGATCATTTTTCAAATCAAAGATGGCCGCCGCACAAAGTTATGATTTAAGCAATATGAATATCGTGTCCGAGGTTCTCGAGGGTGCAGAGAACAATTCTGTGATCATTTTTGAAATCCAAGAAGGCTGCCGCAAACAATTATGTTTTCAGCAATATGGATATCGTGTACGACGTTCTCGAGGGTGCAGAAAACAATTTTGGGATCATTTTTAAATCCGAGATGGCCGCCGCACAAAGATAAGATTTAAGCAACATGAATATCGTGTCCGAGGTTCTCGAGGGTGCAGAGAACTATTCTGTGATCATTTTTGAAATCCAAGAAGGCTGTCGCAAGCAATTATGTTTTCAGCTATATGGATATCGTTTCCGAGATTCTCGAGGATGCAGAGAATGATTTTGGGATCATTTTTGAAATCCAAGATGGCCTCCGCGCAAAATTATGATGACAACATTATGGGTTTCGTATTCGAGGTTCTCGAGGGTGTAGAGAACGACTTTGTGATCATATTTTAAATCCAAGATGGCCACCGCACAAAATTATGATTTCAGCAATATGGATATCGTACCCGAGGTTCTCGAGGGTGCAGAGAACGATTTGGTGATCATTTTTCAAATCCAAGATGGCCGCCGCACAAAGTTATGATTTAAGCAATATGAATATCGTGTCCGAGGTTCTCGAGGGTGCAGTGAACAATTCTGTGATCATTTTTGAAATCCAAGAAGTCTGCCGCATACAATTATGTTTTCAGCAATATGGATATCGTATACGACGTTCTCGAGGATGCTGAGAACGATTTTGGGATCATTTTTCAAATCCAAGATGGCCGCTGTGCAAAATTATGATCACAAAAATATGGGTATCGTATCCGAGGTTCTCGAGAGTGCACAGAACGATTTTGTGATTGTTTTAGAAGTCCAAGATGGCCGCCGCTCAAAATTATGTTAACTACATAATGGGTGTCGTATATAAGGTTCTTCAGGGTAAAGAGATCGATTTTGTGATCATTTTTGAAATCCAAGGTGGCCGCCGCACAAAACTTTTATTTCAGCGATATGGATATCATAACCGTGGTTCTCGAGGGTGCAGAGAACAATTTTGGGATCATCTTTAAATCCAAGATGGCCGCCGCGCAAAATTATGATTTCATAAATATGGATATCATGTCCGAGGTTCTCAAGGGTTCAGAGAACAATTCTGTGATCATTTTTGAAATCCAAGAGGGCTGCCGCACACAAATATGTTTTCAGCAATATGGATATCGTGTCCGAGGTTCTCGAGGGTGTAGAGAACGTTTAAGTGATTAATTTTGAAACCCAAGATAGCTGCCGCACACAATTATGTTTTCAGCTATATGGATATCGTTTCCGAGATACTGGAGGATGCAGAGAATGATTTTGGAATCATTTTTGAAATCCAAGATGGCCGCCGCACAAAATTATGATGACAACATTATGGGTATCGTATTCGAGTTTCTCGAGGGTCCTGAGATCGATTTTGTGATCATTTTTGAAATCCAAGATGGCCGCCGCACAAAGTTATGATTTAAGCAATATGAATATCGTGTCCGAGGTTCTCGAGGGTGCAGAGAACAATTTTGGGATAATCTTTTAATCCAAGATGGCCGCCGCGCAAAATTATGATTTCATAAATATGGATATCATGTCCGAGGTTCTCAAGGGTTCAGAGAACAATTCTGTGATCATTTTTGAAATCCAAGAGGGCTGCCGCACACAAATATGTTTTCAGCAATATGGATATCGTGTCCGAGGTTCTCGAGGGTGTAGAGAACGTTTTAATGATTAGTTTTGAAACCCAAGATGGCTGCCGCACACAATTATGTTTTCAGCTATATGGATATCGTTTCCGAGATTCTCAAGGATGCAGAGAATGATTTTGGGATCATTTTTGAAATCCAAGATGGCCGCCGCACAAAATTATGATGACAACATTATGGGTATCGTATTCGAGGTTCTCGAGGGTGCAGAGAACGACTTTGTGATCATATTTTAAATCCAAGATGGCCGCCGCACAAATTTATGATTTCAGCAATATGGATATCGTACCCGAGGTTCTCGAGTGCGCAGAGAACGATTTGGTGATCATTTTTCAAATCTAAGATGGCCGCCGCACAAAGTTATGATTTAAGCAATATGAATATCGTGTCCGAGGTTCTCGAGGGTGCAGAAAACAATTCTGTGATCATTTTTGAAATCCAAGAAGGCTGCCGCAAACAATTATGTTTTCAGCAATATGGATATCGTGTACGACGTTCTCGTGGGTGCAGAAAACAATTTTGGGATTATTTTTAAATCCGAGATGGCTGCCGCTAAAATGTAGATAACTAGATTATGGGTATAGTACGGATACTATACCCATAATCACACAAGATAGCTGCCGCACACAATTATGTTTTCAGCTATATGGATATCGTTTCCGAGATACTCGAGGATGCAGAGAATGATTTTGGGATCATTTTTGAAATCCAAGATGGCCGCCGCACAAAATTATGATGACAACATTATGGGTATCGTATTCCAGTTTCTCGAGGGTCCTGAGATCGATTTTGTGATCATTTTTGAAATCCAAGATGGCCGCCGCACAAAATTATGATTTCATAAATATGGATATCATGTCCGAGGTTGTCAAGGGTTCAGAGAACAATTCTGTGATCATTTTTGAAAACCAAGAGGGCTGCTGCACACAAATATGTTCTCAGCAATATGGATATCGTGTCCGAGGTTCTCGAGGGTGTAGAGAACGTTTTAGTGATTAATTTTGAAACCCAAGATGGCTGCCGCACACAATTATGTTTTCAGCTATATGGATATCGTTTCCGAGATTCTTGAGGATGCAGAGAATGATTTTGGGATCATTTTTTAAATCCAAGATGGCCGCCGCACAAAATTATGATTTCAGCAATATGGATATCATACCCGAGGTTCTCGAGTGTGCAGAGAACGATTTGGTGATCATTTTTCAAATCTAAGATGGCCGCCGCACAAATTTATGATTTAAGCAATATGAATATCGTGTCCTAGGTTCTCGAGGGTGCAGAGAAAAATTCTGTGATCATTTTTGAAAACCAAGAAGGCTGCCGCAAACAATTATGTTTTCAGCAATATGGATATCGTGTACGACCTTCTCGAGGGTGCAGAAAACAATTTTGGGATCATTTTTAAATCCGAGATGGCCGCCGCTCAAATGGTGATAACTAGATTATGGGTATCGTATCCAAGGTTCTCGAGGGATCAGAGAACGATTTTGTGATCAGTTTTCAAATCCAAGATGGCCGCCGCTCAAAAGTATGATAACTACATTATGGGTATCATATCCGAGTTTCTCGAGGGTGCTGAGAACGATTTTGTGATCATATTTTAAATCCAAGATGGCCGCCGCACAAAATTATGATTTCAGCAATATGGGTATCGTATCCGAGGTTCTCGAGAGTGCACAGAACGATTTTGTGATTGTTTTTGAAGTCCAAGATGGCCGCCGCTCAAAATTATTTTAACTACATTATTGGTGTCGTATCCAAAGTTCTCCAGGGCACAGAGATCGATTTTGTGATCATTTTTGAAATCCAAGATGGCCGCCGCACAAAACTTTTATTTCAGCGATATGGATATCGTAACCGAGGTTCTCGAGGGTGCAGAGAACAATTTAGGGATCATCTTTAAATCCAAGATGGCCGCCGCGCAAAATTATGATTTCAGCAATATGCATATCGTGTCCGAGGTTCTCGAGGGTGCAGAAAACGATTTGGTGATCATTTTTCAAATCCAAGATGGCCACCGCACAAAATTATAATTTCAGCAATATGGATATCGTGTCCGAGGTTCTCGAGGGTGCAGAGAAAAATTTTGGGATCATCTTTAAATCCAAGATGGCCGTCGCGCAAAATTATGATTTCATAAATATGGATATCATGTCCGAGGTTCTCAAGGGTTCGGAGAACAATTCTGTGATCATTTTTGAAATCCAAGAGGGCTGCCGCACACAAATATGTTTTCAGCAATATGGATATCGTGTCCAAGGTTCTCGAGGGTGTAGAGAACGTTTTAGTGATTAATTTTGAAACCCAAGATGGCTGCCGCACACAATTATGTTTTCAGCTATATGGATATCGTTTCCGAGATTCTCGAGGATGCAGAGAATGATTTTGGGATAATTTTTAAAATCCAAGATGGCCGCCGCGCAAAACTTTGATGACAACATTATGGGTATCGTATTCGAGGTTCTCGCGGGTGAAGAGAAAAACTTTGTCATCATATTTTAAATCCAAGATGGCCGCCGCACAAAGTTATGATTTAAGCAATATGAATATCGTATCCGAGGTTCTCGAGGGTGCAGCGAAGAATTCTGTGATCATTTTTGAAATCCAAGAAGGCTGGCGCAAACAATTATGTTTTCAGCAATATGGATATCGTGTCCGAGGTTCTCGAGGGTGCAGAGAACAATTCTGTGATCATTTTTAAAATCCAAGATGGCTGCCACACACAATTATGTTTTCAGCAATATGAATATCGTGTCCTAGGTTCACGAGGGTGCAGAGAACGATTTTGGGATCATATTTGAAAACGAAGATGGCCAACGCACACAATTATGATAACAACATTATGGGTATCGTATCCGAGGTTCTCGAAGGTGCAGAGAATGATTCTGGTATCATTTTTGAAATCCAAGATGGCCGCCGCACAAAATAATAATTTCAGCAATATGGATATCATTTCCAAGGTTCTCGAAGGTACAGAGAACGATTCTGAAATCATTTTCGAAATCCAAGATGGCCCCCGCACAAAACTTTTATTTCAGCGATATGGATATCGTAACTGAGGTTCTCGAGGGTGTAGAGAACAATTTTGGGATCATCTTTAAATCCAAGATGGCCGCCGCGCAAAATTATGATTTCAGCAATATGGATATCGTGTCCGAGGTTCTCGAGGGTGTAGAGAACGTTTTAGTGATTAATTTTGAAACCCAAGATGGCTGCCGCACACAATTATGTTTTCAGCTATATGGATATCGTTTCCAAGATTCTCGAGGTTGCAGAGAATGAATTTGGGATGATTTTGGAAATCCAAGATGGCCGCCGCGCAAAATTATGAATACAACATTATGGGTATCGTATTCGAGGTTCTAGAGGGTGCAGAGAACGACTTTGTGATCATATTTTAAATCTAAGACGGCCGCCGCACAAAATTATGATTTCGACAATATGGATATCGTACCCGAGGTTCTCGAGGGTGCAGAGAACGATTTGGTGATCATTTTTCAAATCCAAGATGGCCGCCGCACAAAGTTATGATTTAAGCAATATGAATATCGTGTCCGAGGTTCTCGAGGGTGCAGAGAACAATTCTGTGATCATTTTTGAAATCCAAGAAGGCTGCCGCAAACAATTATGTTTTCAGCAATATGGATATCGTATCAGAGGTTCTGGAGTGTACAGAGTACGATTTTGTGATCATTTTTGAAATCCAAGATAGCCGCCGCTCAAAATTATCATAACTACATTATGGGTATCGTATCCGAAGTTCTCTAGGGTGCAGAGAACGATTTTGTGATCATTTTTCAAATCCAAGATGGCCGCCGCACAAAATTATGATTTCAGCAATATGGATATCGTGTCCGAGATCCTCGAGGGTGCAGAGAACGATTTGGTGATCATTTTTCAAATCCAAGATGACCGCCGCAAAAAAATATAATTTTAGCAATATGGATATCGTGTCCGAGGTTCTCGAAGGTGCAGAGAACAATTCTGTGATCATTTTTGAAATCCAAGAGGGCTGCCGCAAACAATTCTGTTTTCAGCAATATGGATATCGTGTCCGAGGTTCTCGAGGGTGCAGAAAACAATTTGGTGATCATTTTTCAAATGCAAGATGGCCGTCGCACAAAATTACGATTTCAGCATTATGGATATTGTGTCCGAGATTCTCCAGGTTGCAGAGAACGATTTGGTGATCATTTTTCAAATCCAAGATGGCCGCCGCACAAAATAATGATTTTAGCAATATGGATATCGTGTCCGAGGTTCTCGAGAGTTCAGAAAACAATTCTGTGATCATTTTTGAATTCCAAGAGGGCTGCCGCAAACAATAATGTTTCCAGCAATATGGATATCGTGTCTGAGGTTCTCGAGGGTGCAGATAATAATTTTGGGATAATTTTTAAATCCGAGAAGGTCGCCGCTCAAAAGTATGATAACTACATTATGGGTATCGTATCCGAGGTTCTCGAGTGTACAGAGAACGATATAGTGATCATTTATGAAATCCAAGATGGCTGCATCTCAAAATTATGATTTGAGCAATATGGATAACGTGTCCGAAATTCACGAGGGTGCAGAGAACGATTTGGTGATCATTTTTCAAATGCAAGATGGCCGTCGCACAAAATTATGATTTCAGCATTATGGATATCGTGTCCGAGATTCTCCAGGTTGCAGAGAACGACTTGGTGAGCATTTTTCAAATCCAAGATGGCCGCCGCACAAAATAATGATTTTAGCAATATGGATATCGTGTCTGAGGTTCTCGAGGGTGCAGATAATAATTTTGGGATCATTTTTAAATCCGAGATGGCCGCTGTGCAAGATTATCATCACAAAAATATGGGTTTCGTATCCGAGGTTCTCGAGAGTGCACAGAACGATTTTGTGATCATTTTTGAAATCCGAGATGGCCTAAGCTCAAAATTATGATTACTAAATTATGGGTATCGTATCCGAGGTTCTCGAGGTTGCTGAGAACGATTATGTGATCATTTCTCAAATCCAAGATGGCCGCCGCACAAAATTATGATTTTAGCAATATGGATATCGTGTCCGGGGTTCTCGAGAGACAGAAAACAATTCTGTGATAATTTTTGAATTCCAAGAGGGCTGCCGCAAACAATAATGTTTCCAGCAATATGGATATCGTGTCTGAGGTTCTCGAGGGTGCAGATAATAATTTTGGGATCATTTTTAAATCCGAGATGGCCGCTGTGCAAGATTATGATCACAAAAATATGGGTTTCGTATCCGAGGTTCTCGAGAGTGCACAGAACGATTTTGTGATCATTTTTGAAATCCGAGATGGCCACCGCTCAAAATTATGATAACTAAATTATGGGTATCGTATCCGAGGTTCTCGAGGTTGCTGAGAACGATTATGTGATCATTTTTCAAATCCAAGATGGCCGCCGCACAAAATTATGATTTTAGCAATATGGATATCGTGTCCGGGGTTCTCGAGAGTTCAGAAAACAATTCTGTGATAATTTTTGAACTCCAAGAGAGCTGCCGCAAACAATAATGTTTCCAGCAATATGGATATCGTGTCTGAGGTTCTCGAGGGTACAGATAATAATTTTGGGATCATTTTTAAATCCGAGATGGCCGCCGCTCAAAAGTATGATAACTACAATATGGGTTTCGTATCAGAGGTTCTCGAGGGTGCAGAGAACAATTCTGCAATCATTTTTAAAATACAAGAGGGCTGCCGCAAACCATTATGTTTACAGCAATATGGATATCGTACCTGGGTTTCTCGAGGGTGCTCAGAACGATTTTGAGATCATTTTTCTAATCCAAGATGGCCGCCGCACAAAATTATGATTTTAGCAATACGGATATCGTGTCCGTAGTTCTCGAGGGAACAGAGAACGATTTTGTGATCAGTTTTCAAATCCAAGATGGCTGCCGCTCAAAAGTATGGCAACTACATTATGGGTATCGTATCCTAGGTTCTCTAGGGTGCAGAGAACGATTTTGTTATCATTTTTCAAATCCAAGATGACCGCCGCTCAAAAGTATGATAACAACATTATGGGTATCGTATCCGAGGTTCTCGAGGGTGTAGAGAACGATTTTGTGATCATTTTTGAAATCCAAGATAGCCGCCGATCAAAATTATGATAACTACATTATGGGTATCATATCCGAGTTTCTCGAGGGTGCTGAGAACGATTTTGTGATAATTTTTCAAATCCAAGATGGCCACCGCTCCAAATTATGATTTCAACAATATGCATATCGTGTCCGAGGTTCACGAGGGTGCAGAAAACGATTTGGTGATCATTTTTCAAATCCAAGATGGCCACCGCACAAAATAATAATTTCAGCAATATGGATATCGTGTCCGAGGTTCTCGAGGGTGCAGAGAAAAATTTTGGGATCATCTTTAAATCCAAGATGGCCGCCGCTCAAAATTATGATTTCATAAATATGGATATCATGGCCGAGGTTCTCAAGGGTTCGGAGAACAATTCTGTGATCATTTTTGAAATCCAAGAGGGCTGCCGCACACAAATATGTTTTCAGCAATATGGATATCGTGTCCAAGGTTCTCGAGGGTGTAGAGAACGTTTTAGTGATTAATTTTGAAACCCAAGATGGCTGCCGCACACAATTATGTTTTCAGCTATATGGATATCGTTTCCGAGATTCTCGAGGATGCAGAGAATGATTTTGGGATAATTTTTAAAATCCAAGATGGCCGCCGCGCAAAACTGTGATGACAACATTATGGGTATCGTATTCGAGGTTCTCGCGGGTGCAGAGAACGACTTTGTCATCATATTTTAAATCCAAGATGGCCGCCGCACAAAGTTATGATTTAAGCAATATGAATATCGTGTCCGAGGTTCTCGAGGGTGCAGCGAAGAATTCTGTGATCATTTTTGAAATCCAAGAAGGCTGCCGCAAACAATTATGTTTTCAGCAATATGGATATCGTGTCCTAGGTTCACGAGGGTGCAGAGAACGATTTTGGGATCATTTTTGAAATCGAAGATGGCCAACGCACACAATTATGATAACAACATTATGGGTATCGTATCCGAGGTTCTCGAAGGTGCAGAGAATGATACTGGGATCATTTTTGAAATCCAAGATGGCCGCCGCACAAAATAATAATTTCAGCAATATGGATATCATTTCCAAGGTTCTCGAAGGTGCAGAGAACGATTCTGAAATCATTTTCGAAATCCAAGATGGCCCCCGCACAAAACTTTTATTTCAGCGATATGGATATCGTAACTGAGGTTCTCGAGGGTGTAGAGAACAATTTTGGGATCATCTTTAAATCCAAGATGGCCGCCGCGCAAAATTATGATTTCATTAATATGGATATCGTGTCCGAGGTTCTCGAGGGTGTAGAGAACGTTTTAGTGATTAATTTTGAAACCCAAGATGGCTGCCGCACACAATTATGTTTTCAGCTATATGGATATCGTTTCCGAGATTCTCGAGGATGCAGAGAATGAATTTGGGATGATTTTGGAAATCCAAGATGGCCACCGCGCAAGATTATGATTACAACATTATGGGTATCGTATTCGAGGTTCTCGAGGTAGCAGAGAACGACTTTGTGATCATATTTTAAATCCAAGACGGCCGCCGCACAAAATTATGATTTCGACAATATGGATGTCGTACCCTAGGTTCTCGAGGGTGCAGAGAACGATTTGGTGATCATTTTTCAAATCAAAGATGGCCGCCGCACAAAGTTATGATTTAAGCAATATGAATATCGTGTCCGAGGTTCTCGAGGGTGCAGAGAACAATTCTGTGATCATTTTTGAAATCCAAGAAGGCTGCCGCAAACAATTATGTTTTCAGCAATATGGATATCGTGTACGACGTTCTCGAGGGTGCAGAAAACAATTTTGGGATCATTTTTAAATCCGAGATGGCCGCCGCACAAAGTTAAGATTTAAGCAACATGAATATCGTGTCCGAGGTTCTCGAGGGTGCAGAGAACTATTCTGTGATCATTTTTGAAATCCAAGAAGGCTGTCGCAAGCAATTATGTTTTCAGCTATATGGATATCGTTTCCGAGATTCTCGAGGATGCAGAGAATGATTTTGGGATCATTTTTGAAATCCAAGATGGCCTCCGCGCAAAATTATGATGACAACATTATGGGTTTCGTATTCGAGGTTCTCGAGGGTGTTGAGAACGACTTTGTGATCATATTTTAAATCCAAGATGGCCACCGCACAAAATTATGATTTCAGCAATATGGATATCGTACCCGAGGTTCTCGAGGGTGCAGAGAACGATTTGGTGATCATTTTTCAAATCCAAGATGGCCGCCGCACAAAGTTATGATTTAAGCAATATGAATATCGTGTCCGAGGTTCTCGAGGGTGCAGTGAACTATTCTGTGATCATTTTTGAAATCCAAGAAGTCTGCCGCATACAATTATGTTTTCAGCAATATGGATATCGTATACGACGTTCTCGAGGATGCTGAGAACGATTTTGGGATCATTTTTCAAATCCAAGTTGGCCGCTGTGCAAAATTATGATCACAAAAATATGGGTATCGTATCCGAGGTTCTCGAGAGTGCACAGAACGATTTTGTGATTGTTTTAGAAGTCCAAGATGGCCGCCGCTCAAAATTATGTTAACTACATAATGGGTGTCGTATATAAGGTTCTTCAGGGTAAAGAGATCGATTTTGTGATCATTTTTGAAATCCAAGGTGGCCGCCGCACAAAACTTTTATTTCAGCGATATGGATATCGTAACCGTGGTTCTCGAGGGTGCAGAGAACAATTTTGGGATCATCTTTAAATCCAAGATGGCCGCCGCGCAAAATTATGATTTCATAAATATGGATATCATGTCCGAGGTTCTCAAGGGTTCAGAGAACAATTCTGTGATCATTTTTGAAATCCAAGAGGGCTGCCGCACACAAATATGTTTTCAGCAATATGGATATCGTGTCCGAGGTTCTCGAGGGTGTAGAGAACGTTTTAATGATAAGTTTTGAAACCCAAGATGGCTGCCGCACACAATTATGTTTTCAGCTATATGAATATCGTGTACGACGTTCTCGTGGGTGCAGAAAACAATTTTGGGATTATTTTTAAATCCGAGATGGCTGCCGCTAAAATGTAGATAACTAGATTATGGGTATAGTACGGATACTATACCCATAATCACACAAGATAGCTGCCGCACACAATTATGTTTTCAGCTATATGGATATCGCTTCCGAGATACTCGAGGATGCAGAGAATGATTTTGGGATCATTTTTGAAATCCAAGATGGCCGCCGCACAAAATTATGATGACAACATTATGGGTATCGTATTCGAGTTTCTCGAGGGTCCTGAGATCGATTTTGTGATCATTTTTGAAATCCAAGATGGCCGCCGCACAAAATTATGATTTCATAAATATGGATATCATGATCATTTTTGAAATCCAAGAAGGCTGCCGCACACAATAATGTTTTCAGCAATATGGATATCGTGTACGACGTTCTCGAGGGTGCAGAAAACAATTTTGGGATCATTTTTAAATCCGAGATGGCCGCCGCTCAGAAGTATTATAACTAGATTATGGGTATCGTATCCGAGGTTCTCGAGGGTGCAGAGAACGATTTTGTGATCAGTTTTCAAATCCAAGATGGCCGCCGCACAAAGTTATGATTTAAGCAATATGAATATAGTGTCCGAGGTTCTCGAGGGTGCAGTGAACAATTCTGTGATCATTTTTGAAATCCAAGAAGGCTGCCGCAAACAATTATGTTTTCAGCAATATGTATATCGTATACGACGTTCTCGAGGGTGCTGAGAACGATTTTGGGATCATTTTTCAAATCCAAGATGGCCGCTGTGCAAAATTATGATCACAAAAATATGGGTATCGTATCCGAGGTTCTCGAGAGTGCACAGAACGATTTTGTGATTGTTTTTGAAGTCCAAGATGGCCGCCGCTCAAAATTATGTTAACTACATAATGGGTGTCGTATATAAGGTTCTTCAGGGTAAAGAGATCGATTTTGTGATCATTTTTGAAATCCAAGGTGGCCGCCGCACAAAACTTTTATTTCAGCGATATGGATATCGTAACCGTGGTTCTCGAGGGTGCAGAGAACAATTTTGGGATCATCTTTAAATCCAAGGTGGCCGCCGCGCAAAATTATGATTTCATAAATATGGATATCATGTCCGAGGTTCTCAAGGGTTCAGAGAACAATTCTGTGATCATTTTTGAAATCCAAGAGGGCTGCCGCACACAAATATGTTTTCAAAAATATGGATATCGTGTCCGAGGTTCTCGAGGGTGTAGAGAACGTTTAAGTGATTAATTTTGAAACCCAAGATAGCTGCCGCACACAATTATGTTTTCAGCTATATGGATATCGTTTCCGAGATTCTCGAGGATGCAGAGAATGATTTTGGGATCATTTTTGAAATCCAAGATGGCCGCCGCGCAAAATTATGATGACAACATTATGGGTATCGTATTCGAGGTTCTCGAGGGTGTAGAGAACGACTTTGTGATCATATTTTAAATCCAAGATGGCCGCCGCACAAAATTATGATTTCAGCAATATGGATATCGTACCCGAGGTTCTCGAGGGTGCAGAGAACGATTTGGTGATCATTTTTCAAATCCAAGATGGCCGCCGCACAAAGTTATGATTTAAGCAATATGAATATCGTGTCCGAGGTTCTCGAGGGTGCAGAGAACAATTCTTTGATCATTTTTGAAATCCAAGAAGACTGCCGCAAACAATTATGTTTTCAGCAATATGTATATCGTATACGACGTTCTCGAGGGTGCTGAGAACGATTTTGGGATCATTTTTCAAATCCAAGATGGCCGCTGTGCAAAATTATGATCACAAAAATATGGGTATCGTATCCGAGGTTCTCGAGAGTGCACAGAACGATTTTGTGATTGTTTTTGAAGTCCAAGATGGCCGCCGCTCAAAATTATGTTAACTACATAATGGGTGTCGTATATAAGGTTCTTCAGGGTGAAGAGATCGATTTTGTGATCATTTTTGAAATCCAAGGTGGCCGCCGCACAAAACTTTTATTTCAGCGATATGGATATCGTAACCGTGGTTCTCGAGGGTGCAGAGAACAATTTTGGGATCATCTTTAAATCCAAGGTGGCCGCCGCGCAAAATTATGATTTCATAAATATGGATATCATGTCCGAGGTTCTCAAGGGTTCAGAGAACAATTCTGTGATCATTTTTGAAATCCAAGAGGGCTGCCGCACACAAATATGTTTTCAAAAATATGGATATCGTGTCCGAGGTTCTCGAGGGTGTAGAGAACGTTTAAGTGATTAATTTTGAAACCCAAGATAGCTGCCGCACACAATTATGTTTTCAGCTATATGGATATCGTTTCCGAGATTCTCGAGGATGCAGAGAATGATTTTGGGATCATTTTTGAAATCCAAGATGGCCGCCGCGCAAAATTATGATGACAACATTATGGGTATCGTATTCGAGGTTCTCGAGGGTGTAGAGAACGACTTTGTGATCATATTTTAAATCCAAGATGGCCGCCGCACAAAATTATGATTTCAGCAATATGGATATCGTACCCGAGGTTCTCGAGGGTGCAGAGAACGATTTGGTGATCATTTTTCAAATCCAAGATGGCCGCCGCACAAAGTTATGATTTAAGCAATATGAATATCGTGTCCGAGGTTCTCGAGGGTGCAGAGAACAATTCTTTGATCATTTTTGAAATCCAATAAGACTGCCGCAAACAATTATGTTTTCAGCAATATGGAAATCGTGTACGACGTTCTCGAGGGTGCAGAAAACAATTTTGGGATCATTTTTAAATCCGAGCTGGCCGCCGCTCAAATGTTGATAACTAGATTATGGGTATGGTATCCGAGGTTCTCGAGGGATCAGAGAACGATTTTGTGATCAGTTTCAAATCCAAGATGGCCGCCGCTCAAAAGTATAATAACTACACTATGGGTATCGTATCCGAGTTTCTCGAGGGTCCTGAGATCGATTTTGTGATCATTTTTGAAATCCAAGATGGCCGCCGCACAAAGTTATGATTTAAGCAATATGAATATCGTGTCCGAGTTTCTCGAGGGTGCAGAGAACAATTTTGGGATAATCTTTTAATCCAAGATGGCCGCCGCGCAAAATTATGATTTCATAAATATCGATATCATGTCCGAGATTCTCAAGGGTTCAGAGAACAATTCTGTGATCATTTTTGAAATCCAAGAGGGCTGCCGCACACAAATATGTTTTCAGCAATATGGATATCGTGTCCGAGGTTCTCGAGGGTGTAGAGAACGGTTTAATGATTAGTTTTGAAACCCAAGATGGCTGCCGCACACAATTATGTTTTCAGCTATATGGATATCGTTTCCGAGATTCTCGAGGATGCAGAGAATGATTTTGGGATCATTTTTGAAATCCAAGATGGCCGCCGCACAAAATTATGATGACAACATTATGGGTATCGTATTCGAGGTTCTCGAGGGTGCAGAGAACGACTTTGTGATCATATTTTAAATCCAAGATGGCCGCCGCACAAATTTATGATCTCAGCAATATGGATATCGTACCCGAGGTTCTCGAGTGTGCAGAGAACGATTTGGTGATCATTTTTCAAATCTAAGATGGCCGCCGCACAAAGTTATGATTTAAGCAATATGAATATCGTGTCCGAGGTTCTCGAGGGTGCAGAAAACAATTCTGTGATCATTTTTGAAATCCAAGAAGGCTGCCGCAAACAATTATGTTTTCAGCAATATGGATATCGTGTACGACGTTCTCGAGGGTGCAGA
Organism: Leptidea sinapis; assembly: GCF_905404315.1. Taxonomy (NCBI): domain Eukaryota; kingdom Metazoa; phylum Arthropoda; class Insecta; order Lepidoptera; family Pieridae; genus Leptidea; species Leptidea sinapis. The sequence continues at coordinate 3,495,660 of NC_066290.1, read as the reverse complement.
AAACAATTTTGGGATCATTTTTAAATCCGAGATGGCCGCCGCTCAAAAGTATAATAACTACACTATGGGTATCGTATCCGAGTTTCTTGAGGGTCCTGAGATCGATTTTGTGATCGTTTTTGAAATCCAAGATGGCCGCCGCACAAAGTTATGATTTAAGCAATATGAATATCGTGTCCGAGGTTCTCGAGGGTGCAGAGAACAATTTTGGGATAATCTTTTAATCCAAGATGGCCGCCGCGCAAAATTATGATTTTATAAATATGGATATCATGTCCGAGATTCTCAAGGGTTCAGAGAACAATTCTGTGATCTTTTTTGAAATCCAAGAGGGTTGCCGCACACAAATATGTTTTCAGCAATATGGATATCGTGTCCGAGGTTCTCGAGGGTGTAGAGAACGTTTTAATGATTAGTTTTGAAACCCAAGATGGCTGCCGCACAAAATTATGTTTTCAGCTATATGGATATCGTTTCCGAGATTCTCGAGGATGCAGAGAATGATTTTGGGATCATTTTTGAAATCCAAGATGGCCGCCGCACAAAATTATGATGACAACATTATGGGTATCGTATTCGAGGAACTCGAGGGTGCAGAGAACGACTTTGTGATCATATTTTAAATCCAAGATGGCCGCCGCACAAATTTATGATTTCAGCAATATGGATATCGTACCCGAGGTTCTCGAGTGTGCAGAGAACGATTTGGTGATCATTTTTCAAATCTAAGATGGCCGCCGCACAAAGTTATGATTTAAGCAATATGAATATCGTGTCCGAGGTTCTCGAGGGTGCAGAAAACAATTCTGTGATCATTTTTGAAATCCAAGAAGGCTGCCGCAAACAATTATGTTTTCAGCAATATTGATATCATGTACGACGTTCTCGTGGGTGCAGAAAACAATTTTGGGATCATTTTTAAATCCGAGATGGCTGCCGCTAAAATGTTGATAACTAGATTATGGGTATCGTATCCTAGGTTCTCGAGGGATCAGAGAACGATTTTGTGATCAGTATTCAAATCCAAGATGACCGCCGCTCAAAAGTTTGATAACTACATTATGGGTATCGTATCCGAGTTTCTCGAGGGTGCTGAGAACGATTTTGTGATCATTTTTCAATTCCAAGATGGCAGCCGTGCAAGATTATGATCACAAAAATATGGGTATCGTATCCGAGGTTCTCGAGAGTGCACAGAACGATTTTGTGATTATTTTTGAAGTCCAAGATGGCCGCCGCTCAAAATTATGTTAACTACATAATGGGTGTCGTATATAAGGTTCTTCAGGGTAAAGAGATCGATTTTGTGATCATTTTTGAAATCCAAGGTGGCCGCCGCACAAAACTTTTATTTCAGCGATATGGATATCGTAACCGTGGTTCTCGAGGGTGCAGAGAACAATTTTGGGATCATCTTTAAATCCAAGATGGCCGCCGCGCAAAATTATGATTTCATAAATATGGATATCATGTCCGAGGTTCTCAAGGGTTCAGAGAACAATTCTGTGATCATTTTTGAAATCCAAGAGGGCTGCCGCACACAAATATGTTTTCAGCAATATGGATATCGTGTCCGAGGTTCTCGAGGGTGTAGAGAACGTTTTAATGATAAGTTTTGAAACCCAAGATGGCTGCCGCACACAATTATGTTTTCAGCTATATGGATATCGTTTCCGAGATTCTCGAGGATGCAGAGAATGATTTTGGGATCATATTTGAAATCCAAGATGGCCGCCGCACAAAATTATGATGACAACATTATGGGTATCGTATTCGAGGTTCTCGAGGGTGCAGAGAACGACTTTGTGATCATATTTTAAATCCAAGATGGCCGCCGCACAAATTTATGATTTCAGCAATATGGATATCGTACCCGAGGTTCTCGAGTGTGCAGAGAACGATTTGGTGATCATTTTTCAAATCTAAGATGGCCGCCGCACAAAGTTATGATTTAAGCAATATGAATATCGTGTCCGAGGTTCTCGAGGGTGCAGAAAACAATTCTGTGATCATTTTTGAAATCCAAGAAGGCTGCCGCAAACAATTATGTTTTCAGCAATATGGATATCGTGTACGACGTTCTCGTGGGTGCAGAAAACAATTTTGGGATTATTTTTAAATCCGAGATGGCTGCCGCTAAAATGTAGATAACTAGATTATGGGTATAGTACGGATACTATACCCATAATCACACAAGATAGCTGCCGCACACAATTATGTTTTCAGCTATATGGATATCGTTTCCGAGATACTCGAGGATGCAGAGAATGATTTTGGGATCATTTTTGAAATCCAAGATGGCCGCCGCACAAAATTATGATGACAACATTATGGGTATCGTATTCGAGTTTCTCGAGGGTCCTGAGATCGATTTTGTGATCATTTTTGAAATCCAAGATGGCCGCCGCACAAAATTATGATTTCATAAATATGGATATCATGATCATTTTTGAAATCCAAGATGGCTGCCGCAAACAATAATGTTTTCAGCAATATGGATATCGTGTACGACGTTCTCGAGGGTGCAGAAAACAATTTTGGGATCATTTTTAAATCCGAGATGGCCGCCGCTCAGAAGTATTATAACTAGATTATGGGTATCGTATCCGAGGTTCTCGAGGGTGCAGAGAACGATTTTGTGATCAGTTTTCAAATCCAAGATGGCCGCCGCACAAAGTTATGATTTAAGCAATATGAATATAGTGTCCGAGGTTCTCGAGGGTGCAGTGAACAATTCTTTGATCATTTTTGAAATCCAAGAAGACTGCCGCAAACAATTATGTTTTCAGCAATATGTATATCGTATACGACGTTCTCGAGGGTGCTGAGAACGATTTTGGGATCATTTTTCAAATCCAAGATGGCCGCTGTGCAAAATTATGATCACAAAAATATGGGTTTCGTATCCGAGGTTCTCGAGAGTGCACAAAACGATTTTGTGATTGTTTTTGAAGTCCAAGATGGCCGCCGCTCAAAATTATGTTAACTACATAATGGGTGTCGTATATAAGGTTCTTCAGGGTAAAGAGATCGATTTTGTGATCATTTTTGAAATCCAAGGTGGCCGCCGCACAAAACTTTTATTTCAGCGATATGGATATCGTAACCGTGGTTCTCGAGGGTGCAGAGAACAATTTTGGGATCATCTTTAAATCCAAGGTGGCCGCCGCGCAAAATTATGATTTCATAAATATGGATATCATGTCCGAGGTTCTCAAGGGTTCAGAGAACAATTCTGTGATCATTTTTGAAATCCAAGAGGGCTGCCGCACACAAATATGTTTTCAAAAATATGGATATCGTGTCCGAGGTTCTCGAGGGTGTAGAGAACGTTTAAGTGATTAATTTTGAAACCCAAGATAGCTGCCGCACACAATTATGTTTTCAGCTATATGGATATCGTTTCCGAGATTCTCGAGGATGCAGAGAATGATTTTGGGATCATTTTTGAAATCCAAGATGGCCGCCGCACAAAATTATGATGACAACATTATGGGTATCGTATTCGAGGTTCTCGAGGGTGTAGAGAACGACTTTGTGATCATATTTTAAATCCAAGATGGCCGCCGCACAAATTTATGATTTCAGCAATATGGATATCGTACCCGAGGTTCTCGAGTGTGCAGAGAACGATTTGGTGATCATTTTTCAAATCTAAGATGGCCGCCGCACAAAGTTATGATTTAAGCAATATGAATATCGTGTCCGAGGTTCTCGAGGGTGCAGAAAACAATTCTGTGATCATTTTTGAAATCCAAGAAGGCTGCCGCAAACAATTATGTTTTCAGCAATATTGATATCATGTACGACGTTCTCGTGGGTGCAGAAAACAATTTTGGGATCATTTTTAAATCCGAGATGGCTGCCGCTAAAATGTTGATAACTAGATTATGGGTATCGTATCCTAGGTTCTCGAGGGATCAGAGAACGATTTTGTGATCAGTATTCAAATCCAAGATGACCGCCGCTCAAAAGTTTGATAACTACATTATGGGTATCGTATCCGAGTTTCTCGAGGGTGCTGAGAACGATTTTGTGATCATTTTTCAATTCCAAGATGGCAGCCGTGCAAGATTATGATCACAAAAATATGGGTATCGTATCCGAGGTTCTCGAGAGTGCACAGAACGATTTTGTGATTATTTTTGAAGTCCAAGATGGCCGCCGCTCAAAATTATGTTAACTACATAATGGGTGTCGTATATAAGGTTCTTCAGGGTAAAGAGATCGATTTTGTGATCATTTTTGAAATCCAAGGTGGCCGCCGCACAAAACTTTTATTTCAGCGATATGGATATCGTAACCGTGGTTCTCGAGGGTGCAGAGAACAATTTTGGGATCATCTTTAAATCCAAGATGGCCGCCGCGCAAAATTATGATTTCATAAATATGGATATCATGTCCGAGGTTCTCAAGGGTTCAGAGAACAATTCTGTGATCATTTTTGAAATCCAAGAGGGCTGCCGCACACAAATATGTTTTCAGCAATATGGATATCGTGTCCGAGGTTCTCGAGGGTGTAGAGAACGTTTTAATGATAAGTTTTGAAACCCAAGATGGCTGCCGCACACAATTATGTTTTCAGCTATATGGATATCGTTTCCGAGATTCTCGAGGATGCAGAGAATGATTTTGGGATCATATTTGAAATCCAAGATGGCCGCCGCACAAAATTATGATGACAACATTATGGGTATCGTATTCGAGGTTCTCGAGGGTGCAGAGAACGACTTTGTGATCATATTTTAAATCCAAGATGGCCGCCGCACAAATTTATGATTTCAGCAATATGGATATCGTACCCGAGGTTCTCGAGGGTGCAGAGAACGATTTTGTGATCATTTTTCAAATCTAAGATGGCCGCCGCACAAAGTTATGATTTAAGCAATATGAATATCGTGTCCGAGGTTCTCGAGGGTGCAGAAAACAATTCTGTGATCATTTTTGAAATCCAAGAAGGCTGCCGCAAACAATTATGTTTTCAGCAATATGGATATCGTGTACGACGTTCTCGTGGGTGCAGAAAACAATTTTGGGATTATTTTTAAATCCGAGATGGCTGCCGCTAAAATGTAGATAACTAGATTATGGGTATAGTACGGATACTATACCCATAATCACACAAGATAGCTGCCGCACACAATTATGTTTTCAGCTATATGGATATCGTTTCCGAGATACTCGAGGATGCAGAGAATGATTTTGGGATCATTTTTGAAATCCAAGATGGCCGCCGCACAAAATTATGATGACAACATTATGGGTATCGTATTCGAGTTTCTCGAGGGTCCTGAGATCGATTTTGTGATCATTTTTGAAATCCAAGATGGCCGCCGCACAAAATTATGATTTCATAAATATGGATATCATGATCATTTTTGAAATCCAAGATGGCTGCCGCAAACAATAATGTTTTCAGCAATATGGATATCGTGTACGACGTTCTCGAGGGTGCAGAAAACAATTTTGGGATCATTTTTAAATCCGAGATGGCCGCCGCTCAGAAGTATTATAACTAGATTATGGGTATCGTATCCGAGGTTCTCGAGGGTGCAGAGAACGATTTTGTGATCAGTTTTCAAATCCAAGATGGCCGCCGCACAAAGTTATGATTTAAGCAATATGAATATAGTGTCCGAGGTTCTCGAGGGTGCAGTGAACAATTCTTTGATCATTTTTGAAATCCAAGAAGACTGCCGCAAACAATTATGTTTTCAGCAATATGTATATCGTATACGACGTTCTCGAGGGTGCTGAGAACGATTTTGGGATCATTTTTCAAATCCAAGATGGCCGCTGTGCAAAATTATGATCACAAAAATATGGGTTTCGTATCCGAGGTTCTCGAGAGTGCACAAAACGATTTTGTGATTGTTTTTGAAGTCCAAGATGGCCGCCGCTCAAAATTATGTTAACTACATAATGGGTGTCGTATATAAGGTTCTTCAGGGTAAAGAGATCGATTTTGTGATCATTTTTGAAATCCAAGGTGGCCGCCGCACAAAACTTTTATTTCAGCGATATGGATATCGTAACCGTGGTTCTCGAGGGTGCAGAGAACAATTTTGGGATCATCTTTAAATCCAAGGTGGCCGCCGCGCAAAATTATGATTTCATAAATATGGATATCATGTCCGAGGTTCTCAAGGGTTCAGAGAACAATTCTGTGATCATTTTTGAAATCCAAGAGGGCTGCCGCACACAAATATGTTTTCAAAAATATGGATATCGTGTCCGAGGTTCTCGAGGGTGTAGAGAACGTTTAAGTGATTAATTTTGAAACCCAAGATAGCTGCCGCACACAATTATGTTTTCAGCTATATGGATATCGTTTCCGAGATTCTCGAGGATGCAGAGAATGATTTTGGGATCATTTTTGAAATCCAAGATGGCCGCCGCACAAAATTATGATGACAACATTATGGGTATCGTATTCGAGGTTCTCGAGGGTGTAGAGAACGACTTTGTGATCATATTTTAAATCCAAGATGGCCGCCGCACAAAATTATGATTTCAGCAATATGGATATCGTACCCGAGGTTCTCGAGGGTGCAGAGAACGATTTGGTGATCATTTTTCAAATCCAAGATGGCCGCCGCACAAAGTTATGATTTAAGCAATATGAATATCGTGTCCGAGGTTCTCGAGGGTGCAGAGAACAATTCTTTGATCATTTTTGAAATCCAAGAAGACTGCCGCAAACAATTATGTTTTCAGCAATATGGAAATCGTGAACGACGTTCTCGAGGTTGCAGAAAACAATTTTGGGATCATTTTTAAATCCGAGCTGGCCGCCGCTCAAATGTTGATAACTAGATTATGGGTATGGTATCCGAGGTTCTCGAGGGATCAGAGAACGATTTTGTGATCAGTTTCAAATCCAAGATGGCCGCCGCTCAAAAGTATAATAACTACACTATGGGTATCGTATCCGAGTTTCTCGAGGGTCCTGAGATCGATTTTGTGATCATTTTTGAAATCCAAGATGGCCGCCGCACAAAGTTATGATTTAAGCAATATGAATATCGTGTCCGAGTTTCTCGAGGGTGCAGAGAACAATTTTGGGATAATCTTTTAATCCAAGATGGCCGCCGCGCAAAATTATGATTTCATAAATATCGATATCATGTCCGAGATTCTCAAGGGTTCAGAGAACAATTCTGTGATCATTTTTGAAATCCAAGAGGGCTGCCGCACACAAATATGTTTTCAGCAATATGGATATCGTGTCCGAGGTTCTCGAGGGTGTAGAGAACGTTTTAATGATTAATTTTGAAACCCAAGATGGCTGCCGCACACAATTATGTTTTCAGCTATATGGATATCGTTTCCGAGATTCTCGAGGGTGCAGAGAATGATTTTGGGATCATTTTTGAAATCCAAGATGGCCGCCGCACAAAATTATGATGACAACATTATGGGTATCGTATTCGAGGTTCTCGAGGGTGCAGAGAACGACTTTGTGATCATATTTTAAATCCAAGATGGCCGCCGCACAAATTTATGATCTCAGCAATATGGATATCGTACCCGAGGTTCTCGAGTGTGCAGAGAACGATTTGGTGATCATTTTTCAAATCTAAGATGGCCGCCGCACAAAGTTATGATTTAAGCAATATGAATATCGTGTCCGAGGTTCTCGAGGGTGCAGAAAACAATTCTGTGATCATTTTTGAAATCCAAGAAGGCTGCCGCAAACAATTATGTTTTCAGCAATATGGATATCGTGTACGACGTTCTCGAGGGTGCAGAAAACAATTTTGGGATCATTTTTAAATCCGAGATGGCCGCCGCTCAAAAGTATAATAACTACACTATGGGTATCGTATCCGAGTTTCTTGAGGGTCCTGAGATCGATTTTGTGATCGTTTTTGAAATCCAAGATGGCCGCCGCACAAAGTTATGATTTAAGCAATATGAATATCGTGTCCGAGGTTCTCGAGGGTGCAGAGAACAATTTTGGGATAATCTTTTAATCCAAGATGGCCGCCGCGCAAAATTATGATTTCATAAATATGGATATCATGTCCGAGATTCTCAAGGGTTCAGAGAACAATTCTGTGATCTTTTTTGAAATCCAAGAGGGTTGCCGCACACAAATATGTTTTCAGCAATATGGATATCGTGTCCGAGGTTCTCGAGGGTGTAGAGAACGTTTTAATGATTAGTTTTGAAACCCAAGATGGCTGCCGCACAAAATTATGTTTTCAGCTATATGGATATCGTTTCCGAGATTCTCGAGGATGCAGAGAATGATTTTGGGATCATTTTTGAAATCCAAGATGGCCGCCGCACAAAATTATGATGACAACATTATGGGTATCGTATTCGAGGAACTCGAGGGTGCAGAGAACGACTTTGTGATCATATTTTAAATCCAAGATGGCCGCCGCACAAATTTATGATTTCAGCAATATGGATATCGTACCCGAGGTTCTCGAGTGTGCAGAGTACGACTTTGTGATCATTTTTCAAATCTAAGATGGCCGCCGCACAAAGTTATGATTTAAGCAATATGAATATCGTGTCCGAGGTTCTCGAGGGTGCAGAAAACAATTCTGTGATCATTTTTGAAATCCAAGAAGGCTGCCGCAAACAATTATGTTTTCAGCAATATTGATATCATGTACGACGTTCTCGTGGGTGCAGAAAACAATTTTGGGATCATTTTTAAATCCGAGATGGCTGCCGCTAAAATGTTGATAACTAGATTATGGGTATCGTATCCTAGGTTCTCGAGGGATCAGAGAACGATTTTGTGATCAGTATTCAAATCCAAGATGGCCGCCGCTCAAAAGTTTGATAACTACATTATGGGTATCGTATCCGAGTTTCTCGAGGGTGCTGAGAACGATTTTGTGATCATTTTTCAATTCCAAGATGGCAGCCGTGCAAGATTATGATCACAAAAATATGGGTATCGTATCCGAGGTTCTCGAGAGTGCACAGAACGATTTTGTGATTATTTTTGAAGTCCAAGATGGCCGCCGCTCAAAATTATGTTAACTACATGATGGGTGTCGTATCCAAGGTTCTCCAGGGTACAGAGATCGATTTTGTGATCATTTTTGAAATCCAAGATGGCCGCCGCACAAAACTTTTATTTCAGCGATATGGATATCGTAACCGAGGTTCTCGAGGGTGCAGAGAACAATTTGGGATCATCTTTAAATACAAGATGGCCGCTGCGCAAAATTATGATTTCATAGATATGGATATCATGTCCGAGGTTCTCAAGGGTTCGGAGAACAATTCTGTGATCATTTTTGAAATCCAAGAGGGCTTCCGCACACAAATATGTTTTCAGCAATTTGGATATCGTGTCCGAGGTTCTCGAGGGTGTAGAGAACGTGTTAGTGATTAATTTTGAAATATAAGAAGGCTGCCGCAAACAATTATGTTTTCAGCAATATGGATATCGTGTACGACGTTCTCGTGGGTGCAGAAAACAATTTTGGGATCATTTTTAAATCCGAGATGGCTGCCGCTAAAATGTTGATAACTAGATTATGGGTATCGTATCCGAGGTTCTCGAGGGATCAGAGAACGATTTTGTGATCAGTATTCAAATCCAAGATGGCCGCCGCTCAAAAGTTTGATAACTACATTATGGGTATCGTATCCGAGTTTCTCGAGGGTGCTGAGAACGATTTTGTGAACATTTTTCAATTCCAAGATGGCAGCCGTGCAAGATTATGATCACAAACTATGGGTATCATATCCGAGGTTCTCGAGAGTGCACAGAACGATTTTGTGATTATTTTTGAAGTCCAAGATGGCCGCCGCTCAAAATTATGTTAACTACATGATGGGTGTCGTATCCAAAGTTCTCCAGGGCACAGAGATCGATTTTGTGATCATTTTTGAAATCCAAGATGGCCGCCGCACAAAACTTTTATTTCAGCGATATGGATATCGTAACCGAGGTTCTCGTGGGTGCAGAAAACAATTTTGGGATCATTTTTAAATCCGCGATGGCTGCCGCTAAAATGTTGATAACTAGATTATGGGTATCGTATCCGAGGTTCTCGAGGGATCAGAGAACGATTTTGTGATCAGTATTCAAATCCAAGATGGCCGCCGCTCAAAAGTTTGATAACTACATTATGGGTATCGTATCCGAGTTTCTCGAGGGTGCTGAGAACGATTTTGTGATCATTTTTCAATTCCAAGATGGCAGCCGTGCAAGATTATGATCACAAAAATATGGGTATCGTATCCGAGGTTCTCGAGAGTGCACAGAACGATTTTGTGATTATTTTTGAAGTCCAAGATGGCCACCGCTCAAAATTATGTTAACTACATGATGGGTGTCGTATCCAAGGTTCTCCAGGGTACAGAGATCGATTTTGTGATCATTTTTGAAATCCAAGATGGCCGCCGCACAAAACTTTTATTTCAGCGATATGGATATCGTAACCGAGGTTCTCGAGGGTGCAGAGAACAATTTGGGATCATCTTTAAATACAAGATGGCCGCTGCGCAAAATTATGATTTCATAGATATGGATATCATGTCCGAGGTTCTCAAGGGTTCGGAGAACAATTCTGTGATCATTTTTGAAATCCAAGAGGGCTTCCGCACACAAATATGTTTTCAGCAATTTGGATATCGTGTCCGAGGTTCTCGAGGGTGTAGAGAACGTGTTAGTGATTAATTTTGAAATATAAGAAGGCTGCCGCAAACAATTATGTTTTCAGCAATATGGATATCGTGTACGACGTTCTCGTGGGTGCAGAAAACAATTTTGGGATCATTTTTAAATCCGAGATGGCTGCCGCTAAAATGTTGATAACTAGATTATGGGTATCGTATCCGAGGTTCTCGAGGGATCAGAGAACGATTTTGTGATCAGTATTCAAATCCAAGATGGCCGCCGCTCAAAAGTTTGATAACTACATTATGGGTATCGTATCCGAGTTTCTCGAGGGTGCTGAGAACGATTTTGTGAACATTTTTCAATTCCAAGATGGCAGCCGTGCAAGATTATGATCACAAACTATGGGTATCATATCCGAGGTTCTCGAGAGTGCACAGAACGATTTTGTGATTATTTTTGAAGTCCAAGATGGCCGCCGCTCAAAATTATGTTAACTACATGATGGGTGTCGTATCCAAAGTTCTCCAGGGCACAGAGATCGATTTTGTGATCATTTTTGAAATCCAAGATGGCCGCCGCACAAAACTTTTATTTCAGCGATATGGATATCGTAACCGAGGTTCTCGTGGGTGCAGAAAACAATTTTGGGATCATTTTTAAATCCGCGATGGCTGCCGCTAAAATGTTGATAACTAGATTATGGGTATCGTATCCGAGGTTCTCGAGGGATCAGAGAACGATTTTGTGATCAGTATTCAAATCCAAGATGGCCGCCGCTCAAAAGTTTGATAACTACATTATGGGTATCGTATCCGAGTTTCTCGAGGGTGCTGAGAACGATTTTGTGATCATTTTTCAATTCCAAGATGGCAGCCGTGCAAGATTATGATCACAAAAATATGGGTATCGTATCCGAGGTTCTCGAGAGTGCACAGAACGATTTTGTGATTATTTTTGAAGTCCAAGATGGCCACCGCTCAAAATTATGTTAACTACATGATGGGTGTCGTATCCAAGGTTCTCCAGGGTACAGAGATCGATTTTGTGATCATTTTTGAAATCCAAGATGGCCGCCGCACAAAACTTTTATTTCAGCGATATGGATATCGTAACCGAGGTTCTCGAGGGTGCAGAGAACAATTTGGGATCATCTTTAAATACAAGATGGCCGCTGCGCAAAATTATGATTTCATAGATATGGATATCATGTCCGAGGTTCTCAAGGGTTCGGAGAACAATTCTGTGATCATTTTTGAAATCCAAGAGGGCTTCCGCACACAAATATGTTTTCAGCAATTTGGATATCGTGTCCGAGGTTCTCGAGGGTGTAGAGAACGTGTAAGTGATTAATTTTGAAATATAAGAAGGCTGCCGCAAACAATTATGTTTTCAGCAATATGGATATCGTGTACGACGTTCTCGTGGGTGCAGAAAACAATTTTGGGATCATTTTTAAATCCGAGATGGCTGCCGCTAAAATGTTGATAACTAGATTATGGGTATCGTATCCGAGGTTCTCGAGGGATCAGAGAACGATTTTGTGATCAGTATTCAAATCCAAGATGGCCGCCGCTCAAAAGTTTGATAACTACATTATGGGTATCGTATCCGAGTTTCTCGAGGGTGCTGAGAACGATTTTGTGAACATTTTTCAATTCCAAGATGGCAGCCGTGCAAGATTATGATCACAAACTATGGGTATCATATCCGAGGTTCTCGAGAGTGCACAGAACGATTTTGTGATTATTTTTGAAGTCCAAGATGGCCGCCGCTCAAAATTATGTTAACTACATGATGGGTGTCGTATCCAAAGTTCTCCAGGGCACAGAGATCGATTTTGTGATCATTTTTGAAATCCAAGATGGCCGCCGCACAAAACTTTTATTTCAGCGATATGGATATCGTAACCGAGGTTCTCGTGGGTGCAGAAAACAATTTTGGGATCATTTTTAAATCCGCGATGGCTGCCGCTAAAATGTTGATAACTAGATTATGGGTATCGTATCCGAGGTTCTCGAGGGATCAGAGAACGATTTTGTGATCATTTTTGAAATCCAAGATGGCCGCCGCACAAAATTATGATGACACCATTATGGATATCGTAACCGTGGTTCTCGAGGGTGCAGAGAACAATTTTGGGATCATCTTTAAATCCAAGATGGCCGCCGCGCAAAATTATGATTTCATAAATATGGATATCATGTCCGAGGTTCTCAAGGGTTCGGAGAACAATTCTGTGATCATTTTTGAAATCCAAGAGGGCTGCCGCACACAAATATGTTTTCAGCAATATGGATATCGTGTCCGAGGTTCTCGAGGGTGCAGAGAAAAATTTTGGGATCATTTTTAAATCCAAGATGGCCGCCGCGCAAAATTATGATTTCATAAATATGGATATCATGTCCGAGGTTCTCAAGGGTTCGGAGAACAATTCTGTGATCATTTTTGAAATCCAAGAGGGCTGCCGCACACAAATATGTTTTCAGCAATATGGATATCGTGTCCAAGGTTCTCGAGGGTGTAGAGAACGTTTTAGTGATTAATTTTGAAACCCAAGATGGCTGCCCTACACAATTATGTTTTCAGCTATATGGATATCGTTTCCGAGATTCTCGAGGATGCAGAGAATGATTTTGGGATAATTTTTAAAATCCAAGATGGCCGCCGCGCAAAACTGTGATGACAACATTATGGGTATCGTATTCGAGGTTCTCGCGGGTGAAGAGAACGACTTTGTCATCATATTTTAAATGCAAGATGGCCGCCGCACAAAGTTATGATTTAAGCAATATGAATATCGTGTCCGAGGTTCTCGAGGGTGCAGCGAAGAATTCTGTGATCAGTTTTGAAATCCAAGAAGGCCGGCGCAAACAATTATGTTTTCAGCAATATGGATATCGTGTCCGAGGTTCTCGAGGGTGCAGAGAACAATTCTGTGATCATTTTTAAAATCCAAGATGGCTGCCACACACAATTATGTTTTCAGCAATATGGATATCGTGTCCTAGGTTCACGAGGGTGCAGAGAACGATTTTGGGATCATTTTTGAAAACGAAGATGGCCAACGCACACAATTATGATAACAAAATTATGGGTATCGTATCCGAGGTTCTCGAAGGTGCAGAAAATAATTCTGGGATCATTTTTGAAATCCAAGATGGCCGCCGCACAAAATAATAATTTCAGCAATATGGATATCATTTCCAAGGTTCTCGAAGGTGCAGAGAACGATTCTGAAATCATTTTCGAAATCCAAGATGGCCCCCGCACAAAACTTTTATTTCAGCGATATGGATATCGTAACTGAGGTTCTCGAGGGTGTAGAGAACAATTTTGGGATCATCTTTAAATCCAAGATGGCCGCCGCGCAAAATTATGATTTCAGCAATATGGATATCGTGTCCGAGGTTCTCGAGGGTGTAGAGAACGTTTTAGTGATTAATTTTGAAACCCAAGATGGCTGCCGCACACAATTATGTTTTCAGCTATATGGATATCGTTTCCGAGATTCTCGAGGATGCAGAGAATGAATTTGGGATGATTTTGGAAATCCAAGATGGCCGCCGCGCAAAATTATGAATACAACATTATGGGTATCGTATTCGAGGTTCTCGAGGGTGCAGAGAACGACTTTGTGATCATATTTTAAATCCAAGACGGCCGCCGCACAAAATTATGATTTCGACAATATGGATATCGTACCCGAGGTTCTCGAGGGTGCAGAGAACGATTTGGTGATCAATTTTCAAATCCAAGATGGCCGCCGCACAAAGTTATGATTTAAGCAATATGAATATCGTGTCCGAGGTTCTCGAGGGTGCAGAGAACAATTCTGTGATCATTTTTGAAATCCAAGAAGGCTGCCGCAAACAATTATGTTTTCAGCAATATGGATATCGTGTACGACGTTCTCGAGGGTGCAGAAAACAATTTTGGGATCATTTTTAAATCCGAGATGGCCGCCGCTCAGAAGTATTATAACTAGATTATGGGTATCGTATCCGAGGTTCTCGAGGGTGCAGAGAACGATTTTGTGATCAGTTTTCAAATCCAAGATGGCCGCCGCACAAAGTTATGATTTAAGCAATATGAATATCGTGTCCGAGGTTCTCGAGGGTGCAGTGAACAATTCTGTGATCATTTTTGAAATCCAAGAAGGCTGCCGCAAACAATTATGTTTTCAGCAATATGGATATCGTATACGACGTTCTCGAGGGTGCCGAGAACGATTTTGGGATCATTTTTCAAATCCAAGATGGCCGCTGTGCAAAATTATGATCACAAAAATATGGGTATCGTATCCGAGTTTCTCGAGAGTGCACAGAACGATTTTGTGATTGTTTTTGAAGTCCAAGATGGCCGCCGCTCAAAATTATGTTAACTACATAATGGGTGTCGTATATAAGGTTCTTCAGGGTAAAGAGATCGATTTTGTGATCATTTTTGAAATCCAAGGTGGCCGCCGCACAAATCTTTTATTTCAGCGATATGGATATCGTAACCGTGGTTCTCGAGGGTGCAGAGAACAATTTTGGGATCATCTTTAAATCCAAGATGGCCGCCGCGCAAAATTATGATTTCATAAATATGGATATCATGTCCGAGGTTCTCAAGGGTTCAGAGAACAATTCTGTGATCATTTTTGAAATCCAAGAGGGCTGCCGCACACAAATATGTCTTCAAAAATATGGATATCGTGTCCGAGGTTCTCGAGGGTGTAGAGAACGTTTAAGTGATTAATTTTGAAACCCAAGATAGCTGCCGCACACAATTATGTTTTCAGCTATATGGATATCGTTTCCGAGATTCTCGAGGATGCAGAGAATGATTTTGGGATCATTTTTGAAATCCAAGATGGCCGCCGCGCAAAATTATGATGACAACATTATGGGTATCGTACCCGCGGTTCTCGAGGGTGCAGAGAACGATTTGGTGATCATTTTTCAAATCCAAGATGGCCGCCGCTCAAAGTTATGATTTAAGCAATATGAATATCGTGTCCGAGGTTTTCGAGGGTGCAGAGAACAATTCTGTGATCATTTTTGAAATCCAAGAAGGCTGCCGCAAACAATTATGTTTTCAGCAATGTGGATATCGTGTACGACGTTCTCGAGGGTGCAGAAAACAATTTTGGGATCATTTTTAAATCCGAGCTGGCCGCCGCTCAAATGTTGATAACTAGATTATGGGTATGGTATCCGAGGTTCTCGAGGGATCAGAGAACGATTTTGTGATCAGTTTCAAATCCAAGATAGCCGCCGCTCAAAAGTATAATAACTACACTATGGGTATCGTATCCGAGTTTCTCGAGGGTCCTGAGATCGATTTTGTGATCATTTTTGAAATCCAAGATGGCCGCCGCACAAAGTTATGATTTAAGCAATATGAATATCGTGTCCGAGTTTCTCGAGGGTGCAGCGAACAATTTTGGGATAATCTTTTAATCCAAGATGGCCGCCGCGTAAAATTATGAATTCATAAATATCGATATCATGTCCGAGATTCTCAAGGGTTCAGAGAACAATTCTGTGATCATTTTTGAAATCCAAGAGGGCTGCCGCACACAAATATGTTTTCAGCAATATGGATATCGTGTCCGAGGTTCTCGAGGGTGTAGAGAACGTTTTAATGATTAGTTTTGAAACCCAAGATGGCTGCCGCACACAATTATGTTTTCAGCTATATGGATATCGTTTCCGAGATTCTCGAGGATGCAGAGAATGATTTTGGGATCATTTTTGAAATCCAAGATGGCCGCCGCACAAAATTATGATGACAACATTATGGGTATCGTATTCGAGGTTCTCGAGGGTGCAGAGAACGACTTTGTGATCATATTTTAAATCCAAGATGGCCGCCGCACAAATTAATGATTTCAGCAATATGGATATCATGTCCGAGATTCTCAAGGGTTCAGAGAACAATTCTGTGATCATTTTTGAAATCCAAGAGGGCTGCCGCACACAAATATGTTTTCAGCAATATGGATATCGTGTCCGAGGTTCTCGAGGGTGTAGAGAACGTTTTAATGATCATTTTTGAAATCCAAGATGGCCGCCGCACAAAATTATGATGACACCATTATGGATATCGTAACCGTGGTTCTCGAGGGTGCAGAGAACAATTTTGGGATCATCTTTAAATCCAAGATGGCCGCCGCGCAAAATTATGATTTCATAAATATGGATATCATGTCCGAGGTTCTCAAGGGTTCGGAGAACAATTCTGTGATCATTTTTGAAATCCAAGAGGGCTGCCGCACACAAATATGTTTTCAGCAATATGGATATCGTGTCCAAGGTTCTCGAGGGTGTAGAGAACGTTTTAGTGATTAATTTTGAAACCCAAGATGGCTGCCACACACAATTATGTTTTCAGCTATATGGATATCGTTTCCGAGATTCTCGAGGATGCAGAGAATGATTTTGGGATAATTTTTAAAATCCAAGATGGCCGCCGCGCAAAACTGTGATGACAACATTATGGGTATCCTATTCGAGGTTCTCGCGGGTGAAGAGAACGACTTTGTCATCATATTTTAAATCCAAGATGGCCGCCGCACAAAGTTATGATTTAAGCAATATGAATATCGTGTCCGAGGTTCTCGAGGGTGCAGCGAAGAATTCTGTGATCAGTTTTGAAATCCAAGAAGGCTGGCGCAAACAATTATGTTTTCAGCAATATGGATATCGTGTCCGAGGTTCTCGAGGGTGCAGAGAACAATTCTGTGATCATTTTTAAAATCCAAGATGGCTGCCACACACAATTATGTTTTCAGCAATATGGATATCGTGTCCTAGGTTCACGAGGGTGCAGAGAACGATTTTGGGATCATTTTTGAAAACGAAGATGGCCAACGCACACAATTATGATAACAACATTATGGGTATCGTATCCGAGGTTCTCGAAGGTGCAGAGAATGATTCTGGGATCATTTTTGAAATCCAAGATGGCCGCCGCACAAAATAATAATTTCAGCAATATGGATATCATTTCCAAGGTTCTCGAAGGTGCAGAGAACGATTCTGAAATCATTTTCGAAATCCAAGATGGCCCCCGCACAAAACTTTTATTTCAGCGATATGGATATCGTAACTGAGGTTCTCGAGGGTGTAGAGAACAATTTTGGGATCATCTTTAAATCCAAGATGGCCGCCGCGCAAAATTATGATTTCATTGATATGGATATCGTGTCCGAGGTTCTCGAGGGTATAGAGAACGTTTTAGTGATTAATTTTGAAACCCAAGATGGCTGCCGCACACAATTATGTTTTCAGCTATATGGATATCGTTTCCGAGATTCTCGAGGATGCAGAGAATGAATTTGGGATGATTTTAGAAATCCAAGATGGCCGCCGCGCAAAATTATGAATACAACATTATGGGTATCGTATTCGAGGTTCTCGAGGGTGCAGAGAACGACTTTGTGATCATATTTTAAATCCAAGACGGCCGCCGCACAAAATTATGATTTCGACAATATGGATATCGTACCCGAGGTTCTCGAGGGTGCAGAGAACGATTCGGTGATCAATTTTCAAATCCAAGATGGCCGCCGCACAAAGTTATGATTTAAGCAATATGAATATCGTGTCCGAGGTTCTCGAGGGTGCAGAGAACAATTCTGTGATCATTTTTGAAATCCAAGAAGGCTGCCGCAAACAATTATGTTTTCATCAATATGGATATCGTGTACGACGTTCTCGAGGGTGCAGAAAACAATTTTGGGATCATTTTTAAATCCGAGATGGCCGCCGCTCAGAAGTATTATAACTAGATTATGGGTATCGTATCCGAGGTTCTCGAGGTTGCAGAGAACGATTTTGTGATCAGTTTTCAAATCCAAGATGGCCGCCGCACAAAGTTATGATTTAAGCAATATGAATATCGTGTCCGAGGTTCTCGAGGGTGCAGAGAACAATTTTGGGATAATCTTTTAATCCAAGATGTCCGCCGCGCAAAATTATTATTTCATAAATATGGATATCATGTCCGAGATTCTCAAGGGTTCAGAGAACAATTCTGTGATCATTTTTGAAATCCAAGAGGGCTGCCGCACACAAATATGTTTTCAGCAATATGGATATCGTGTCCGAGGTTCTCGAGGGTGTAGAGAACGTTTTAATGATCATTTTTGAAATCCAAGATGGCCGCCGCACAAAATTATGATGACACCATTATGAATATCGTAACCGTGGTTCTCGAGGGTGCAGAGAACAATTTTGGGATCATCTTTAAATCCAAGATGGCCGCCGCGCAAAATTATGATTTCATAAATATGGATATCATGTCCGAGGTTCTCAAGGGTTCGGAGAACAATTCTGTGATCATTTTTGAAATCCAAGAGGGCTGCCGCACACAAATATGTTTTCAGCAATATGGATATCGTGTCCAAGGTTCTCGAGGGTGTAGAGAACGTTTTAGTGATTAATTTTGAAACCCAAGATGGCTGCCACACACAATTATGTTTTCAGCTATATGGATATCGTTTCCGAGATTCTCGAGGATGCAGAGAATGATTTTGGGATAATTTTTAAAATCCAAGATGGCCGCCGCGCAAAACTGTGATGACAACATTATGGGTATCGTATTCGAGGTTCTCGCGGGTGAAGAGAACGACTTTGTCATCATATTTTAAATCCAAGATGGCCGCCGCACAAAGTTATGATTTAAGCAATATGAATATCGTGTCCGAGGTTCTCGAGGGTGCAGCGAAGAATTCTGTGATCAGTTTTGAAATCCAAGAAGGCTGGCGCAAACAATTATGTTTTCAGCAATATGGATATCGTGTCCGAGGTTCTCGAGGGTGCAGAGAACAATTCTGTGATCATTTTTAAAATCCAAGATGGCTGCCACACACAATTATGTTTTCAGCAATATGGATATCGTGTCCTAGGTTCACGAGGGTGCAGAGAACGATTTTGGGATCATTTTTGAAAACGAAGATGGCCAACGCACACAATTATGATAACAACATTATGGGTATCGTATCCGAGGTTCTCGAAGGTGCAGAGAATGATTCTGGGATCATTTTTGAAATCCAAGATGGCCGCCGCACAAAATAATAATTTCAGCAATATGGATATCATTTCCAAGGTTCTCGAAGGTGCAGAGAACGATTCTGAAATCATTTTCGAAATCCAAGATGGCCCCCGCACAAAACTTTTATTTCAGCGATATGGATATCGTAACTGAGGTTCTCGAGGGTGTAGAGAACAATTTTGGGATCATCTTTAAATCCAAGATGGCCGCCGCGCAAAATTATGATTTCATTGATATGGATATCGTGTCCGAGGTTCTCGAGGGTATAGAGAACGTTTTAGTGATTAATTTTGAAACCCAAGATGGCTGCCGCACACAATTATGTTTTCAGCTATATGGATATCGTTTCCGAGATTCTCGAGGATGCAGAGAATGAATTTGGGATGATTTTGGAAATCCAAGATGGCCGCCGCGCAAAATTATGAATACAACATTATGGGTATCGTATTCGAGGTTTTCGAGGGTGCAGAGAACGACTTTGTGATCATATTTTAAATCCAAGACGGCCGCCGCACAAAATTATGATTTCGACAATATGGATATCGTACCCGAGGTTCTCGAGGGTGCAGAGAACGATTCGGTGATCAATTTTCAAATCCAAGATGGCCGCCGCACAAAGTTATGATTTAAGCAATATGAATATCGTGTCCGAGGTTCTCGAGGGTGCAGAGAACAATTCTGTGATCATTTTTGAAATCCAAGAAGGCTGCCGCAAACAATTATGTTTTCATCAATATGGATATCGTGTACGACGTTCTCGAGGGTGCAGAAAACAATTTTGGGATCATTTTTAAATCCGAGATGGCCGCCGCTCAGAAGTATTATAACTAGATTATGGGTATCGTATCCGAGGTTCTCGAGGGTGCAGAGAACGATTTTGTGATCAGTTTTCAAATCCAAGATGGCCGCCGCACAAAGTTATGATTTAAGCAATATGAATATCGTGTCCGAGGTTCTCGAGGGTGCAGTGAACAATTCTGTGATCATTTTTGAAATCCAAGAAGGCTGCCGCAAACAATTATGTTTTCAGCAATATGGATATCGTATACGACGTTCTCGAGGGTGCTGAGAACGATTTTGGGATCATTTTTCAAATCCAAGATGGCCGCTGTGCAAAATTATGATCACAAAAATATGGGTATCGTATCCGAGGTTCTCGAGAGTGCACAGAACGATTTTGTGATTGTTTTTGAAGTCCAAGATGGCCGCCGCTCAAAATTATGTTAACTACATAATGGGTGTCGTATATAAGGTTCTTCAGGGTAAAGAGATCGATTTTGTGATCATTTTTGAAATCCAAGGTGGCCGCCGCACAAAACTTTTATTTCAGCGATATGGATATCGTAACCGTGGTTCTCGAGGGTGCAGAGAACAATTTTGGGATCATCTTTAAATCCAAGATGGCCGCCGCGCAAAATTATGATTTCATAAATATGGATATCATGTCCGAGGTTCTCAAGGGTTCAGAGAACAATTCTGTGATCATTTTTGAAATCCAAGAGGGCTGCCGCACACAAATATGTCTTCAAAAATATGGATATCGTGTCCGAGGTTCTCGAGGGTGTAGAGAACGTTTAAGTGATTAATTTTGAAACCCAAGATAGCTGCCGCACACAATTATGTTTTCAGCTATATGGATATCGTTTCCGAGATTCTCGAGGATGCAGAGAATGATTTTGGGATCATTTTTGAAATCCAAGATGGCCGCCGCGCAAAATTATGATGACAACATTATGGGTATCGTATTCGAGGTTCTCGAGGGTGTAGAGAACGACTTTGTGATCATATTTTAAATCCAAGATGGCCGCCGCACAAAATTATGATTTCAGCAATATGGATATCGTACCCGCGGTTCTCGAGGGTGCAGAGAACGATTTGGTGATCCTTTTTCAAATCCAAGATGGCCGCCGCTCAAAGTTATGATTTAAGCAACATGAATATCGTGTCCGAGGTTTTCGAGGGTGCAGAGAACAATTCTGTGATCATTTTTGAAATCCAAGAAGGCTGCCGCAAACAATTATGTTTTCAGCAATATGGATATCGTGTACGACGTTCTCGAGGGTGCAGAAAACAATTTTGGGATCATTTTTAAATCCGAGCTGGCCGCCGCTCAAATGTTGATAACTAGATTATGGGTATGGTATCCGAGGTTCTCGAGGGATCAGAGAACGATTTTGTGATCAGTTTCAAATCCAAGATGGCCGCCGCTCAAAAGTATAATAACTACACTATGGGTATCGTATCCGAGTTTCTCGCGGGTCCTGAGATCGATTTTGTGATCATTTTTGAAATCCAAGATGGCCGCCGCACAATGTTATGATTTAAGCAATATGAATATCGTGTCCGAGTTTCTCGAGGGTGCAGAGAACAATTTTGGGATAATCTTTTAATCCAAGATGGCCGCCGCGCAAAATTATGATTTCATAAATATCGATATCATGTCCGAGATTCTCAAGGGTTCAGAGAACAATTCTGTGATCATTTTTGAAATCCAAGAGGGCTGCCGCACACAAATATGTTTTCAGCAATATGGATATCGTGTCCGAGGTTCTCGAGGGTGTAGAGAACGTTTTAATGATTAGTTTTGAAACCCAAGATGGCTGCCGCACACAATTATGTTTTCAGCTATTTGGATATCGTTTCCGAGATTCTCGAGGATGCAGAGAATGATTTTGGGATCATTTTTGAAATCCAAGATGGCCGCCGCACAAAATTATGATGACAACATTATGGGTATCGTATTCGAGGTTCTCGAGGGTGCAGAGAACGACTTTGTGATCATATTTTAAATCCAAGATGGCCGCCGCACAAATTTATGATTTCAGCAATATGGATATCGTACCCGAGGTTCTCGAGTGTGCAGAAAACAATTCTGTGATCATTTTTGAAATCCAAGAAGGCTGCCGCAAACAATTATGTTTTAAGCAATATGGATATCGTGTACGACGTTCTCGAGGGATCAGAGAACGATTTTGTGATCAGTTTCAAATCCAAGATGGCCGCCGCTCAAAAGTATAATAACTACACTATGGGTATCCTATCCGAGTTTCTCGAGGGTCCTGAGAACAATTTTGGGATAATCTTTTAATCCAAGATGGCCGCCGCGCAAAATTATGATTTCATAAATATCGATATCATGTCCGAGATTCTCAAGGGTTCAGAGAACAATTCTGTGATCATTTTTGAAATCCAAGAGGGCTGCCGCACACAAATATGTTTTCAGCAATATGGATATCGTGTCCGAGGTTCTCGAGGGTGTAGAGAACGTTTTAATGATTAGTTTTGAAACCCAAGATGGCTGCCGCACACAATTATGTTTTCAGCTATTTGGATATCGTTTCCGAGATTCTCGAGGATGCAGAGAATGATTTTGGGATCATTTTTGAAATCCAAGATGGCCGCCGCACAAAATTATGATGACAACATTATGGGTATCGTATTCGAGGTTCTCGAGGGTGCAGAGAACGACTTTGTGATCATATTTTAAATCCAAGATGGCCGCCGCACAAATTTATGATTTCAGCAATATGGATATCGTACCCGAGGTTCTCGAGTGTGCAGAAAACAATTCTGTGATCATTTTTGAAATCTAAGAAGGCTGCCGCAAACAATTATGTTTTAAGCAATATGGATATCGTGTACGACGTTCTCGAGGGATCAGAGAACGATTTTGTGATCAGTTTCAAATCCAAGATGGCCGCCGCTCAAAAGTATAATTACTACACTATGGGTATCCTATCCGAGTTTCTCGAGGGTCCTGAGATCGATTTTGTGATCATTTTTGAAATCCAAGATGGCCGCCGCACAAAGTTATGATTTAAGCAATATGAATATCGTGTCCGAGGTTCTCGAGGGTGCAGAGAACAATTTTGGGATAATCTTTTAATCCAAGATGGCCGCCGCGCAAAATTATGATTTCATAAATATGGATATCATGTCCGAGATTCTCAAGGGTTCAGAGAACAATTCTGTGATCATTTTTGAAATCCAAGAGGGCTGCCGCACACAAATATGTTTTCAGCAATATGGATATCGTGTCCGAGGTTCTCGAGGGTGTAGAGAATGTTTTAATGATCATTTTTGAAATCCAAGATGGCCGCCGCACAAAATTATGATGACACCATTATGGGTATCGTATTCGAGGTTCTCGAGGGTGCAGAGAACGATTTGGTGATCAATTTTCAAATCCAAGATGGCCGCCGCACAAAGTTATGATTTAAGCAATATGAATATCGTGTCCGAGGTTCTCGAGGGTGCAGAGAACAATTCTGTGATCATTTTTGAAATCCAAGAAGGCTGCCGCAAACAATTATGTTTTCAGCAATATGGATATCGTGTACGACGTTCTCGAGGGTGCAGAAAACAATTTTGGGATCATTTTTAAATCCGAGATGGCCGCCGCTCAGAAGTATTATAACTAGATTATGGGTATCGTATCCGAGGTTCTCGAGTGTGCAGAGAACGATTTGGTGATCATTCTTCAAATCTAAGATGGCCGCCGCACAAAGTTATGATTTAAGCAATATGAATATCGTGTCCGAGGTTCTCGAGGGTGCAGAAAACAATTCTGTGATCATTTTTGAAATCCAAGAAGGCTGCCGCAAACAATTATGTTTTCAGCAATATGGATATCGTGTACGACGTTCTCGTGGGTGCAGAAAACAATTTTGGGATCATTTTTAAATCCGAGATGGCTGCCGCTAAAATGTTGATAACTAGATTATGGGTATCGTATCCGAGTTTCTCGAGGGTGCTGAGAACGATTTTGTGATCATTTTTCAATTCCAAGATGGCAGCCGTGCAAGATTATGATCACAAAAATATGGGTATCGTATCCGAGGTTCTCGAGAGTGCACAGAACGATTTTGTGATTATTTTTGAAGTCCAAGATGGCCGCCGCTCAAAATTATATTAACTACATGATGGGTGTCGTATCCAAGGTTCTCCAGGGTACAGAGATCGATTTTGTGATCATTTTTGAAATCCAAGATGGCCGCCGCACAAAACTTTTATTTCAGCGATATGGATATCGTAACCGAGGTTCTCGAGGGTGCAGAGAACAATTTGGGATCATCTTTAAATCCAAGATGGCCGCTGCGCAAAATTATGATTTCATAGATATGGATATCATGTCCGAGGTTCTCAAGGGTTCGGAGAACAATTCTGTGATCATTTTTGAAATCCAAGAGGGCTTCCGCACACAAATATATTTTCAGCAATATGGATATCGTGTCCGAGGTTCTCGAGGGTGTAGAGAACGTGTTAGTGATTAATTTTGAAATCCAAGAAGGCTGCCGCAAACAATTATGTTTTCAGCAATATGGATATCGTGTACGACGTTCTCGAGGGTGCAGAAAACAATTTTGGGATCATTTTTAAATCCGAGATGGCCGCCGCTCAAATGTTGATAACTAGATTATGGGTATCGTATCCAAGGTTCTCGAGGGATCAGAGAACGATTTTTTGATAAGTTTTCAAATCCAAGATGGCCGCCGCTCAAAAGTATGATAACTACATTATGGGTATCGTATCCGAGTTTCTCGAGGGTGCTGAGAACGATTTTGTGATCATTTTTCAAATCAAAGATGGCCGCCGTGCAAGATTATGATCACAAAAATATGGGTATCGTATCCGAGGTTCTCGAGGATGCAGAGAATGATTTTGGGATCATTTTTGAAATCCAAGATGGCCGCCGCGCAAAATTATGATGACAACATTATAGGTATCGTATTCGAGGTTCTAGAGGGTGCAGAGAACGACTTTGTGATCATATTTTAAATCCAAGATGGCCGCCGCACAAAATTATGATTTCAGCAATATGGATATCGTGTACGACGTTCTCGAGGGTGCAGAAAACAATTTTGGGGTCATTTTTAAATCCGAGATGGCCGCCGCTCAAAAGTATGATTTCATAAATATGGATATCATGTCCGAGGTTGTCAAGGGTTCAGAGAACAATTCTGTGATCATTTTTGAAAACCAATTGGGCTGCCGCACACAAATATGTTCTCAGCAATATGGATATCGTGTCCGAGGTTCTCGAGGGTGTAGAGAACGTTTAAGTGATTAATTTTGAAACCCAAGATGGCTGCCGCACACAATTATGTTTTCAGCTATATGGATATCGTTTCCGAGATTCTTGAGGATGCAGAGAATGATTTTGGGATCATATTTTAAATCCAAGATGGCCGCCGCACAAAATTATGATTTCAGCAATATGGATATCGTACCCGAGGTTCTCGAGTGTGCAGAGAACGATTTGGTGATCATTTTTCAAATCTAAGATGGCCGCCGCACAAAGTTATGATTTAAGCAATATGAATATCGTGTCCGAGGTTCTCGAGGGTGCAGAGAAAAATTCTGTGATCATTTTTGAAAACCAAGAAGGCTGCCGCAAACAATTATGTTTTCAGCAATATGGATATCGTGTACGACGTTCTCGAGGGTGCAGAAAACAATTTTGGGATCATTTTTAAATCCGAGATGGCCGCCGCTCAAAAGTATGATAATTAGATTTATGGGTATCGTATCCGAGGTTCTCGAGGGTGCACAGAACGATTTTGTGATTAGTTTTCAAATCCAAGATGGCCGCCGTTCAAAAGTATGATAACTACATTATGGGTATCATATCCGAGTTTCTCTAGGGTGCTGAGAACCATTTTGGGATCATTTTTCAAATCCAAGATGGCCGCCGTGCAAAATTATGATAAAAAAATATGGGTATCGTATCCGAGGTTCACGAGAGTGCACAGAACGATTTTGTGATTGTTTTTGAAGTCCAAGATGGCCGCCGCTCAAAATTATTTTAACTACATTATTTGTGTCGCATTCAAAGTTCTCCAGGGCACAGAGATCGATTTTGTGATCAATTTTGAAATCCAAGATGGCCGCCGCACAAAACTTTTATTTCAGCGATATGGATATCGTAACCGAGGTTCTCGAGGGTGCAGAGAAAAATTTTGGGAACATCTTTAAATCCAAGATGGCCGCCGCGCAAAATTATGATTTCATAAATATGGATATGATTTCCGAGGTTCTCAAGAGTTCAGAGAACAATTCTGTGATCATTTTTGAAATCCAAGAGGGCTGCCGCACACACATATGTTTTCAGCAATATGGATATCGTGTCCGAGGTTCTCGAGGGTGTAGAGAACGTTTTAGTGATTAATTTTGAAACCCAAGATGGCTGCCGCACACAATTATGTTTTCAGCTATATGGATATCGTTTCCGAGATTCTCGAGGATGCAGAGAATGATTTTGGGATCATTTTTGAAATCCAAGATGGCCGCCACGCAAAATTATGATGACAACATTATGGATATCGTATTCGAGGTTCTCGAGGGTGCAGAGAACGACTTTGTGATAATATTTTAAATCCAAGATGGCCGCCGCACAAAATTATGATTTCAGCAATATGGATATCGTACCCGAGGTTCTCTAGGGTGCAGAGAACGATTTGGTGATCATTTTTCAAATCCAAGATGGCCGCCGCACAAAGTTAAGATTTAAGCAACATGAATATCGTGTCCGAGGTTCTCGAGGGTGCAGAGAACGATTTGGTGATCATTTTTGAAATCCAAGAAGGCTGTCGCAAACAATTATGTTTTCAGCTATATGGATATCGTGTACGACGTTCTCGAGGGTGCAGAAAACAATTTTGGGATCATTTTTAAATCCGAGATGGCCGCCGCTCAAATGTTGATAACTAGATTATGGGTATCGTATCCAAGGTTCTCGAGGGATCAGAGAACGATTTTGTGATAAGTTTTCAAATCCAAGATGGCCGCCGCTCAAAAGTATGATAACTACATTATGGGTATCGTATCCGAGTTTCTCGAGGGTGCTGAGAACGATTTTGTGACCATTTTTCAAATCAAAGATGGCCGCCGTGCACGATTATGATCACAAAAATATGGGTATCGTATCCGAGGTTCTCGAGGATGCAGAGAATGATTTTGGGATCATTTTTGAAATCCAAGATGGCCGTCGCGCAAAATTATGATGACAACATTATAGGTATCGTATTCGAGGTTCTAGAGGGTGCAGAGAACGACTTTGTGATCATATTTTAAATCCAAGATGGCCGCCGCACAAAATTATGATTTCAGCAATATGGATATCGTGTACGACGTTCTCGAGGGTGCAGAAAACAATTTTGGGATCATTTTTAAATCCGAGATGGCCGCCGCTCAAAAGTATGATTTCATAAATATGGATATCATGTCCGAGGTTGTCAAGGGTTCAGAGAACAAGTCTGTGATCATTTTTGAAAACCAAGAGGGCTGCCGCACACAAATATGTTCTCAGCAATATGGATATCGTGTCCGAGGTTCTCGAGGGTGTAGAGAACGTTTTAGTGATTAATTTTGAAACCCAAGATGGCTGCCGCACACAATTATGTTTTCAGCTATATGGATATCGTTTCCGAGATTCTTGAGGATGCAGAGAATGATTTTCGGATCATATTTTAAATCCAAGATGGCCGCCGCACAAAATTATGATTTCAGCAATATGGATATCGTACCCGAGGTTCTCGAGTGTGCAGAGAACGATTTGGTGATCATTTTTCAAATCTAAGATGGCCGCCGCACAAAGTTATAATTTAAGCAATATGAATATCGTGTCCGAGGTTCTCGAGGGTGCAGAGAAAAATTCTGTGATCATTTTTGAAAACCAAGAAGGCTGCCGCAAACAATTATGTTTTCAGCAATATGGATATCGTGTACGACGTTCTCGAGGGTGCAGAAAACAATTTTGGGATCATTTTTAAATCCGAGATGGCCGCCGCTCAAAAGTATGATAATTAGATTTATGGGTATCGTATCCGAGGTTCTCGAGGGAGCACAGAACGATTTTGTGATCAGTTTTCAAATCCAAGATGGCCGCCGTTCAAAAGTATGATAACTACATTATGGGTATCATATCCGAGTTTCTCTAGGGTGCTGAGAACCATTTTGGGATCATTTTTCAAATCCAAGATGGCCGCCGTGCAAAATTATGATAAAAAAATATGGGTATCGTATCCGAGGTTCTCGAGAGTGCACAGAACGATTTTGTGATTGTTTTTGAAGTCCAAGATGGCCGCCGCTCAAAATTATTTTAACTACATTATTTGTGTCGTATTCAAAGTTCTCCAGGGCACAGAGATCGATTTTGTGATCATTTTTGAAATCCAAGATGGCCGCCGCACAAAACTTTTATTTCAGCGATATGGATATCGTAACCGAGGTTCTCGAGGGTGCAGAGAACAATTTTGGGATCATCTTTAAATCCAAGATGGCCGCCGCGCAAAATTATGATTTCATAAATATGGATATGATTTCCGAGGTTCTCAAGAGTTCAGAGAACAATTCTGTGATCATTTTTGAAATCCAAGAGGGCTGCCGCACACAAATATGTTTTCAGCAATACGGATATCGTGTCCGAGGTTCTCGAGGGTGTAGAGAACGTTTTAGTGATTAATTTTGAAACCCAAGATGGCTGCCGCACACAATTATGTTTTCAGCTATATGGATATCGTTTCCGAGATTCTCGAGGATGCAGAGAATGATTTTGGGATCATTTTTGAAATCCAAGATGGCCGCCACGCAAAATTATGATGACAACATTATGGATATCGTATTCGAGGTTCTCGAGGGTGCAGAGAACGACTTTGTGATAATATTTTAAATCCAAGATGGCCGCCGCACAAAATTATGATTTCAGCAATATGGATATCGTACCCGAGGTTCTCGAGGGTGCAGAGAACGATTTGGTGATCATTTTTCAAATCCAAGATGGCCGCCGCACAAAGTTAAGATTTAAGCAACATGAATATCGTGTCCGAGGTTCTCGAGGGTGCAGAGAACTATTCTGTGATCATTTTTGAAATCCAAGAAGGCTGTCGCAAACAATTATGTTTTCAGCTATATGGATATCGTGTACGACGTTCTCGTGGGTGCAGAAAACAATTTTGGGATCATTTTTAAATCCGAGATGGCTGCCGCTAAAATGTTGATAACTAGATTATGGGTATCGTATCCTAGGTTCTCGAGGGATCAGAGAACGATTTTGTGATCAGTATTCAAATCCAAGATGGCCGCCGCTCAAAAGTTTGATAACTACATTATGGGTATCGTATCCGAGTTTCTCGAGGGTGCTGAGAACGATTTTGTGATCATTTTTCAATTCCAAGATGGCAGCCGTGCAAGATTATGATCACAAAAATATGGGTATCGTATCCGAGGTTCTCGAGGGTGCAGAGAACGATTTTGTGATCAGTTTTCAAATCCAAGATGGCCGCCGCACAAAGTTATGATTTAAGCAATATGAATATCGTGTCCGAGGTTTTCGAGTGTGCAGTGAACAATTCTGTGATCATTTTTGAAATCCAAGAAGGCTGCCGCAAACAATTATGTTTTCAGCAATATGGATATCGTATACGACGTTCTCGAGGGTGCTGAGAACGATTTTGGGATCATTTTTCAAATCCAAGATGGCCGCTGTGCAAAATTATGATCACAAAAATATGGGTATCGTATCCGAGGTTCTCGAGAGTGCACAGAACGATTTTGTGATTGTTTTTGAAGTCCAAGATGGCCGCCGCTCAAAATTATGTTAACTACATAATGGGTGTCGTATATAAGGTTCTTCAGGGTAAAGAGATCGATTTTGTGATCATTTTTGAAATCCAAGGTGGCCGCCGCACAAAACTTTTATTTCAGCGATATGGATATCGTAACCGTGGTTCTCGAGGGTGCAGAGAACAATTTTGGGATCATCTTTAAATCCAAGATGGCCGCCGCGCAAAATTATGATTTCATAAATATGGATATCATGTCCGAGGTTCTCAAGGGTTCAGAGAACAATTCTGTGATCATTTTTGAAATCCAAGAGGGCTGCCGCACACAAATATGTCTTCAAAAATATGGATATCGTGTCCGAGGTTCTCGAGGGTGTAGAGAACGTTTAAGTGATTAATTTTGAAACCCAAGATAGCTGCCGCACACAATTATGTTTTCAGCTATATGGATATCGTTTCCGAGATTCTCGAGGATGCACAGAATGATTTTGGGATCATTTTTGAAATCCAAGATGGCCGCCGCGCAAAATTATGATGACAACATTATGGGTATCGTATTCGAGGTTCTCGAGGGTGTAGAGAACGACTTTGTGATCATATTT
Organism: Leptidea sinapis; assembly: GCF_905404315.1. NCBI lineage: Eukaryota > Metazoa > Arthropoda > Insecta > Lepidoptera > Pieridae > Leptidea > Leptidea sinapis. The sequence goes on along the minus strand of NC_066290.1, from coordinate 3,464,854 downwards.
TAAATCCAAGATGGCCGCCGCACAAAATTATGATTTCAGCAATATGGATATCGTACCCGCGGTTCTCGAGGGTGCAGAGAACGATTTGGTGATCATTTTTCAAATCCAAGATGGCCGCCGCTCAAAGTTATGATTTAAGCAATATGAATATCGTGTCCGAGGTTTTCGAGGGTGCAGAGAACAATTCTTTGATCATTTTTGAAATCCAAGAAGGCTGCCGCAAACAATTATGTTTTCAGCAATATGGATATCGTGTACGACGTTCTCGAGGGTGCAGAAAACAATTTTGGGATCATTTTTAAATCCGAGCTGGCCGCCGCTCAAATGTTGATAACTAGATTATGGGTATGGTATCCGAGGTTCTCGAGGGATCAGAGAACGATTTTGTGATCAGTTTCAAATCCAAGATGGCCGCCGCTCAAAAGTATAATAACTACACTATGGGTATCGTATCCGAGTTTCTCGCGGGTCCTGAGATCGATTTTGTGATCATTTTTGAAATCCAAGATGGCCGCCGCACAAAGTTATGATTTAAGCAATATGAATATCGTGTCCGAGTTTCTCGAGGGTGCAGAGAACAATTTTGGGATAATCTTTTAATCCAAGATGGCCGCCGCGCAAAATTATGATTTCATAAATATCGATATCATGTCCGAGATTCTCAAGGGTTCAGAGAACAATTCTGTGATCATTTTTGAAATCCAAGAGGGCTGCCGCACACAAATATGTTTTCAGCAATATGGATATCGTGTCCGAGGTTCTCGAGGGTGTAGAGAACGTTTTAATGATTAGTTTTGAAACCCAAGATGGCTGCCGCACACAATTATGTTTTCAGCTATTTGGATATCGTTTCCGAGATTCTCGAGGATGCAGAGAATGATTTTGGGATCATTTTTGAAATCCAAGATGGCCGCCGCACAAAATTATGATGACAACATTATGGGTATCGTATTCGAGGTTCTCGAGGGTGCAGAGAACGACTTTGTGATCATATTTTAAATCCAAGATGGCCGCCGCACAAATTTATGATTTCAGCAATATGGATATCGTACCCGAGGTTCTCGAGTGTGCAGAAAACAATTCTGTGATCATTTTTGAAATCCAAGAAGGCTGCCGCAAACAATTATGTTTTAAGCAATATGGATATCGTGTACGACGTTCTCGAGGGATCAGAGAACGATTTTGTGATCAGTTTCAAATCCAAGATGGCCGCCGCTCAAAAGTATAATAACTACACTATGGGTATCGTATCCGAGTTTCTCGAGGGTCCTGAGATCGATTTTGTGATCATTTTTGAAATCCAAGATGGCCGCCGCACAAAGTTATGATTTAAGCAATATGAATATCGTGTCCGAGGTTCTCGAGGGTGCAGAGAACAATTTTGGGATAATCTTTTAATCCAAGATGGCCGCCGCGCAAAATTATGATTTCATAAATATGGATATCATGTCCGAGATTCTCAAGGGTTCAGAGAACAATTCTGTGATCATTTTTGAAATCCAAGAGGGCTGCCGCACACAAATATGTTTTCAGCAATATGGATATCGTGTCCGAGGTTCTCGAGGGTGTAGAGAATGTTTTAATGATCATTTTTGAAATCCAAGATGGCCGCCGCACAAAATTATGATGACACCATTATGGGTATCGTATTCGAGGTTCTCGAGGGTGCAGAGAACGATTTGGTGATCAATTTTCAAATCCAAGATGGCCGCCGCACAAAGTTATGATTTAAGCAATATGAATATCGTGTCCGAGGTTCTCGAGGGTGCAGAGAACAATTCTGTGATCATTTTTGAAATCCAAGAAGGCTGCCGCAAACAATTTTGTTTTCAGCAATATGGATATCGTGTACGACGTTCTCGAGGGTGCAGAAAACAATTTTGGGATCATTTTTAAATCTGAGATGGCCGCCGCTCAGAAGTATTATAACTAGATTATGGGTATCGTATCCGAGGTTCTCGAGTGTGCAGAGAACGATTTGGTGATCATTCTTCAAATCTAAGATGGCCGCCGCACAAAGTTATGATTTAAGCAATATGAATATCGTGTCCGAGGTTCTCGAGGGTGCAGAGAAAAATTCTGTGATCATTTTTGAAAACCAAGAAGGCTGCCGCAAACAATTATGTTTTCAGCAATATGGATATCGTGTACGACGTTCTCGAGGGTGCAGAAAACAATTTTGGGATCATTTTTAAATCCGAGATGGCCGCCGCTCAAAAGTATGATAATTAGATTTATGGGTATCGTATCCGAGGTTCTCGAGGGTGCACAGAACGATTTTGTGATCAGTTTTCAAATCCAAGATGGCCGCCGTTCAAAAGTATGATAACTACATTATGGGTATCATATCCGAGTTTCTCTAGGGTGCTGAGAACCATTTTGGGATCATTTTTCAAATCCAAGATGGCCGCCGTGCAAAATTATGATAAAAAAATATGGGTATCGTATCCGAGGTTCTCGAGAGTGCACAGAACGATTTTGTGATTGTTTTTGAAGTCCAAGATGGCCGCCGCTCAAAATTATTTTAACTACATTATTTGTGTCGTATTCAAAGTTCTCCAGGGCACAGAGATCGATTTTGTGATCTTTTTTGAAATCCAAGATGGCCGCCGCACAAAACTTTTATTTCAGCGATATGGATATCGTAACCGAGGTTCTCGAGGGTGCAGAGAAAAATTTTGGGAACATCTTTAAATCCAAGATGGCCGCCGCGCAAAATTATGATTTCATAAATATGGATATGATTTCCGAGGTTCTCAAGAGTTCAGAGAACAATTCTGTGATCATTTTTGAAATCCAAGAGGGCTGCCGCACACAAATATGTTTTCAGCAATATGGATATCGTGTCCGAGGTTCTCGAGGGTGTAGAGAACGTTTTAGTGATTAATTTTGAAACCCAAGATGGCTGCCGCACACAATTATGTTTTCAGCTATATGGATATCGTTTCCGAGATTCTCGAGGATGCAGAGAATGATTTTGGGATCATTTTTGAAATCCAAGATGGCCGCCACGCAAAATTATGATGACAACATTATGGATATCGTATTCGAGGTTCTCGAGGGTGCAGAGAACGACTTTGTGATAATATTTTAAATCCAAGATGGCCGCCGCACAAAATTATGATTTCAGCAATATGGATATCGTACCCGAGGTTCTCGAGGGTGCAGAGAACGATTTGGTGATCATTTTTCAAATCCAAGATGGCCGCCGCACAAAGTTAAGATTTAAGCAACATGAATATCGTGTCCGAGGTTCTCGAGGGTGCAGAGAACGATTTGGTGATCATTTTTGAAATCCAAGAAGGCTGTCGCAAACAATTATGTTTTCAGCTATATGGATATCGTGTACGACGTTCTCGAGGGTGCAGAAAACAATTTTGGGATCATTTTTAAATCCGAGATGGCCGCCGCTCAAATGTTGATAACTAGATTATGGGTATCGTATCCAAGGTTCTCGAGGGATCAGAGAACGATTTTGTGATAAGTTTTCAAATCCAAGATGGCCGCCGCTCAAAAGTATGATAACTACATTATGGGTATCGTATCCGAGTTTCTCGAGGGTGCTGAGAACGATTTTGTGATCATTTTTCAAATCAAAGATGGCCGCCGTGCACGATTATGATCACAAAAATATGGGTATCGTATCCGAGGTTCTCGAGGATGCAGAGAATGATTTTGGGATCATGATGACAACATTATAGGTATCGTATTCGAGGTTCTAGAGGGTGCAGAGAACGACTTTGTGATCATATTTTAAATCCAAGATGGCCGCCGCACAAAATTATGATTTCAGCAATATGGATATCGTACCCGAGGTTCTCGAGTGTGCAGAGAACGATTTGTTGATCATTTTTCAAATCTAAGATGGCCGCCGCACAAAGTTATAATTTAAGCAATATGAATATCGTGTCCGAGGTTCTCGAGGGTGCAGAGAAAAATTCTGTGATCATTTTTGAAAACCAAGAAGGCTGCCGCAAACAATTATGTTTTCAGCAATATGGATATCGTGTACGACGTTCTCGAGGGTGCAGAAAACAATTTTGGGATCATTTTTAAATCCGAGATGGCCGCCGCTCAAAAGTATGATAATTAGATTTATGGGTATCGTATCCGAGGTTCTCGAGGGTGCACAGAACGATTTTGTGATCAGTTTTCAAATCCAAGATGGCCGCCGTTCAAAAGTATGATAACTACATTATGGGTATCATATCCGAGTTTCTCTAGGGTGCTGAGAACCATTTTGGGATCATTTTTCAAATCCAAGATGGCCGCCGTGCAAAATTATGATAAAAAAATATGGGTATCGTATCCGAGGTTCTCGAGAGTGCACAGAACGATTTTGTGATTGTTTTTGAAGTCATAGATGGCCGCCGCTCAAAATTATTTTAACTACATTATTTGTGTCGTATTCAAAGTTCTCCAGGGCACAGAGATCGATTTTGTGATCATTTTTGAAATCCAAGATGGCCGCCGCACAAAACTTTTATTTCAGCGATATGGATATCGTAACCGAGGTTCTCGAGGGTGCAGAGAACAATTTTGGGATCATCTTTAAATCCAAGATGGCCGCCGCGCAAAATTATGATTTCATAAATATGGATATGATTTCCGAGGTTCTCAAGAGTTCAGAGAACAATTCTGTGATCATTTTTGAAATCCAAGAGGGCTGTCGCACACAAATATGTTTTCAGCAATATGGATATCGTGTCCGAGGTTTTCGAGGGTGTAGAGAACGTTTTAGTGATTAATTTTGAAACCCAAGATGGCTGCCGCACACAATTATGTTTTCAGCTATATGGATATCGTTTCCGAGATTCTCGAGGATGCAGAGAATGATTTTGGGATCATTTTTGAAATCCAAGATGGCCGCCACGCAAAATTATGATGACAACATTATGGATATCGTATTCGAGGTTCTCGAGGGTGCAGAGAACGACTTTGTGATAATATTTTAAATCCAAGATGGCCGCCGCACAAAATTATGATTTCAGCAATATGGATATCGTACCCGAGGTTCTCGAGGGTGCAGAGAACGATTTGGTGATCATTTTTCAAATCCAAGATGGCCGCCGCACAAAGTTAAGATTTAAGCAACATGAATATCGTGTCCGAGGTTCTCGAGGGTGCAGAGAACTATTCTGTGATCATTTTTGAAATCCAAGAAGGCTGTCGCAAACAATTATGTTTTCAGCTATATGGATATCGTGTACGACGTTCTCGTGGGTGCAGAAAACAATTTTGGGATCATTTTTAAATCCGAGATGGCTGCCGCTAAAATGTTGATAACTAGATTATGGGTATCGTATCCTAGGTTCTCGAGGGATCAGAGAACGATTTTGTGATCAGTATTCAAATCCAAGATGGCCGCCGCTCAAAAGTTTGATAACTACATTATGGGTATCGTATCCGAGTTTCTCGAGGGTGCTGAGAACGATTTTGTGATCATTTTTCAATTCCAAGATGGCAGCCGTGCAAGATTATGATCACAAAAATATGGGTATCGTATCCGAGGTTCTCGAGGGTGCAGAGAACGATTTTGTGATCAGTTTTCAAATCCAAGATGGCCGCCGCACAAAGTTATGATTTAAGCAATATGAATATCGTGTCCGAGGTTTTCGAGTGTGCAGTGAACAATTCTGTGATCATTTTTGAAATCCAAGAAGGCTGCCGCAAACAATTATGTTTTCAGCAATATTGATATCGTATACGACGTTCTCGAGGGTGCTGAGAACGATTTTGGGATCATTTTTCAAATCCAAGATGGCCGCTGTGCAAAATTATGATCACAAAAATATGGGTATCGTATCCGAGGTTCTCGAGAGTGCACAGAACGATTTTGTGATTGTTTTTGAAGTCCAAGATGGCCGCCGCTCAAAATTATGTTAACTACATAATGGGTGTCGTATATAAGGTTCTTCAGGGTAAAGAGATAGATTTTGTGATCATTTTTGAAATCCAAGGTGGCCGCCGCACAAAACTTTTATTTCAGCGATATGGATATCGTAACCGTGGTTCTCGAGGGTGCAGAGAACAATTTTGGGATCATCTTTAAATCCAAGATGGCCGCCGCGCAAAATTATGATTTCATAAATATGGATATCATGTCCGAGGTTCTCAAGGGTTCAGAGAACAATTCTGTGATCATTTTTGAAATCCAAGAGGGCTGCCGCACACAAATATGTCTTCAAAAATATGGATATCGTGTCCGAGGTTCTCGAGGGTGTAGAGAACGTTTAAGTGATTAATTTTGAAACCCAAGATAGCTGCCGCACACAATTATGTTTTCAGCTATATGGATATCGTTTCCGAGATTCTCGAGGATGCAGAGAATGATTTTGGGATCATTTTTGAAATCCAAGATGGCCGCCGCGCAAAATTATGATGACAACATTATGGGTATCGTATTCGAGGTTCTCGAGGGTGTAGAGAACGACTTTGTGATCATATTTTAAATCCAAGATGGCCGCCGCACAAAATTATGATTTCAGCAATATGGATATCGTACCCGCGGTTCTCGAGGGTGCAGAGAACGATTTGGTGATCATTTTTCAAATCCAAGATGGCCGCCGCTCAAAGTTATGATTTAAGCAATATGAATATCGTGTCCGAGGTTTTCGAGGGTGCAGAGAACAATTCTGTGATCATTTTTGAAATCCAAGAAGGCTGCCGCAAACAATTATGTTTTCAGCAATATGGATATCGTGTACGACGTTCTCGAGGGTGCAGAAAACAATTTTGGGATCATTTTTAAATCCGAGCTGGCCGCCGCTCAAATGTTGATAACTAGATTATGGGTATGGTATCCGAGGTTCTCGAGGGATCAGAGAACGATTTTGTGATCAGTTTCAAATCCAAGATGGCCGCCGCTCAAAAGTATAATAACTACACTATGGGTATCGTATCCGAGTTTCTCGCGGGTCCTGAGATCGATTTTGTGATCATTTTTGAAATCCAAGATGGCCGCCGCACAAAGTTATGATTTAAGCAATATGAATATCGTGTCCGAGTTTCTCGAGGGTGCAGAGAACAATTTTGGGATAATCTTTTAATCCAAGATGGCCGCCGCGCAAAATTATGATTTCATAAATATCGATATCATGTCCGAGATTCTCAAGGGTTCAGAGAACAATTCTGTGATCATTTTTGAAATCCAAGAGGGCTGCCGCACACAAATATGTTTTCAGCAATATGGATATCGTGTCCGAGGTTCTCGAGGGTGTAGAGAACGTTTTAATGATTAGTTTTGAAACCCAAGATGGCTGCCGCACACAATTATGTTTTCAGCTATTTGGATATCGTTTCCGAGATTCTCGAGGATGCAGAGAATGATTTTGGGATCATTTTTGAAATCCAAGATGGCCGCCGCACAAAATTATGATGACAACATTATGGGTATCGTATTCGAGGTTCTCGAGGGTGCAGAGAACGACTTTGTGATCATATTTTAAATCCAAGATGGCCGCCGCACAAATTTATGATTTCAGCAATATGGATATCGTACCCGAGGTTCTCGAGTGTGCAGAAAACAATTCTGTGATCATTTTTGAAATCCAAGAAGGCTGCCGCAAACAATTATGTTTTAAGCAATATGGATATCGTGTACGACGTTCTCGAGGGATCAGAGAACGATTTTGTGATCAGTTTCAAATCCAAGATGGCCGCCGCTCAAAAGTATAATAACTACACTATGGGTATCGTATCCGAGTTTCTCGAGGGTCCTGAGATCGATTTTGTGATCATTTTTGAAATCCAAGATGGCCGCCGCACAAAGTTATGATTTAAGCAATATGAATATCGTGTCCGAGGTTCTCGAGGGTGCAGAGAACAATTTTGGGATAATCTTTTAATCCAAGATGGCCGCCGCGCAAAATTATGATTTCATAAATATGGATATCATGTCCGAGATTCTCAAGGGTTCAGAGAACAATTCTGTGATCATTTTTGAAATCCAAGAGGGCTGCCGCACACAAATATGTTTTCAGCAATATGGATATCGTGTCCGAGGTTCTCGAGGGTGTAGAGAATGTTTTAATGATCGTTTTTGAAATCCAAGATGGCCGCCGCACAAAATTATGATGACACCATTATGGGTATCGTATTCGAGGTTCTCGAGGGTGCAGAGAACGATTTGGTGATCAATTTTCAAATCCAAGATGGCCGCCGCACAAAGTTATGATTTAAGCAATATGAATATCGTGTCCGAGGTTCTCGAGGGTGCAGAGAACAATTCTGTGATCATTTTTGAAATCCAAGAAGGCTGCCGCAAACAATTATGTTTTCAGCAATATGGATATCGTGTACGACGTTCTCGAGGGTGCAGAAAACAATTTTGGGATCATTTTTAAATCCGAGATGGCCGCCGCTCAGAAGTATTATAACTAGATTATGGGTATCGTATCCGAGGTTCTCGAGTGTGCAGAGAACGATTTGGTGATCATTCTTCAAATCTAAGATGGCCGCCGCACAAAGTTATGATTTAAGCAATATGAATATCGTGTCCGAGGTTCTCGAGGGTGCAGAAAACAATTCTGTGATCATTTTTGAAATCCAAGAAGGCTGCCGCAAACAATTATGTTTTCAGCAATATGGATATCGTGTACGACGTTCTCGTGGGTGCAGAAAACAATTTTGGGATCATTTTTAAATCCGAGATGGCTGCCGCTAAAATGTTGATAACTAGATTATGGGTATCGTATCCGAGTTTCTCGAGGGTGCTGAGAACGATTTTGTGATCATTTTTCAATTCCAAGATGGCAGCCGTGCAAGATTATGATCACAAAAATATGGGTATCGTATCCGAGGTTCTCGAGAGTGCACAGAACGATTTTGTGATTATTTTTGAAGTCCAAGATGGCCGCCGCTCAAAATTATGTTAACTACATGATGGGTGTCGTATCCAAGGTTCTCCAGGGTACAGAGATCGATTTTGTGATCATTTTTGAAATCCAAGATGGCCGCCGCACAAAACTTTTATTTCAGCGATATGGATATCGTAACCGAGGTTCTCGAGGGTGCAGAGAACAATTTGGGATCATCTTTAAATCCAAGATGGCCGCTGCGCAAATTTATGATTTCATAGATATGGATATCATGTCCGAGGTTCTCAAGGGTTCGGAGAACAATTCTGTGATCATTTTTGAAATCCAAGAGGGCTTCCGCACACAAATATATTTTCAGCAATATGTATATCGTATCCGAGGTTCTCGAGGGTGTAGAGAACGTGTTAGTGATTAATTTTGAAATCCAAGAAGGCTGCCGCAAACAATTATGTTTTCAGCTATATGGATATCGTGTACGACGTTCTCGAGGGTGCAGAAAACAATTTTGGGATCATTTTTAAATCCGAGATGGCCGCCGCTCAAATGTTGATAACTAGATTATGGGTATCGTATCCAAGGTTCTCGAGGGATCAGAGAACGATTTTGTGATAAGTTTTCAAATCCAAGATGGCCGCCGCTCAAAAGTATGATAACTACATTATGGGTATCGTATCCGAGTTTCTCGAGGGTGCTGAGAACGATTTTGTGATCATTTTTCAAATCAAAGATGGCCGCCGTGCAAGATTATGATCACAAAAATATGGGTATCGTATCCGAGGTTCTCGAGGATGCAGAGAATGATTTTGGGATCATTTTTGAAATCCAAGATGGCCGCCGCGCAAAATTATGATGACAACATTATAGGTATCGTATTCGAGGTTCTAGAGGGTGCAGAGAACGACTTTGTGATCATATTTTAAATCCAAGATGGCCGCCGCACAAAATTATGATTTCAGCAATATGGATATCGTGTACGACGTTCTCGAGGGTGCAGAAAACAATTTTGGGATCATTTTTAAATCCGAGATGGCCGCCGCTCAAAAGTATGATTTCATAAATATGGATATCATGTCCGAGGTTGTCAAGGGTTCAGAGAACAATTCTGTGATCATTTTTGAAAACCAATTGGGCTGCCGCACACAAATATGTTCTCAGCAATATGGATATCGTGTCCGAGGTTCTCGAGGGTGTAGAGAACGTTTTAGTGATTAATTTTGAAACCCAAGATGGCTGCCGCACACAATTATGTTTTCAGCTATATGGATATCGTTTCCGAGATTCTTGAGGATGCAGAGAATGATTTTGGGATCATATTTTAAATCCAAGATGGCCGCCGCACAAAATTATGATTTCAGCAATATGGATATCGTACCCGAGGTTCTCGAGTGTGCAGAGAACGATTTGGTGATCATTTTTCAAATCTAAGATGGCCGCCGCACAAAGTTATGATTTAAGCAATATGAATATCGTGTCCGAGGTTCTCGAGGGTGCAGAGAAAAATTCTGTGATCATTTTTGAAAACCAAGAAGGCTGCCGCAAACAATTATGTTTTCAGCAATATGGATATCGTGTACGACGTTCTCGAGGGTGCAGAAAACAATTTTGGGATCATTTTTAAATCCGAGATGGCCGCCGCTCAAAAGTATGATAATTAGATTTATGGGTATCGTATCCGAGGTTCTCGAGGGTGCACAGAACGATTTTGTGATTAGTTTTCAAATTCAAGATGGCCGCCGTTCAAAAGTATGATAACTACATTATGGGTATCATATCCGAGTTTCTCTAGAGTGCTGAGAACCATTTTGGGATCATTTTTCAAATCCAAGATGGCCGCCGTGCAAAATTATGATAAAAAAATATGGGTATCGTATCCGAGGTTCTCGAGAGTGCACAGAACGATTTTGTGATTGTTTTTGAAGTCCAAGATGGCCGCCGCTCAAAATTATTTTAACTACATTATTTGTGTCGTATTCAAAGTTCTCCAGGGCACAGAGATCGATTTTGTGATCTTTTTTGAAATCCAAGATGGCCGCCGCACAAAACTTTTATTTCAGCGATATGGATATCGTAACCGAGGTTCTCGAGGGTGCAGAGAAAAATTTTGGGAACATCTTTAAATCCAAGATGGCCGCCGCGCAAAATTATGATTTCATAAATATGGATATGATTTCCGAGGTTCTCAAGAGTTCAGAGAACAATTCTGTGATCATTTTTGAAATCCAAGAGGGCTGCCGCACACAAATATGTTTTCAGCAATATGGATATCGTGTCCGAGGTTCTCGAGGGTGTAGAGAACGTTTTAGTGATTAATTTTGAAACCCAAGATGGCTGCCGCACACAATTATGTTTTCAGCTATATGGATATCGTTTCCGAGATTCTCGAGGATGCAGAGAATGATTTTGGGATCATTTTTGAAATCCAAGATGGCCGCCACGCAAAATTATGATGACAACATTATGGATATCGTATTCGAGGTTCTCGAGGGTGCAGAGAACGACTTTGTGATAATATTTTAAATCCAAGATGGCCGCCGCACAAAATTATGATTTCAGCAATATGGATATCGTACCCGAGGTTCTCGAGGGTGCAGAGAACGATTTGGTGATCATTTTTCAAATCCAAGATGGCCGCCGCACAAAGTTAAGATTTAAGCAACATGAATATCGTGTCTGAGGTTCTCGAGGGTGCAGAGAACGATTTGGTGATCATTTTTGAAATCCAAGAAGGCTGTCGCAAACAATTATGTTTTCAGCTATATGGATATCGTGTACGACGTTCTCGAGGGTGCAGAAAACAATTTTGGGATCATTTTTAAATCCGAGATGGCCGCCGCTCAAATGTTGATAACTAGATTATGGGTATCGTATCCAAGGTTCTCGAGGGATCAGAGAACGATTTTGTGATAAAGTTTTCAAATCCAAGATGGCCGCCGCTCAAAAGTATGATAACTACATTATGGGTATCGTATCCGAGTTTCTCGAGGGTGCTGAGAACGATTTTGTGATCATTTTTCAAATCAAAGATGGCCGCCGTGCACGATTATGATCACAAAAATATGGGTATCGTATCAGAGGTTCTCGAGGATGCAGAGAATGATTTTGGGATCATTTTTGAAATCCAAGATGGCCGTCGCGCAAAATTATGATGACAACATTATAGGTATCGTATTCGAGGTTCTAGAGGGTGCAGAGAACGACTTTGTGATCATATTTTAAATCCAAGATGGCCGCCGCACAAAATTATGATTTCAGCAATATGGATATCGTGTACGACGTTCTCGAGGGTGCAGAAAACAATTTTGGGATCATTTTTAAATCCGAGATGGCCGCCGCTCAAAAGTATGATTTCATAAATATGGATATCATGTCCGAGGTTGTCAAGGGTTCAGAGAACAATTCTGTGATCATTTTTGAAAACCAAGAGGGCTGCCGCACACAAATATGTTCTCAGCAATATGGATATCGTGTCCGAGGTTCTCGAGGGTGTAGAGAACGTTTTAGTGATTAATTTTGAAACCCAAGATGGCTGCCGCACACAATTATGTTTTCAGCTATATGGATATCGTTTCCGAGATTCTTGAGGATGCAGAGAATGATTTTGGGATCATATTTTAAATCCAAGATGGCCGCCGCACAAAATTATGATTTCAGCAATATGGATATCGTACCCGAGGTTCTCGAGTGTGCAGAGAACGATTTGGTGATCATTTTTCAAATCTAAGATGGCCGCCGCACAAAGTTATAATTTAAGCAATATGAATATCGTGTCCGAGGTTCTCGAGGGTGCAGAGAAAAATTCTGTGATCATTTTTGAAAACCAAGAAGGCTGCCGCAAACAATTATGTTTTCAGCAATATGGATATCGTGTACGACGTTCTCGAGGGTGCAGAAAACAATTTTGGGATCATTTTTAAATCCGAGATGGCCGCCGCTCAAAAGTATGATAATTAGATTTATGGGTATCGTATCCGAGGTTCTCGAGGGTGCACAGAACGATTTTGTGATCAGTTTTCAAATCCAAGATGGCCGCCGTTCAAAAGTATGATAACTACATTATGGGTATCATATCCGAGTTTCTCTAGGGTGCTGAGAACCATTTTGGGATCATTTTTCAAATCCAAGATGGCCGCCGTGCAAAATTATGATAAAAAAATATGGGTATCGTATCCGAGGTTCTCGAGAGTGCACAGAACGATTTTGTGATTGTTTTTGAAGTCCAAGATGGCCGCCGCTCAAAATTATTTTAACTACATTATTTGTGTCGTATTCAAAGTTCTCCAGGGCACAGAGATCGATTTTGTGATCATTTTTGAAATCCAAGATGGCCGCCGCACAAAACTTTTATTTCAGCGATATGGATATCGTAACCGAGGTTCTCGAGGGTGCAGAGAACAATTTTGGGATCATCTTTAAATCCAAGATGGCCGCCGCGCAAAATTATGATTTCATAAATATGGATATGATTTCCGAGGTTCTCAAGAGTTCAGAGAACAATTCTGTGATCATTTTTGAAATCCAAGAGGGCTGCCGCACACAAATATGTTTTCAGCAATATGGATATCGTGTCCGAGGTTCTCGAGGGTGTAGAGAACGTTTTAGTGATTAATTTTGAAACCCAAGATGGCTGCCGCACACAATTATGTTTTCAGCTATATGGATATCGTTTCCGAGATTCTCGAGGATGCAGAGAATGATTTTGGGATCATTTTTGAAATCCAAGATGGCCGCCACGCAAAATTATGATGACAACATTATGGATATCGTATTCGAGGTTCTCGAGGGTGCAGAGAACGACTTTGTGATAATATTTTAAATCCAAGATGGCCGCCGCACAAAATTATGATTTCAGCAATATGGATATCGTACCCGAGGTTCTCGAGGGTGCAGAGAACGATTTGGTGATCATTTTTCAAATCCAAGATGGCCGCCGCACAAAGTTAAGATTTAAGCAACATGAATATCGTGTCCGAGGTTCTCGAGGGTGCAGAGAACTATTCTGTGATCATTTTTGAAATCCAAGAAGGCTGTCGCAAACAATTATGTTTTCAGCTATATGGATATCGTTTCCGAGATTCTCGAGGATGCAGAGAATGATTTTGGGATCATTTTTGAAATCCAAGATGGCCTCCGCGCAAAATTATGATCACAACATTATGGGTATCGTATTCGAGGTACTCGAGGGTGCAGAGAACGACTTTGTGATCATATTTTAAATCTAAGATGGCCGCCGCATAAAATTATGATTTCAGCAATATGGATATCATACCCGAGGTTCTCGAGGGTGCAGAGAACGATTTGGTGATCATTTTTGAAATCCAAGATGGCCGCCGCACAAAACTTTTATTTCAGCGATATGGATATCGTAACCGAGGTTCTCGAGGGTGCAGAGAACAATTTGGGATCATCTTTAAATCCAAGATGGCCGCTGCGCAAAATTATGATTTCATAGATATGGATATCATGTCCGAGGTTCTCAAGGGTTCGGAGAACAATTCTGTGATCATTTTTGAAATCCAAGAGGGCTTCCGCACACAAATATGTTTTCAGCAATATGGATATCGTGTCCGAGGTTCTCGAGGGTGTAGAGAACGTGTTAGTGATTAATTTTGAAATCCAAGAAGGCTGCCGCAAACAATTATGTTTTCAGCAATATGGATATCGTGTCCGAGGTTCTCGAGGGTGCAGAAAACAATTTTGGGATCATTTTTAAATCCGAGATGGCCGCCGCTCAAATGTTGATAACTAGATTATGGGTATCGTATCCAAGGTTCTCGAGGGATCAGAGAACGATTTTGTGATAAGTTTTCAAATCCAAGATGGCCGCCGCTCAAAAGTATGATAACTACATTATGGGTATCGTATCCGAGTTTCTCGAGGGTGCTGAGAACGATTTTGTGATCATTTTTCAAATCAAAGATGGCCGCCGTGCACGATTATGATCACAAAAATATGGGTATCGTATCCGAGGTTCTCGAGGATGCAGAGAATGATTTTGGGATCATGATGACAACATTATAGGTATCGTATTCGAGGTTCTAGAGGGTGCAGAGAACGACTTTGTGATCATATTTTAAATCCAAGATGGCCGCCGCACAAAATTATGATTTCAGCAATATGGATATCGTGTACGACGTTCTCGAGGGTTCAGAAAACAATTTTGGGATCATTTTTAAATCCGAGATGGCCGCCGCTCAAAAGTATGATTTCATAAATATGGATATCATGTCCGAGGTTGTCAAGGGTTCAGAGAACAATTCTGTGATCATTTTTGAAAACCAAGAGGGCTGCCGCACACAAATATGTTCTCAGCAATATGGATATCGTGTCCGAGGTTCTCGAGGGTGTAGAGAACGTTTTAGTGATTAATTTTGAAACCCAAGATGGCTGCCGCACACAATTATGTTTTCAGCTATATGGATATCGTTTCCGAGATTCTTGAGGATGCAGAGAATGATTTTGGGATCATATTTTAAATCCAAGATGGCCGCCGCACAAAATTATGATTTCAGCAATATGGATATCGTACCCGAGGTTCTCGAGTGTGCAGAGAACGATTTGGTGATCATTTTTCAAATCCAAGATGGCCGCCGCACAAAGTTATGATTTAAGCAACATGAATATCGTGTCCGAGGTTCTCGAGGGTGCAGAGAACAATTTAGGATCATCTTTAAATCCAAGATGGCCGTTGCGCAAAATTATGATTTCATAGATATGGATATCATGTCCGAGGTTCTCAAGGATTCGGAGAACAATTCTGTGATCATTTTTGAAATCCAAGAGGGCTTCCGCACACAAATATGTTTTCAGCAATATGGATATCGTGTCCGAGGTTCTCGAGGGTGTAGAGAACGTTTTAGTGATTAATTTTGAAACCCAAGATGGCTGCCGCACACAATTATGTTTTCAGCTATATGGATATCGTTTCCGAGATTCTCGAGGATGCAGAGAATGATTTTGGGATCATTTTTGAAATCCAAGATGGCCGCCACGCAAAATTATGATGACAACATTATGGGTATCGTATTCGAGTTTCTCGAGGGTGCAGAGAACGATTTGGTGATCATTTTTCAAATCCAAGATGGCCGCCGCACAAAGTTAAGATTTAAGCAACATGAATATCGTGTCCGAGGTTCTCGAGGGTGCAGAGAACTATTCTGTGATCATTTTTGAAATCCAAGAAGGCTGTCGCAAACAATTATGTTTTCAGCTATATGGATATCGTTTCCGAGATTCTCGAGGATGCAGAGAATGATTTTGGGATCATTTTTGAAATCCAAGATGGCCTCCGCGCAAAATTATGATCACAACATTATGGGTATCGTATTCGAGGTTCTCGAGGGTGCAGAGAACGACTTTGTGATCATATTTTAAATCTAAGATGGCCGCCGCATAAAATTATGATTTCAGCAATATGGATATCATACCCGAAGTTCTCGAGGGTGCAGAGAACGATTTGGTGATCATTTTTCAAATCCAAGATGGCCGCCGCACAAAGTTATGATTTAAGCAACATGAATATCGTGTCCGAGGTTCTCGAGGGTGCAGAGAACAATTTGGGATCATCTTTAAATCCAAGATGGCCGTTGCGCAAAATTATGATTTCATAGATATGGATATCATGTCCGAGGTTCTCAAGGGTTCGGAGAACAATTCTGTGATCATTTTTGAAATCCAAGAGGGCTTCCGCACACAAATATGTTTTCAGCAATATGGATATCGTGTCCGAGGTTCTCGAGGGTGTAGAGAACGTGTTAGTGATTAATTTTGAAATCCAAGAAGGCTGCTGCAAACAATTATGTTTTCAGCAATATGGATATCGTGTACGACGTTCTCGAGGGTGCAGAAAACAATTTTGGGATCATTTTTAAATCCGAGATGGCCGCCGCTCAAATGTTGATAACTAGATTATGGGTATCGTATCCAAGGTTCTCGAGGGATCAGAGAACGATTTTGTGATAAGTTTTCAAATCCAAGATGGCCGCCGCTCAAAATTATGATAACTACATTATGGGTATCGTATCCGAGTTTCTCGAGGGTGCTGAGAACGATTTTGTGATCATTTTTCAAATCAAAGATTGCCGCCGTGCACGATTATGATCACAAAAATATGGGTATCGTATCCGAGGTTCTCGAGGATGCAGAGAATGATTTTGGGATCATTTTTGAAATCCAAGATGGCCGTCGCGCAAAATTATGATGACAACATTATAGGTATCGTATTCGAGGTTCTAGAGGGTGCAGAGAACGACTTTGTGATCATATTTTAAATAAAAGATGGCCGCCGCACAAAATTATGATTTCAGCAATATGGATATCGTGTACGACGTTCTCGAGGGTGCAGAAAACAATTTTGGGATCATTTTTAAATCCGAGATGGCCGCCGCTCAAATGTTGATAACTAGATTATGGGTATCGTATCCAAGGTTCTCGAGGGATCAGAGAACGATTTTGTGATAAGTTTTCAAATCCAAGATGGCCGCCGCTCAAAAGTATGATAACTACATTATGGGTATCGTATCCGAGTTTCTCGAGGGTGCTGAGAACGATTTTGTGATCATTTTTCAAATCAAAGATGGCCGCCGTGCACGATTATGATCACAAAAATATGGGTATCGTATCCGAGGTTCTCGAGGATGCAGAGAATGATTTTGGGATCATTTTTGAAATCCAAGATGGCCGTCGCGCAAAATTATGATTTCAGCAATATGGATATCGTACCCGAGGTTCTCGAGTGTGCAGAGAACGATTTGGTGATCATTTTTCAAATCTAAGATGGTCGCCGCACAAAGTTATGATTTAAGCAATATGAATATCGTGTCCGAGGTTCTCGAGGGTGCAGAGAAAAATTCTGTGATCATTTTTGAAAACCAAGAAGGCTGCCGCAAACAATTATGTTTTCAGCAATATGGATATCGTGTACGACGTTCTCGAGGGTGCAGAAAACAATTTTGGGATCATTTTTAAATCCGAGATGGCCGCAGCTCAAGTGGTGATAACTAGATTATGGGTATCGTATCCAAGGTTCTCGACGGATCAGAGAACGATTTTGTGATCAGTTTTCAAATCCAAGATGGCCGCCGCTCAAAAGTATGATAACTACATTATGGGTATCATATCCGAGTTTCTCGAGGGTGCTGAGAACGATTTTGTGATCATATTTTAAATCCAAGATGGCCACCGCACAAAATTATGATTTCAGCAATATGGATATCGTGTCCGAGGTTCTCGAGGGTGTAAAGAACGTTTTAGTGATTAATTTTGAAACCCAAGATGGCTGCCGCACACAATTATGTTTTCAGCTATATGGATATCGTTTCCGAGATTCTTGAGGATGCAGAGAATGATTTTGGGATCATATTTTAAATCCAAGATGGCCGCCGCACAAAATTATGATTTCAGCAATATGGATATCGTACCCGAGGTTCTCGAGTGTGCAGAGAACGATTTGGTGATCATTTTTCATATCTAAGATGGTCGCCGCACAAAGTTATGATTTAAGCAATATGAATATCGTGTCCGAGGTTCTCGAGGGTGCAGAGAAAAATTCTGTGATCATTTTTGAAAACCAAGAAGGCTGCTGCAAACAATTATGTTTTCAGCAATATGGATATCGTGTACGACGTTCTCGAGGGTGCAGAAAACAATTTTGGGATCATTTTTAAATCCGAGATGGCCGCAGCTCAAATGGTGATAACTAGATTATGGGTATCGTATCCAAGGTTCTCGACGGATCAGAGAACGATTTTGTGATCAGTTTTCAAATCCAAGATGGCCGCCGCTCATAAGTATGATAACTACATTATGGGTATCATATCCGAGTTTCTCGAGGGTGCTGAGAACGATTTTGTGATCATATTTTAAATCCAAGATGGCCGCCGCACAAAATTATGATTTCAGCAATATGGATATCGTACCCTAGGTTCTCGAGTGTGCAGAGAACGATTTGGTGATCATTTTTCAAATCTAAGATGGCCGCCGCACAAAGTTATGATTTAAGCAATATGAATATCGTGTCCGAGGTTCTTGAGGGTGCAGAGAAAAATTCTGTGATCATTTTTGAAATCCAAGAAGGCTGCCGCAAACAATTATGTTTTCAGCAATATGGATATCGTGTACGACGTTCTCGAGGGTGCAGAAAACAATTTTGGGATCATTTTTAAATCCGAGATGGCCGCCGCTCAAAAGTATGATAATTAGATTTATGGGTATCGTATCCGAGGTTCTCAAGGGTGCACAGAACGATTTTATGATCAGTTTTGAAATCCAAGATGGCAGCCGCGCAAAATTATGACGACAACATTATAGGTATCGTATTCGAGGTTCTAGAGGGTGCAGAGTACGACTTTGTGATCATATTTTAAATCCAAGATGGCCGCCGCACAAAATTATGATTTCAGCAATATGGATATCGTGTACGACGTTCTCGAGGGTGCAGAAAACAATTTTGGGATCATTTTTAAATCCGTGATGGCCGCCGCTCAAAAGTATGATTTCATAAATATGGATATCATGTCCGAGGTTGTCAAGGGTTCAGAGAACAATTCTGTGATCATTTTTGAAAACCAAGAGGGCTGCCGCACACAAATATGTTCTCAGCAATATGGATATCGTGTCCGAGGTTCTCGAGGGTGTAGAGAACGTTTTAGTGATTAATTTTGAAACCCAAGATGGCTGCTGCACACAATTATGTTTTCAGCTATATGGATATCGTTTCCGAGATTCTTGAGGATGCAGAGAATGATTTTGGGATCATATTTTAAATCCAAGATGGCCGCCGCACAAAATTATGATTTCAGCAATATGGATATCGTACCCGAGGTTCTCGAGTGTGCAGAGAACGATTTGGTGATCATTTTTCAAATCTAAGATGGCCGCCGCACAAAGTTATGATTTAAGCAATATGAATATCGTGTCCGAGGTTCTCGAGGGTGCAGAGAAAAATTCTGTGATCATTTTTGAAAACCAAGAAGGCTGCCGCAAACAATTATGTTTTCAGCAATATGGATATCGTTTACGACGTTCTCGAGGGTGCAGAAAACAATTTTGGGATCATTTTTAAATCCGAGATGGCCGCCGCTCAAATGGTGATAACTAGATTATGGGTATCGTATCCAAGGTTCTCGAGGGATCAGAGAACGATTTTGTGATCAGTTTTCAAATCCAACATGGCCGCCGCTCAAAAGTATGATAACTACATTATGTGTATCATATCCGAGTTTCTCGAGGGTGCTGAGAACGATTTTGTGATCATATTTTAAATCCAAGATGGCCGCCGCACAAAATTATGATTTCAGCAATATGGATATCGTACCCGAGGTTCTCGAGTGTGCAGAGAACGATTTGGTGATCATTTTTCAAATCTAAGATGGCCGCCGCACAAAGTTATGATTTAAGCAATATGAATATCGTGTCCGAGGTTCTCGAGGGTGCAGAGAAAAATTCTGTGATCATTTTTGAAATCCAAGAAGGCTGCCGCAAACAATTATGTTTTCAGTAATATGGATATCGTGTACGACGTTCTCGAGGGTGCAGAAAACAATTTTGGGATCATTTTTAAATCCGAGATGGCCGCCGCTCAAAAGTATGATAATTAGATTTATGTGTATCGTATCCGAGGTTCTCGAGGGTGCACAGAACGATTTTGTGATCAGTTTTGAAATCCAAGATGGCCGCCGCGCAAAATTATGATGACAACATTATAGGTATCGTATTCGAGGTTCTAGAGGGTGCAGAGAACGATTTTGTGATCATATTTGAAATCCAAGATGGCCGCCGCACAAAATTATGATTTCAGCAATATGGATATCGTGTACGACGTTCTCGAGGGTGCAGAAAACAATTTTGGGATCATTTTTAAATCCGAGATGGCCGCCGCTCAAAAGTATGATTTCATAAATATGGATATCATGTCCGAGGTTGTCAAGGGTTCAGAGAACAATTCTGTGATCATTTTTGAAAACCACGAGGGCTGCCGCACACAAATATGTTCTCAGCAATATGGATATCGTGTCCGACGTTCTCGAGGGTGTAGAGAACGTTTTAGTGATTAATTTTGAAACCCAAGATGGCTGCCGCACACAATTATGTTTTCAGCTATATGGATATCGTTTCCGAGATTCTTGAGGATGCAGAGAATGATTTTGGGATCATATTTTAAATCCAAGATGGCCGCCGCACAGAATTATGATTTCAGCAATATGGATATCGTACCCGAGGTTCTCGAGTGTGCAGAGAACGATTTGGTGATCATTTTTCAAATCTAAGATGGCCGCCGCACAAAGTTATGATTTAAGCAATATGAATATCGTGTCCGAGGTTCTCGAGGGTGCAGAGAAAAATTCTGTGATCATTTTTGAAAACCAAGAAGGCTGCCGCAAACAATTATGTTTTCAGCAATATGGATATCGTTTACGACGTTCTCGAGGGTGCAGAAAACAATTTTGGGATCATTTTTAAATCCGAGATGGCCGCCGCTCAAATGGATATAACTAGATTATGGGTATCGTATCCAAGGTTCTCGAGGGATCAGAGAACGATTTTGTGATCAGTTTTCAAATCCAACATGGCCGCCGCTCAAAAGTATGATAACTACATTATGTGTATCATATCCGAGTTTCTCGAGGGTGCTGAGAACGATTTTGTGATCATATTTTAAATCCAAGATGGCCGCCGCACAAAATTATGATTTCAGCAATATGGATATCGTACCCGAGGTTCTCGAGTGTGCAGAGAACGATTTGGTGATCATTTTTCAAATCTAAGATGGCCGCCGCACAAAGTTATGATTTAAGCAATATGAATATCGTGTCCGAGGTTCTCGAGGGTGCAGAGAAAAATTCTGTGATCATTTTTGAAATCCAAGAAGGCTGCCGCAAACAATTATGTTTTCAGCAATATGGATATCGTGTACGACGTTCTCGAGGGTGCAGAAAACAATTTTGGGATCATTTTTAAATCCGAGATGGCCGCCGCTCAAAAGTATGATAATTAGATTTATGGGTATCGTATCCGAGGTTCTCGAGGGTGCACAGAACGATTTTATGATCAGTTTTGAAATCCAAGATGGCAGCCGCGCAAAATTATGATGACAACATTATAGGTATCGTATTCGAGGTTCTAGAGGGTGCAGAGTACGACTTTGTGATCATATTTTAAATCCAAGATGGCCGCCGCACAAAATTATGATTTCAGCAATATGGATATCGTGTACGACGTTCTCGAGGGTGCAGAAAACAATTTTGGGATCATTTTTAAATCCGTGATGGCCGCCGCTCAAAAGTATGATTTCATAAATATGGATATCATGTCCGAGGTTGTCAAGGGTTCAGAGAACAATTCTGTGATCATTTTTGAAAACCAAGAGGGCTGCCGCACACAAATATGTTCTCAGCAATATGGATATCGTGTCCGAGGTTCTCGAGGGTGTAGAGAACGTTTTAGTGATTAATTTTGAAACCCAAGATGGCTGCCGCACACAATTATGTTTTCAGCTATATGGATATCGTTTCCGAGATTCTTGAGGATGCAGAGAATGATTTTGGGATCATATTTTAAATCCAAGATGGCCGCCGCACAAAATTATGATTTCAGCAATATGGATATCGTACCCGAGGTTCTCGAGTGTGCAGAGAACGATTTGGTGATCATTTTTCAAATCTAAGATGGCCGCCGCACAAAGTTATGATTTAAGCAATATGAATATCGTGTCCGAGATTCTCGAGGGTGCAGAGAAAAATTCTGTGATCATTTTTGAAAACCAAGAAGGCTGCCGCAAACAATTATGTTTTCAGCAATATGGATATCGTGTACCACGTTCTTGAGGGTGCAGAAAACAATTTTGGGATCATTTTTAAATCCGAGATGGCCGCCGCTCAAATGGTGATAACTAGATTATGGGTATCGTATCCAAGGTTCTCGAGGGATCAGAGAACGATTTTGTGATCAGTTTTCAAATCCAACATGGCCGCCGCTCAAAAGTATGATAACTACATTATGTGTATCATATCCGAGTTTCTCGAGGGTGCTGAGAACGATTTTGTGATCATATTTTAAATCCAAGATGGCCGCCGCACAAAATTATGATCACAACATTATGGGTATCGTATTCGAGGTTCTCGAGGGTGCAGAGAACGACTTTGTGATCATATTTTAAATCTAAGATGGCCGCCGCATAAAATTATGATTTCAGCAATATGGATACCATACCCGAGGTTCTCGAGGGTGCAGAGAACGATTTGGTGATCATTTTTCAAATCCAAGATGGCCGCCGCACAAAGTTATGATTTAAGCAACATGAATATCGTGTCCGAGGTTCTCGAGGGTGCAGAGAACAATTTGGGATCATCTTTAAATCCAAGATGGCCGTTGCGCAAAATTATGATTTCATAGATATGGATATCATGTCCGAGGTTCTCAAGGGTTCGGAGAACAATTCTGTGATCATTTTTGAAATCCAAGAGGGCTTCCGCACACAAATATGTTTTCAGCAATATGGATATCGTGTCCGAGGTTCTCGAGGGTGTAGAGAACGTGTTAGTGATTAATTTTGAAATCCAAGAAGGCTGCTGCAAACAATTATGTTTTCAGCAATATGGATATCGTGTACGACGTTCTCGAGGGTGCAGAAAACAATTTTGGGATCATTTTTAAATCCGAGATGGCCGCCGCTCAAATGTTGATAACTAGATTATGGGTATCATATCCAAGGTTCTCGAGGGATCAGAGAACGATTTTGTGATAAGTTTTCAAATCCAAGATGGCCGCCGCTCAAAAGTATGATAACTACATTATGGGTATCGTATCCGAGTTTCTCGAGGGTGCTGAGAACGATTTTGTGATCATTTTTCAAATCAAAGATGGCCGCCGTGCACGATTATGATCACAAAAATATGGGTATCGTATCCGAGGTTCTCGAGGATGCAGAGAATGATTTTGGGATCATTTTTGAAATCCAAGATGGCCGTCGCGCAAAATTTTGATGACAACATTATAGGTATCGTATTCGAGGTTCTAGAGGGTGCAGAGAACGACTTTGTGATCATATTTTAAATACAAGATGGCCGCCGCACAAAATTATGATTTCAGCAATATGGATATCGTGTACGACGTTCTCGAGGGTGCAGAAAACAATTTTGGGATCATTTTTAAATCCGAGATGGCCGCCGCTCAAATGTTGATAACTAGATTATGGGTATCGTATCCAAGGTTCTCGAGGGATCAGAGAACGATTTTGTGATAAGTTTTCAAATCCAAGATGGCCGCCGCTCAAAAGTATGATAACTACATTATGGGTATCGTATCCGAGTTTCTCGAGGGTGCTGAGAACGATTTTGTGATCATTTTTCAAATCAAAGATGGCCGCCGTGCACGATTATGATCACAAAAATATGGGTATCGTATCCGAGGTTCTCGAGGATGCAGAGAATGATTTTGGGATCATTTTTGAAATCCAAGATGGCCGTCGCGCAAAATTATGATTTCAGCAATATGGATATCGTACCCGAGGTTCTCGAGTGTTCAGAGAACGATTTGGTGATCATTTTTCAAATCTAAGATGGTCGCCGCACAAAGTTATGATTTAAGCAATATGAATATCGTGTCCGAGGTTCTCGAGGGTGCAGAGAAAAATTCTGTGATCATTTTTGAAAACCAAGAAGGCTGCCGCAAACAATTATGTTTTCAGCAATATGGATATCGCGTACGACGTTCTCGAGGGTGCAGAAAACAATTTTGGGATCATTTTTAAATCCGAGATGGCCGCAACTCAAATGGTGATAACTAGATTATGGGTATCGTATCCAAGGTTCTCGACGGATCAGAGAACGATTTTGTGATCAGTTTTCAAATCCAAGATGGCCGCCGCTCAAAAGTATGATAACTACATTATGGGTATCATATCCGAGTTTCTCGAGGGTGCTGAGAACGATTTTGTGATCATATTTTAAATCCAAGATGGCCGCCGCACAAAATTATTATTTCAGCAATATGGATATCGTGTCCGAGGTTCTCGAGGGTGTAGAGAACGTTTTAGTGATTAATTTTGAAACCCAAGATGGCTGCCGCACACAATTATGTTTTCAGCTATATGGATATCGTTTCCGAGATTCTTGAGGATGCAGAGAATGATTTTGGGATCATATTTTAAATCCAAGATGGCCGCCGCACAAAATTATGATTTCAGCAATATGGATATCGTACCCGAGTTTCTCGAGTGTGCAGAGAACGATTTGGTGATCATTTTTCATATCTAAGATGGTCGCCGCACAAAGTTATGATTTAAGCAATATGAATATCGTGTCCGAGGTTCTCGAGGGTGCAGAGAAAAATTCTGTGATCATTTTTGAAAACCAAGAAGGCTGCTGCAAACAATTATGTTTTCAGCAATATCGATATCGTGTACGACGTTCTCGAGGGTGCAGAAAACAATTTTGGGATCATTTTTAAATCCGAGATGGCCGCAGCTCAAATGGTGATAACTAGATTATGGGTATCGTATCCAAGGTTCTCGACGGATCAGAGAACGATTTTGTGATCAGTTTTCAAATCCAAGATGGCCGCCGCTCAAAAGTATGATAACTACATTATGGGTATCATATCCGAGTTTCTCGAGGGTGCTGAGAACGATTTTGTGATCATATTTTAAATCCAAGATGGCCGCCGCACAAAATTATGATTTCAGCAATATGGATATCGTACCCGAGGTTCTCGAGTGTGCAGAGAACGATTTGGTGATCATTTTTCAAATCTAAGATGGCCGCCGCACAAAGTTATGATTTAAGCAATATGAATATCGTGTCCGAGGTTCTCGAGGGTGCAGAGAAAAATTCTGTGATCATTTTTGAAATCCAAGAAGGCTGCCGCAAACAATTATGTTTTCAGCAATATGGATATCGTGTACGACGTTCTCGAGGGTGCAGAAAACAATTTTGGGATCATTTTTAAATCCGAGATGGCCGCCACTCAAAAGTATGATAATTAGATTTATGGGTATCGTATCCGAGGTTCTCGAGGGTGCACAGAACGATTTTATGATCAGTTTTGAAATCCAAGATGGCAGCCGCGCAAAATTATGATGACAACATTATAGGTATCGTATTCGAGGTTCTAGAGGGTGCAGAGTACGACTTTGTGATCATATTTTAAATCCAAGATGGCCGCCGCACAAAATTATGATTTCAGCAATATGGATATCGTGTACGACGTTCTCGAGGGTGCAGAAAACAATTTTGGGATCATTTTTAAATCCGTGATGGCCGCCGCTCAAAAGCATGATTTCATAAATATGGATATCATGTCCGAGGTTGTCAAGGGTTCAGAGAACAATTCTGTGATCATTTTTGAAAACCACGAGGGCTGCCGCACACAAATATGTTCTCAGCAATATGGATATCGTGTCCGACGTTCTCGAGGGTGTAGAGAACGTTTTAGTGATTAATTTTGAAACCCAAGATGGCTGCCGCACACAATTATGTTTTCAGCTATATGGATATCGTTTCCGAGATTCTTGAGGATGCAGAGAATGATTTTGGGATCATATTTTAAATCCAAGATGGCCGCCGCACAAAATTATGATTTCAGCAATATGGATATCGTACCCGAGGTTCTCGAGTGTGCAGAGAACGATTTGGTGATCATTTTTCAAATCTAAGATGGCCGCCGCACAAAGTTATGATTTAAGCAATATGAATATCGTGTCCGAGGTTCTCGAGGGTGCAGAGAAAAATTCTGTGATCATTTTTGAAAACCAAGAAGGCTGCCGCAAACAAATGTGTTTTCAGCAATATGGATATCGTTTACGACGTTCTCGAGGGTGCAGAAAACAATTTTGGGATCATTTTTAAATCCGAGATGGCCGCCGCTCAAATGGTGATAACTAGATTATGGGTATCGTATCCAAGATTCTCGAGGGATCAGAGAACGATTTTGTGATCAGTTTTCAAATCCAACATGGCCGCCGCTCAAAAGTATGATAACTACATTATGTGTATCATATCCGAGTTTCTCGAGGGTGCTGAGAACGATTTTGTGATCATATTTTAAATCCAAGATGGCCGCCGCACAAAATTATGATTTCAGCAATATGGATATCGTACCCGAGGTTCTCGAGTGTGCAGAGAACGATTTGGTGATCATGTTTCAAATCTAAGATGGCCGCCGCACAAAGTTATGATTTAAGCAATATGAATATCGTGTCCGAGGTTCTCGAGGGTGCAGAGAAAAATTCTGTGATCATTTTTGAAATCCAAGAAGGCTGCCGCAAACAATTATGTTTTCAGTAATATGGATATCGTGTACGACGTTCTCGAGGGTGCAGAAAACAATTTTGGGATCATTTTTAAATCCGAGATGGCCGCCGCTCAAAAGTATGATAATTAGATTTATGTGTATCGTATCCGAGGTTTTCGAGGGTGCACAGAACGATTTTGTGATCAGTTTTGAAATCCAAGATGGCCGCCGCGCAAAATTATGATGACAACATTATAGGTATCGTATTCGAGGTTCTAGAGGGTGCAGAGTACGACTTTGTGATCATATTTTAAATCCAAGATGGCCGCCGCACAAAATTATGATTTCAGCAATATGGATATCGTGTACGACGTTCTCGAGGGTGCAGAAAACAATTTTGGGATCATTTTTAAATCTGAGATGGCCGCCGCTCAAAAGTATGATTTCATAAATATGGATATCATGTCCGAGGTTGTCAAGGGTTCAGAGAACAATTCTGTGATCATTTTTGAAAACCACGGTGGCTGCCGCACACAAATATGTTCTCAGCAATATGGATATCGTGTCCGACGTTCTCGAGGGTGTAGAGAACGTTTTAGTGATTAATTTTGAAACCCAAGATGGCTGCCGCACACAATTATGTTTTCAGCTATATGGATATCGTTTCCGAGATTCTTGAGGATGCAGAGAATGATTTTGGGATCATATTTTAAATCCAAGATGGCCGCCGCACAGAATTATGATTTCAGCAATATGGATATCGTACCCGAGGTTCTCGAGTGTGCAGAGAACGATTTGGTGATCATTT
This sequence comes from Leptidea sinapis, assembly GCF_905404315.1. Taxonomy (NCBI): domain Eukaryota; kingdom Metazoa; phylum Arthropoda; class Insecta; order Lepidoptera; family Pieridae; genus Leptidea; species Leptidea sinapis. The sequence continues at coordinate 3,437,002 of NC_066290.1, read as the reverse complement.
TTCAAATCTAAGATGGCCGCCGCACAAAGTTATGATTTAAGCAATATGAATATCGTGTCCGAGGTTCTCGAGGGTGCAGAGAAAAATTCTGTGATCATTTTTGAAAACCAAGAAGGCTGCCGCAAACAATTATGTTTTCAGCAATATGGATATCGTTTACGACGTTCTCGAGGGTGCAGAAAACAATTTTGGGATCATTTTTAAATCCCAGATGGCCGCCGCTCAAATGGTGATAACTAGATTATGGGTATCGTATCCAAGGTTCTCGAGGGATCAGAGAACGATTTTGTGATCAGTTTTCAAATCCAACATGGCCGCCGCTCAAAAGTATGATAACTACATTATGTGTATCATATCCGAGTTTCTCGAGGGTGCTGAGAACGATTTTGTGATCATATTTTAAATCCAAGATGGCCGCCGCACAAAATTATGATTTCAGCAATATGGATATCGTACCCGAGGTTCTCGAGTGTGCAGAGAACGATTTGGTGATCATTTTTCAAATCTAAGATGGCCGCCGCACAAAGTTATGATTTAAGCAATATGAATATCGTGTCCGAGGTTCTCGAGGGTGCAGAGAAAAATTCTGTGATCATTTTTGAAATCCAAGAAGGCTGCCGCAAACAATTATGTTTTCAGCAATATGGATATCGTGTACGACGTTCTCGAGGGTGCAGAAAACAATTTTGGGATCATTTTTAAATCCGAGATGGCCGCCGCTCAAAAGTATGATAATTAGATTTATGGGTATCGTATCCGAGGTTCTCGAGGGTGCACAGAACGATTTTATGATCAGTTTTGAAATCCAAGATGGCAGCCGCGCAAAATTATGATGACAACATTATAGGTATCGTATTCGAGGTTCTAGAGGGTGCAGAGTACGACTTTGTGATCATATTTTAAATCCAAGATGGCCGCCGCACAAAATTATGATTTCAGCAATATGGATATCGTGTACGACGTTCTCGAGGGTGCAGAAAACAATTTTGGGATCATTTTTAAATCCGTGATGGCCGCCGCTCAAAAGCATGATTTCATAAATATGGATATCATGTCCGAGGTTGTCAAGGGTTCAGAGAACAATTCTGTGATCATTTTTGAAAACCACGAGGGCTGCCGCACACAAATATGTTCTCAGCAATATGGATATCGTGTCCGACGTTCTCGAGGGTGTAGAGAACGTTTTAGTGATTAATTTTGAAACCCAAGATGGCTGCCGCACACAATTATGTTTTCAGCTATATGGATATCGTTTCCGAGATTCTTGAGGATGCAGAGAATGATTTTGGGATCATATTTTAAATCCAAGATGGCCGCCGCACAGAATTATGATTTCAGCAATATGGATATCGTACCCGAGGTTCTCGAGTGTGCAGAGAACGATTTGGTGATCATTTTTCAAATCTAAGATGGCCGCCGCACAAAGTTATGATTTAAGCAATATGAATATCGTGTCCGAGGTTCTCGAGGGTGCAGAGAAAAATTCTGTGATCATTTTTGAAAACCAAGAAGGCTGCCGCAAACAATTATGTTTTCAGCAATATGGATATCGTTTACGACGTTCTCGAGGGTGCAGAAAACAATTTTGGGATCATTTTTAAATCCGAGATGGCCGCCGCTCAAATGGTGATAACTAGATTATGGGTATCGTATCCAAGGTTCTCGAGGGATCAGAGAACGATTTTGTGATCAGTTTTCAAATCCAACATGGCCGCCGCTCAAAAGTATGATAACTACATTATGTGTATCATATCCGAGTTTCTCGAGGGTGCTGAGAACGATTTTGTGATCATATTTTAAATCCAAGATGGCCGCCGCACAAAATTATGATTTCAGCAATATGGATATCGTACCCGAGGTTCTCGAGTGTGCAGAGAACGATTTGGTGATCATGTTTCAAATCTAAGATGGCCGCCGCACAAAGTTATGATTTAAGCAATATGAATATCGTGTCCGAGGTTCTCGAGGGTGCAGAGAAAAATTCTGTGATCATTTTTGAAATCCAAGAAGGCTGCCGCAAACAATTATGTTTTCAGTAATATGGATATCGTGTACGACGTTCTCGAGGGTGCAGAAAACAATTTTGGGATCATTTTTAAATCCGAGATGGCCGCCGCTCAAAAGTATGATAATTAGATTTATGTGTATCGTATCCGAGGTTCTCGAGGGTGCACAGAACGATTTTGTGATCAGTTTTGAAATCCAAGATGGCTGCCGCGCAAAATTATGATGACAACATTATAGGTATCGTATTCGAGGTTCTAGAGGGTGCAGAGTACGACTTTGTGATCATATTTTAAATCCAAGATGGCCGCCGCACAAAATTATGATTTCAGCAATATGGATATCGTGTACGACGTTCTCGAGGGTGCAGAAAACAATTTTGGGATCATTTTTAAATCCGAGATGGCCGCCGCTCAAAAGTATGATTTCATAAATATGGATATCATGTCCGAGGTTGTCAAGGGTTCAGAGAACAATTCTGTGATCATTTTTGAAAACCACGAGGGCTGCCGCACACAAATATGTTCTCAGCAATATGGATATCGTGTCCGACGTTCTCGAGGGTGTAGAGAACGTTTTAGTGATTAATTTTGAAACCCAAGATGGCTGCCGCACACAATTATGTTTTCAGCTATATGGATATCGTTTCCGAGATTCTTGAGGATGCAGAGAATGATTTATGGATCATATTTTAAATCCAAGATGGCCGCCGCACAGAATTATGATTTCAGCAATATGGATATCGTACCCGAGGTTCTCGAGTGTGCAGAGAACGATTTGGTGATCATTTTTCAAATCTAAGATGGCCGCCGCACAAAGTTATGATTTAAGCAATATGAATATCGTGTCCGAGGTTCTCGAGGGTGCAGAGAAAAATTCTGTGATCATTTTTGAAAACCAAGAAGGCTGCCGCAAACAATTATGTTTTCAGCAATATGGATATCGTGTACGACGTTCTCGAGGGTGCAGAAAACAATTTTGGGATCATTTTTCAAATCCAAGATGTTCGCCGTGCAAAATTATGATAAAAAAATATGGGTATCGTATCCGAGATTCTCGAGAGTGCACAGAACGATTTTGTGATTGTTTTTGAAGTCCAAGATGGCCGCCGCTCAAAATTATTTTAACTACATTATTGGTGTCGTATCCAAAGTTCTCCAGGGCACAGAGATCGATTTTGTGATCATTTTTGAAATCCAAGATGTCCGCCGCACAAAACTATTATTTCAGCGATATGGATATCGTAACCGAGGTTCTCGAGGGTGCAGAGAACAATTTTGGGATCATCTTTAAATCCAAGATGGCCGCCGCGCAAAATTATGATTTCATAAATATGGATATCATTTCCGAGGTTCTCAAGAGTTCAGAGAACAATTCTGTCATCATTTTTGAAATCCAAGAGGGCTGCCGCCCACAAATATGTTTTCAGCAATATGGATATCGTGTCCGAGGTTCTCGAGGGTGTAGAGAACGTTTTAGTGAATAATTTTGAAACCCAAGATGGCTGCCGCACACAATTATGTTTTCAGCTATATGGATATCGTTTCCGAGATTCTCGAGGATGCAGAGAATGATTTTGGGATCATTTTTGAAATCCAAGATGGCCGCCACGCAAAATTATGATGACAACATTATGGGTATCGTATTCGAGGTTCTCGAGGGTGCAGAGAACGACTTTGTGATAATATTTTAAATCCAAGATGGCCGCCGCACAAAATTATGATTTCAGCAATATGGATATCGTACCCGAGGTTCTCGAGGGTGCAGAGAACGATTTGGTGATCATTTTTCAAATCCAAGATGGCCGCCGCACAAAGTTATGATTTAAGCAACATGAATATCGTGTCCGAGGTTCTCGAGGGTGCAGAGAACAATTTGGGATCATCTTTAAATCCAAGATGGCCGTTGCGCAAAATTATGATTTCATAGATATGGATATCATGTCCGAGGTTCTCAAGGGTTCGGAGAACAATTCTGTGATCATTTTTGAAATCCAAGAGGGCTTCCGCACACAAATATGTTTTCAGCAATATGGATATCGTGTCCGAGGTTCTCGAGGGTGTAGAGTACGTGTTAGTGATTAATTTTGAAATCCAAGAAGGCTGCCGCAAACAATTATGTTTTCAGCAATATGGATATCGTTTACGACGTTCTCGAGGGTGCAGAAAACAATTTTGGGATCATTTTTAAATCCGAGATGGCCGCCGCTCAAATGGTGATAACTAGATTATGGGTATCGTATCCAAGGTTCTCGAGGGATCAGAGAACGATTTTGTGATCAGTTTTCAAATCCAACATGGCCGCCGCTCAAAAGTATGATAACTACATTATGTGTATCATATCCGAGTTTCTCGAGGGTGCTGAGAACGATTTTGTGATCATATTTTAAATCCAAGATGGCCGCCGCACAAAATTATGATTTCAGCAATATGGATATCGTACCCGAGGTTCTCGAGTGTGCAGAGAACGATTTGGTGATCATGTTTCAAATCTAAGATGGCCGCCGCACAAAGTTATGATTTAAGCAATATGAATATCGTGTCCGAGGTTCTCGAGGGTGCAGAGAAAAATTCTGTGATCATTTTTGAAATCCAAGAAGGCTGCCGCAAACAATTATGTTTTCAGTAATATGGATATCGTGTACGACGTTCTCGAGGGTGCAGAAAACAATTTTGGGATCATTTTTAAATCCGAGATGGCCGCCGCTCAAAAGTATGATAATTAGATTTATGTGTATCGTATCCGAGGTTCTCGAGGGTGCACAGAACGATTTTGTGATCAGTTTTGAAATCCAAGATGGCTGCCGCGCAAAATTATGATGACAACATTATAGGTATCGTATTCGAGGTTCTAGAGGGTGCAGAGTACGACTTTGTGATCATATTTTAAATCCAAGATGGCCGCCGCACAAAATTATGATTTCAGCAATATGGATATCGTGTACGACGTTCTCGAGGGTGCAGAAAACAATTTTGGGATCATTTTTAAATCCGAGATGGCCGCCGCTCAAAAGTATGATTTCATAAATATGGATATCATGTCCGAGGTTGTCAAGGGTTCAGAGAACAATTCTGTGATCATTTTTGAAAACCACGAGGGCTGCCGCACACAAATATGTTCTCAGCAATATGGATATCGTGTCCGACGTTCTCGAGGGTGTAGAGAACGTTTTAGTGATTAATTTTGAAACCCAAGATGGCTGCCGCACACAATTATGTTTTCAGCTATATGGATATCGTTTCCGAGATTCTTGAGGATGCAGAGAATGATTTATGGATCATATTTTAAATCCAAGATGGCCGCCGCACAGAATTATGATTTCAGCAATATGGATATCGTACCCGAGGTTCTCGAGTGTGCAGAGAACGATTTGGTGATCATTTTTCAAATCTAAGATGGCCGCCGCACAAAGTTATGATTTAAGCAATATGAATATCGTGTCCGAGGTTCTCGAGGGTGCAGAGAAAAATTCTGTGATCATTTTTGAAAACCAAGAAGGCTGCCGCAAACAATTATGTTTTCAGCAATATGGATATCGTGTACGACGTTCTCGAGGGTGCAGAAAACAATTTTGGGATCATTTTTCAAATCCAAGATGTTCGCCGTGCAAAATTATGATAAAAAAATATGGGTATCGTATCCGAGATTCTCGAGAGTGCACAGAACGATTTTGTGATTGTTTTTGAAGTCCAAGATGGCCGCCGCTCAAAATTATTTTAACTACATTATTGGTGTCGTATCCAAAGTTCTCCAGGGCACAGAGATCGATTTTGTGATCATTTTTGAAATCCAAGATGTCCGCCGCACAAAACTATTATTTCAGCGATATGGATATCGTAACCGAGGTTCTCGAGGGTGCAGAGAACAATTTTGGGATCATCTTTAAATCCAAGATGGCCGCCGCGCAAAATTATGATTTCATAAATATGGATATCATTTCCGAGGTTCTCAAGAGTTCAGAGAACAATTCTGTCATCATTTTTGAAATCCAAGAGGGCTGCCGCCCACAAATATGTTTTCAGCAATATGGATATCGTGTCCGAGGTTCTCGAGGGTGTAGAGAACGTTTTAGTGAATAATTTTGAAACCCAAGATGGCTGCCGCACACAATTATGTTTTCAGCTATATGGATATCGTTTCCGAGATTCTCGAGGATGCAGAGAATGATTTTGGGATCATTTTTGAAATCCAAGATGGCCGCCACGCAAAATTATGATGACAACATTATGGGTATCGTATTCGAGGTTCTCGAGGGTGCAGAGAACGACTTTGTGATAATATTTTAAATCCAAGATGGCCGCCGCACAAAATTATGATTTCAGCAATATGGATATCGTACCCGAGGTTCTCGAGGGTGCAGAGAACGATTTGGTGATCATTTTTCAAATCCAAGATGGCCGCCGCACAAAGTTATGATTTAAGCAACATGAATATCGTGTCCGAGGTTCTCGAGGGTGCAGAGAACAATTTGGGATCATCTTTAAATCCAAGATGGCCGTTGCGCAAAATTATGATTTCATAGATATGGATATCATGTCCGAGGTTCTCAAGGGTTCGGAGAACAATTCTGTGATCATTTTTGAAATCCAAGAGGGCTTCCGCACACAAATATGTTTTCAGCAATATGGATATCGTGTCCGAGGTTCTCGAGGGTGTAGAGTACGTGTTAGTGATTAATTTTGAAATCCAAGAAGGCTGCCGCAAACAATTATGTTTTCAGCAATATGGATATCGTGTACGACGTTCTCGAGGGTGCAGAAAACAATTTTGGGATCATTTTTAAATCCGAGATGGCCGCCGCTCAAATGTTGATAACTAGATTATGGGTATCGTATCCAAGGTTCTCGAGGGATCAGAGAACGATTTTGTGATAAGTTTTCAAATCCAAGATGGCCGCCGCTCAAAAGTATGATAACTACATTATGGGTATCGTATCCGAGTTTCTCGAGGGTGCTGAGAACGATTTTGTGATCATTTTTCAAATCAAAGATGGCCGCCGTGCACGATTATGATCACAAAAACATGGGTATCGTATCCGAGGTTCTCGAGGATGCAGAGAATGATTTTGGGATCATTTTTGAAATCCAAGATGGCCGTCGCGCAAAATTATGATGACGACATTATAGGTATCGTATTCGAGGTTCTAGAGGGTGCAGAGAACGACTTTGTGATCATATTTTAAATCCAAGATGGCCGCCGCACAAAATTATGATTTCAGCAATATGGATATCGTACCCGAGGTTCTCGAGGGTGCAGAGAACGATTTGGTGATCATTTTTAAAATCCAAGATGGCCGCCGCACAAAGTTAAGATTTAAGCAACATGAATATCGTGTCCGAGGTTCTCGAGGGTGCAAAGAACTATTCTGTGATCATTTTTGAAATCCAAGAAGGCTGTCGCAAACAATTATGTTTTCAGCTATATGGATATCGTTTCCGAGATTCTCGAGGATGCAGAGAATGATTTTGGGATCATTTTTGAAATCCAAGATGGCCGCCGCACAAAACTTTTATTTCAGCGATATGGATATCGTAACCGAGGTTCTCGAGGGTGCAGAGAACAATTTGGGATCATCTTTAAATCCAAGATGGCCGCTGCGCAAAATTATGATTTCATAGATATGGATATCATGTCCGAGGTTCTCAAGGGTTCGGAGAACAATTCTGTGATCATTTTTGAAATCCAAGAGGGCTTCCGCACACAAATATGTTTTCAGCAATATGGATATCGTGTCCGAGGTTCTCGAGGGTGTAGAGAACGTGTTAGTGATTAATTTTGAAATCCAAGAAGGCTGCCGCAAACAATTATGTTTTCAGCAATATGGATATCGTGTACGACGTTCTCGAGGGTGCAGAAAACAATTTTGGGATCATTTTTAAATCCGAGATGGCCGCCGCTCAAATGTTGATAACTAGATTATGGGTATCGTATCCAAGGTTCTCGAGGGATCAGAGAACGATTTTGTGATAAGTTTTCAAATCCAAGATGGCCGCCGCTCAAAAGTATGATAACTACATTATGGGTATCGTATCCGAGTTTCTCGAGGGTGCTGAGAACGATTTTGTGATCATTTTTCAAATCAAAGATGGCCGCCGTGCACGATTATGATCACAAAAATATGGGTATCGTATCCGAGGTTCTCGAGGATGCAGAGAATGATTTTGGGATCATTTTTGAAATCCAAGATGGCCGTCGCGCAAAATTATGATGACAACATTATAGGTATCGTATTCGAGGTTCTAGAGGGTGCAGAGAACGACTTTGTGATCATATTTTAAATCCAAGATGGCCGCCGCACAAAATTATGATTTCAGCAATATGGATATCGTGTACGACGTTCTCGAGGGTGCAGAAAACAATTTTGGGATCATTTTTAAATCCGAGATGGCCGCCGCTCAAAAGTATGATTTCATAAATATGGATATCATGTCCGAGGTTGTCAAGGGTTCAGAGAACAATTCTGTGATCATTTTTGAAAACCAAGAGGGCTGCCGCACACAAATATGTTCTCAGCAATATGGATATCGTGTCCGAGGTTCTCGAGGGTGTAGAGAACGTTTTAGTGATTAATTTTGAAACCCAAGATGGCTGCCGCACACAATTATGTTTTCAGCTATATGGATATCGTTTCCGAGATTCTTGAGGATGCAGAGAATGATTTTGGGATCATATTTTAAATCCAAGATGGCCGCCGCACAAAATTATGATTTCAGCAATATGGATATCGTACCCGAGGTTCTCGAGTGTGCAGAGAACGATTTGGTGATCATTTTTCAAATCCAAGATGGCCGCCGCACAAAGTTATGATTTAAGCAACATGAATATCGTGTCCGAGGTTCTCGAGGGTGCAGAGAACAATTTGGGATCATCTTTAAATCCAAGATGGCCGTTGCGCAAAATTATGATTTCATACATATGGATATCATGTCCGAGGTTCTCAAGGGTTCGGAGAACAATTCTGTGATCATTTTTGAAATCCAAGAGGGCTTCCGCACACAAATATGTTTTCAGCAATATGGATATCGTGTCCGAGGTTCTCGAGGGTGTAGAGAACGTTTTAGTGATTAATTTTGAAACCCAAGATGGCTGCCGCACACAATTATGTTTTCAGCTATATGGATATCGTTTCCGAGATTCTCGAGGAGGCAGAGAATGATTTTGGGATCATTTTTGAAATCCAAGATGGCCGCCACGCAAAATTATGATGACAACATTATGGGTATCGTATTCGAGGTTCTCGAGGGTGCAGAGAACGATTTGGTGATCATTTTTCAAATCCAAGATGGCCGCCGCACAAAGTTAAGATTTAAGCAACATGAATATCGTGTCCGAGGTTCTCGAGGGTGCAGAGAACTATTCTGTGATCATTTTTGAAATCCAAGAAGGCTGTCGCAAACAATTATGTTTTCAGCTATATGGATATCGTTTCCGAGATTCTCGAGGATGCAGAGAATGATTTTGGGATCATTTTTGAAATCCAAGATGGCCTCCGCGCAAAATTATGATCACAACATTATGGGTATCGTATTCGAGGTTCTCGAGGGTGCAGAGAACGACTTTGTGATCATATTTTAAATCCAAGATGGCCGCCGCATAAAATTATGATTTCAGCAATATGGATATCATACCCGAGGATCTCGAGGGTGCAGAGAACGATTTGGTGATCATTTTTCAAATCCAAGATGGCCGCCGCACAAAGTTATGATTTAAGCAACATGAATATCGTGTCCGAGGTTCTCGAGGGTGCAGAGAACAATTTGGGATCATCTTTAAATCCAAGATGGCCGTTGCGCAAAATTATGATTTCATAGATATGGATATCATGTCCGAGGTTCTCAAGGGTTCGGAGAACAATTCTGTGATCATTTTTGAAATCCAAGAGGGCTTCCGCACACAAATATGTTTTCAGCAATATGGATATCGTGTCCGAGGTTCTCGAGGGTGTAGAGAACGTGTTAGTGATTAATTTTGAAATCCAAGAAGGCTGCCGCAAACAATTATGTTTTCAGCAATATGGATATCGTGTACGACGTTCTCGAGGGTGCAGAAAACAATTTTGGGATCATTTTTAAATCCGAGATGGCCGCCGCTCAAATGTTGATAACTAGATTATGGGTATCGTATCCAAGGTTCTCGAGGGATCAGAGAACGATTTTGTGATAAGTTTTCAAATCCAAGATGGCCGCCGCTCAAAAGTATGATAACTACATTATGGGTATCGTATCCGAGTTTCTCGAGGGTGCTGAGAACGATTTTGTGATCATTTTTCAAATCAAAGATGGCCGCCGTGCACGATTATGATCACAAAAATATGGGTATCGTATCCGAGGTTCTCGAGGATGCAGAGAATGATTTTGGGATCATTTTTGAAATCCAAGATGGCCGTCGCGCAAAATTATGATGACAACATTATAGGTATCGTATTCGAGGTTCTAGAGGGTGCAGAGAACGACTTTGTGATCATATTTTAAATACAAGATGGCCACCGCACAAAATTATGATTTCAGCAATATGGATATCGTGTACGACGTTCTCGAGGGTGCAGAAAACAATTTTGGGATCATTTTTAAATCCGAGATGGCCGCCGCTCAAATGTTGATAACTAGATTATGGGTATCGTATCCAAGGTTCTCGAGGGATCAGAGAACGATTTTGTGATAAGTTTTCAAATCCAAGATGGCCGCCGCTCAAAAGTATGATAACTACATTATGGGTATCGTATCCGAGTTTCTCGAGGGTGCTGAGAACGATTTTGTGATCATTTTTCAAATCAAAGATGGCCGCCGTGCACGATTATGATCACAAAAATATGGGTATCGTATCCGAGGTTCTCGAGGATGCAGAGAATGATTTTGGGATCATTTTTGAAATCCAAGATGGCCGTCGCGCAAAATTATGATTTCAGCAATATGGATATCGTACCCGAGGTTCTCGAGTGTGCAGAGAACGATTTGGTGATCATTTTTCAAATCTTAGATGGTCGCCGCACAAAGTTATGATTTAAGCAATATGAATATCGTGTCCGAGGTTCTCGAGGGTGCAGAGAAAAATTCTGTGATCATTTTTGAAAACCAAGAAGGCTGCCGCAAACAATTATGTTTTCAGCAATATGGATATCGTGTACGACGTTCTCGAGGGTGCAGAAAACAATTTTGGGATCATTTTTAAATCCGAGATGGCCGCAGCTCAAATGGTGATAACTAGATTATGGGTATCGTATCCAAGGTTCTCGACGGATCAGAGAACGATTTTGTGATCAGTTTTCAAATCCAAGATGGCCGCCGCTCAAAAGTATGATAACTACATTATGGGTATCATATCCGAGTTTCTCGAGGGTGCTGAGAACGATTTTGTGATCATATTTTAAATCCAAGATGGCCGCCGCACAAAATTATGATTTCAGCAATATGGATATCGTGTCCGAGGTTCTCGAGGGTGTAGAGAACGTTTTAGTGATTAATTTTGAAACCCAAGATGGCTGCCACACACAATTATGTTTTCAGCTATATGGATATCGTTTCCGAGATTCTTGAGGATGCAGAGAATGATTTTGGGATCATATTTTAAATCCAAGATGGCCGCCGCACAAAATTATGATTTCAGCAATATGGATATCGTACCCGAGGTTCTCGAGTGTGCAGAGAACGATTTGGTGATCATTTTTCATATCTAAGATGGTCGCCGCACAAAGTTATGATTTAAGCAATATGAATATCGTGTCCGAGGTTCTCGAGGGTGCAGAGAAAAATTCTGTGATCATTTTTGAAAACCAAGAAGGCTGCCGCAAACAATTATGTTTTCAGCAATATGGATATCGTGTACGACGTTCTCGAGGGTGCAGAAAACAATTTTGGGATCATTTTTAAATCCGAGATGGCCGCAGCTCAAATGGTGATAACTAGATTATGGGTATCGTATCCAAGGTTCTCGACGGATCAGAGAACGATTTTGTGATCAGTTTTCAAATCCAAGATGGCCGCCGCTCAAAAGTATGATAACTACATTATGGGTATCATATCCGAGTTTCTCGAGGGTGCTGAGAACGATTTTGTGATCATATTTTAAATCCAAGATGGCCGCCGCACAAAATTATGATTTCAGCAATATGGATATCGTACCCGAGGTTCTCGAGTGTGCAGAGAACGATTTGGTGATCATTTTTCAAATCTAAGATGGCCGCCGCACAAAGTTATGATTTAAGCAATATGAATATCGTGTCCGAGGTTCTCGAGGGTGCAGAGAAAAATTCTGTGATCATTTTTGAAATCCAAGAAGGCTGCCGCAAACAATTATGTTTTCAGCAATATGGATATCGTGTACGACGTTCTCGAGGGTGCAGAAAACAATTTTGGGATCATTTTTAAATCCGAGATGGCCGCCGCTCAAAAGTATGATAATTAGATTTATGGGTATCGTATCCGAGGTTCTCGAGGGTGCACAGAACGATTTTATGATCAGTTTTGAAATCCAAGATGGCAGCCGCGCAAAATTATGATGACAACATTATAGGTATCGTATTCGAGGTTCTAGAGGGTGCAGAGTACGACTTTGTGATCATATTTTAAATCCAAGATGGCCGCCGCACAAAATTATGATTTCAGCAATATGGATATCGTGTACGACGTTCTCGAGGGTGCAGAAAACAATTTTGGGATCATTTTTAAATCCGTGATGGCCGCCGCTCAAAAGCATGATTTCATAAATATGGATATCATGTCCGAGGTTGTCAAGGGTTCAGAGAACAATTCTGTGATCATTTTTGAAAACCAAGAGGGCTGCCGCACACAAATATGTTCTCAGCAATATGGATATCGTGTCCGAGGTTCTCGAGGGTGTAGAGAACGTTTTAGTGATTAATTTTGAAACCCAAGATGGCTGCCGCACACAATTATGTTTTCAGCTATATGGATATCGTTTCCGAGATTCTTGAGGATGCAGAGAATGATTTTGGGATCATATTTTAAATCCAAGATGGCCGCCGCACAAAATTATGATTTCAGCAATATGGATATCGTACCCGAGGTTCTCGAGTGTGCAGAGAACGATTTGGTGATCATTTTTCAAATCTAAGATGGCCGCCGCACAAAGTTATGATTTAAGCAATATGAATAACGTGTCCGAGGTTCTCGAGGGTGCAGAGAAAAATTCTGTGATCATTTTTGAAAACCAAGAAGGCTGCCGCAAACAATTATGTTTTCAGCAATATGGATATCGTTTACGACGTTCTCGAGGGTGCAGAAAACAATTTTGGGATCATTTTTAAATCCGAGATGGCCGCCGCTCAAATGGTGATAACTAGATTATGGGTATCGTATCCAAGGTTCTCGAGGGATCAGAGAACGATTTTGTGATCAGTTTTCAAATCCAACATGGCCGCCGCTCAAAAGTATGATAACTACATTATGTGTATCATATCCGAGTTTCTCGAGGGTGCTGAGAACGATTTTGTGATCATATTTTAAATCCAAGATGGCCGCCGCACAAAATTATGATTTCAGCAATATGGATATCGTACCCGAGGTTCTCGAGTGTGCAGAGAACGATTTGGTGATCATGTTTCAAATCTAAGATGGCCGCCGCACAAAGTTATGATTTAAGCAATATGAATATCGTGTCCGAGGTTCTCGAGGGTGCAGAGAAATATTCTGTGATCATTTTTGAAATCCAAGAAGGCTGCCGCAAACAATTATGTTTTCAGTAATATGGATATCGTGTACGACGTTCTCGAGGGTGCAGAAAACAATTTTGGGATCATTTTTAAATCCGAGATGGCCGCCGCTCAAAAGTATGATAATTAGATTTATGTGTATCGTATCCGAGGTTCTCGAGGGTGCACAGAACGATTTTGTGATCAGTTTTGAAATCCAAGATGGCCGCCGCGCAAAATTATGATGACAACATTATAGGTATCGTATTCGAGGTTCTAGAGGGTGCAGAGTACGACTTTGTGATCATATTTTAAATCCAAGATGGCCGCCGCACAAAATTATGATTTCAGCAATATGGATATCGTGTACGACGTTCTCGAGGGTGCAGAAAACAATTTTGGGATCATTTTTAAATCCGAGATGGCCGCCGCTCAAAAGTATGATTTCATAAATATGGATATCATGTCCGAGGTTGTCAAGGGTTCAGAGAACAATTCTGTGATCATTTTTGAAAACCACGAGGGCTGCCGCACACAAATATGTTCTCAGCAATATGGATATCGTGTCCGACGTTCTCGAGGGTGTAGAGAACGTTTTAGTGATTAATTTTGAAACCCAAGATGGCTGCCGCACACAATTATGTTTTCAGCTATATGGATATCGTTTCCGAGATTCTTGAGGATGCAGAGAATGATTTTGGGATCATATTTTAAATCCAAGATGGCCGCCGCACAGAATTATGATTTCAGCAATATGGATATCGTACCCGAGGTTCTCGAGTGTGCAGAGAACGATTCGGTGATCATTTTTCAAATACAAGATGGCCGCCGCACAAAGTTATGATTTAAGCAACATGAATATCGTGTCCGAGGTTCTCGAGGGTGCAGAGAACAATTTGGGATCATCTTTAAATCCAAGATGGCCGTTGCGCAAAATTATGATTTCATAGATATGGATATCATGTCCGAGGTTCTCAAGGGTTCGGAGAACAATTCTGTGATCATTTTTGAAATCCAAGAGGGCTTCCGCACACAAATATGTTTTCAGCAATATGGATATCGTGTCCGAGGTTCTCGAGGGTGTAGAGAACGTGTTAGTGATTAATTTTGAAATCCAAGAAGGCTGCCGCAAACAATTATGTTTTCAGCAATATGGATATCGTGTACGACGTTCTCGAGGGTGCAGAAAACAATTTTGGGATCATTTTTCAAATCAAAGATGGCCGCCGTGCACGATTATGATCACAAAAATATGGGTATCGTATCCGAGGTTCTCGAGGATGCAGAGAATGATTTTGGGATCATTTTTGAAATCCAAGATGGCCGTCGCGCAAAATTATGATGACAACATTATAGGTATCGTATTCGAGGTTCTAGAGGGTGCAGAGAACGACTTTGTGATCATATTTTAAATACAAGATGGCCGCCGCACAAAATTATGATTTCAGCAATATGGATATCGTGTACGACGTTCTCGAGGGTGCAGAAAACAATTTTGGGATCATTTTTAAATCCGAGATGGCCGCCGCTCAAATGTTGATAACTAGATTATGGGTATCGTATCCAAGGTTCTCGAGGGATCAGAGAACGATTTTGTGATAAGTTTTCAAATCCAAGATGGCCGCCGCTCAAAAGTATGATAACTACATTATGGGTATCGTATCCGAGTTTCTCGAGGGTGCTGAGAACGATTTTGTGATCATTTTTCAAATCAAAGATGGCCGCCGTGCACGATTATGATCACAAAAATATGGGTATCGTATCCGAGGTTCTCGAGGATGCAGAGAATGATTTTGGGATCATTTTTGAAATCCAAGATGGCCGTCGCGCAAAATTATGATTTCAGCAATATGGATATCGTACCCGAGGTTCTCGAGTGTGCAGAGAACGATTTGGTGATCATTTTTCAAATCTTAGATGGTCGCCGCACAAAGTTATGATTTAAGCAATATGAATATCGTGTCCGAGGTTCTCGAGGGTGCAGAGAAAAATTCTGTGATCATTTTTGAAAACCAAGAAGGCTGCCGCAAACAATTATGTTTTCAGCAATATGGATATCGTGTACGACGTTCTCGAGGGTGCAGAAAACAATTTTGGGATCATTTTTAAATCCGAGATGGCCGCAGCTCAAATGGTGATAACTAGATTATGGGTATCGTATCCAAGGTTCTCGACGGATCAGAGAACGATTTTGTGATCAGTTTTCAAATCCAAGATGGCCGCCGCTCAAAAGTATGATAACTACATTATGGGTATCATATCCGAGTTTCTCGAGGGTGCTGAGAACGATTTTGTGATCATATTTTAAATCCAAGATGGCCGCCGCACAAAATTATGATTTCAGCAATATGGATATCGTGTCCGAGGTTCTCGAGGGTGTAGAGAACGTTTTAGTGATTAATTTTGAAACCCAAGATGGCTGCCGCACACAATTATGTTTTCAGCTATATGGATATCGTTTCCGAGATTCTTGAGGATGCAGAGAATGATTTTGGGATCATATTTTAAATCCAAGATGGCCGCCGCACAAAATTATGATTTCAGCAATATGGATATCGTACCCGAGGTTCTCGAGTGTGCAGAGAACGATTTGGTGATCATTTTTCATATCTAAGATGGTCGCCGCACAAAGTTATGATTTAAGCAATATGAATATCGTGTCCGAGGTTCTCGAGGGTGCAGAGAAAAATTCTGTGATCATTTTTGAAAACCAAGAAGGCTGCCGCAAACAATTATGTTTTCAGCAATATGGATATCGTGTACGACGTTTTCGAGGGTGCAGAAAACAATTTTGGGATCATTTTTAAATCCGAGATGGCCGCAGCTCAAATGGTGATAACTAGATTATGGGTATCGTATCCAAGGTTCTCGACGGATCAGAGAACGATTTTGTGATCAGTTTTCAAATCCAAGATGGCCGCCGCTCAAAAGTATGATAACTACATTATGGGTATCATATCCGAGTTTCTCGAGGGTGCTGAGAACGATTTTGTGATCATATTTTAAATCCAAGATGGCCGCCGCACAAAATTATGATTTCAGCAATATGGATATCGTACCCGAGGTTCTCGAGTGTGCAGAGAACGATTTGGTGATCATTTTTCAAATCTAAGATGGCCGCCGCACAATGTTATGATTTAAGCAATATGAATATCGTGTCCGAGGTTCTCGAGGGTGCAGAGAAAAATTCTGTGATCATTTTTGAAATCCAAGAAGGCTGCCGCAAACAATTATGTTTTCAGCAATATGGATATCGTGTACGACGTTCTCGAGGGTGCAGAAAACAATTTTGGGATCATTTTTAAATCCGAGATGGCCGCCGCTGAAAAGTATGATAATTAGATTTATGGGTGTCGTATCCGAGGTTCTCGAGGGTGCACAGAACGATTTTATGATCAGTTTTGAAATCCAAGATGGCAGCCGCGCAAAATTATGATGACAACATTATAGGTATCGTATTCGAGGTTCTAGAGGGTGCAGAGTACGACTTTGTGATCATATTTTAAATCCAAGATGGCCGCCGCACAAAATTATGATTTCAGCAATATGGATATCGTGTACGACGTTCTCGAGGGTGCAGAAAACAATTTTGGGATCATTTTTAAATCCGTGATGGCCGCCGCTCAAAAGTATGATTTCATAAATATGGATATCATGTCCGAGGTTGTCAAGGGTTCAGAGAACAATTCTGTGATCATTTTTGAAAACCAAGAGGGCTGCCGCACACAAATATGTTCTCAGCAATATGGATATCGTGTCCGAGGTTCTCGAGGGTGTAGAGAACGTTTTAGTGATTAATTTTGAAACCCAAGATGGCTGCCGCACACAATTATGTTTTCAGCTATATGGATATCGTTTCCGAGATTCTTGAGGATGCAGAGAATGATTTTGGGATCATATTTTAAATCCAAGATGGCCGCCGCACAAAATTATGATTTCAGCAATATGGATATCGTGTACGACGTTCTCGAGGGTGCAGAAAACAATTTTGGGATCATTTTTAAATCCGTGATGGCCGCCGCTCAAAAGTATGATTTCATAAATATGGATATCATGTCCGAGGTTGTCAAGGGTTCAGAGAACAATTCTGTGATCATTTTTGAAAACCAAGAGGGCTGCCGCACACAAATATGTTCTCAGCAATATGGATATCGTGTCCGAGGTTCTCGAGGGTGTAGAGAACGTTTTAGTGATTAATTTTGAAACCCAAGATGGCTGCCGCACACAATTATGTTTTCAGCTATATGGATATCGTTTCCGAGATTCTTGAGGATGCAGAGAATGATTTTGGGATCATATTTTAAATCCAAGATGGCCGCCGCACAAAATTATGATTTCAGCAATATGGATATCGTACCCGAGGTTCTCGAGTGTGCAGAGAACGATTTGGTGATCATTTTTCAAATCTAAGATGGCCGCCGCACAAAGTTATGATTTAAGCAATATGAATATCGTGTCCGAGGTTCTCGAGGGTGCAGAGAAAAATTCTGTGATCATTTTTGAAAACCAAGAAGACTGCCGCAAACAATTATGTTTTCAGCAATATGGATATCGTTTACGACGTTCTCGAGGGTGCAGAAAACAATTTTGGGATCATTTTTAAATCTGAGATGGCCGCAGCTCAAATGGTGATAACGAGATTATGGGTATCGTATCCAAGGTTCTCGAGGGATCAGAGAACGATTTGGTGATCATTTTTCAAATCCAAGATGGCCGCCGCACAAAGTTAAGATTTAAGCAACATGAATATCGTGTCCGAGGTTCTCGAGGGTGCAGAGAACTATTCTGTGATCATTTTTGAAATCCAAGAAGGCTGTCGCAAACAATTATGTTTTCAGCTATATGGATATCGTTTCCGAGATTCTCGAGGATGCAGAGAATGATTTTGGGATCATTTTTGAAATCCAAGATGGCCTCCGCGCAAAATTATGATCACAACATTATGGGTATCGTATTCGAGGTTCTCGAGGGTGCAGAGAACGACTTTGTGATCATATTTTAAATCCAAGATGGCCGCCGCATAAAATTATGATTTCAGCAATATGGATATCATACCCGAGGATCTCGAGGGTGCAGAGAACGATTTGGTGATCATTTTTCAAATCCAAGATGGCCGCCGCACAAAGTTATGATTTAAGCAACATGAATATCGTGTCCGAGGTTCTCGAGGGTGCAGAGAACTATTCTGTGATCATTTTTGAAATCCAAGAAGGCTGTCGCAAACAATTATGTTTTCAGCTATATGGATATCGTTTCCGAGATTCTCGAGGATGCAGAGAATGATTTTGGGATCATTTTTGAAATCCAAGATGGCCTCCGCGCAAAATTATGATCACAACATTATGGGTATCGTATTCGAGGTTCTCGAGGGTGCAGAGAACGACTTTGTGATCATATTTTAAATCCAAGATGGCCGCCGCATAAAATTATGATTTCAGCAATATGGATATCATACCCGAGGATCTCGAGGGTGCAGAGAACGATTTGGTGATCAATTTTCAAATCCAAGATGGCCGCCGCACAAAGTTATGATTTAAGCAACATGAATATCGTGTCCGAGGTTCTCGAGGGTGCAGAGAACAATTTGGGATCATCTTTAAATCCAAGATGGCCGTTGCGCAAAATTATGATTTCATAGATATGGATATCATGTCCGAGGTTCTCAAGGGTTCGGAGAACAATTCTGTGATCATTTTTGAAATCCAAGAGGGCTTCCGCACACAAATATGTTTTCAGCAATATGGATATCGTGTCCGAGGTTCTCGAGGGTGTAGAGAACGTGTTAGTGATTAATTTTGAAATCCAAGAAGGCTGCCGCAAACAATTATGTTTTCAGCAATATGGATATCGTGTACGACGTTCTCGAGGGTGCAGAAAACAATTTTGGGATCATTTTTAAATCCGAGATGGCCGCCGCTCAAATGTTGATAACTAGATTATGGGTATCGTATCCAAGGTTCTCGAGGGATCAGAGAACGATTTTGTGATAAGTTTTCAAATCCAAGATGGCCGCCGCTCAAAAGTATGATAACTACATTATGGGTATCGTATCCGAGTTTCTCGAGGGTGCTGAGAACGATTTTGTGATCATTTTTCAAATCAAAGATGGCCGCCGTGCACGATTATGATCACAAAAATATGGGTATCGTATCCGAGGTTCTCGAGGATGCAGAGAATGATTTTGGGATCATTTTTGAAATCCAAGATGGCCGTCGCGCAAAATTATGATGACAACATTATAGGTATCGTATTCGAGGTTCTAGAGGGTGCAGAGAACGACTTTGTGATCATATTTTAAATACAAGATGGCCACCGCACAAAATTATGATTTCAGCAATATGGATATCGTGTACGACGTTCTCGAGGGTGCAGAAAACAATTTTGGGATCATTTTTAAATCCGAGATGGCCGCCGCTCAAATGTTGATAACTAGATTATGGGTATCGTATCCAAGGTTCTCGAGGGATCAGAGAACGATTTTGTGATAAGTTTTCAAATCCAAGATGGCCGCCGCTCAAAAGTATGATAACTACATTATGGGTATCGTATCCGAGTTTCTCGAGGGTGCTGAGAACGATTTTGTGATCATTTTTCAAATCAAAGATGGCCGCCGTGCACGATTATGATCACAAAAATATGGGTATCGTATCCGAGGTTCTCGAGGATGCAGAGAATGATTTTGGGATCATTTTTGAAATCCAAGATGGCCGTCGCGCAAAATTATGATTTCAGCAATATGGATATCGTACCCGAGGTTCTCGAGTGTGCAGAGAACGATTTGGTGATCATTTTTCAAATCTTAGATGGTCGCCGCACAAAGTTATGATTTAAGCAATATGAATATCGTGTCCGAGGTTCTCGAGGGTGCAGAGAAAAATTCTGTGATCATTTTTGAAAACCAAGAAGGCTGCCGCAAACAATTATGTTTTCAGCAATATGGATATCGTGTACGACGTTCTCGAGGGTGCAGAAAACAATTTTGGGATCATTTTTAAATCCGAGATGGCCGCAGCTCAAATGGTGATAACTAGATTATGGGTATCGTATCCAAGGTTCTCGACGGATCAGAGAACGATTTTGTGATCAGTTTTCAAATCCAAGATGGCCGCCGCTCAAAAGTATGATAACTACATTATGGGTATCATATCCGAGTTTCTCGAGGGTGCTGAGAACGATTTTGTGATCATATTTTAAATCCAAGATGGCCGCCGCACAAAATTATGATTTCAGCAATATGGATATCGTGTCCGAGGTTCTCGAGGGTGTAGAGAACGTTTTAGTGATTAATTTTGAAACCCAAGATGGCTGCCGCACACAATTATGTTTTCAGCTATATGGATATCGTTTCCGAGATTCTTGAGGATGCAGAGAATGATTTTGGGATCATATTTTAAATCCAAGATGGCCGCCGCACAAAATTATGATTTCAGCAATATGGATATCGTACCCGAGGTTCTCGAGTGTGCAGAGAACGATTTGGTGATCATTTTTCAAATCTAAGATGGTCGCCGCACAAAGTTATGATTTAAGCAATATGAATATCGTGTCCGAGGTTCTCGAGGGTGCAGAGAAAAATTCTGTGATCATTTTTGAAAACCAAGAAGGCTGCCGCAAACAATTATGTTTTCAGCAATATGGATATCGTGTACGACGTTCTCGAGGGTGCAGAAAACAATTTTGGGATCATTTTTAAATCCGAGATGGCCGCAGCTCAAATGGTGATAACTAGATTATGGGTATCGTATCCAAGGTTCTCGACGGATCAGAGAACGATTTTGTGATCAGTTTTCAAATCCAAGATGGCCGCCGCTCAAAAGTATGATAACTACATTATGGGTATCATATCCGAGTTTCTCGAGGGTGCTGAGAACGATTTTGTGATCATATTTTAAATCCAAGATGGCCGCCGCACAAAATTATGATTTCAGCAATATGGATATCGTACCCGAGGTTCTCGAGTGTGCAGAGAACGATTTGGTGATCATTTTTCAAATCCAAGATGGCCGCCGCACAAAGTTATGATTTAAGCAATATGAATATCGTGTCCGAGGTTCTCGAGGGTGCAGAGAAAAATTCTGTGATCATTTTTGAAATCCAAGAAGGCTGCCGCAAACAATTATGTTTTCAGCAATATGGATATCGTGTACGACGTTCTCGAGGGTGCAGAAAACAATTTTGGGATCATTTTTAAATCCGAGATGGCCGCCGCTCAAAAGTATGATAATTAGATTTATGGGTATCGTATCCGAGGTTCTCGAGGGTGCACAGAACGATTTTATGATCAGTTTTGAAATCCAAGATGGCAGCCGCGCAAAATTATGATGACAACATTATAGGTATCGTATTCGAGGTTCTAGAGGGTGCAGAGTACGACTTTGTGATCATATTTTAAATCCAAGATGGCCGCCGCACAAAATTATGATTTCAGCAATATGGATATCGTGTACGACGTTCTCGAGGGTGCAGAAAACAATTTTGGGATCATTTTTAAATCCGTGATGGTCGCCGCTCAAAAGCATGATTTCATAAATATGGATATCATGTCCGAGGTTGTCAAGGGTTCAGAGAACAATTCTGTGATCATTTTTGAAAACCAAGAGGGCTGCCGCACACAAATATGTTCTCAGCAATATGGATATCGTGTCCGAGGTTCTCGAGGGTGTAGAGAACGTTTTAGTGATTAATTTTGAAACCCAAGATGGCTGCCGCACACAATTATGTTTTCAGCTATATGGATATCGTTTCCGAGATTCTTGAGGATGCAGAGAATGATTTTGGGATCATATTTTAAATCCAAGATGGCCGCCGCACAAAATTATGATTTCAGCAATATGGATATCGTACCCGAGGTTCTCGAGTGTGCAGAGAACGATTTGGTGATCATTTTTCAAATCTAAGATGGCCGCCGCACAAAGTTATGATTTAAGCAATATGAATAACGTGTCCGAGGTTCTCGAGGGTGCAGAGAAAAATTCTGTGATCATTTTTGAAAACCAAGAAGGCTGCCGCAAACAATTATGTTTTCAGCAATATGGATATCGTTTACGACGTTCTCGAGGGTGCAGAAAACAATTTTGGGATCATTTTTAAATCCCAGATGGCCGCCGCTCAAATGGTGATAACTAGATTATGGGTATCGTATCCAAGGTTCTCGAGGGATCAGAGAACGATTTTGTGATCAGTTTTCAAATCCAACATGGCCGCCGCTCAAAAGTATGATAACTACATTATGTGTATCATATCCGAGTTTCTCGAGGGTGCTGAGAACGATTTTGTGATCATATTTTAAATCCAAGATGGCCGCCGCACAAAATTATGATTTCAGCAATATGGATATCGTACCCGAGGTTCTCGAGTGTGCAGAGAACGATTTGGTGATCATGTTTCAAATCTAAGATGGCCGCCGCACAAAGTTATGATTTAAGCAATATGAATATCGTGTCCGAGGTTCTCGAGGGTGCAGAGAAAAATTCTGTGATCATTTTTGAAATCCAAGAAGGCTGCCGCAAACAATTATGTTTTCAGTAATATGGATATCGTGTACGACGTTCTCGAGGGTGCAGAAAACAATTTTGGGATCATTTTTAAATCCGAGATGGCCGCCGCTCAAAAGTATGATAATTAGATTTATGTGTATCGTATCCGAGGTTCTCGAGGGTGCATAGAACGATTTGGTGAACACTTTTCAAATCCAAGATGGCCGCCGCGCAAAATTATGATGACAACATTATAGGTATCGTATTCGAGGTTCTAGAGGGTGCAGAGTACGACTTTGTGATCATATTTTAAATCCAAGATGGCCGCCGCACAAAATTATGATTTCAGCAATATGGATATCGTGTACGACGTTCTCGAGGGTGCAGAAAACAATTTTGGGATCATTTTTAAATCCGAGATGGCCGCCGCTCAAAAGTATGATTTCATAAATATGGATATCATGTCCGAGGTTGTCAAGGGTTCAGAGAACAATTCTGTGATCATTTTTGAAAACCACGAGGGCTGCCGCACACAAATATGTTCTCAGCAATATGGATATCGTGTCCGACGTTCTCGAGGGTGTAGAGAACGTTTTAGTGATTAATTTTGAAACCCAAGATGGCTGCCGCACACAATTATGTTTTCAGCTATATAGATATCGTTTCCGAGATTCTTGAGGATGCAGAGAATGATTTTGGGATCATATTTTAAATCCAAGATGGCCGCCGCACAGAATTATGATTTCAGCAATATGGATATCGTACCCGAGGTTCTCGAGTGTGCAGAGAACGATTTGGTGATCATTTTTCAAATCTAAGATGGCCGCCGCACAAAGTTATGATTTAAGCAATATGAATATCGTGTCCGAGGTTCTCGAGGGTGCAGAGAAAAATTCTGTGATCATTTTTGAAAACCAAGAAGGCTGCCGCAAACAATTATGTTTTCAGCAATATGGATATCGTGTACGACGTTCTCGAGGGTGCAGAAAACAATTTTGGGATCATTTTTGAAATCCAAGATGGCCTCCGCGCAAAATTATGATCACAACATTATGGGTATCGTATTCGAGGTTCTCGAGGGTGCAGAGAACGACTTTGTGATCATATTTTAAATCTAAGATGGCCGCCGCATAAAATTATGATTTCAGCAATATGGATTTCATACCCGAGGTTCTCGAGGGTGCAGAGAACGATTTGGTGATCATCTTTAAATCCAAGATGGCCGTTGCGCAAAATTATGATTTCATAGATATGGATATCATGTCCGAGGTTCTCAAGGGTTCGGAGAACAATTCTGTGATCATTTTTGAAATCCAAGAGGGCTTCCGCACACAAATATGTTTTCAGCAATATGGATATCGTGTCCGAGGTTCTCGAGGGTGTAGAGAACGTGTTAGTGATTAATTTTGAAATCCAAGAAGGCTGCCGCAAACAATTATGTTTTCAGCAATATGGATATCGTGTACGACGTTCTCGAGGGTGCAGAAAACAATTTTGGGATCATTTTTAAATCCGAGATGGCCGCCGCTCAAATGTTGATAACTAGATTATGGGTATCGTATCCAAGGTTCTCGAGGGATCAGAGAACGATTTTGTGATAAGTTTTCAAATCCAAGATGGCCGCCGCTCAAAAGTATGATAACTACATTATGGGTATCGTATCCGAGTTTCTCGAGGGTGCTGAGAACGATTTTGTGATCATTTTTCAAATCAAAGATGGCCGCCGTGCACGATTATGATCACAAAAATATGGGTATCGTATCCGAGGTTCTCGAGGATGCAGAGAATGATTTAGGGATCATTTTTGAAATCCAAGATGGCCGTCGCGCAAAATTATGATGACAACATTATAGGTATCGTATTCGAGGTTCTAGAGGGTGCAGAGAACGACTTTGTGATCATATTTTAAATACAAGATGGCCGCCGCACAAAATTATGATTTCAGCAATATGGATATCGTGTACGACGTTCTCGAGGGTGCAGAAAACAATTTTGGGATCATTTTTAAATCCGAGATGGCCGCCGCTCAAATGTTGATAACTAGATTATGGGTATCGTATCCAAGGTTCTCGAGGGATCAGAGAACGATTTTGTGATAAGTTTTCAAATCCAAGATGGCCGCCGCTCAAAAGTATGATAACTACATTATGGGTATCGTATCCGAGTTTCTCGAGGGTGCTGAGAACGATTTTGTGATCATTTTTTAAATCAAAGATGGCCGCCGTGCACGATTATGATCACAAAAATATGGGTATCGTATCCGAGGTTCTCGAGGATGCAGAGAATGATTTTGGGATCATTTTTGAAATCCAAGATGGCCGTCGCGCAAAATTATGATTTCAGCAATATGGATATCGTACCCGAGGTTCTCGAGTGTGCAGAGAACGATTTGGTGATCATTTTTCAAATCTAAGATGGTCGCCGCACAAAGTAATGATTTAAGCAATATGAATATCGTGTCCGAGGTTCTCGAGGGTGCAGAGAAAAATTCTGTGATCATTTTTGAAAACCAAGAAGGCTGCCGCAAACAATTATGTTTTCAGCAATATGGATATCGTGTACGACGTTCTCGAGGGTGCAGAAAACAATTTTGGGATCATTTTTAAATCCGAGATGGCCGCAGCTCAAATGGTGATAACTAGATTATGGGTATCGTATCCAAGGTTCTCGACGGATCAGAGAACGATTTTGTGATCAGTTTTCAAATCCAAGATGGCCGCCGCTCAAAAGTATGATAACTACATTATGGGTATCATATCCGAGTTTCTCGAGGGGCTGAGAACGATTTTGTGATCATATTTTAAATCCAAGATGGCCGCCGCACAAAATTATGATTTCAGCAATATGGATATCGTGTCCGAGGTTCTCGAGGGTGTAGAGAACGTTTTAGTGATTAATTTTGAAACCCAAGATGGCTGCCGCACACAATTATGTTTTCAGCTATATGGATATCGTTTCCGAGATTCTTGAGGATGCAGAGAATGATTTTGGGATCATATTTTAAATCCAAGATGGCCGCCGCACAAAATTATGATTTCAGCAATATGGATATCGTACCCGAGGTTCTCGAGTGTGCAGAGAACGATTTGGTGATCATTTTTCATATCTAAGATGGTCGCCGCACAAAGTTATGATTTAAGCAATATGAATATCGTGTCCGAGGTTCTCGAGGGTGCAGAGAAAAATTCTGTGATCATTTTTGAAAACCAAGAAGGCTGCCGCAAACAATTATGTTTTCAGCAATATGGATATCGTGTACGACGTTCTCGAGGGTGCAGAAAACAATTTTGGGATCATTTTTAAATCCGAGATGGCCGCCGCTCAAAAGTATGATAATTAGATTTATGGGTATCGTATCCGAGGTTCTCGAGGGTGCACAGAACGATTTTATGATCAGTTTTGAAATCCAAGATGGCAGCCGCGCAAAATTATGATGACAACATTATAGGTATCGTATTCGAGGTTCTAGAGGGTGCAGAGTACGACTTTGTGATCATATTTTAAATCCAAGATGGCCGCCGCACAAAATTATGATTTCAGCAATATGGATATCGTGTACGACGTTCTCGAGGGTGCAGAAAACAATTTTGGGATCATTTTTAAATCCGTGATGGCCGCCGCTCAAAAGTATGATTTCATAAATATGGATATCATGTCCGAGGTTGTCAAGGGTTCAGAGAACAATTCTGTGATCA
Organism: Leptidea sinapis; assembly: GCF_905404315.1. Lineage (NCBI taxonomy): Eukaryota > Metazoa > Arthropoda > Insecta > Lepidoptera > Pieridae > Leptidea > Leptidea sinapis. The sequence continues at coordinate 3,410,180 of NC_066290.1, read as the reverse complement.
TTTTTGAAAACCAAGAGGGCTGCCGCACACAAATATGTTCTCAGCAATATGGATATCGTGTCCGAGGTTCTCGAGGGTGTAGAGAACGTTTTAGTGATTAATTTTGAAACCCAAGATGGCTGCCGCACACAATTATGTTTTCAGCTATATGGATATCGTTTCCGAGATTCTTGAGGATGCAGAGAATGATTTTGGGATCATATTTTTAATCCAAGATGGCCGCCGCACAAAATTATGATTTCAGCAATATGGATATCTTGTACGACGTTCTCGAGGGTGCAGAAAACAATTTTGGGATCATTTTTAAATCCGTGATGGCCGCCGCTCAAAAGTATGATTTCATAAATATGGATATCATGTCCGAGGTTGTCAAGGGTTCAGAGAACAATTCTGTGATCATTTTTGAAAACCAAGAGGGCTGCCGCACACAAATATGTTCTCAGCAATATGGATATCGTGTCCGAGGTTCTCGAGGGTGTAGAGAACGTTTTAGTGATTAATTTTGAAACCCAAGATGGCTGCCGCACACAATTATGTTTTCAGCTATATGGATATCGTTTCCGAGATTCTTGAGGATGCAGAGAATGATTTTGGGATCATATTTTAAATCCAAGATGGCCGCCGCACAAAATTATGATTTCAGCAATATGGATATCGTACCCGAGGTTCTCGAGTGTGCAGAGAACGATTTGGTGATCATTTTTCAAATCTAAGATGGCCGCCGCACAAAGTTATGATTTAAGCAATATGAATATCGTGTCCGAGGTTCTCGAGGGTGCAGAGAAAAATTCTGTGATCATTTTTGAAAACCAAGAAGGCTGCCGCAAACAATTATGTTTTCAGCAATATGGATATCGTTTACGACGTTCTCGAGGGTGCAGAAAACAATTTTGGGATCATTTTTAAATCCGAGATGGCCGCAGCTCAAATGGTGATAACTAGATTATGGGTATCGTATCCAAGGTTCTCGAGGGATCAGAGAACGATTTTGTGATCAGTTTTCAAATCCAACATGGCCGCCGCTCAAAAGTATGATAACTACATTATGTGTATCATATCCGAGTTTCTCGAGGGTGCTGAGAACGATTTTGTGATCATATTTTAAATCCAAGATGGCCGCCGCACAAAATTATGATTTCAGCAATATGGATATCGTACCCGAGGTTCTCGAGTGTGCAGAGAACGATTTGGTGATCATGTTTCAAATCTAAGATGGCCGCCGCACAAAGTTATGATTTAAGCAATATGAATATCGTGTCCGAGGTTCTCGAGGGTGCAGAGAAAAATTCTGTGATCATTTTTGAAATCCAAGAAGGCTGCCGCAAACAATTATGTTTTCAGTAATATGGATATCGTGTACGACGTTCTCGAGGGTGCAGAAAACAATTTTGGGATCATTTTTAAATCCGAGATGGCCGCCGCTCAAAAGTATGATAATTAGATTTATGTGTATCGTATCCGAGGTTCTCGAGGGTGCACAGAACGATTTTGTGATCAGTTTTGAAATCCAAGAAGGCCGCCGCGCAAAATTATGATGACAACATTATAGGTATCGTATTCGAGGTTCTAGAGGGTGCAGAGTACGACTTTGTGATCATATTTTAAATCCAAGATGGCCGCCGCACAAAATTATGATTTCAGCAATATGGATATCGTGTACGACGTTCTCGAGGGTGCAGAAAACAATTTTGGGATCATTTTTAAATCCGAGATGGCCGCCGCTCAAAAGTATGATTTCATAAATATGGATATCATGTCCGAGGTTGTCAAGGGTTCAGAGAACAATTCTGTGATCATTTTTGAAAACCACGAGGGCTGCCGCACACAAATATGTTCTCAGCAATATGGATATCGTGTCCGACGTTCTCGAGGGTGTAGAGAACGTTTTAGTGATTAATTTTGAAACCCAAGATGGCTGCCACACACAATTATGTTTTCAGCTATATGGATATCGTTTCCGAAATTCTTGAGGATGCAGAGAATGATTTTGGGATCATATTTTAAATCCAAGATGGCCGCCGCACAGAATTATGATTTCAGCAATATGGATATCGTACCCGAGGTTCTCGAGTGTGCAGAGAACGATTTGGTGATCATTTTTCAAATCTAAGATGGCCGCCGCACAAAGTTATGATTTAAGCAATATGAATATCGTGTCCGAGGTTCTCGAGGGTGCAGAGAAAAATTCTGTGATCATTTTTGAAAACCAAGAAGGCTGCCGCAAACAATTATGTTTTCAGCAATATGGATATCGTGTACGACGTTCTCGAGGGTGCAGAAAACAATTTTGGGATCATTTTTCAAATCCAAGATGGCCGCCGTTTAAAATTATGATAAAAAAATATGGGTATCGTATCCGAGATTCTCGAGAGTGCACAGAACGATTTTGTGATTGTTTTTGAAGTCCAAGATGGCCGCCGCTCAAAATTATTTTAACTACATTATTGGTGTCGTATCCAAAGTTCTCCAGGGCACAGAGATCGATTTTGTGATCATTTCTGAAATCCAAGATGTTCGCCGCACAAAACTTTTATTTCAGCGATATGGATATCGTAACCGAGGTTCTCGAGGGTGCAGAGAACAATTTTGGGATCATCTTTAAATCCAAGATGGCCGCCGCGCAAAATTATGATTTCATAAATATGGATATCATTTCCGAGGTTCTCAAGAGTTCAGAGAACAATTCTGTCATCATTTTTGAAATCCAAGAGGGCTGCCGCCCACAAATATGTTTTCAGCAATATGGATATCGTGTCCGAGGTTCTCGAGGGTGTAGAGAACGTTTTAGTGAATAATTTTGAAACCCAAGATGGCTGCCGCACACAATTATGTTTTCAGCTATATGGATATCGTTTCCGAGATTCTCGAGGATGCAGAGAATGATTTTGGGATCATTTTTGAAATCCAAGATGGCCGCCACGCAAAATTATGATGACAACATTATGGGTATCGTATTCGAGGTTCTCGAGGGTGCAGAGAACGACTTTGTGATAATATATTAAATCCAGGATGGCCGCCGCACAAAATTATGATTTCAGCAATATGGATATCGTACCCGAGGTTCTCGAGGGTGCAGAGAACGATTTGGTGATCATTTTTCAAATCCAAGATGGCCGCCGCACAAAGTTATGATTTAAGCAACATGAATATCGTGTCCGAGGTTCTCGAGGGTGCAGAGAACAATTTGGGATCATCTTTAAATCCAAGATGGCCGTTGCGCAAAATTATGATTTCATAGATATGGATATCATGTCCGAGGTTCTCAAGGGTTCGGAGAACAATTCTGTGATCATTTTTGAAATCCAAGAGGGCTTCCGCACACAAATATGTTTTCAGCAATATGGATATCGTGTCCGAGGTTCTCGAGGGTGTAGAGTACGTGTTAGTGATTAATTTTGAAATCCAAGAAAGCTGCCGCAAACAATTATGTTTTCAGCAATATGGATATCGTGTACGACGTTCTCGAGGGTGCAGAAAACAATTTTGGGATCATTTTTAAATCCGAGATGGCCGCCGCTCAAATGTTGATAACTAGATTATGGGTATCGTATCCAAGGTTCTCGAGGGATCAGAGAACGATTTTGTGATAAGTTTTCAAATCCAAGATGGCCGCCGCTCAAAAGTATGATAACTACATTATGGGTATCGTATCCGAGTTTCTCGAGGGTGCTGAGAACGATTTTGTGATCATTTTTCAAATCAAAGATGGCCGCCGTGCACGATTATGATCACAAAAATATGGGTATCGTATCCGAGGTTCTCGAGGATGCAGAGAATGATTTTGGGATCATTTTTGAAATCCAAGATGGCCGTCGCGCAAAATTATGATGACGACATTATAGGTATCGTATTCGAGGTTCTAGAGGGTGCAGAGAACGACTTTGTGATCATATTTTAAATCCAAGATGGCCGCCGCACAAAATTATGATTTCAGCAATATGGATATCGTGTACGACGTTCTCGAGGGTGCAGAAAACAATTTTGGGATCATTTTTAAATCCGAGATGGCCGCCGCTCAAAAGTATGATTTCATAAATATGGATATCATGTCCGAGGTTGTCAAGGGTTCAGAGAACAATTCTGTGATCATTTTTGAAAACCAAGAGGGCTGCCGCACACAAATATGTTCTCAGCAATATGGATATCGTGTCCGAGGTTCTCGAGGGTGTAGAGAACGTTTTAGTGATTAATTTTGAAACCCAAGATGGCTGCCGCACACAATTATGTTTTCAGCTATATGGATATCGTTTCCGAGATTCTTGAGGATGCAGAGAATGATTTTGGGATCATATTTTAAATCCAAGATGGCCGCCGCACAAAATTATGATTTCAGCAATATGGATATCGTACCCGAGGTTCTCGAGTGTGCAGAGAACGATTTGGTGATCATTTTTCAAATCTAAGATGGTCGCCGCACAAAGTTATGATTTAAGCAATATGAATATCGTGTCCGAGGTTCTCGAGGGTGCAGAGAAAAATTCTGTGATAATTTTTGAAAACCAAGAAGGCTGCCGCAAACAATTATGTTTTCAGCAATATGGATATCGTGTACGACGTTCTCGAGGGTGCAGAAAACAATTTTGGGATCATTTTTAAATCCGAGATGGCCGCAGCTCAAATGGTGATAACTAGATTATGGGTATCGTATCCAAGGTTCTCGACGGATCAGAGAACGATTTTGTGATCAGTTTTCAAATCCAAGATGGCCGCCGCTCAAAAGTATGATAACTACATTATGGGTATCATATCCGAGTTTCTCGAGGGTGCTGAGAACGATTTTGTGATCAAATTTTAAATCCAAGATGGCTGCCGCACAAAATTATGATTTCAGCAATATGGATATCGTGTCCGAGGTTCTCGAGGGTGTAGAGAACGTTTTAGTGATTAATTTTGAAACCCAAGATGGCTGCCGCACACAATTATGTTTTCAGCAATATGGATATCGTTTCCGAGATTCTTGAGGATGCAGAGAATGATTTTGGGATCATATTTTAAATCCAAGATGGCCGCCGCACAAAATTATGATTTCAGCAATATGGATATCGTACCCGAGGTTCTCGAGTGTGCAGAGAACGATTTGGTGATCATTTTTCATATCTAAGATGGTCGCCGCACAAAGTTATGATTTAAGCAATATGAATATCGTGTCCGAGGTTCTCGAGGGTGCAGAGAAAAATTCTGTGATCATTTTTGAAAACCAAGAAGGCTGCCGCAAACAATTATGTTTTCAGCAATATGGATATCGTGTACGACGTTCTCGAGGGTACAGAAAACAATTTTGGGATCATTTTTAAATCCGAGATGGCCGCAGCTCAAATGGTGATAACTAGATTATGGGTATCGTATCCAAGGTTCTCGACGGATCAGAGAATGATTTTGTGATCAGTTTTCAAATCCAAGATGGCCGCCGCTCAAAAGTATGATAACTACATTATGGGTATCATATCCGAGTTTCTCGAGGGTGCTGAGAACGATTTTGTGATCATATTTTAAATCCAAGATGGCCGCCGCACAAAATTATGATTTCAGCAATATGGATATCGTACCCGAGGTTCTCGAGTGTGCAGAGAACGATATGGTGATCATTTTTCAAATCTAAGATGGCCGCCGCACAAAGTTATGATTTAAGCAATATGAATATCGTGTCCGAGGTTCTCGAGGGTGCAGAGAAAAATTCTGTGATCATTTTTGAAATCCAAGAAGGCTGCCGCAAACAATTATGTTTTCAGCAAGATGGATATCGTGTACGACGTTCTCGAGGGTGCAGAAAACAATTTTGGGATCATTTTTAAATCCGAGATGGCCGCCGCTCAAAAGTATGATAATTAGATTTATGGGTATCGTATCCGAGGTTCTCGAGGGTGCACAGAACGATTTTATGATCAGTTTTGAAATCCAAGATGGCAGCCGCGCAAAATTATGATGACAACATTATAGGTATCGTATTCGAGGTTCTAGAGGGTGCAGAGTACGACTTTGTGATCATATTTTAAATCCAAGATGGCCGCCGCACAAAATTATGATTTCAGCAATATGGATATCGTGTACGACGTTCTCGAGGGTGCAGAAAACAATTTTGGGATCATTTTTAAATCCGTGATGGCCGCCGCTCAAAAGTATGATTTCATAAATATGGATATCATGTCCGAGGTTGTCAAGGGTTCAGAGAACAATTCTGTGATCATTTTTGAAAACCAAGAGGGCTGCCGCACACAAATATATTCTCAGCAATATGGATATCGTGTCCGAGGTTCTCGAGGGTGTAGAGAACGTTTTAGTGATTAATTTTGAAACCCAAGATGGCTGCCGCACACAATTATGTTTTCAGCTATATGGATATCGTTTCCGAGATTCTTGAGGATGCAGAGAATGATTTTGGGATCATATTTTAAATCCAAGATGGCCGCCGTACAAAATTATGATTTCAGCAATATGGATATCGTACCCGAGGTTCTCGAGTGTGCAGAGAACGATTTGGTGATAATTTTTCAAATCTAAGATGGCCGCCGCACAAAGTTATGATTTAAGCAATATGAATATCGTGTCCGAGGTTCTCGAGGGTGCAGAGAAAAATTCTGTGATCATTTTTGAAAACCAAGAAGGCTGCCGCAAACAATTATGTTTTCAGCAATATGGATATCGTTTACGACGTTCTCGAGGGTGCAGAAAACAATTTTGGGATCATTTTTAAATCCGAGATGGCCGCCGCTCAAATGGTGATAACTAGATTATGGGTATCGTATCCAAGGTTCTCGAGGGATCAGAGAACGATTTTGTGATCAGTTTTCAAATCCAACATGGCCGCCGCTCAAAAGTATGATAACTACATTATGTGTATCATATCCGAGTTTCTCGAGGGTGCTGAGAACGATTTTGTGATCATATTTTAAATCCAAGATGGCCGCCGCACAAAATTATGATTTCAGCAATATGGATATCGTACCCGAGGTTCTCGAGTGTGCAGAGAACGATTTGGTGATCATTTTTCAAATCTAAGATGGCCGCCGCACAAAGTTATGATTTAAGCAATATGAATATCGTGTCCGAGGTTCTCGAGGGTGCAGAGAAAAATTCTGTGATCATTTTTGAAATCCAAGAAGGCTGCCGCAAACAATTATGTTTTCAGCAATATGGATATCGTGTACGACGTTCTCGAGGGTGCAGTAAACAATTTTGGGATCATTTTTAAATCCGAGATGGCCGCCGCTCAAAAGTATGATAATTAGATTTATGTGTATCGTATCCGAGGTTCTCGAGGGTGCACAGAACGATTTTGTGATCAGTTTTGAAATCCAAGATGGCCGCCGCGCAAAATTATGATGACAACATTATAGGTATCGTATTCGAGGTTCTAGAGGGTGCAGAGTACGACTTTGTGATCATATTTTAAATCCAAGATGGCCGCCGCACAAAATTATGATTTCAGCAATATGGATATCGTGTACGACGTTCTCGAGGGTGCAGAAAACAATTTTGGGATCATTTTTAAATCCGAGATGGCCGCCGCTCAAAAGTATGATTTCATAAATATGGATATCATGTCCGAGGTTGTCAAGGGTTCAGAGAACAATTCTGTGATCATTTTTGAAAACCACTAGGGCTGCCGCACACAAATATGTTTTCAGCAATATGGATATCGTGTCCGACGTTCTCGAGGGTGTAGAGAACGTTTTAGTGATTAATTTTGAAACCCAAGATGGCTGCCGCACACAATTATGTTTTCAGCTATATGGATATCGTTTCCGAGATTCTTGAGGATGCAGAGAATGATTTTGGGATCATATTTTAAATCCAAGATGGCCGCCGCACAGAATTATGATTTCAGCAATATGGATATCGTACCCGAGGTTCTCGAGTGTGCAGAGAACGATTTGGTGATCATTTTTCAAATCTAAGATGGCCGCCGCACAAAGTTATGATTTAAGCAATATGAATATCGTGTCCGAGGTTCTCGAGGGTGCAGAGAAAAATTCTGTGATCATTTTTGAAAACCAAGAAGGCTGCCGCAAACAATAATGTTTTCAGCAATATGGATATCGTGTACGACGTTCTCGAGGGTGCAGAAAACAATTTTGGGATCATTTTTCAAATCCAAGATGGCCGCCGTGCAAAATTATGATAAAAAAATATGGGTATCGTATCCGAGATTCTCGAGAGTGCACAGAACGATTTTGTGATTGTTTTTGAAGTCCAAGATGGCCGCCGCTCAAAATTATTTTAACTACATTATTGGTGTCGTATCCAAAGTTCTCCAGGGCACAGAGATCGATTTTGTGATCATTTTTGAAATCCAAGATGTCCGCCGCACAAAACTTTTATTTCAGCGATATGGATATCGTAACCGAGGTTCTCGAGGGTGCAGAGAACAATTTTGGGATCATCTTTAAATCCAAGATGGCCGCCGCGCAAAATTATGATTTCATAAATATGGATATCATTTCCGAGGTTCTCAAGAGTTCAGAGAACAATTCTGTCATCATTTTTGAAATCCAAGAGGGCTGCCGCCCACAAATATGTTTTCAGCAATATGGATATCGTGTCCGAGGTTCTCGAGGGTGTAGAGAACGTTTTAGTGATTAATTTTGAAACCCAAGATGGCTGCCGCACACAATTATGTTTTCAGCTATATGGATATCGTTTCCGAGATTCTCGAGGATGCAGAGAATGATTTTGGGATCATTTTTGAAATCCAAGATGGCCGCCACGCAAAATTATGATGACAACATTATGGGTATCGTATTCGAGGTTCTCGAGGGTGCAGAGAACGACTTTGTGATAATATTTTAAATCCAAGATGGCCGCCGCACAAAATTATGATTTCAGCAATATGGATATCGTACCCGAGGTTCTCGAGGGTGCAGAGAACGATTTGGTGATCATTTTTCAAATCCAAGATGGCCGCCGCACAAAGTTATGATTTAAGCAACATGAATATCGTGTCCGAGGTTCTCGAGGGTGCAGAGAACTATTCTGTGATCATTTTTGAAATCCAAGAAGGCTGCCGCAAACAATTATGTTTTCAGCTATATGGATATCGTTTCCGAGATTCTCGAGGATGCAGAGAATGATTTTGGGATCATTTTTGAAATCCAAGATGGCCTCCGCTCAAAATTATGATCACAACATTATGGGTATCGTATTCGAGGTTCTCGAGGGTGCAGAGAACGACTTTGTGATCATATTTTCAATCTAAGATGGCCGCCGCATAAAATTATGATTTCAGCAATATGGATATCATACCCGAGGTTCTCGAGGGTGCAGAGAACGATTTGGTGATCATTTTTCAAATCCAAGATGGCCGCCGCACAAAGTTATGATTTAAGCAACATGAATATCGTGTCCGAGGTTCTCGAGGGTGCAGAGAACTATTCCATGATCATTTTTGAAATCCAAGAAGGCTGCCGCAAACAATTATGTTTTCAGCAATATGGATATCGTGTACGACGTTCTCGAGGGTGCAGAAAACAATTTTGGGATCATTTTTAAATCCGAGATGGCCGCCGCTCAAATGGTGATAACTAGATTATGGGTATCGTATCCAAGGTTCTCAAGGGATCAGAGAACGATTTTGTGATCAGTTTTCAAATCCAAGATGGCCGCCGCTCAAAAGTATGATAACTGCATTATGGGTATCGTATCCGAGTTTCTCGAGGGTGCTGAGAACGATTTTGTGATCATTTTTCAAATCCAACATGGCCGCCGCACAAAACTTTTATTTCAGCGATATGGATATCGTAACCAAGGTTCTCGAAGGTGCAGAGAACAATTTTGGGATCATCTTTAAATCCAAGATGGCCGCTGCGCAAAATTATGATTTCATAAATATGGATATCATGTCCGAGGTTCTCAAGGGTTCAGAGAACAATTCTGTGATCATATTTGAAATCCAAGAGGGCTGCCGCAAACAAATATGTTTTCAGCAATATGGATATCGTGTCCGAGGTTCTCGAGGGTGTAGAGAACGTTTTAGTGATTAAATTTGAAACCCAAGATGGCTGCCGCATACAATTATGTTTTCAGCTATATGGATATCGTTTCCGAGATTCTCGAGGATGCAGAGAATGATTTTGGGATCATTTTTGAAATCCAAGATGGCCGCCGCGCAAAATTATGATGACAACATTATGGGTATCGTATTCGAGGTTCTCGAGGGTGCAGAGAACGACTTTGTGATCATATTTTAAATCCAAGATGGCCGCCGCAATAAATTATGATTTCAGCAATATGGATATCGTGTACGACGTTCTCGAGGGTGCAGAAAACAATTTTGGGATCATTTTTAAATCCGAGATGGCCGCCGCTCAAAAGTATGATAACTACATTATGGGTATCGTATCCGAGTTTCTCGAGGGTGATGAGAACGATTTTGTGATCATTTTTCAAATCCAAGATGGCCGCCGTGCAAGATTATGATCACAAAAATATGGGTATCGTATCCGAGGTTCTCGAGAGTGCACAGAACGATTTTCTGATTATTTTTGAACCCCAAGATGGCCGCCGCTCAAAATTATGTTAACTACATGATGGGTGTCGTATCCAAGGTTCTCCAGGGTACAGAGATCGATTTTGTGATCATTTTTGAAATCCAAGATGGCCGCCGCACAAAACTTTTATTTCAGCGATATGGATATCGTAACCGAGGTTCTCGAGGATGCAGAGAATGATTTTGGGATCATTTTTGAAATCCAAGATGGCCGCCGCGCAAAATTATGATGACAACATTATAGGTATCGTATTCGAGGTTCTAGAGGGTGCAGAGTACGACTTTGTGATCATATTTTAAATCCAAGATGGCCGCCGCACAAAATTATGATTTAAGCAATATGAATATCGTGTCCGAGGTTCTCGAGGGTGCAGAGAAAAATTCTGTGATCATTTTTGAAATCCAAGAAGGCTGCCGCAAACAATTATGTTTTCAGCAATATGGATATCGTGTACGACGTTCTCGAGGATGCAGAAAACAATTTTGGGATCATTTTTAAATCCGAGATGGCCGCCGCTCAAATGTTGATAACTAGATTATAGGTATCGTATCCGAGGTTCTCGAGGGATCAGAGAACGATTTTGTGATAAGTTTTCAAATCCAAGATGGCCGCCGCTCAAAATTATGATAACTACATTATGGGTATCGTATCCGAGTTTCTCGAGGGTGCTGAGAACGATTTTGTGATCACTTTTCAAATCCAAGATGGCCTCCGTGCAAGATTATGATCTCAAAAATATGGGTATCGTATGCGAGGTTCTCGAGAGTGCACAGAACGATTTTGTGATTATTTTTGAAGTCCAAGTTGGCCACCGCACAAAATTATGTTAACTACATTATGGGTGTCGTATCCAAGGTTCTCCAGGGTACAGAGATCGATTTTGTGATCATTTTTGAAATCCAAGATGGCCGCCGCACAAAACTTTTATTTCAGCGATATGGATATCGTAACCGAGGTACTCGAGTGTGCAGAGAACAATTTTGGGATCATCTTTAAATCCAAGATGGCCGCCGCGCAAAATTATGATTTCATAAATATGGATATCATGTCCGAGGTTCTCAAAGGTTTAGAGAACAATTCTGTGATCATATTTGAAATCCAAGAGGGCTGCCGCAAACAAATATGTTTTCAGCAATATGGATATCGTGTCCGAGGTTCTCGAGGGTGTAGAGAACGTTTTAGTGATTAAATTTGAAACCCAAGATGGCTGCCGCATACAATTATGTTTTCAGCTATATGGATATCGTTTCCGAGATTCTCGAGGATGCAGAGAATGATTTTGGGATCATTTTTGAAATCCAAGATGGCCGCCGCGCAAAATTATGATGACAACATTATGGATATCGTACCCGAGGTTCTCGAGTGTGCAGAGAACGATTTGGTGATCATTTTTCAAATCTAAGATGGCCGCCGCACAAAGTTATGATTTAAGCAATATGAATATCGTGTCCGAGATTCTCGAGGGTGCAGAGAAAAATTCTGTGATCATTTTTGAAAACCAAGAAGGCTGCCGCAAACAATTATGTTTTCAGCAATATGGATATCGTGTACGACGTTCTCGAGGGTGCAGAAAACAATTTTGGGATCATTTTTAAATCCGAGATGGCCGCCGCTCAAATGGTGATAACTAGATTATGGGTATCGTATCCAAGGTTCTCGAGGGATCAGAGAACGATTTTGTGATCAGTTTTCAAATCCAAGATGGCCGCCGCGCAAAATTATGATTTCATAAATATGGATATCATGTCCGAGGTTCTCAAGGGTTCAGAGAACAATTCTGTGATCATATTTGAAATCCAAGAGGGCTGCCGCAAACAAATATGTTTTCAGCAATATGGATATCGTGTCCGAGGTTCTCGAGGGTGTAGAGAACGTTTTAGTGATTAAATTTGAAACCCAAGATGGCTGCCGCATACAATTATGTTTTCAGCTATATGGATATCGTTTCCGAGATTCTCGAGGATGCAGAGAATGATTTTGGGATCATTTTTGAAATCCAAGATGGCCGCCGCGCAAAATTATGATGACAACATTATGGGTATCGTATTCGAGGTTCTCGAGGGTGCAGAGAACGACTTTGTGATCATATTTTAAATCCAAGATGGCCGCCGCAATAAATTATGATTTCAGCAATATGGATATCGTGTACGACGTTCTCGAGTGTGCAGAAAACAATTTTGGGATCATTTTTAAATCCGAGATGGCCGCCGCTCAAAAGTATGATAACTACATTATGGGTATCGTATCCGAGTTTCTCGAGGGTGATGAGAACGATTTTGTGATCATTTTTCAAATGCAAGATGGCTGCCGTGCAAGATTATGATCACAAAAATATGGGTATCGTATCCGAGGTTCTCGAGAGTGCACAGAACGATTTTGTGGTTATTTTTGAACCCCAAGATGGCCGCCGCTCAAAATTATGTTAACTACATGATGGGTGTCGTATCCAAGGTTCTCCAGGGTACAGAGATCGATTTTGTGATCATTTTTGAAATCCGAGATGGCCGCCGCTCAAATGTTGATAACTAGATTATGGATATCGTATCCAAGGTTCTCGAGGGATCAGAGAACGATTTTGTGATAAATTTCAAATCCAAGATGGCCGCCGCTCAAAAGTATGATAACTACATTATGGGTATCGTATCCGAGTTTCTCGAGGGTGCTCAGAACGATTTTGTGATCATTTTTCAAATCAAAGATGGCCGCCGTGCAAGATTATGATCACAAAAATATGGGTATCGTATCCGAGGTTCTCGAGGATGCAGAGAATGATTTTGGGATCATTTTTGAAATCCAAGATGGCCGCCGCGCAAAATTATGATGACAACATTATAGGTATCGTATTCGAGGTTCTAGAGGGTGCAGAGTACGACTTTGTGATCATATTTTAAATCCAAGATGGCCGCCGCACAAAATTATGATTTCAGCAATATGGATATCGTGTACGACGTTCTCGAGGGTGCAGAAAACAATTTTGGGATCATTTTTAATTCCGAGATGGCCGCCGCTCAAAAGTATGATTTCATAAATATGGATATCATGTCCGAGGTTGTCAAGGGTTCAGAGAACAATTCTGTGATCATTTTTGAAAACCAAGAGGGCTGCCGCACACAAATATGTTCTCAGCAATATGGATATCGTGTCCGAGGTTCTCGAGGGTGTAGAGAACGTTTTAGTGATTAATTTTGAAACCCAAGATGGCTGCCGCACACAATTATGTTTTCAGCTATATGGATATCGTTTCCGAGATTCTTGAGGATGCAGAGAATGATTTTGGGATCATATTTTAAATCCAAGATGGCCGCCGCACAAAATTATGATTTCAGCAATATGGATATCGTACCCGAGGTTCTCGAGTGTGCAGAGAACGATTTGGTGATCATTTTTCAAATCTAAGATGGCCTCCGCACAAAGTTATGATTTAAGCAATATGAATATCGTGTCCGAGGTTCTCGAGGGTGCAGAGAAAAATTCTGTGATCATTTTTGAAAACCAAGAAGGCTGCCGCAAACAATTATGTTTTCAGCAATATGGATATCGTGTACCACGTTCTCGAGGGTGCAGAAAACAATTTTGGGATCATTTTTAAATCCGAGATGGCCGCCGCTCAAATGGTGATAACTAGATTATGGGTATCGTATCCAAGGTTCTCGAGGGATCAGAGAACGATTTTGTGATCAGTTTTCAAATCCAAGATGGCCGCCGCTCAAAAGTATGATAACTACATTATGGGTATCATATCCGAGTTTCTCGAGGGTGCTGAGAACGACTTTGTGATCATATTTTAAATCCAAGATGGCCGCCGCACAAAATTATGATTTCAGCAATATGGATATCGTGTACGACGTTCTCGAGGGTGCAGAAAACAATTTTGGGATCATTTTTAAATCCGAGATGGCCGCCGCTCAAAAGTATGATTTCATAAATATGGATATCATGTCCGAGGTTGTCAAGGGTTCAGAGAACAATTCTGTGATCATTTTTGAAAACCAAGAGGGCTGCCGCACACAAAATGTTCTCAGCAATATGGATATCGTGTCCGAGGTCCTCGAGGGTGTAGAGAACGTTTTAGTGATTAATTTTGAAACCCAAGATGGCTGCCGCACACAATTATGTTTTCAGCTATATGGATATCGTTTCCGAGATTCTTGAGGATGCAGAGAATGATTTTGGGATCATATTTTAAATCCAAGATGGTCGCCGCACAAAATTATGATTTCAGCAATATGGATATCGTACCCGAGGTTCTCGAGTGTGCAGAGAACGATTTGGTGATCATTTTTCAAATCTAAGATGGCCGCCGCACAAAGTTATGATTTAAGCAATATGAATATCGAGTCCGAGGTTGTCGAGGGTGCAGAGAAAAATTCTGTGATCATTTTTGAAAACCAAGAAGGCTGCCGCAAACAATTATGTTTTCAGCAATATGGATATCGTGTACCACGTTCTCGAGGGTGCAGAAAACAATTTTGGGATCATTTTTAAATCCGAGATGGCCGCCGCTCAAATGGTGATAACTAGATTATGGGTATCGTATCCAAGGTTCTCGAGGGATCAGAGAACGATTTTGTGATCAGTTTTCAAATCCAAGATGGCCGCCGCTCAAAAGTATGATAACTACATTATGGGTATCATATCCGAGTTTCTCGAGGGTGCTGAGAACGATTTTGTGATCATATTTTAAATCCAAGATGGCCGCCGCACAAAATTATGATTTCAGCAATATGGATATCGTACCCGAGGTTCTCGAGTGTGCAGAGAACGATTTGGTGATCATGTTTCAAATCTAAGATGGCCGCCGCACAAAGTTATGATTTAAGCAATATGAATATCGTGTCCGAGGTTCTCGAGGGTGCAGAGAAAAATTCTGTGATCATTTTTGAAATCCAAGAAGGCTGCCGCAAACAATTATGTTTTCAGCAATATGGATATCGTGTACGACGTTCTCGAGGGTGCAGAAAACAATTTTGGGATCATTTTTAAATCCGAGATGGCCGCCGCTCAAAAGTATGATAATTAGATTTATGGGTATCGTATCCGAGGTTCTCGAGGGTGCACAGAACGATTTTGTGATCAGTTTTGAAATCAAAGATGGCCGCTGCGCAAAATTATGATGACAACATTATAGGTATCGTATTCGAGGTTCTAGAGGGTGCAGAGTACGACTTTGTGATCATATTTTAAATCCAAGATGGCCGCCGCACAAAATTATGATTTCAGCAATATGGATATCGTGTACGACGTTCTCGAGGGTGCAGAAAACAATTTTGGGATCATTTTTAAATCCGAGATGGCCGCCGCTCAAAAGTATGATTTCATAAATATGGATATCATGTCCGAGGTTGTCAAGGGTTCAGAGAACAATTCTGTGATCATTTTTGAAAACCAAGAGGGCTGCCGGACACAAATATGTTCTCAGCAATATGGATATCGTGTACGACGTTCTCGAGGGTGCAGAAAGCAATTTTGGGATCATTTTTAAATCCGAGGTGGCCGCCGCTCAAAAGTATGATAATAAGATTTATGGGTATCGTATCCGAGGTTCTCGAGGATGCACAGAACCATTTTGGGATCATTTTTCAAATCCAAGATGGCCGCCGTGCAAAATTATGATAAAAAATATGGGTATCGTATCCGAGGTTCTCGAGAGTGCACAGAACGATTTTGTGATTGTTTTTGAAGTCCAAGATGGCCGCCGCTCAAAATTATTTTAACTACATTATTGGTGTCGTATCCAAAGTTCTCCAGGGCACAGAGATCGATTTTGTGATCATTTTTGAAATCCAAGATGTCCGCCGCACAAAACTTTTATTTCAGCGATATGGATATCGTAACCGAGGTTCTCGAGGGTGCAGAGAACAATTTTGGGATCATCTTTAAATCCAAGATGGCCGCCGCGCAAAATTATGATTTCATAAATATGGATATCATCTCCGAGGTTCTCAAGAGTTCAGAGAAAAATTATGTAATCATTTTTGAAATCCAAGAGGGCTGCCGCACACAAATATGTTTTCAGCAATATGGATATCGTGTCCGAGGTTCTCGAGGGTGTAGAGAATGATTTTGGGATCATTTTTGAAATCCAAGATGGCCGCCACGCAAAATTATGATGACAACATTATGGGTATCGTATTCGAGGTTCTCGAGGGTGCAGAGAACGACTTTGTGATAATATTTTAAATCCAAGATGGCCGCCGCACAAAATTATGATTTCAGCAATATGGATATCGTACCCGAGGTTCTCGAGGGTGCAGAGAACGATTTGGTGATCATTTTTCAAATCCAAGATGGCCGCCGCACAAAGTTATGATTTAAGCAACATGAATATCGTGTCCGAGGTTCTCGAGGGTGCAGAGAACTATTCTGTGATCATTTTTGAAATCCAAGAAGGCTGCCGCAAACAATTATGTTTTCAGCTATATGGATATCGTTTCCGAGATTCTCGAGGATGCAGAGAATGATTTTGGGATCATTTTTGAAATCCAAGATGGCCGCCACGCAAAATTATGATGACAACATTATGGGTATCGTATTCGAGGTTCTCGAGGGTGCAGAGAACGACTTTGTGATAATATTTTAAATCCAAGATGGCCGCCGCACAAAATTATGATTTCAGCAATATGGATATCGTACCCGAGGTTCTCGAGGGTGCAGAGAACGATTTGGTGATCATTTTTCAAATCCAAGATGGCCGCCGCACAAAGTTATGATTTAAGCAACATGAATATCGTGTCCGAGGTTCTCGAGGGTGCAGAGAACTATTCTGTGATCATTTTTGAAATCCAAGAAGGCTGCCGCAAACAATTATGTTTTCAGCTATATGGATATCGTTTCCGAGATTCTCGAGGATGCAGAGAATGATTTTGGGATCATTTTTGAAATCCAAGATGGCCTCCGCGCAAAATTATGATCACAACATTATGGGTATCGTATTCGAGGTTCTCGAGGGTGCAGAGAACGACTTTGTGATCATATTTTCAATCTAAGATGGCCGCCGCATAAAATTATGATTTCAGCAATATGGATATCATACCCGAGGTTCTCGAGGGTGCAGAGAACGATTTGGTGATCATTTTTTAAATCCAAGATGGCCGCCGCACAAAGTTATGATTTAAGCAACATGAATATCGTGTCCGAGGTTCTCGAGGGTGCAGAGAACTATTCCGTGATCATTTTTGAAATCCAAGAAGGCTGCCGCAAACAATTATGTTTTCAGCAATATGGATATCGTGTACGACGTTCTCGAGGGTGCAGAAAACAATTTTGGGATCATTTTTAAATCCGAGATGGCCGCCGCTCAAATGGTGATAACTAGATTATGGGTATCGTATCCAAGGTTCTCGAGGGATCAGAGAACGATTTTGTGATCAGTTTTCAAATCCAAGATGGCCGCCGCTCAAAAGTATGATAACTGCATTATGGGTATCGTATCCGAGTTTCTCGAGGGTGCTGAGAACGATTTTGGGATCATTTTTCAAATCCAAGATGGCCGCCGTGCAAAATTATGATAAAAAATATGGGTATCGTATCCGAGGTTCTCGAGAGTGCACAGAACGATTTTGTGATTGATTTTGAAGTCCAAGATGGCCGCCGCTCAAAATTATGATTTCATAAATATGGATATCATCTCCGAGGTTCTCAAGAGTTCAGAGAACAATTATGTAATCATTTTTGAAATCCAAGAGGGCTGCCGCACACAAATATGTTTTCAGCAATATGGATATCGTGTCCGAGGTTCTCGAGGGTGTAGAGAACGTTTTAGTGATTAATTTTGAAACCCAAGATGGCTGCCGCACACAATTATGTTTTCAGCTATATGGATATCGTTTCCGAGATTCTCGAGGATGCAGAGAATGATTTTGGGATCATTTTTGAAATCCAAGATGGCCGCCACGCAAAATTATGATGACAACATTATGGGTATCGTATTCGAGGTTCTCGAGGGTGCAGAGAACGACTTTGTGATAATATTTTAAATCCAAGATGGCCGCCGCACAAAATTATGATTTCAGCAATATGGATATCGTACCCGAGGTTCTCGAGGGTGCAGAGAACGATTTGGTGATAATTTTTCAAATCCAAGATGGCCGCCGCACAAAGTTATGATTTAAGCAACATGAATATCGTGTCCGAGGTTCTCGAGGGTGCAGAGAACTATTCTGTGATCATTTTTGAAATCCAGGAAGGCTGCCGCAAACAATTATGTTTTCAGCTATATGGAAATCGTTTCCGAGATTCTCGAGGATGCAGAGAATGATTTTGGGATCATTTTTGAAATCCAAGATGGCCGCCACGCAAAATTATGATGACAACATTATGGGTATCGTATTCGAGGTTCTCGAGGGTGCAGAGAACGACTTTGTGATCATATTTTCAATCTAAGATGGCCGCCGCATAAAATTATGATTTCAGCAATATGGATATCATACCCGAGGTTCTCGAGGGTGCAGAGAACGAT
This sequence comes from Leptidea sinapis, assembly GCF_905404315.1. NCBI lineage: Eukaryota > Metazoa > Arthropoda > Insecta > Lepidoptera > Pieridae > Leptidea > Leptidea sinapis. The sequence goes on along the minus strand of NC_066290.1, from coordinate 3,391,238 downwards.
TTGGTGATCATTTTTTAAATCCAAGATGGCCGCCGCACAAAGTTATGATTTAAGCAACATGAATATCGTGTCCGAGGTTCTCGAGGGTGCAGAGAACTATTCCGTGATCATTTTTGAAATCCAAGAAGGCTGCCGCAAACAATTATGTTTTCAGCAATATGGATATCGTGTACGACGTTCTCGAGGGTGCAGAAAACAATTTTGGGATCATTTTTAAATCCGAGATGGCCGCCGCTCAAATGGTGATAACTAGATTATGGGTATCGTATCCAAGGTTCTCGAGGGATCAGAGAACGATTTTGTGATCAGTTTTCAAATCCAAGATGGCCGCCTCTCAAAAGTATGATAACTGCATTATGGGTATCGTATCCGAGTTTCTCGAGGGTGCTGAGAACGATTTTGTGATCATTTTTCAAATCCAAGATGGCCGCCGCTCAAAATTATGATAACTACATTATGGGTATCGTATCCGAGTTTCTCGAAGGTGCAGAGAACAATTTTGGGATCATCTTTAAATCCAAGATGGCCGCTGCGCAAAATTATGATTTCATAAATATGGATATCATGTCCGAGGTTCTCAAGGGTTCAGAGAACAATTCTGTGATCATTTTTTAAATCCAAGAGGGCTGCCGCACACAAATATGTTTTCAGCAATATGGATATCGTGTCCGAGGTTCTCGAGGGTGTAGAGAACGTTTTAGTGATTAATTTTAAAATCCAAGAAGGCTCCCGCAAACAATTATGTTTTCAGCAATATGGATATCGTGTACGACGTTCTCGAGGATGCAGAAAACAATTTTGGGATCATTTTTAAATCCGAGATGGCCGCCGCTCAAATGTTGATAACTAGATTATAGGTATCGTATCCGAGGTTCTCGAGGGATCAGAGAACGATTTTGTGATAAGTTTTCAAATCCAAGATGGCCGCCGCTCAAAATTATGATAACTACATTATGGGTACCGTATCCGAGTTTCTCGAGGGTGCTGAGAACGATTTTGTGATCATTTTTCAAATCCAAGATGGCCTCCGTGCAAGATTATGATCTCAAAAATATGGGTATCGTATCCGAGGTTCTCGAGAGTGCACAGAACGATTTTGTGATTATTTTTGAAGTCCAAGTTGGCCACCGCACAAAATTATGTTAACTACATTATGGGTGTCGTATCCAAGGTTCTCCAGGGTACAGAGATCGATTTTGTGATCATTTTTGTAATCCAAGATGGCCGCCGCACAAAACTTTTATTTCAGCGATATGGATATCGTAACCAAGGTACTCGAGTGTGCAGAGAACAATTTTGGGATCATCTTTAAATCCAAGATGGCCGCCGCGCAAAATTATGATTTCATAAATATGGATATCATGTCCGAGGTTCTCAAGGGTTCAGAGAACAATTCTGTGATCATATTTGAAATCCAAGAGGGCTGCCGCAAACAAATATGTTTTCAGCAATATGGATATCGTGTCCGAGGTTCTCGAGGGTGTAGAGAACGTTTTAGTGATTAAATTTGAAACCCAAGATGGCTGCCGCATACAATTATGTTTTTAGCTATATGGATATCGTTTCCGAGATTCTCGAGGATGCAGAGAATGATTTTGGGATCATTTTTGAAATCCAAGATGGCCGCCGCGCAAAATTATGATGACAACATTATGGGTATCGTATTCGAGGTTCTCGAGGGTGCAGAGAACGACTTTGTGATCATATTTTAAATCCAAGATGGCCGCCGCAATAAATTATGATTTCAGCAATATGGATATCGTGTACGACGTTCTCGAGGGTGCAGAAAACAATTTTGGGATCATTTTTAAATCCGAGATGGCCGCCGCTCAAAAGTATGATAACTACATTATGGGTATCGTATCCGAGTTTCTCGAGGGTGATGAGAACGATTTTGTGATCATTTTTCAAATCCAAGATGGCCGCCGTGCAAGATTATGATCACAAAAATATGGGTATCGTATTCGAGGTTCTCGAGAGTGCACAGAACGATTTTGTGATTATTTTTGATCCCCAAGATGGCCGCCGCTCAAAATTATGTTAACTACATTATGGGTGTCGTATCCAAGGTTCTCCAGGGTACAAAGATCGATTTTGTGATCATTTTTCATATCCAAGATGGCCGCCGCTCAAAATTATGATTTCAGCAATATGGTTAACGTGTCCGAGATTCTCGAGGGTGCAGAGAACGATTTGGTGATCATTTTTCAAATCCAAGATGGCCTCCGCACAAAATTATGATTTTAGCAATATGGATATCGTGTCTGAGGTTTTCGAGGGTGCAGAAAATAATTTTGGGATCATTTTTAAATCCGAGATGGCCGCCGTGCAAGATTATGATCACAAAATTATGGGTATCGTATCCGTGGTACTCGAGGGTGCTGAGAACGATTTTGTGATCATTTTTCAAATCCAAGATGGCCGCCGCACAAAATTATGATTTCAGCAATATGGATATCGTACCCGAGTTTCTCGAGGGTGCAGAGAACGATTTGGTGATCATTTTTAAAATCCAAGATGGCTGCCGCACACAATTATGATTTTAGCAATATGGATATCGTGTCCGCGGTTCTTGAGGGTGCAGAGAATAATTCTGTGATCATTTTTGAAATCCAAGAGGGTTGCCGCAAACAATTATGTTTTCTGCAATATGGATATCGTGTCCGAGGTTCTCGAGGGTGCAGAAAACAATTTTGGGATCATTTTTGAATCCGAGATGGCCGCCGCTCAAAAGTATGATAACTAGATTATGGTTATCGTATTCGAGGTTCTTGAGGGTGCAGAGAACGGTTTTGTGATGAGTTTTCAAATCCAAGATGGCCGCCATGCAAGATTATGATCACAAAAATATGGGTATCGTATCCTAGGTTCTCGAGAGTGCACAGAACGATTTTGTGATCATTTTTGAAATCCAAGAAGCCGCCGCTCAAAATTATGATAACTACATTACGGGTATCCTATCCGAGGTTTTTGAGGGTGCAGAGAACGATTTTGTAGTCATTTTTGAAATCCAAGATGGCCGCCGCGCAAAATTATGATGACAACATTATAGGTATCGTATTCGAGGTTCTAGAGGGTGCAGAGTACGACTTTGTGATCATATTTTAAATCCAAGATGGCCGCCGCACAAAATTATGATTTCAGCAATATGGATATCGTGTACGACGTTCTCGAGGGTGCAGAAAACAATTTTGGGATCATTTTTAAATCCGAAATGGCCGCCGCTCAAAAGTATGATTTCATAAATATGGATATCATGTCCGAGGTTGTCAAGGGTTCAGAGAACAATTCTGTGATCATTTTTGAAATCGATGAGGGCTGCCGCAAACAATAATGTTTTCAGCAATATGGATATCGTGTCTGAGGTTCTCGTGGGTGCAGAAAATAATTTTGGGATTATTTTTAAATCCGAGATTGCCGCCGTGCAAGATTATGATCACAAAAATATGGGGATCGTATCCGAGGTTCTCGAGAGTGCACAGAACGATTTTGTGATCATTTTTGAAATCCAAAATGGCCGCCGCTCAAAAGTATGATAACTACATTATGGGTATCGTATCCGAGGTTCTCGAGGGTGCAGAGAACGATTTTGGGATAATTTTTCAAATCCAAGATGGCCGCGGCTCAAAAGTTTGATAACTACATTGTCATACAACGTTGTTCCTTGTTCTTAAAATATACCTTGTTCTTAAATATAATTAAAATATACAAGTTCGTTCCGGGTGCGTACGTCGTGATTCCTGAGTGATTCGCGGTGTCGCCTTAATCTTTGAGACAAGCATATAGCTACTGGCAGGATCAACCATTGCTGTCGCGCTCAGCGCGTCATGCGTCGTGATCTCCCCTTAGGGCGTCGCGACTATGACATCTTGAACATATCGTGAGATATCCGTTCGAGCACTGTATACTATTTATCTCAAAGGCATACGGTGCGCGTTGAATGAATCATAAATCGGCGATGGGCCGATTGTATGTTATGAAAGTTCAGTAACGAGAGTCCCTTCGGGTAATAATAAAAATGATGACACGCAATAGAAGAGGTATCAACGTATTAATATCGGTACACGTCGTGATCACAAATCGGATCGACGCCCGGTGCTTGAGAGGAGCGTGAACGTCTCGCACGCGTGAAATGCGCGACGCGTTCCGGCTTGCGGGCCCTCACGTTAAAAATCTTAACAGAGGGAAACCGTCGAAGCCCAGTCGGCGTCTTGGTGCGCGCAAAAAATTTTCACGATCGCTTTTAACGTGACGAGGATCGCCGCAGCGTATGATACTATAGAGAGAGTGAAGAGATGAATTATGAGAAACGAAATCACAAAAAACCTTTCAAATCACCAAATCAAATATCATCCGCATAGGGAAACTGGAAAACGCTCGATCGACACAGCGCGGTGAGTCTGTCTCATTTTTTATATTTTAAAAAAAGAACATATAAAACAACGCGTGGTGGGGGTGTTGTGCGTTTGTATTTTCTCGCGTGCGTTTTTCACTTGTTATTTAACCCTCTCTCTTTTTACAAGAAAAAACTTGAGCGGCGGCCATCTTGGATTTCAAAAATGATCCAGAAATCATTTTCTGCATCCTCGAGAATCTTGGACACGATATCCATATTGCTGAAATCATAGTTTTGTGCGGCGGCCATCATGGATTTGAAAAATGATTACAGAATCGTTCTCTGCACCCACGAGAGCCTCGGATTCGATACCCATATTGTTGTTATCATGGTTTTATCGCGGCGGCCATCTCGGTTTTCAAAAATGATTACAAAATCGTTCTCTGTACTTTTGAGAACCTCGCACACGATATCCATAAAGCTGAAAACATAATTGTGTGTCGCAACCATCTTGGATTTCAAAAATGAACACAGAATTGTTCTCTGCACACTCGAGAATCTCGGACACGATATCCATTTTGCTGAAATCATAATTTTGTGCGGCGGCCATCTTGGATTTCAAATATGATCACAAAATCGTTCTCTGAACCCTTGAGAACCACGGGTACGATATCCATATTGCTGAAATCATAATTTTGTGCGGCGGCCATCTTGGATTTCAAAAATGATCACAGAATTGTTCTCCGAACCCCTGAGAACCTCGGACATGATATCCATATCTATGAAATCATAATTTTGTGCGGCGGCCATCTTGGATTTAAAATATGATCACAAACTCGTTCTCTGCATCCTCGAGAACCTCGAATATGATACCCATAATTTTGTCGTCATCATTTTGCGCGGCGGCCATCTTGGATTTCAAAAATGATCCCAAAATCATTCTCTGCATCCTCGAGAATCTCGGAAACGATATCCATATAGCGATATCGTGTCCGTTGCTCTCGAGGGTGTAGAGAACGTTTTAGTGATTAATTTTGACATCCAAGATGGCTGCCGCACACAATTATGTTTTCAGCTATATGGATATCGTTTCCGAGATTCTCGAGGATGCAGAGAATGATTTTGGGATCATTTTTGAAATCCAAGATGGCCGCCGCTCAAATGTTGATAGCTAGATTATGGGTATCGTATCCAAGGTTCTCGAGGGATCAGAGAACGATTTTGTGATAAGTTTTCAAATCCAAGATGGCCGCCGCTCAAAAGTATGATAACTACATTATGGGTATCGTATCCGTGTTTCTCGAGGGTGCTCAGAACGATTTTATGATCATTTTTCAAATCAAAGATGGCCGCCGTGCAAGATTATGATCACAAAAATATGGGTATCGTATCCGAGGTTCTCGAGGATGCAGAGAATGATTTTGGGATCATTTTTGAAATCCAAGATGGCCGCCGCGCAAAATTATGATGACAACTTTATAGGTATCGTATTCGAGGTTCTAGAGGGTGCAGAGTACGACTTTGTGATCATATTTTAAATCCAAGATGGCCGCCGCACAAAATTATGATTTCAGCAATATGGATATCGTGTACGACGTTCTCGAGGGTGCAGAAAACAATTTTGGGATCATTTTTAAATCCGCGATGGCCGCCGCTCAAAAGTATGATTTCATAAATATGGATATCATGTCCGAGGTTGTCAAGGGTTCAGAGAACAATTCTGTGATCATTTTTGAAAACCAAGAGGGCTGCCGCACACAAATATGTTCTCAGCAATATGGATATCGTGTCCGAGGTTCTCGAGGGTGTAGAGAACGTTTTAGTGATTAATTTTGAAACCCAAGATGGCTGCCGCACACAATTATGTTTTCAGCTATATGGATATCGTTTCCGAGATTCTTGAGGATGCAGAGAATGATTTTGGGATAATATTTTAAATCCAAGATGGCCGCCGCACAAAATTATGATTTCAGCAAAATGGATATCGTACCCGAGGTTCTCGAGTGTGCAGAGAACGATTTGGTGATCATTTTTCAAATCTAAGATGGCCGCCGCACAAAGTTATGATTTAAGCAATATGAATATCGTGTCCGAGGTTCTCGAGGGTGCAGAGAAAAATTCTGTGATCATTTTTGAAAACCAAGAAGGCTGCCGCAAACAATTATGTTTTCAGCAATATGGATATCCTATCCGAGGTTCTCGAGGGTGCAGAGAACGATTTTGTAGTCATTTTTGAAATCCAAGATGGCCGCCGCCTAAAATTATGATTTCAGCAATATGGATATCGTGTCCGAGATTCTCAGGGGTGCAGAGAACGATTTGGTGATCATTTTTCAAATCCAAGATGGCCGCCGCACAAAATTATGATTTTAGCAATATGGATATCGTTTCCGAGGTTCTCGCGGGTGCAGAGAACAATTCTGGGATCATTTTTGAAATCGATGTGGGCTGCCGCAAACAATAATGTTTTCAGCAATATGGATATCGTGTCTGAGGTTCTCGTGGGTGCAGAAAATAATTTTGGGATTATTTTTAAATCCGAGATTGCCGCCGTGCAAGATTATGATCACAAAAATATGGGGATCGTATCCGAGGTTCTCGAGAGTGCACAGAACGATTTTGTGGTCATTTTCGAAATCCAAAATGGCCGCCGCTCAAAAGTATGATAACTACATTATGGATATCGTACCCGAGGTTCTCGAGTGTGCAGAGAACGATTTGGTGATCATTTTTCAAATCTAAGATGGCCGCCGCACAAAGTTATGATTTAATCAATATGAATATCGTGTCCGAGGTTCTCGAGGGTGCAGAGAAAAATTCTGTGATCATTTTTGAAAACCAAGAAGGCTGCCGCAAACAATTATGTTTTCAGCAATATGGATATCGTGTACGACGTTCTCGAGGGTGCAGAAAACAATTTTGGGATCATTTTTAAATCCGAGATGGCCGCCGCTCAAATGGTGATAACTAGATTATGGGTATCGTATCCAAGGTTCTCGAGGGATCAGAGAACGATTTTGTGATCAGTTTTCAAATCCAAGATGGCCGCCGCTCAAAAGTATGATAACTACATTATGGGTATCATATCCGAGTTTCTCGAGGGTGCTGAGAACGATTTTGTGATCATATTTTAAATCCAAGATGGCCGCCGCACAAAATTATGATTTCAGCAATATGGATATCGTACCGAGGTTCTCGAGTGTGCAGAGAACGATTTGGTGATCATTTTTCAAATCTAAGATGGCCGCCGCACAAAGTTATGATTTAAGCAATATGAATATCGTGTCCGAGGTTCTCGAGGGTGCAGAGAAAAATTCTGTGATCATTTTTAAAATCCAAGAAGGCTGCCGCAAACAATTAAGTTTTCAGCAATATGGATATCGTGTACGACGTTCTCGAGGGTGCAGAAAACAATTTTGGGATCATTTTTAAATCCGAGATGGCCGCCGCTCAAAAGTATTCGTATTCAAGGTTCTAGAGGGTGCAGAGAACGACTTTGTGATCATATTTTAAATCCAAGATGGCCGCCGCACAAAATTATGATTTCAGCAATATGGATATCGTACCGAGGTTCTCGAGTGTGCAGAGAACGATTTGGTGATCATTTTTCAAATCTAAGATGGCCGCCGCACAAAGTTATGATTTAAGCAATATGAATATCGTGTCCGAGGTTCTCGAGGGTGCAGAGAAAAATTCTGTGATCATTTTTAAAATCCAAGAAGGCTGCCGCAAACAATTAAGTTTTCAGCAATATGGATATCGTGTACGACGTTCTCGAGGGTGCAGAAAACAATTTTGGGATCATTTTTAAATCCGAGATGGCCGCCGCTCAAAAGTATGATAATTAGATTTATGGGTATCGTATCCGAGGTTCTCGAGGGTGCACAAAACGATTTTGTGATCAGTTTTCAAATCCAAGATGGCCGCCGTTCAAAAGTATGATAACTACATTATGGGTATCATATCCGAGTTTCTCGAGGGTGCTGAGAACCATTTTGGGATCATTTTTCAAATCCAAGATGGCCGCCGTGCAAAATTATGATAAAAAAATATGGGTATCGTATCCGAGGTTCTCGAGAGTGCACAGAACGATTTTGTGATCATTTTTGAAATCCAAGAAGCCGCCGCTCAAAATTATGATAACTACATTACGGGTATCCTATCCGAGGTTCTCGAGGGTGCAGAGAACGATTTTGTAGTCATTTTTGAAATCCAAGATGGCCGCCGCACAAAATTATGATTTCAGCAATATGGATATCGTGTCCGAGATTCTCGAGGCTGCAGAGAACGATTTGGTGATCATTTTTCAAATCCAAGATGGCCGCCGCTCAAAATTATGATTTCAGCAATATGGATATCGTGTCCGAGATTCTCAGGGGTGCAGAGAACGATTTGGTGATCATTTTTCAAATCCAAGATGGCCGCCGCACAAAATTATGATTTTAGCAATATGGATATCGTTTCCGAGGTTCTCGCGGGTGCAGAGAACAATTCTGGGATCATTTTTGAAATCGATGTGGGCTGCCGCAAACAATAATGTTTTCAGAAATATGGATATCGTGTCTGAGGTTCTCGTGGGTGCAGAAAATAATTTTGGGATTATTTTTAAATCCGAGATTGCCGCCGTGCAAGATTATGATCACAAAAATATGGGGATCGTATCCGAGGTTCTCGAGAGTGCACAGAACGATTTTGTTATCATTTTTGAAATCCAAAATGGCCGCCGCTCAAAAGTATGATAACTACATTATGGGTATCGTATCCGAGGTTCTCGAGGGTGCAGAGAACGATTTTGGGATAATTTTTCAAATCCAAGATGGCCGCGGCTCAAAAGTTTGATAACTACATTGTCATACAACGTTGTTCCTTGTTCTTAAAATATACCTTGTTCTTAAATATAATTAAAATATACAAGTTCGTTCCGGGTGCGTACGTCGTGATTCGCGGTGTCGCCTTAATCTTTGAGACAAGCATATAGCTACTGGCAGGATCAACCATTGCTGTCGCGCTCAGCGCGTCATGCGTCGCGATCTCCCCTTAGGGCGTCGCGACTATGACATCTTGAACATATCGTGAGATATCCGTTCGAGCACTGTATACTATATATCTCAAAGGCATACGGTGCGCGTTGAATGAATCATAAATCGGCGATGGGCCGATTGTATGTTATGAAAGTTCAGTAACGAGAGTCCCTTCGGGTAATAATAAAAATGATGATACGCAATAGAAGCGGTATCAACGTATTAATATCGGTACACGTCGTGATCACAAATCGGATCGACGCCCGGTGCTTGAGAGGAGCGTGAACGTCTCGCACGCGTGAAATGCGCGACGCGTTCCGGCTTGCGGGCCCTCACGTTAAAAATCTTAACAGAGGGAAACCGTCGAAGCCCAGTCGGCGTCTTGGTGCGCGCAAAAAATTTTCACGATCGCTTTTAACGTGACGAGGATCGCCGCAGCGTATGATACTATAGAGAGAGTGAAGAGATGAATTATGAGAAACGAAATCACAAAAAACCTTTCAAATCACCAAATCAAATATCATCCGCATAGGGAAACTGGAAAACGCTCGATCGACACAGCGCGGTGAGTCTGTCTCATTTTTTATATTTTAAAAAAAGAACATATAAAACAACGCGTGGTGGGGGTGTTGTGCGTTTGTATTTTCTCGCGTGCGTTTTTCACTTGTTATTTAACCCTCTCTCTTTTTACAAGAAAAAACTTGAGCGGCGGCCATCTTAGATTTCAAAAATGATCCAAAATTCATTTTCTGCATCCTCGAGAATCTTGGACACGATATCCATATTGCTGAAATCATAGTTTTGTGCGGCGGCCATCATGGATTTGAAAAATGATTACAGAATCGTTCTCTGCACCCACGAGAGCCTCGGATTCGATACCCATATTGTTGTTATCATGGTTTTATCGCGGCGGCCATCTCGGTTTTCAAAAATGATTACAAAATCGTTCTCTGTACTTTCGAGAACCTCGCACACGATATCCATAATGCTGAAAACATAATTGTGTGTCGCAACCATCTTGGATTTCAAAAATGATCACAGAATTGTTCTCTGCACACTCGAGAATCTCGGACACGATATCCATTTTGCTGAAATCATAATTTTGTGCGGCGGCCATCTTGGATTTCAAATATGATCACAAAATCGTTCTCTGAACCCTTGAGAATCACGGGTACGATATCCATATTGCTGAAATCATAATTTTGTGCGGGGGCCATCTTGGATTTCAAAAATGATCACAGAATTGTTCTCCGAACCCTTGAGAACCTCGGACATGATATCCATATCTATGAAATCTTAATTTTGTGCGGCGGCCATCTTGGATTTAAAATATGATCACAAAGTCGTTCTCTGCATCCTCGAGAACCTCGAATATGATACCCATAATTTTGTCATCATCATTTTGCGCGGCGGCCATCTTGGATTTCAAAAATGATCCCAAAATCATTCTCTGCATCCTCGAGAATCTCGGAAACGATATCCATATAGCGATATCGTGTCCGTTGCTCTCGAGGGTGTAGAGAACGTTTTAGTGATTAATTTTGACATCCAAGATGGCTGCCGCACACAATTATGTTTTCAGCTATATGGATATCGTTTCCGAGATTCTCGAGGATGCAGAGAATGATTTTGGGATCATTTTTAAATCCGAGATGGCCGCCGCTCAAATGGTGATAACTAGATTATGGGTATCGTATCCAAGGTTCTCGAGGGATCAGAGAACGATTTTGTGATCAGTTTTCAAATCCAAGATGGCCGCCGCTCAAAAGTATGATAACTACATTATGGGTATCGTATCCGAGTTTCTCGAGGGTGCTGAGAACGATTTTGTGATCATTTTTCAAATCCAAGATGGCCGCCGCACAAAACTTTTATTTCAGCGATATGGATATCGTAACCAAGGTTCTCGAAGGTGCAGAGAACAATTTTGGGATCATCTTTAAATCCAAGATGGCCGCTGCGCAAAATTATGATAACTACATTATGGGTATCGTATCCGAGTTTCTCGAGGGTGATGAGAACGATTTTGTGATCATTTTTCAAATCCAAGATGGCCGCCGTGCAAGATTATGATCACAAAAATATGGGTATCGTATCCAAGGTTCTCGAGAGTGCACAGAACGATTTTGTGATTATTTTTGAACCCCAAGATGGCCGCCGCTCAAAATTATGTTAACTACATTATGGGTGTCGTATCCAAGGTTCTCCAGGGTACAAAGATCGATTTTGTGATCATTTTTCATATCCAAGATGGCCGCCGCGCAAAATTATGATTTCATAAATATGGATATCATGTCCGAGGTTCTCAAGGGTTCAGAGAACAATTCTGTGATCATATTTGAAATCCAAGAGGGCTGCCGCAAACAAATATGTTTTCAGCAATATGGATATCGTGTCCGAGGTTCTCGAGGGTGTAGAGAACGTTTTAGTGATTAAATTTGAAACCCAAGATGGCTGCCGCATACAATTATGTTTTCAGCTATATGGATATCGTTTCCGAGATTCTCGAGGATGCAGAGAATGATTTTGGGATCATTTTTGAAATCCAAGATGGCCGCCGCGCAAAATTATGATGACAACATTATGGGTATCGTATTCGAGGTTCTCGAGGGTGCAGAGAACGACTTTGTGATAATATTTTAAATCCAAGATGGCCGCCGCACAAAATTATGATTTCAGCAATATGGATATCGTGTACGACGTTCTCGAGGGTGCAGAAAACAATTTTGGGATCATTTTTAAATCCGAGATGGCCGCCGCTCAAAAGTATGATAACTACATTATGGGTATCGTATCCGAGTTTCTCGAGGGTGATGAGAACGATTTTGTGATCATTTTTCAAATCCAAGATGGCCGCCGTGCAAGATAATGATCACAAAAATATGGGTATCGTATCCGAGGTTCTCGAGAGTGCACAGAACGATTTTGTGATTATTTTTGAACCCCAAGATGGCCGCCGCTCAAAATTATGTTAACTACATTATGGGTGTCGTATCCAAGGTTCTCCAGGGTACAAAGATCGATTTTGTGATCATTTTTCATATCCAAGATGGCCGCCGCTCAAAATTATGATTTCAGCAATATGGATAACGTGTCCGAGATTCTCGAGGGTGCAGAGAACGATTTGGTGATCATTTTTCAAATCCAAGATGGCCGCCGCACAAAATTATGATTTTAGCAATATGGATATCGTGTCTGAGGTTTTCGAGGGTGCAGAAAATAATTTTGGGATCATTTTTAAATCCGAGATGGCCGCCGTGCAAGATTATGATTACAAAATTATGGGTATCGTATCCGAGGTTCTCGAGAGTGCACAGAACGATTTTGTGATTATTTTTGAAGTCCAAGTTGGCCACCGCACAAAATTATGTTAACTACATTATGGGTGTCGTATCCAAGGTTCTCCAGGGTACAGAGATCGATTTTGTGATCATTTTTGAAATCCAAGATGGCCGCCGCACAAAACTTTTATTTCAGCGATATGGATATCGTAACCGAGGTACTCGAGTGTGCAGAGAACAATTTTGGGATCATCTTTAAATCCAAGATGGCCGCCGCGCAAAATTATGATTTCATAAATATGGATATCATGTCCGAGGTTCTCAAGGGTTCAGAGAACAATTCTGTGATCATATTTGAAATCCAAGAGGGCTGCCGCAAACAAATATGTTTTCAGCAATATGGATATCGTGTCCGAGGTTCTCGAGGGTGTAGAGAACGTTTTAGTGATTAAATTTGAAACCCAAGATGGCTGCCGCATACAATTATGTTTTCAGCTATATGGATATCGTTTCCGAGATTCTCGAGGATGCAGAGAATGATTTTGGGATCATTTTTGAAATCCAAGATGGCCGCCGCGCAAAATTATGATGACAACATTATGGGTATCGTATTCGAGGTTCTCGAGGGTGCAGAGAACGACTTTGTGATCATATTTTAAATCAAAGATGGCCGCCTCAATAAATTATGATTTCAGCAATATGGATATCGTGTACGACGTTCTCGAGGGTGCAGAAAACAATTTTGGGATCATTTTTAAATCCGAGATGGCCGCCGCTCAAAAGTATGATAACTACATTATGGGTATCGTATCCGAGTTTCTCGAGGGTGATGAGAACGATTTTGTGATCATTTTTCAAATCCAAGATGGCCGCCGTGCAAGATAATGATCACAAAAATATGGGTATCGTATCCGAGGTTCTCGAGAGTGCACAGAACGATTTTGTGATTATTTTTGAACCCCAAGATGGCCGCCGCTCAAAATTATGTTAACTACATTATGGGTGTCGTATCCAAGGTTCTCCAGGGTACAAAGATCGATTTTGTGATCATTTTTCATATCCAAGATGGCCGCCGCTCAAAATTATGATTTCAGCAATATGGATAACGTGTCCGATATTCTCGAGGGTGCAGAGAACGATTTGGTGATCATTTTTCAAATCCAAGATGGCCGCCGCACAAAATTATGATTTTAGCAATATGGATATCGTGTCTGAGGTTTTCGAGGGTGCAGAAAATAATTTTGGGATCATTTTTAAATCCGAGATGGCCGCCGTGCAAGATTATGATTACAAAATTATGGGTATCGTATCCGTGGTACTCGAGGGTGCTGAGAACGATTTTGTGATCATTTTTCAAATCCAAGATGGCCGCCGCACAAAATTATGATTTCAGCAATATGGATATCGTACCCGAGTTTCTCAAGGGTGCAGAGAACGATTTGGTGATCATTTTTAAAATCCAAGATGGCTGCCGCACACAATTATGATTTTAGCAATATGGATATCGTGTCCGCGGTTCTTGAGGGTGCAGAGAACAATTCTGTGATCATTTTTGAAATCCAAGAGGGTTGCCGCAAACAATTATGTTTTCTGCAATATGTATATCGTGTCCGAGATTCTCGAGGCTGCAGAGAACGATTTTGTAGTCATTTTTGAAATCCAAGATGGCCGCCGCTCAAAATTATGTTTTCAGCAATATGGATATCGTGTCCGAGGTTCTCGAGGGTGTAGAGAACGTTTAAGTGATTAATTTTGAAATCCAAGAAGGCTGCCGCAAACAATTATGTTTTCAGCAATATGGATATCGTGTACGACGTTCTCGAGGATGCAGAAAACAATTTTGGGATCATTTTTAAATCCGAGATGGCCGCCGCTCAAAAGTATGATAATTAGATTTATGGGTATCGTATCCGAGGTTCTCGAGGGTGCACAGAACGATTTTGTGGTCAGTTTTCAAATCCAAGATGGCCGCCGTTCAAAAGTATGATAACTACATTATGGGTCTCATATCCGAGTTTCTCGAGGGTGCTGAGAACCATTTTGGGATCATTTTTCAAATCCAAGATGGCCGACGTGCAAAATTATGATAAAAAAATATGGGTATCGTATCCGAGGTTCTCGAGAGTGCACAGAACGATTTTGTGATTGTTTTTGAAGTCCAAGATGGCCGCCGCTCAAAATTATTTTAACTACATTATTGGTGTCGTATCCAAAGTTCTCCAGGGCACAGAGATGGATTTTGTGATCATTTTTGAAATCCAAGATGTCCGCCGCACAAAACTTTTATTTCAGCGATATGGATATCGTAACCAAGGTTCTCGAAGGTGCAGAGAACAATTTTGGGATCATCTTTAAATCCAAGATGGCCGCTGCGCAAAATTATGATTTCATAAATATGGATATCATGTCCGAGGTTCTCAAGGGTTCAGAGAACAATTCTGTGATCATTTTTGAAATCCAAGAGGGCTGCCGCACACAAATATGTTTTCAGCAATATGGATATCGTGTCCGAGGTTCTCGAGGGTGTAGAGAACGTTTCAGTGCTTAATTTTAAAATCCAAGAAGGCTCCCGCTAACAATTATGTTTTCAGAAAAATGGATATCGTGTACGACGTTCTCGAGGATGCAGAAGACAATTTTGGGATCATTTTTAAATCCGAGATGGCCGCCGCTCAAATGTTGATAACTAGATTATAGGTATCGTATCCGAGGTTCTCGAGGGATCAGAGAACGATTTTGTGATAAGTTTTCAAATCCAAGATGGCCGCCGCTCAAAATTATGATAACTACATTATGGGTACCGTATCCGAGTTTCTCGAGGGTGCTGAGAACGATTTTGTGATCATTTTTCAAATCCAAGATGGCCTCCGTGCAAGATTATGATCTCAAAAATATGGGTATCGTATCCGAGGTTCTCGAGAGTGCACAGAACGATTTTGTGATTATTTTTGAAGTCCAAGTTGGCCACCGCACAAAATTATGTTAACAACATTATGGGTGTCGTATCCAAGGTTCTCCAGGGTACAGAGATCGATTTTGTGATCATTTTTGAAATCCAAGATGGCCGCCGCACAAAACTTTTATTTCAGCGATATGGATATCGTAACCGAGGTACTCGAGTGTGCAGAGAACAATTTTGGGATCATCTTTAAATCCAAGATGGCCGCCGCGCAAAATTATGATTTCATAAATATGGATATCATGTCCGAGGTTCTCAAGGGTTCAGAGAACAATTCTGTGATCATATTTGAAATCCAAGAGGGCTGCCGCAAACAAATATGTTTTCAGCAATATGGATATCGTGTCCGAGGTTCTCGAGGGTGTAGAGAACGTTTTAGTGATTAAATTTGAAACCCAAGATGGCTGCCGCATACAATTATGTTTTCAGCTATATGGATATCGTTTCCGAGATTCTCGAGGATGCAGAGAATGATTTTGGGATCATTTTTGAAATCCAAGATGGCCGCCGTGCAAAATTATGATGACAACATTATGGGTATCGTATTCGAGGTTCTCGAGGGTGCAGAGAACGACTTTGTGATCATATTTTAAATCCAAGATGGCCGCCGCAATAAATTATGATTTCAGCAATATGGATATCGTGTACGACGTTCTCGAGGGTGCAGAAAACAATTTTGGGATCATTTTTAAATCCGAGATGGCCGCCGCTCAAAAGTATGATAACTACATTATGGGTATCGTATCCGAGTTTCTCGAGGGTGATGAGAACGATTTTGTGATCATTTTTCAAATCCAAGATGGCCGCCGTGCAAGATTATGATCACAAAAATATGGGTATCGTATCCGAGGTTCTCGAGAGTGCACAGAACGATTTTGTGATTATTTTTGAACCCCAAGATAGCCGCCGCTCAAAATTATGTCAACTACATTATGGGTGTCGTATCCAAGGTTCTCCAGGGTACAAAGATCGATTTTGTGATTATTTTTCATATCCAAGATGGCCGCCGCTCAAAATTATGATTTCAGCAATATGGATAACGTGTCCGAGATTCTCGAGGGTGCAGAGAACGATTTGGTGATCATTTTTCAAATCCAAGATGGCCGCCGCACAAAATTATGATTTTAGCAATATGGATATCGTGTCTGAGGTTTTCGAGGGTGCAGGAAATAATTTTGGGATCATTTTTAAATCCGAGATGGCCGCCGTGCAAGATTATGATCACAAAATTATGGGTATCGTATCCGTGGTACTCGAGGGTGCTGAGAACGATTTTGTGATCATTTTTCAAATCCAAGATGGCCGCCGCACAAAATTATGATTTCAGCAATATGGATATCGTACCCGAGTTTCTCGAGGGTGCAGAGAACGATTTGGTGATCATTTTTAAAATCCAAGATGGCTGCCGCACACAATTATGATTTTAGCAATATGGATATCGTGTCCGCGGTTCTCGAGAGTGCACAGAACGATTTTGTGATCATTTTTGAAATCCAAGAAGCCGCCGATCAAAATTATGATAACTACATTACGGGTATCCTATCCGAGGTTCTCGAGGGTGCAGGGAACGATTTTGTAGTCATTTTTGAAATCCAAGATGGCCGCCGCCCAAAATTATGATTGCAGCAATATGGATATCGTAACCGAGGTACTCGAGTGTGCAGAGAACAATTTTGGGATCATCTTTAAATCCAAGATGGCCGCCGCGCAAAATTATGATTTCATAAATATGGATATCATGTCCGAGGTTCTCAAGGGTTCAGAGAACAATTCTGTGATCATATTTGAAATCCAAGAGGGCTGCCGCAAACAAATATGTTTTCAGCAATATGGATATCGTGTCCGAGGTTCTCGAGGGTGTAGAGAACGTTTTAGTGATTAAATTTGAAACCCAAGATGGCTGCCGCATACAATTATGTTTTCAGCTATATGGATATCGTTTCCGAGATTCTCGAGGATGCAGAGAATGATTTTGGGATCATTTTTGAAATCCAAGATGGCCGCCGCGCAAAATTATGATGACAACATTATGGGTATCGTATTCGAGGTTCTCGAGGGTGCACAGAACGATTTTGTGATCATTTTTGAAATCCAAAATGGCCGCCGCTCAAAAGTATGATAACTACATTATGGGTATCGTATCCGAGGTTCTCGAGGGTGCAGAGAACGATTTTGGGATAATTTTTCAAATCCAAGATGGCCGCGGCTCAAAAGTTTGATAACTACATTGTCATACAACGTTGTTCCTTGTTCTTAAAATATACCTTGTTCTTAAATATAATTAAAATATACAAGTTCGTTCCGGGTGCGTACGTCGTGATTCCTGAGTGATTCGCGGTGTCGCCTTAATCTTTGAGACAAGCATATAGCTACTGGCAGGATCAACCATTGCTGTCGCGCTTAGCGCGTCATGCGTCGCAATCTCCCCTTAGGGCGTCGCGACTATGACATCTTGAACATATCGTGAGATATCCGTTCGAGCACTGTATACTATATATCTCAAAGGCATACGGTGCGCGTTGAATGAATCATAAATCGGCGATGGGCCGATTGTATGTTATGAAAGTTCAGTAACGAGAGTCCCTTCGGGTAATAATAAAAATGATGATACGCAATAGAAGCGGTATCAACGTATTAATATCGGTACACGTCGTGATCACAAATCGGATCGACGCCCGGTGCTTGAGAGGAGCGTGAACGTCTCGCACGCGTGAAATGCGCGACGCGTTCCGGCTTGCGGGCCCTCACGTTAAAAATCTTAACAGAGGGAAACCGTCGAAGCCCAGTCGGCATCTTGGTGCGCGCAAAAAATTTTCACGATCGCTTTTAACGTGACGAGGATCGCCGCAGCGTATGATACTATAGAGAGAGTGAAGAGATGAATTATGAGAAACGAAATCACAAAAAACCTTTCAAATCACCAAATCAAATATCATCCGCATAGGGAAACTGGAAAACGCTCGATCGACACAGCGCGGTGAGTCTGTCTCATTTTTTATATTTTAAAAAAAGAACATATAAAACAACGCGTGGTGGGGGTGTTGTGCGTTTGTATTTTCTCGCGTGCGTTTTTCACTTGTTATTTAACCCTCTCTCTTTTTACAAGAAAAAACTTGAGCGGCGGCCATCTTCGATTTCAAAAATGATCCAAAAATCATTTTCTGCATCCTCGAGAATCTTGGACACGAAATCCATATTGCTGAAATCATAGTTTTGTGCGGCGGCCATCATGGATTTGAAAAATGATTACAGAATCGTTCTCTGCACCCACGAGAGCCTCGGATTCGATACCCATATTGTTGTTATCATGGTTTTATCGCGGCGGCCATCTCGGTTTTCAAAAATGATAACAAAATCGTTCTCTGTACTTTCGAGAACCTCGCACACGATATCCATAATGCTGAAAACATAATTGTGTGTCGCAACCATCTTGGATTTCAAAAATGATCATAGAATTGTTCTCTGCACACTCGAGAATCTCGGACACGATATCCATTTTGCTGAAATCATTACAGAATCGTTCTCTGCACCCACGAGAGCCTCGGATTCGATACCCATATTGTTGTTATCATGGTTTTATCGCGGCGGCCATCTCGGTTTTCAAAAATGATTACAAAATCGTTCTCTGTACTTTCGAGAACCTCGCACACGATATCCATAATGCTGAAAACATAATTGTGTGTCGCAACCATCTTGGATTTCAAAAATGATCATAGAATTGTTCTCTGCACACTCGAGAATCTCGGACACGATATCCATTTTGCTGAAATCATAATTTTGTGCGGCGGCCATCTTGGATTTCAAATATGATCACAAAATCGTTCTCTGAACCCTTGAGAACCACGGGTACGATATCCATATTGCTGAAAACATAATTGTGTGCGGCAGCCATCTTGGATGTCAAAATTAATCACTAAAACGTTCTCTACACCCTCGAGAACAACGGACACGATATCGCTATATGGATATCGTTTCCGAGATTCTCGAGGAGGCAGAGAATGATTTTGGGATCATTTTTGAAATCCAAGATGGCCGCCGCGCAAAATGATGATGACAAAATTATGGGTATCATATTCGAGGTTCTCGAGGATGCAGAGAACGACTTTGTGATCATATTTTAAATCCAAGATGGCCGCCGCACAAAATTATGATTTCATAGATATGGATATCATGTCCGAGATTTTCAAGGGTTCGGAGAACAATTCTGTGATCATTATTGAAATCCAAGAGGGCTGCCGCACACAAATATGTTTTCAGCAATATGGATATCGTGTCCGAGGTTCTCGAGGGTGTAGAGAACGTTTATGTGATTTATTTTGAAATCCAAGAAGGCTGCCGCAAACAATTATGATTTCAGCAATATGGATATCGTGTACGACGTTCTCGAGGGTGCAGAAAACAATTTTGGGATCATTTTTAAATCCGAGATGGCCGCCGCTCAAATGTTGATAACTAGATTATGGGTATCGTATCCAAGGTTCTCGAGGGATCAGAGAACGATTTTGTGATAAGTTTTCAAATCCAAGATGGCCGCCGCTCAAAAGTATGATAACTACATTATGGGTATCGTATCCAAGTTTCTCGAGGGTGCTCAGAACGATTTTGTGATCATTTTTCAAATCAAAGATGGCCGCCGCGCAAAATTATGATGACAACATTATAGGTATCGTATTCGAGGTTCTAGAGGGTGCAGAGTACGACTTTGTGATCATATTTTAAATCCAAGATGGCCGCCGCACAAAATTATGATTTCATAAATATGGATATCATGTCCGAGGTTGTCAAGGGTTCAGAGAACAATTCTGTGATCATTTTTGAAAACCAAGAGGGCTGCCGCACACAAATATGTTCTCAGCAATATGGATATCGTGTCCGAGGTTCTCGAGGGTGTAGAGAACGTTTTGGTGATTAATTTTGAAACCCAAGCTGGCTGCCGCACACAATTATGTTTTCAGCTATATGGATATCGTTTCCGAGATTCTTGAGGATGCAGAGAATGATTTTGGGATCATATTTTAAATCCAAGATGGCCGCCGCACAAAATTATGATTTCAGCAATATGGATATCGTACCCGAGGTTCTCTAGTGTGCAGAGAACGATTTGGTGATCATTTTTCAAATCTAAGATGGCCGCCGCACAAAGTTATGATTTAAGCAATATGAATATCGTGTCCGAGGTTCTCGAGGGTGCAGAGAAAAATTCTGTGATCATTTTTGAAAACCAAGAAGGCTGCCGCAAACAATTATGTTTTCAGCAATATGGATATCGTGTACGACGTTCTCGAGGGTGCAGAAAACAATTTTGGGATCATTTTTAAATCCGAGATGGCCGCCGCTCAAATGGTGATAACTAGATTATGGGTATCGTATCCAAGGTTCTCGAGGTATCAGAGAACGATTTTGTGATCAGTTTTCAAATCCAAGATGGGCGCCGCTCAAAAGTATGATAACTACATTATGGGTATCATATCCGAGTTTCTCGAGGGTGCTGAGAACGATTTTGTGATCATATTTTAAATCCAAGATGGCCGCCGCACAAAATTATGATTTCAGCAATATGGATATCGTACCCGAGGTTCTCGAGTGTGCCGAGAACGATTTGGTGATCATTTTTCAAATCTAAGATGGCCGCCGCACAAAGTTATGATTTAAGCAATATGAATATCGTGTCCGAGGTTCTCGAGGGTGCAGAGAAAAATTCTGTGATCATTTTTGAAATCCAAGAAGGCTGCCGCAAACAATTATGTTTTCAGCAATATGGATATCGTGTACGACGTTCTCGAGGATGCAGAAAACAATTTTGGGATCATTTTTAAATCCGAGATGGCCGCCGCTCAAAAGTATGATAATTAGATTTATGGGTATCGTATCCGAGGTTCTCGAGGGTGCACAGAACGATTTTGTGATCAGTTTTCAAATCCAAGATGGCCGCCGTTCAAAAGTATGATAACTACATTATGGGTATCATATCCGAGTTTCTCGAGGGTGCTGAGAACCATTTTGGGATCATTTTTCAAATCCAAGATGGGCGCCGTGCAAAATTATGATAAAAAAATATGGGTATCGTATCCGAGGTTCTCGAGAGTGCACAGAACGATTTTGTGATTGTTTTTGAAGTCCAAGATGGCCGCCGCTCAAAATTATTTTAACTACATTATTGGTGTCGTATCCAAAGTTCTCCAGGGCACAGAGATGGATTTTGTGATCATTTTTGAAATCCAAGATGTCCGCCGCACAAAACTTTTATTTCAGCGATATGGATATCGTAACCGAGGTTCTCGAGGGTGCAGAGAACAATTTTGGGATCATCTTTAAATCCAAGATGGCCGCCGCGCAAAATTATGATTTCATAAATATGGATATCATTTCCGAGGTTCTCAAGAGTTCAGAGAAAAATTCTGTCATCATTTTTGAAATCCAAGAGGGCTGCCGCACACAAATATGTTTTCAGCAATATGGATATCGTGTCCGAGGTTCTCGAGGGTGTAGAGAACGTTTTAGTGATTAATTTTGAAACCCAAGATGGCTGCCGCACACAATTATGTTTTCAGCTATATGGATATCGTTTCCGAGATTCTCGAGGATGCAGAGAATGATTTTGGGATCATTTTTGAAATCCAAGATGGCCGCCACGCAAAATTATGATGACAACATTATGGGTATCGTATTCGAGGTTCTCGAGGGTGCAGAGAACGACTTTGTGATAATATTTTAAATCCAAGATGGCCGCCGCACAAAATTATGATTTCAGCAATATGGATATCGTACCCGAGGTTCTCGAGGGTGCAGAGAACGATTTGGTGATCATTTTTCAAATCCAAGATGGCCGCCGCACAAAGTTATGATTTAAGCAACATGAATATCGTGTCCGAGGTTCTCGAGGGTGCAGAGAACTATTCTTTGATCATTTTTGAAATCCAAGAAGGCTGCCGCAAACAATTATAATTTCAGCTATATGGATATCGTTTCCGAGATTCTCGAGGATGCAGAGAATGATTTTGGGATCATTTTTGAAATCCAAGATGGCCTCCGCGCAAAATTATGATGACAACATTATGGGTATCGTATTCGAGGTTCTCGAGGGTGCAGAGAACGACTTTGTGATAATATTTTAAATCCAAGATGGCCGCCGCACAAAATTATGATTTCAGCAATATGGATATCGTACCCGAGGTTCTCGAGGGTGCAGAGAACGATTTGGTGATCATTTTTCAAATCCAAGATGGCCTCCGCGCAAAATTATGATCACAACATTATGGGTATCGTATTCGAGGTTCTCGAGGGTGCAGAGAACGATTTTGGGATAATTTTTCAAATCCAAGATGGCCGCGGCTCAAAAGTTTGATAACTACATTGTCATACAACGTTGTTCCTTGTTCTTAAAATATACCTTGTTCTTAAATATAATTAAAATATACAAGTTCGTTCCGGGTGCGTACGTCGTGATTCCTGAGTGATTCGCGGTGTCGCCTTAATCTTTGAGACAAGCATATAGCTACTGGCAGGATCAACCATTGCTGTCGCGCTCAGCGCGTCATGCGTCGCAATCTCCCCTTAGGGCGTCGCGACTATGACATCTTGAACATATCGTGAGATATCCGTTCGAGCACTGTATACTATATATCTCAAAGGCATACGGTGCGCGTTGAATGAATCATAAATCGGCGATGGGCCGATTGTATGTTATGAAAGTTCAGTAACGAGATTCCCTTCGGGTAATAATAAAAATGATGATACGCAATAGAAGCGGTATCAACGTATTAATATCGGTACACGTCGTGATCACAAATCGGATCGACGCCCGGTGCTTGAGAGGAGCGTGAACGTCTCGCACGCGTGAAATGCGCGACGCGTTCCGGCTTGCGGGCCCTCACGTTAAAAATCTTAACAGAGGGAAACCGTCGAAGCCCAGTCGGCGTCTTGGTGCGCGCAAAAAATTTTCACGATCGCTTTTAACGTGACGAGGATCGCCGCAGCGTATGATACTATAGAGAGAGTGAAGAGATGAATTATGAGAAACGAAATCACAAAAAACCTTTCAAATCACCAAATCAAATATCATCCGCATAGGGAAACTGGAAAACGCTCGATCGACACAGCGCGGTGAGTCTGTCTCATTTTTTATATTGTAAAAAAAGAACATATAAAACAACGCGTGGTGGGGGTGTTGTGCGTTTGTATTTTCTCGCGTGCGTTTTTCACTTGTTATTTAACCCTCTCTCTTTTTACAAGAAAAAACTTGAGCGGCGGCCATCTTGGATTTCAAAAATGATCCAAAAATCATTTTCTGCATCCTCGAGAATCTTGGACACGAAATCCATATTGCTGAAATCATAGTTTTGTGCGGCGGCCATCATGGATTTGAAAAATGATTACAGAATCGTTCTCTGCACCCACGAGAGCCTCGGATTCGATACCCATATTGTTGTTATCATGGTTTTATCGCGGCGGCCATCTCGGTTTTCAAAAATGATTACAAAATCGTTCTCTGTACTTTCGAGAACCTCGCACACGATATCCATAATGCTGAAAACATAATTGTGTGTCGCAACCATCTTGGATTTCAAAAATGATCATAGAATTGTTCTCTGCACACTCGAGAATCTCGGACACGATATCCATTTTGCTGAAATCATAATTTTGTGCGGCGGCCATCTTGGATTTCAAATATGATCACAAAATCGTTCTCTGAACCCTTGAGAACCACGGGTACGATATCCATATTGCTGAAAACATAATTGTGTGCGGCAGCCATCTTGGATGTCAAAATTAATCACTAAAACGTTCTCTACACCCTCGAGAACAACGGACACGATATCGCTATATGGATATCGTTTCCGAGATTCTCGAGGAGGCAGAGAATGATTTTGGGATCATTTTTGAAATCCAAGATGGCCGCCGCGCAAAATGATGATGACAAAATTATGGGTATCATATTCGAGGTTCTCGAGGATGCAGAGAACGACTTTGTGATCATATTTTAAATCCAAGATGGCCGCCGCACAAAATTATGATTTCATAGATATGGATATCATGTCCGAGATTTTCAAGGGTTCGGAGAACAATTCTGTGATCATTATTGAAATCCAAGAGGGCTGCCGCACACAAATATGTTTTCAGCAATATGGATATCGTGTCCGAGGTTCTCGAGGGTGTAGAGAACGTTTATGTGATTTATTTTGAAATCCAAGAAGGCTGCCGCAAACAATTATGTTTTCAGCAATATGGATATCGTGTACGACGTTCTCGAGGGTGCAGAAAACAATTTTGGGATCATTTTTAAATCCGAGATGGCCGCCGCTCAAATGTTGATAACTAGATTATGGGTATCGTATCCAAGGTTCTCGAGGGATCAGAGAACGATTTTGTGATAAGTTTTCAAATCCAAGATGGCCGCCGCTCAAAAGTATGATAACTACATTATGGGTATCGTATCCAAGTTTCTCGAGGGTGCTCAGAACGATTTTGTGATCATTTTTCAAATCAAAGATGGCCGCCGCGCAAAATTATGATGACAACATTATAGGTATCGTATTCGAGGTTCTAGAGGGTGCAGAGTACGACTTTGTGATCATATTTTAAATCCAAGATGGCCGCCGCACAAAATTATGATTTCATAAATATGGATATCATGTCCGAGGTTGTCAAGGGTTCAGAGAACAATTCTGTGATCATTTTTGAAAACCAAGAGGGCTGCCGCACACAAATATGTTCTCAGCAATATGGATATCGTGTCCGAGGTTCTCGAGGGTGTAGAGAACGTTTTGGTGATTAATTTTGAAACCCAAGCTGGCTGCCGCACACAATTATGTTTTCAGCTATATGGATATCGTTTCCGAGATTCTTGAGGATGCAGAGAATGATTTTGGGATCATATTTTAAATCCAAGATGGCCGCCGCACAAAATTATGATTTCAGCAATATGGATATCGTACCCGAGGTTCTCTAGTGTGCAGAGAACGATTTGGTGATCATTTTTCAAATCTAAGATGGCCGCCGCACAAAGTTATGATTTAAGCAATATGAATATCGTGTCCGAGGTTCTCGAGGGTGCAGAGAAAAATTCTGTGATCATTTTTGAAAACCAAGAAGGCTGCCGCAAACAATTATGTTTTCAGCAATATGGATATCGTGTACGACGTTCTCGAGGGTGCAGAAAACAATTTTGGGATCATTTTTAAATCCGAGATGGCCGCCGCTCAAATGGTGATAACTAGATTATGGGTATCGTATCCAAGGTTCTCGAGGTATCAGAGAACGATTTTGTGATCAGTTTTCAAATCCAAGATGGGCGCCGCTCAAAAGTATGATAACTACATTATGGGTATCATATCCGAGTTTCTCGAGGGTGCTGAGAACGATTTTGTGATCATATTTTAAATCCAAGATGGCCGCCGCACAAAATTATGATTTCAGCAATATGGATATCGTACCCGAGGTTCTCGAGTGTGCCGAGAACGATTTGGTGATCATTTTTCAAATCTAAGATGGCCGCCGCACAAAGTTATGATTTAAGCAATATGAATATCGTGTCCGAGGTTCTCGAGGGTGCAGAGAAAAATTCTGTGATCATTTTTGAAATCCAAGAAGGCTGCCGCAAACAATTATGTTTTCAGCAATATGGATATCGTGTACGACGTTCTCGAGGATGCAGAAAACAATTTTGGGATCATTTTTAAATCCGAGATGGCCGCCGCTCAAAAGTATGATAATTAGATTTATGGGTATCGTATCCGAGGTTCTCGAGGGTGCACAGAACGATTTTGTGATCAGTTTTCAAATCCAAGATGGCCGCCGTTCAAAAGTATGATAACTACATTATGGGTATCATATCCGAGTTTCTCGAGGGTGCTGAGAACCATTTTGGGATCATTTTTCAAATCCAAGATGGGCGGCGTGCAAAATTATGATAAAAAAATATGGGTATCGTATCCGAGGTTCTCGAGAGTGCACAGAACGATTTTGTGATTGTTTTTGAAGTCCAAGATGGCCGCCGCTCAAAATTATTTTAACTACATTATTGGTGTCGTATCCAAAGTTCTCCAGGGCACAGAGATGGATTTTGTGATCATTTTTGAAATCCAAGATGTCCGCCGCACAAAACTTTTATTTCAGCGATATGGATATCGTAACCGAGGTTCTCGAGGGTGCAGAGAACAATTTTGGGATCATCTTTAAATCCAAGATGGCCGCCGCGCAAAATTATGATTTCATAAATATGGATATCATTTCCGAGGTTCTCAAGAGTTCAGAGAAAAATTCTGTCATCATTTTTGAAATCCAAGAGGGCTGCCGCACACAATTATGTTTTCAGCTATATGGATATCGTTTCCGAGATTCTCGAGGATGCAGAGAATGATTTTGGGATCATTTTTGAAATCCAAGATGGCCGCCACGCAAAATTATGATGACAACATTATGGGTATCGTATTCGAGGTTCTCGAGGGTGCAGAGAACGACTTTGTGATAATATTTTAAATCCAAGATGGCCGCCGCACAAAATTATGATTTCAGCAATATGGATATCGTACCCGAGGTTCTCGAGGGTGCAGAGAACGATTTGGTGATCATTTTTCAAATCCAAGATGGCCGCCGCACAAAGTTATGATTTAAGCAACATGAATATCGTGTCCGAGGTTCTCGAGGGTGCAGAGAACTATTCTTTGATCATTTTT
This sequence comes from Leptidea sinapis, assembly GCF_905404315.1. Classification (NCBI taxonomy): domain Eukaryota; kingdom Metazoa; phylum Arthropoda; class Insecta; order Lepidoptera; family Pieridae; genus Leptidea; species Leptidea sinapis. The sequence continues at coordinate 3,363,966 of NC_066290.1, read as the reverse complement.
GAAATCCAAGAAGGCTGCCGCAAACAATTATAATTTCAGCTATATGGATATCGTTTCCGAGATTCTCGAGGATGCAGAGAATGATTTTGGGATCATTTTTGAAATCCAAGATGGCCTCCGCGCAAAATTATGATCACAACATTATGGGTATCGTATTCGAGGTTCTCGAGGGTGCAGAGAACGACTTTGTGATCATATTTTAAATCTAAGATGGCCGCCGCATAAAATTATGATTTCAGCAATATGGATATCATACCCGAGGTTCTCGAGGGTGCAGAGAACGATTTGGTGATCATTTTTCAAATCCAAGATGGCCGCCGCACAAAGTTATGATTTAAGCAACATGAATATCGTGTCCGAGGTTCTCGAGCGTGCAGAGAACTATTCTGTGATCATTTTTGAAATCCAAGAAGGCTGCCGCAAACAATTATGATTTCAGCAATATGGATATCGTGTACGACGTTCTCGAGGGTGCAGAAAACAATTTTGGGGTCATTTTTAAATCCGAGATGGCCGCCGCTCAAATGGTGATAACTAGATTATGGGTATCGTATCCAAGATTCTCGAGGGATCAGAGGACGATTTTATGATCAGTTTTCAAATCCAAGATGGCCGCCGCTCAAAAGTATGATAACTACATTATGGGTATCGTATCCGAGTTTCTCGAGGGTGCTGAGAACGATTTTGTGATCATTTTTCAAATCCAAGATGGCCGCCGCACAAAACTTTTATTTCAGCGATATGGATATCGTAACCAAGGTTCTCGAAGGTGCAGAGAACAATTTTGGGATCATCTTTAAATCCAAGATGGCCGCTGCGCAAAATTATGATTTCATAAATATGGATATCATGTCCGAGGTTCTCAAGGGTTCAGAGAACAATTCTGTGATCATTTTTGAAATCCAAGAGGGCTGCCGCACACAAATATGTTTTCAGCAATATGGATATCGTGTCCGAGGTTCTCGAGGGTGTAGAGAACGTTTTAGTGATTAATTTTAAAATCCAAGAAGGCTCCCGCAAACAATTATGTTTTCAGAAATATGGATATCGTGTACGACGTTCTCGAGGATGCAGAAAACAATTTTGGGATCATTTTTAAATCCGAGATGGCCGCCGCTCAAATGTTGATAACTAGATTATAGGTATCGTATCCGAGGTTCTCGAGGGATCAGAGAACGATTTTGTGATAAGTTTTAAAATCCAAGATGGCCGCCGCTCAAAATTATGATAACTACATTATGGGTATCGTATCCGAGTTTCTCGAGGGTGCTGAGAACAATTTTGTGATCATTTTTCAAATCCAAGATGGCCTCCGTGCAAGATTATGATCTCAAAAATATGGGTATCGTATCCGAGGTTCTCGAGAGTGCACAGAACGATTTTGTGATTATTTTTGAAGTCCAAGTTGGCCATCGCACAAAATTATGTTAACTACATTATGGGTGTCGTATCCAAGGTACTCCAGGGTACAGAGATCGATTTTGTGATCATTTTTGAAATCCAAGATGGCCGCCGCACAAAACTTTTATTTCAGCGATATGGATATCGTAACCGAGGTACTCGAGTGTGCAGAGAACAATTTTGGGATCATCTTTAAATCCAAGATGGCCGCCGCGCAAAATTATGATTTCATAAATATGGATATCATGTCCGAGGTTCTCAAGGGTTCAGAGAACAATTCTGTGATCATATTTGAAATCCAAGAGGGCTGCCGCAAACAAATATGTTTTCAGCAATATGGATATCGTGTCCGAGGTTCTCGAGGGTGTAGAGAACGTATTAGTGATTAAATTTGAAACCCAAGATGGCTGCCGCAAACAATTATGTTTTCAGAAATATGGATATCGTGTACGACGTTCTCGAGGATGCAGAAAACAATTTTGGGATCATTTTTAAATCCGAGATGGCCGCCGCTCAAATGTTGATAACTAGATTATAGGTATCGTATCCGAGGTTCTCGAGGGATCAGAGAACGATTTTGTGATAAGTTTTAAAATCCAAGATGGCCGCCGCTCAAAATTATGATAACTACATTATGGGTATCGTATCCGAGTTTCTCGAGGGTGATGAGAACGATTTTGTGATCATTTTTCAAATCCAAGATGGCCGCCGTGCAAGATTATGATCACAAAAATATGGGTATCGTATCCGAGGTTCTCGAGAGTGCACAGAACGATTTTGTGATTATTTTTGAACCCCAAGATGGCCGCCGCTCAAAATTAAGTTAACTACATTATGGGTGTCGTATCCAAGGTTCTCCAGGGTACAAAGATCGATTTTGTGATCATTTTTCATATCCAAGATGGCCGCCGCTCAAAATTAAGATTTCAGCAATATGGATAACGTGTCCGAGATTCTCGAGGGTGCAGAGAACGATTTGGTGATCATTTTTCAAATTCAAGATGGCCGCCGCACAAAATTATGATTTTAGCAATATGGATATCGTGTCTGAGGTTTTCGAGGGTGCAGAAAATAATTTTGGGATCATTTTTAAATCCGAAATGGCCGCCGTGCAAGATTATGATTACAAAATTATGGGTATCGTATCCGTGGTACTCGAGGGTGCTGAGAACGATTTTGTGATCATTTTTCAAATCCAAGATGGCCGCCGCACAAAATTATGATTTTAGCAATATGGATATCGTGTCCGCGGTTCTTGAGGGTGCAGAGAACAATTCTGTGATCATTTTTGAAATCCAAGAGGGTTGCCTTAAACAATTATGTTTTCTGCAATATGGATATCGTGTCCGAGGTTCTCGAGGGTGCAGAAAACAATTTTGGGATCATTTTTGAATCCGAGATGGCCGCCGCTCAAAAGTATGATAACTAGATTATGGTTATCGTATTCGAGGTTCTTGAGGGTGCAGAGAACGGTTTTGTGATGAGTTTTCAAATCCAAGATGGCCGCCGTGCAAGATTATGATCACAAAATTATGGGTATCGCATCCGAGGTTCTCGAGAGTGCACAGAACGATTTTGTGATCATTTTTGAAACCCAAGAAGCCGCCGATCAAAATTATGATAACTACATTACGGGTATCCTATCCGAGGTTCTCGAGGGTGCAGAGAACGATTTGGTGATCATTTTTAAAATCCAAGATGGCTGCCGCACACAATTATGATTTTAGCAATATGGATATCGTGTCCGCGGTTCTTGAGGGTGCAGAGAACAATTCTGTGATCATTTTTGAAATCCAAGAGGGTTGCCGCAAACAATTATGTTTTCTGCAATATGGATATCGTGTCCGAGGTTCTCGAGGGTGCAGAAAACAATTTTGGGATCATTTTTGAATCCGAGATGGCCGCCGCTCAAAAGTATGATAACTAGATTATGGTTATCGTATTCGAGGTTCTTGAGGGTGCAGAGAACGGTTTTGTGATGAGTTTTCAAATCCAAGATGGCCGCCGTGCAAGATTATGATCACAAAATTATGGGTATCGTATCCGAGGTTCTCGAGAGTGCACAGAACGATTTTGTGATCATTTTTGAAATCCAAGAAGCCGCCGATCAAAATTATGATAACTACATTACGGGTATCCTATCCGAGGTTCTCGAGGGTGCAGAGAACGATTTTGTAGTCATTTTTGAAATCCAAGATGGCCGCCGCCCAAAATTATGATTTCAGCAATATGGATATCGTGTCCGAGATTCTCGAGGCTGCAGAGAACGATTTGGTGATCATTTTTCAAATCCAAGATGGCCGCCGCTCAAAATTATGATTTCAGCAATATGGATATCGTGTCCGAGATTCTCAGGGGTGCAGAGAACGATTTGGTGATCATTTTTCAAATCCAAGATGGCCGCCGCACAAAATTATGATTTAAGCAATATGGATATCGTTTCCGAGGTTCTCGCGGGTGCAGAGAACAATTCTGGGATCATTTTTGAAATCGATGAGGGCTGCCGCAAACAATAATGTTTTCAGCAATATGGATATCGTGTCTGAGGTTCTCGTGGGTGCAGAAAATAATTTTGGGATTATTTTTAAATCCGAGATTGCCGCCGTGCAAGATTATGATCACAAAAATATGGGGATCGTATCCGAGGTGCTCGAGAGTGCACAGAACGATTTTGTGATCATTTTTGAAATCCAAAATGGCCGCCGCTCAAAAGTATGAAAACTACATTATGGGTATCGTATCCGAGGTTCTCGAGGGTGCAGAGAGCGATTTTGGGATAATTTTTCAAATCCAAGATGGCCGCGGCTCAAAAGTTTGATAACTACATTGTCATACAACGTTGTTCCTTGTTCTTAAAATATACCTTGTTCTTAAATATAATTAAAATATACAAGTTCGTGATTCCTGAGTGATTCGCGGTGTCGCCTTAATCTTTGAGACAAGCATATAGCTACTGGCAGGATCAACCATTGCTGTCGCGCTCAGCGCGTCATGCGTCGCGATCTCCCCTTAGGGCGTCGCGACTATGACATCTTGAACATATCGTGAGATATCCGTTCGAGCACTGTATACTATATATCTCAAAGGCATACGGTGCGCGTTGAATGAATCATAAATCGGCGATGGGCCGATTGTATGTTATGAAAGTTCAGTAACGAGAGTCCCTTCGGGTAATAATAAAAATGATGACACGCAATAGAAGCGGCATCAACGTATTAATATCGGTACACGTCGTGATCACAAATCGGATCGACGCCCGGTGCTTGAGAGGAGCGTGAACGTCTCGCACGCGTGAAATGCGCGACGCGTTCCGGCTAGCGGGCCCTCACGTTAAAAATCTTAACAGAGGGAAACCGTCGAAGCCCAGTCGGCGCCTTTTTTGCGCGCAAAAAATTTTCACGATCGCTTTTAACGTGACGAGGATCGCCGCAGCGTATGATACTATAGAGAGAGTGAAGAGATGAATTATGAGAAACGAAATCACAAAAAACCTTTCAAATCACCAAATCAAATATCATCCGCATAGGGAAACTGGAAAACGCTCGATCGACACAGCGCGGTGAGTCTGTCTCATTTTTTATATTTTAAAAAAAGAACATATAAAACAACGCGTGGTGGGGGTGTTGTGCGTTTGTATTTTCTCGCGTGCGTTTTTCACTTGTTATTTAACCCTCTCTCTTTTTACAAGAAAAAACTTGAGCGGCAGCCATCTTGGATGTCAAAATTAATCTCTAAAACGTTCTCTACACCCTCGAGAACAACGGACACGATATCGCTATATGGATATCGTTTCCGAGATTCTCGAGGATGCAGAGAATGATTTTGGGATCATTTTTGAAATCCAACATGGCCGCCGCGCAAAATGATGATGACAAAATTATGGGTATCATATTCGAGGTTCTCGAGGATGCAGAGAACGACTTTGTGATCATATTTTAAATCCAAGATGGCCGCCGCACAAAATTATGATTTCATAGATATGGATATCATGTCCGAGGTTTTCAAGGGTTCGGAGAACAATTCTGTGATCATTATTGAAATCCAAGAGGGCTGCCGCACACAAATATGTTTTCAGCAATATGGATATCGTGTCCGAGGTTCTCGAGGGTGTAGAGAACGTTTAAGTGATTAATTTTGAAATCCAAGAAGGCTGCCGCAAACAATTATGTTTTCAGCAATATGGATATCGTGTACGACGTTCTCGAGGGTGCAGAAAACAATTTTGGGATCATTTTTAAATCCGAGATGGCCGCCGCTCAAAAGTATGATAATTAGATTTATGGGTATCGTATCCGAGGTTCTCGAGGGTGCACAGAACGATTTTGTGATCAGTTTTCAAATCCAAGATGGCCGCCGTTCAAAAGTATGATAACTACATTATGGGTATCATATCCGAGTTTCTCGAGGGTGCTGAGAACCATTTTGGGATCATTTTTCAAATCCAAGATGGCCGCCGTGCAAAATTATGATAAAAAAATATGGGTATCGTATCCGAGGTTCTCGAGAGTGCACAGAACGATTTTGTGATTGTTTTTGAAGTCCAAGATGGCCGCCGCTCAAAATTATTTTAACTACATTATTGGTGTCGTATCCAAAGTTCTCCAGGGCACAGAGATGGATTTTGTGATCATTTTTGAAATCCAAGATGTCCGCCGCACAAAACTTTTATTTCAGCGATATGGATATCGTAACCAAGGTTCTCGAAGGTGCAGAGAACAATTTTGGGATCATCTTTAAATCCAAGATGGCCGCTGCGCAAAATTATGATTTCATAAATATGGATATCATGTCCGAGGTTCTCAAGGGTTCAGAGAACAATTCTGTGATCATTTTTGAAATCCAAGAGGGCTGCCGCACACAAATATGTTTTCAGCAATATGGATATCGTGTCCGAGGTTCTCGAGGGTGTAGAGAACGTTTTAGTGATTAATTTTAAAATCCAAGAAGGCTCCCGCAAACAATTATGTTTTCAGAAATATGGATATCGTGTACGACGTTCTCGAGGATGCAGAAAACAATTTTGGGATCATTTTTAAATCCGAGATGGCCGCCGCTCAAATGTTGATAACTAGATTATAGGTATCGTATCCGAGGTTCTCGAGGGATCAGAGAACGATTTTGTGATAAGTTTTCAAATCCAAGATGGCCGCCGCTCAAAATTATGATAACTACATTATGGGTATCGTATCCGAGTTTCTCGAGGGTGCTGAGAACGATTTTGTGATCATTTTTCAAATCCCAGATGGCCTCCGTGCAAGATTATGATCTCAAAAATATGGGTATCGTATCCGAGGTTCTCGAGAGTGCACAGAACGATTTTGTGATTATTTTTGAAGTCCAAGTTGGCCACCGCACAAAATTATGTTAACTACATTATGGGTGTCGTATCCAAGGTTCTCCAGGGTACAGAGATCGATTTTGTGATCATTTTTGAAATCCAAGATGGCCGCCGCACAAAACTTTTATTTCAGCGATATGGATATCGTAACCGAGGTACTCGAGTGTGCAGAGAACAATTTTGGGATCATCTTTAAATCCAAGATGGCCGCCGCGTAAAATTATGATTTCATAAATATGGATATCATGTCCGAGGTTCTCAAGGGTTCAGAGAACAATTCTGTGATCATATTTGAAATCCAAAAGGGCTGCCGCAAACAAATATGTTTTCAGCAATATGGATATCGTGTCCGAGGTTCTCGAGGGTGTAGAGAACGTTTTAGCGATTAAATTAGAAACCCAAGATGGCTGCCGCATACAATTCTATTTTCAGCTATATGGATATCGTTTCCGAGATTCTCGAGGATGCAGAGAATGATTTTGGGATCATTTTTGAAATCCAAGATGGCCGCCGCGCAAAATTATGATGACAACATTATGGGTATCGTATTCGAGGTTCTCGAGGGTGCAGAGAACGACTTTGTGATCATATTTTAAATCCAAGATGGCCGCCGCAATAAATTATGATTTCAGCAATATGGATATCGTGTACGACGTTCTCGAGGGTGCAGAAAACAATTTTGGGATCATTTTTAAATCCGAGATGGCCGCCGCTCAAAAGTATGATAACTACATTATGGGTATCGTATCCGAGTTTCTCGAGGGTGATGAGAACGATTTTGTGATCATTTTTCAAATCCAAGATGGCCGCCGTGCAAGATTATGATCACAAAAATATGGGTATCGTATCCGAGGTTCTCGAGAGTGCACAGAACGATATTGTGATTATTTTTGAACCCCAAGATGGCCGCCGCTCAAAATTATGTTAACTACATTATGGGTGTCGTATCCAAGGTTCTCCAGGGTACAAAGATCGATTTTGTGATCATTTTTCATATCCAAGATGGCCGCCGCTCAAAATTATGATTTCAGCAATATGGATAACGTGTCCGAGATTCTCGAGGGTGCAGAGAACGATTTGGTGATCATTTTTCAAATCCAAGATGGCCGCCGCACAAAATTATGATTTTAGCAATATGGATATCGTGTCTGAGGTTTTCGAGGGTGCAGAAAATAATTTTGGGATCATTTTTAAATCCGAGATGGCCGCCGTGCAAGATTATGATCACAAAATTATGGGTATCGTATCCGTGGTACTCGAGGGTGCTGAGAACGATTTTGTGATCATTTTTCAAATCCAAGATGGCCGCCGCACAAAATTATGATTTCAGCAATATGGATATCGTACCCGAGTTTCTCGAGGGTGCAGAGAACGATTTGGTGATCATTTTTAAAATCCAAGATGGCTGCCGCACACAATGATGATTTTAGCAATATGGATATCGTGTCCGCGGTTCTTGAGGGTGCAGAGAACAATTCTGTGATCATTTTTGAAATCCAAGAGGGTTGCCGCAAACAATTATGTTTTCTGCAATATGGATATCGTGTCCGAGGTTCTCGAGTGTGCAGAAAACAATTTTGGGATCATTTTTGAATCCGAGATGGCCGCCGCTCAAAAGTATGATAACTAGATTATGGTTATCGTATTCGAGGTTCTTGAGGGTGCAGAGAACGGTTTTGTGATGAGTTTTTTATTCCAAGATGGCCGCCGTGCAAGATTATGATCACAAAATTATGGGTATCGTATCCGAGGTTCTCGAGAGTGCACAGAACGATTTTGTGATCATTTTTGAAATCCAAGAAGCCGCCGATCAAAATTATGATAACTACAATACGGGTATCCTATCCGAGGTTCTCGAGGGTGCAGAGAACGATTTTGTAGTCATTTTTGAAATCCAAGATGGCCGCCGCCCAAAATTATGATTTCAGCAATATGGATATCGTAACCGAGGTACTCGAGTGTGCAGAGAACAATTTTGGGATCATCTTTAAATCCAAGATGGCCGCCGCGCAAAATTATTATTTCATAAATATGGATATCATGTCCGAGGTTCTCAAGGGTTCAGAGAACAATTCTGTGATCATATTTGAAATCCAAGAGGGCTGCCGCAAACAAATATGTTTTCAGCAATATGGATATCGTGTCCGAGGTTCTCGAGGGTGTAGAGAACGTTTTAGTGATTAAATTTGAAACCCAAGATGGCTGCCGCATACAATTATGTTTTCAGCTATATGGATATCGTTTCCGAGATTCTCGAGGATGCAGAGAATGATTTTGGGATCATTTTTGAAATACAAGATGGCCGCCGCGCAAAATTATGATGACAACATTATGGGTATCGTATTCGAGGTTCTCGAGGGTGCACAGAACGATTTTGTGATCATTTTTGAAATCCAAAATGGCCGCCGCTCAAAAGTATGATAACTACATTATGGGTATCGTATCCGAGGTTCTCGAGGGTGCAGAGAAAGATTTTGGGATAATTTTTCAAATCCAAGATGGCCGCGGCTCAAAAGTTTGATAACTACATTGTCATACAACGTTGTTCCTTGTTCTTAAAATATACCTTGTTCTTAAATATAATTAAAATATACAAGTTCGTTCCGGGTGCGTACGTCGTGATTCCTGAGTGATTCGCGGTGTCGCCTTAATCTTTGAGACAAGCATATAGCTACTGGCAGGATCAACCATTGCTGTCGCGCTCAGCGCGTCATGCGTCGCGATCTTCCCTTAGGGCGTCGCGACTATGACATCTTGAACATATCGTGAGATATCCGTTCGAGCACTGTATACTATATATCTCAAAGGCATACGGTGCGCGTTGAATGAATCATAAATCGGCGATGGGCCGATTGTATGTTATGAAAGTTCAGTAACGAGAGTCCCTTCGGGTAATAATAAAAATGATGATACGCAATAGAAGCGGTATCAACGTATTAATATCGGTACACGTCGTGATCACAAATCGGATCGACGCCCGGTGCTTGAGAGGAGCGTGAACGTCTCGCACGCGTGAAATGCGCGACGCGTTCCGGCTTGCGGGCCCTCACGTTAAAAATCTTAACAGAGGGAAACCGTCGAAGCCCAGTCGGCGTCTTGGTGCGCGCAAAAAATTTTCACGATCGCTTTTAACGTGACGAGGATCGCCGCAGCGTATGATACTATAGAGAGAGTGAAGAGATGAATTATGAGAAACGAAATCACAAAAAACCTTTCAAATCACCAAATCAAATATCATCCGCATAGGGAAACTGGAAAACGCTCGATCGACACAGCGCGGTGAGTCTGTCTCATTTTTTATATTGTAAAAAAAGAACATATAAAACAACGCGTGGTGGGGGTGTTGTGCGTTTGTATTTTCTCGCGTGCGTTTTTCACTTGTTATTTAACCCTCTCTCTTTTTACAAGAAAAAACTTGAGCGGCGGCCATCTTGGATTTCAAAAATATTTACAGAATCGTTCTCTGCACCCACGAGAGCCTCGGATTCGATACCCATATTGTTGTTATCATGGTTTTATCGCGGCGGCCATCTCGGTTTTCAAAAATGATTACAAAATCGTTCTCTGTACTTTCGAGAACCTCGCACACGATATCCATAATGCTGAAAACATAATTGTGTGTCGCAACCATCTTGGATTTCAAAAATGATCACAGAATTGTTCTCTGCACACTCGAGAATCTCGGACACGATATCCATTTTGCTGAAATCATAATTTTGTGCGGCGGCCATCTTGGATTTCAAATATGATCACAAAATCGTTCTCTGAACCCTTGAGAAGCACGGGTACGATATCCATATTGCTGAAAACATAATTGTGTGCGGCAGCCATCTTCTCATTCTCGAGGATGCAGAGAATGATTTTGGGATCATTTTTGAAATCCAAGATGGCCGCCGCGCAAAATGATGATGACAAAATTATGGGTATCATATTCGAGGTTCTCGAGGATGCAGAGAACGACTTTGTGATCATATTTTAAATCCAAGATGGCCGCCGCACAAAATTATGATTTCATAGATATGGATATCATGTCCGAGGTTTTCAAGGGTTCGGAGAACAATTCTGTGATCATTATTGAAATCCAAGAGGGCTGCCGCACACAAATATGTTTTCAGCAATATGGATATCGTGTCCGAGGTTCTCGAGGGTGTAGAGAACGTTTAAGTGATTAATTTTGAAATCCAAGAAGGCTGCCGCAAACAATTATGTTTTCAGCAATATGGATATCGTGTACGACGTTCTCGAGGGTGCAGAAAACAATTTTGGGATCATTTTTAAATCCGAGATGGCCGCCGCTCAAATGTTGATAACTAGATTATGGGTATCGTATCCAAGGTTCTCGAGGGATCAGAGAACGATTTTGTGATAAGTTTTCAAATCCAAGATGGCCGCCGCTCAAAAGTATGATAACTACATTATGGGTATCGTATCCGAGTTTCTCGAGGGTGCTCAGAACGATTTTGTGATCATTTTTCAAATCAAAGATGGCCGCCGTGCAAGATTATGATCACAAAAATATGGGTATCGTATCCGAGGTTCTCGAGGATGCAGAGAATGATTTTGGGATCATTTTTGAAATCCAAGATGGCCGCCGCGCAAAATTATGATGACAACATTATAGGTATCGTATTCGAGGTTCTAGAGGGTGCAGAGTACGACTTTGTGATCATATTTTAAATCCAAGATGGCCGCCGCACAAAATTATGATTTCAGCAATATGGATATCGTGTACGACGTTCTCGAGGGTGCAGAAAACAATTTTGGGATCATTTTTAAATCCGAGATGGCCGCCGCTCAAAAGTATGATTTCATAAATATGGATATCATGTCCGAGGTTGTCAAGGGTTCAGAGAACAATTCTGTGATCATTTTTGAAAACCAAGAGGGCTGCCGCACACATATATGTTCTCAGCAATATGGATATCGTGTCCGAGGTTCTCGAGGGTGTAGAGAACGTTTTTGTGATTAATTTTGAAACCCAAGATGGCTGCCGCACACAATTATGTTTTAAGCTATATGGATATCGTTTCCGAGATTCTTGAGGATGCAGAGAATGATTTTGGGATCATATTTTAAATCCAAGATGGCCGCCGCACAAAATTATGATTTCAGCAATATGGATATCGTACCCGAGGTTCTCGAGTGTGCAGAGAACGATTTGGTGATCATTTTTCAAATCTAAGATGGCCGCCGCACAAAGTTATGATTTAAGCAATATGAATATCGTGTCCGAGGTTCTCGAGGGTGCAAAGAAAAATTCTGTGATCATTTTTGAAAACCAAGAAGGCTGCCGCAAACAATTATGTTTTCAGCAATATGGATATCGTGTACGACGTTCTCGAGGGTGCAGAAAACAATTTTGGGATCATTTTTAAATCCGAGATGGCCGCCGCTCAAATGGTGATAACTAGATTATGGGTATCGTATCCATGGTTCTCGAGGTATCAGAGAACGACTTTGTGATCAGTTTTCAAATCCAAGATGGCCGCCGCTCAAAAGTATGATAACTACATTATGGGTATCATATCCGAGTTTCTCGAGGGTGCTGAGAACGATTTTGTGATCATATTTTAAATCCAAGATGGCCGCCGCACAAAATTATGATTTCAGCAATATGGATATCGTACCCGAGGTTCTCGAGTGTGCAGAGAACGATTTGGTGATCATTTTTCAAATCTAAGATGGCCGCCGCACAAAGTTATGATTTAAGCAATATGAATATCGTGTCCGAGGTTCTCGAGGGTGCAGAGAAAAATTCTGTGATCATTTTTGAAATCCAAGAAGGCTGCCGCAAACAATTATGTTTTCAGCAATATGGATATCGTGTACGACGTTCTCGAGGGTGCAGAAAACAATTTTGGGATCATTTTTAAATCCGAGATGGCCGCCGCTCAAAAGAATTCGTATTCAAGGTTCTAGAGGGTGCAGAGAACGACTTTGTGATCATATTTTAAATCCAAGATGGCCGCCGCACAAAATTATGATTTCAGCAATATGGATATCGTGTACGACGTTCTCGAGGGTGCAGAAAACAATTTTGGGATCATTTTTAAATCCGAGATGGCCGCCGCTCAAAAGTATGATTTCATAAATATGGATATCATGTCCGAGGTTGTCAAGGGTTCAGAGAACAATTCTGTGATCATTTTTGAAAACCAAGAGGGCTGCCGCACACAAATATGTTCTCAGCAATATGGATATCGTGTCCGAGGTTCTCGAGGGTGTAGAGAACGTTTTAGTGATTAATTTTGAAACCCAAGATGGCTGCCGCACACAATTATGTTTTCAGCTATATGGATATCGTTTCCGAGATTCTCGAGGATGCAGAGAATGATTTTGGGATCATTTTTGAAATCCAAGATGGCCGCCACGCAAAATTATGATGACAACATTATGGGTATCGTATTCGAGGTTCTCGAGGGTGCAGAGAACGACTTTGTGATAATATTTTAAATCCAAGATGGCCGCCGCACAAAATTATGTTTTCTGCAATATGGATATCGTTTCCGAGATTCTCGAGGATGCAGAGAATGATTTTGGGATCATTTTTGAAATCCAAGATGGCCGCCACGCAAAATTATGATGACAACATTATGGGTATCGTATTCGAGGTTCTCGAGGGTGCAGAGAACGACTTTGTGATAATATTTTAAATCCAAGATGGCCGCCGCACAAAATTATGATTTCAGCAATATGGATATCGTACCCGAGGTTCTCGAGGGTGCAGAGAACGATTTGGTGATCATTTTTCAAATCCAAGATGGCCGCCGCACAAAACTTTTATTTCAGCGATATGGATATCGTAACCAAGGTTCTCGAAGGTGCAGAGAACAATTTTGGGATCATCTTTAAATCCAAGATGGCCGCTGCGCAAAATTATGATTTCATAAATATGGATATCATGTCCGAGGTTCTCAAGGGTTCAGAGAACAATTCTGTGATCATTTTTGAAATCCAAGAGGGCTGCCGCACACAAATATGTTTTCAGCAATATGGATATCGTATCCAAGGTTCTCGAGGTATCAGAGAACGATTTTGTGATCAGTTTTCAAATCCAAGATGGCCGCCGCTCAAAAGTATGATAACTACATTATGGGTATCATATCCGAGTTTCTCGAGGGTGCTGAGAACGATTTTGTGATCATATTTTAAATCCAAGATGGCCGCCGCACAAAATTATGATTTCAGCAATATGGATATCGTACCCGAGGTTCTCGAGTGTGCAGAGAACGATTTGGTGATCATTTTTCAAATCTAAGATGGCCGCCGCACAAAGTTATGATTTAAGCAATATGAATATCGTGTCCGAGGTTCTCGAGGGTGCAGAGAAAAATTCTGTGATCATTTTTGAAATCCAAGAAGGCTGCCGCAAACAATTATGTTTTCAGCAATATGGATATCGTGTACGACGTTCTCGAGGGTGCAGAAAACAATTTTGGGATCATTTTTAAATCCGAGATGGCCGCCGCTCAAAAGAATTCGTATTCAAGGTTCTAGAGGGTGCAGAGAACGACTTTGTGATCATATTTTAAATCCAAGATGGCCGCCGCACAAAATTATGATTTCAGCAATATGAATATCGTGTACGACGTTCTCGAGGGTGCAGAAAACTATTTTGGGATCATTTTTAAATCCGAGATGGCCGCCGCTCAAAAGTATGATTTCATAAATATGGATATCATGTCCGAGGTTGTCAAGGGTTCAGAGAACAATTCTGTGATCATTTTTGAAAACCAAGAGGGCTGCCGCACACAAATATGTTCTCAGCAATATGGATATCGTGTCCGAGGTTCTCGAGGGTGTAGAGAACGTTTTAGTGATTAATTTTGAAACCCAAGATGGCTGCCGCACACAATTATGTTTTCAGCTATATGGATATCGTTTCCGAGATTCTCGAGGATGCAGAGAATGATTTTGGGATCATTTTTGAAATCCAAGATGGCCGCCACGCAAAATTATGATGACAACATTATGGGTATCGTATTCGAGGTTCTCGAGGGTGCAGAGAACGACTTTGTGATAATATTTTAAATCCAAGATGGCCGCCGCACAAAATTATGATTTCAGCAATATGGATATCGTACCCGAGGTTCTCGAGGGTGCAGAGAACGATTTGGTGATCATTTTTCAAATCCAAGATGGCCGCCGCACAAAACTTTTATTTCAGCGATATGGATATCGTAACCAAGGTTCTCGAAGGTGCAGAGAACGATTTGGTGATCATTTTTCAAATCCAAGATGGCCGCCGCACAAAACTTTTATTTCAGCGATATGGATATCGTAACCAAGGTTCTCGAAGGTGCAGAGAACAATTTTGGGATCATCTTTAAATCCAAGATGGCCGCTGCGCAAAATTATGATTTCATAAATATGGATATCATGTCCGAGGTTCTCAAGGGTTCAGAGAACAATTCTGTGATCATTTTTGAAATCCAAGAGGGCTGCCGCACACAAATATGTTTTCAGCAATATGGATATCGTGTCCGAGGTTCTCGAGGGTGTAGAGAACGTTTTAGTGATTAATTTTAAAATCCAAGAAGGCTCCCGCAAACAATTATGTTTTCAGAAATATGGATATCGTGTACGACGTTCTCGAGGATGCAGAAAACAATTTTGGGATCATTTTTAAATCCGAGATGGCCGCCGCTCAAATGTTGATAACTAGATTATAGGTATCGTATCCGAGGTTCTCGAGGGATCAGAGAACGATTTTGTGATAAGTTTTCAAATCCAAGATGGCCGCCGCTCAAAATTATGATAACTACATTATGGGTATCGTATCCGAGTTTCTCGAGGGTGCTGAGAACGATTTTGTGATCATTTTTCAAATCCAAGATGGCCTCCGTGCAAGATTATGATCTCAAAAATATGGGTATCGTATCCGAGGTTCTCGAGAGTGCACAGAACGATTTTGTGATTATTTTTGAAGTCCAAGTTGGCCACCGCACAAAATTATGTTAACTACATTATGGGTGTCGTATCCAAGGTTCTCCAGGGTACAGATATCGATTTTGTGATCATTTTTGAAATCCAAGATGGCCGCCGCACAAAACTTTTATTTCAGCGATATGAATATCGTAACCGAGGTACTCGAGTGTGCAGAGAACAATTTTGGGATCATCTTTAAATCCAAGATGGCCGCCGCGCAAAATTATGATTTCATAAATATGGATATCATGTCCGAGGTTCTCAAGGGTTCAGAGAACAATTCTGTGATCATATTTGAAATCCAAGAGGGCTGCCGCAAACAAATATGTTTTCAGCAATATGGATATCGTGTCCGAGGTTCTCGAGGGTGTAGAGAACGTTTTAGTGATTAAATTTGAAACCCAAGATGGCTGCCGCATACAATTATGTTTTCAGCTATATGGATATCGTTTCCGAGATTCTCGGGGATGCAGAGAATGATTTTGGGATCATTTTTGAAATCCAAGATGGCCGCCGCGCAAAATTATGATGACAACATTATGGGTATCGTATTCGAGGTTCTCGAGGGTGCAGAGAACGACTTTGTGATCATATTTTAAATCCAAGATGGCCGCCGCAATAAATTATGATTTCAGCAATATGGATATCGTGTACGACGTTCTGGAGGGTGCAGAAAACAATTTTGTGATCATTTTTAAATCCGAGATGGCCGCCGCTCAAAAGTATGATAACTACATTATGGGTATCGTATCCGAGTTTCTCGAGGGTAATGAGAACGATTTTGTGATCATTTTTCAAATCCAAGATGGCCGCCGTGCAAGATTATGATCACAAAAATATGGGTATCGTATCCGAGTTTCTCGAGAGTGCACAGAACGATTTTGTGATTATTTTTGAACCCCAAGATGGCCGCCGCTCAAAATTATGTTAACTACATTATGGGTGTCGTATCCAAGGTTCTCCAGGGTACAAAGATCGATTTTGTGATCATTTTTCATATCCAAGATGGCCGCCGCTCAAAATTATGATTTCAGCAATATGGATAACGTGTCCGAGATTCTCGAGGGTGCAGAGAACGATTTGGTGATCATTTTTGAAATCCAAGAGGGTTGCCGCAAACAATTATGTTTTCTGCAATATGGATATCGTTTCCGAGATTCTCGAGGATGCAGAGAATGATTTTGGGATCATTTTTGAAATCCAAGATGGCCGCCACGCAAAATTATGATGACAACATTATGGGTATCGTATTCGAGGTTCTCGAGGGTGCAGAGAACGACTTTGTGATAATATTTTAAATCCAAGATGGCCGCCGCACAAAATTATGATTTCAGCAATATGGATATCGTACCCGAGGTTCTCGAGGGTGCAGAGAACGATTTGGTGATCATTTTTCAAATCCAAGATGGCCGCCGCACAAAACTTTTATTTCAGCGATATGGATATCGTAACCAAGGTTCTCGAAGGTGCAGAGAACAATTTTGGGATCATCTTTAAATCCAAGATGGCCGCTGCGCAAAATTATGATTTCATAAATATGGATATCAAGTCCGAGGTTCTCAAGGGTTCAGAGAACAATTCTGTGATCATTTTTGAAATCCAAGAGGGCTGCCGCACACAAATATGTTTTCAGCAATATGGATATCGTGTCCGAGGTTCTCGAGGGTGTAGAGAACGTTTTAGTGATTAATTTTAAAATCCAAGAAGGCTCCCGCAAACAATTATGTTTTCAGCAATATGGATATCGTGTACGACGTTCTCGAGGATGCAGAAAACAATTTTGGGATCATTTTTAAATCCGAGATGGCCGCCGCTCAAATGTTGATAACTAGATTATAGGTATCGTATCCGAGGTTCTCGAGGGATCAGAGAACGATTTTGTGATAAGTTTTCAAATCCAAGATGGCCGCCGCTCAAAATTATGATAACTACATTATGGGTATCGTATCCGAGTTTCTCGAGGGTGCTGAGAACGATTTTGTGATCATTTTTCAAATCCAAGATGGCCTCCGTGTAAGATTATGATCTCAAAAATATGGGTATCGTATCCGAGGTTCTCGAGAGTGCACAGAACGATTTTGTGATTATTTTTGAAGTCCAAGTTGGCCACCGCACAAAATTATGTTAACTACATTATGGGTGTCGTATCCAAGGTTCTCCAGGGTACAGAGATCGATTTTGTGATCATATTTTAAATCCAAGATGGCCGCCGCAATAAATTATGATTTCAGCAATATGGATATCGTGTACGACGTTCTCGAGGTAGCAGAAAACAATTTTGGGATCATTTTTAAATCCGAGATGGCCGCCGCTCAAAAGTATGATAACTACATTATGGGTATCGTATCCGAGTTTCTCGAGGGTGATGAGAACGATGTTGTGATCATTTTTCAAATCCAAGCTGGCCGCCGTGCAAGATTATGATCACAAAAATATGGGTATCGTATCCGAGGTTCTCGAGAGTGCACAGAACGATTTTGTGATTATTTTTGAACCCCAAGATGGCCGCCGCTCAAAATTATGTTAACTACATTATGGGTGTCGTATCCAAGGTTCTCCAGGGTACAAAGATCGATTTTGTGATCATTTTTCATATCCAAGATGGCTGCCGCTCAAAATAATGATTTCAGCAATATGGATAACGTGTCCGAGATTCTCGAGGGTGCAGAGAACGATTGGGTGATCATTTTTCAAATCCAAGATGGCCGCCGCACAAAATTATGTTTTTAGCAATATGGATATCGTGTCTGAGGTTTTCGAGGGTGCAGAAAATAATTTTGGGATCATTTTTAAATCCGAGATGGCCGCCGTGCAAGATTATGATCACAAAATTATGGTTATCGTATCCGTGGTACTCGAGGGTGCTGAGAACGATTTTGTGATCATTTTTCAAATCCAAGATGGCTGCCGCACACAATTATGTTTTAAGCTATATGGATATCGTTTCCGAGATTCTTGAGGATGCAGAGAATGATTTTGGGATCATATTTTAAATCCAAGATGGCCGCCGCACAAAATTATGATTTCAGCAATATGGATATCGTACCCGAGGTTCTCGAGTGTGCAGAGAACGATTTGGTGATCATTTTTCAAATCTAAGATGGCCGCCGCACAAAGTTATGATTTAAGCAATATGAATATCGTGTCCGAGGTTCTCGAGGGTGCAAAGAAAAATTCTGTGATCATTTTTGAAAACCAAGAAGGCTGCCGCAAACAATTATGTTTTCAGCAATATGGATATCGTGTACGACGTTCTCGAGGGTGCAGAAAACAATTTTGGGATCATTTTTAAATCCGAGATGGCCGCCGCTCAAATGGTGATAACTAGATTATGGGTATCGTATCCAAGGTTCTCGAGGTATCAGAGAACGATTTTGTGATCAGTTTTCAAATCCAAGATGGCCGCCGCTCAAAAGTATGATAACTACATTATGGGTATCATATCCGAGTTTCTCGAGGGTGCTGAGAACGATTTTGTGATCATATTTTAAATCCAAGATGGCCGCCGCACAAAATTATGATTTCAGCAATATGGATATCGTACCCGAGGTTCTCGAGTGTGCAGAGAACGATTTGGTGATCATTTTTCAAATCTAAGATGGCCGCCGCACAAAGTTATGATTTAAGCAATATGAATATCGTGTCCGAGGTTCTCGAGGGTGCAGAGAAAAATTCTGTGATCATTTTTGAAATCCAAGAAGGCTGCCGCAAACAATTATGTTTTCAGCAATATGGATATCGTGTACGACGTTCTCGAGGGTGCAGAAAACAATTTTGGGATCATTTTTAAATCCGAGATGGCCGCCGCTCAAAAGTATTCGTATTCAAGGTTCTAGAGGGTGCAGAGAACGACTTTGTGATCATATTTTAAATCCAAGATGGCCGCCGCACAAAATTATGATTTCAGCAATATGGATATCGTGTACGACGTTCTCGAGGGTGCAGAAAACAATTTTGTGATCATTTTTAAATCCGAGATGGCCGCCGCTCAAAAGTATGATTTCATAAATATGGATATCATGTCCGAGGTTGTCAAGGGTTCAGAGAACAATTCTGTGATCATTTTTGAAAACCAAGAGGGCTGCCGCACACAAATATGTTCTCAGCAATATGGATATCGTGTCCGAGGTTCTCGAGGGTGTAGAGAACGTTTTAGTGATTAATTTTGAAACCCAAGATGGCTGCCGCACACAATTATGTTTTCAGCTATATGGATATCGTTTCCGAGATTCTCGAGGATGCAGAGAATGATTTTGGGATCATTTTTGAAATCCAAGATGGCCGCCACGCAAAATTATGATGACAACATTATGGGTATCGTATTCGAGGTTCTCGAGGGTGCAGAGAACGACTTTGTGATAATATTTTAAATCCAAGATGGCCGCCGCACAAAATTATGATTTCAGCAATATGGATATCGTACCCGAGGTTCTCGAGGGTGCAGAGAACGATTTGGTGATCATTTTTCAAATCCAAGATGGCCGCCGCACAAAACTTTTATTTCAGCGATATGGATATCGTAACCAAGGTTCTCGAAGGTGCAGAGAACGATTTGGTGATCATTTTTCAAATCCAAGATGGCCGCCGCACAAAACTTTTATTTCAGCGATATGGATATCGTAACCAAGGTTCTCGAAGGTGCAGAGAACAATTTTGGGATCATCTTTAAATCCAAGATGGCCGCTGCGCAAAATTATGATTTCATAAATATGGATATCATGTCCGAGGTTCTCAAGGGTTCAGAGAACAATTCTGTGATCATTTTTGAAATCCAAGAGGGCTGCCGCACACAAATATGTTTTCAGCAATATGGATATCGTGTCCGAGGTTCTCGAGGGTGTAGAGAACGTTTTAGTGATTAATTTTAAAATCCAAGAAGGCTCCCGCAAACAATTATGTTTTCAGAAATATGGATATCGTATACGACGTTCTCGAGGATGCAGAAAACAATTTTGGGATCATTTTTAAATCCGAGATGGCCGCCGCTCAAATGTTGATAACTAGATTATAGGTATCGTATCCGAGGTTCTCGAGGGATCAGAGAACGATTTTGTGATAAGTTTTCAAATCCAAGATGGCCGCCGCTCAAAATTATGATAACTACATTATGGGTATCGTATCCGAGTTTCTCGAGGGTGCTGAGAACGATTTTGTGATCATTTTTCAAATCCAAGATGGCCTCCGTGCAAGATTATGATCTCAAAAATATGGGTATCGTATCCGAGGTTCTCGAGAGTGCACAGAACGATTTTGTGATTATTTTTGAAGTCCAAGTTGGCCACCGCACAAAATTATGTTAACTACATTATGGGTGTCGTATCCAAGGTTCTCCAGGGTACAGATATCGATTTTGTGATCATTTTTGAAATCCAAGATGGCCGCCGCACAAAACTTATTTCAGCGATATGAATATCGTAACCGAGGTACTCGAGTGTGCAGAGAACAATTTTGGGATCATCTTTAAATCCAAGATGGCCGCCGCGCAAAATTATGATTTCATAAATATGGATATCATGTCCGAGGTTCTCAAGGGTTCAGAGAACAATTCTGTGATCATATTTGAAATCCAAGAGGGCTGCCGCAAACAAATATGTTTTCAGCAATATGGATATCGTGTCCGAGGTTCTCGAGGGTGTAGAGAACGTTTTAGTGATTAAATTTGAAACCCAAGATGGCTGCCGCATACAATTATGTTTTCAGCTATATGGATATCGTTTCCGAGATTCTCGGGGATGCAGAGAATGATTTTGGGATCATTTTTGAAATCCAAGATGGCCGCCGCGCAAAATTATGATGACAACATTATGGGTATCGTATTCGAGGTTCTCGAGGGTGCAGAGAACGACTTTGTGATCATATTTTAAATCCAAGATGGCCGCCGCAATAAATTATGATTTCAGCAATATGGATATCGTGTACGACGTTCTGGAGGGTGCAGAAAACAATTTTGGGATCATTTTTAAATCCGAGATGGCCGCCGCTCAAAAGTATGATAACTACATTATGGGTATCGTATCCGAGTTTCTCGAGGGTACTGAGAACGATTTTGTGATCATTTTTCAAATCCAAGATGGCCGCCGTGCAAGATTATGATCACAAAAATATGGGTATCGTATCCGAGGTTCTCGAGAGTGCACAGAACGATTTTGTGATTATTTTTGAACCCCAAGATGGCCGCCGCTCAAAATTATGTTAACTACATTATGGGTGTCGTATCCAAGGTTCTCCAGGGTACAAAGATCGATTTTGTAATCATTTTTCATATCCAAGATGGCCGCCGCTCAAAATTATGATTTCAGCAATATGGATAACGTGTCCGAGATTCTCGAGGGTGCAGAGAACGATTTGGTGATCATTTTTGAAATCCAAGAGGGTTGCCGCAAACAATTATGTTTTCTGCAATATGGATATCGTTTCCGAGATTCTCGAGGATGCAGAGAATGATTTTGGGATCATTTTTGAAATCCAAGATGGCCGCCACGCAAAATTATGATGACAACATTATGGGTATCGTATTCGAGGTTCTCGAGGGTGCAGAGAACGACTTTGTGATAATATTTTAAATCCAAGATGGCCGCCGCACAAAATTATGATTTCAGCAATATGGATATCGTACCCGAGGTTCTCGAGGGTGCAGAGAACGATTTGGTGATCATTTTTCAAATCCAAGATGGCCGCCGCACAAAACTTTTATTTCAGCGATATGGATATCGTAACCAAGGTTCTCGAAGGTGCAGAGAACAATTTTGGGATCATCTTTAAATCCAAGATGGCCGCTGCGCAAAATTATGATTTCATAAATATGGATATCATGTCCGAGGTTCTCAAGGGTTCAGAGAACAATTCTGTGATCATTTTTGAAATCCAAGAGGGCTGCCGCACACAAATATGTTTTCAGCAATATGGATATCGTGTCCGAGGTTCTCGAGGGTGTAGAGAACGTTTTAGTGATTAATTTTAAAATCCAAGAAGGCTCCCGCAAACAATTATGTTTTCAGCAATATGGATATCGTGTACGACGTTCTCGAGGATGCAGAAAACAATTTTGGGATCATTTTTAAATCCGAGATGGCCGCCGCTCAAATGTTGATAACTAGATTATAGGTATCGTATCCGAGGTTCTCGAGGGATCAGAGAACGATTTTGTGATAAGTTTTCAAATCCAAGATGGCCGCCGCTCAAAATTATGATAACTACATTATGGGTATCGTATCCGAGTTTCTCGAGGGTGCTGAGAACGATTTTGTGATCATTTTTCAAATCCAAGATGGCCTCCGTGTAAGATTATGATCTCAAAAATATGGGTATCGTATCCGAGGTTCTCGAGAGTGCACAGAACGATTTTGTGATTATTTTTGAAGTCCAAGTTGGCCACCGCACAAAATTATGTTAACTACATTATGGGTGTCGTATCCAAGGTTCTCCAGGGTACAGAGATCGATTTTGTGATCATATTTTAAATCCAAGATGGCCGCCGCAATAAATTATGATTTCAGCAATATGGATATCGTGTACGACGTTCTCGAGGTAGCAGAAAACAATTTTGGGATCATTTTTAAATCCGAGATGGCCGCCGCTCAAAAGTATGATAACTACATTATGGGTATCGTATCCGAGTTTCTCGAGGGTGATGAGAACGATGTTGTGATCATTTTTCGAATCCAAGCTGGCCGCCGTGCAAGATTATGATCACAAAAATATGGGTATCGTATCCGAGGTTCTCGAGAGTGCACAGAACGATTTTGTGATTATTTTTGAACCCCAAGATGGCCGCCGCTCAAAATTATGTTAACTACATTATGGGTGTCGTATCCAAGGTTCTCCAGGGTACAAAGATCGATTTTGTGATCATTTTTCATATCCAAGATGGCCGCCGCTCAAAATAATGATTTCAGCAATATGGATAACGTGTCCGAGATTCTCGAGGGTGCAGAGAACGATTGGGTGATCATTTTTCAAATCCAAGATGGCCGCCGCACAAAATTATGATTTTAGCAATATGGATATCGTGTCTGAGGTTTTCGAGGGTGCAGAAAATAATTTTGGGATCATTTTTAAATCCGAGATGGCCGCCGTGCAAGATTATGATCACAAAATTATGGTTATCGTATCCGTGGTACTCGAGGGTGCTGAGAACGATTTTGTGATCATTTTTCAAATCCAAGATGGCCGCCGCACAAAATTATGATTTCAGCAATATGGATATCGTACCCGAGGTTCTCGAGGGTGCAGAGAACGATTTGGTGATCATTTTTAAAATCCAAGATGGCTGCCGCACACAATTATGTTTTCTGCAATATGGATATCGTGTCCGAGGTTCTCGAGGGTGCAGAAAACAATTTTGGGATCATTTTTGAATCCGAGATGGCCGCCGCTCAAATGTATGATAACTAGATTATGGTTATCGTATTCGAGGTTCTTGAGGGTGCAGAGAACGGTTTTGTGATGAGTTTTCAAATCCAAGATGGCCGTCGCACAAAATTATGATTTCAGCAATATGGATATCGTACCCGAGGTTCTCGAGGGTGCAGAGAACGATTTGGTGATCATTTTTCAAATCCAAGATGGCCGCCGCACAAAGTTATGATTTAAGCAACATGAATATCGTGTCCGAGGTTCTCGAGGGTGCAGAGAACTATTCTGTGATAATTTTTGAAATCCAAGAAGGCTGCCGCAAACAATTATGTTTTCAGCTATATGGATATCGTTTCCGAGATTCTCGAGGATGCAGAGAATGATTTTGGGATCATTTTTGAAATCCAAGATGGCCTCCGCACAAAATTATGATCACAACATTATGGGTATCGTATTTGAGGTTCTCGAGGGTGCAGAGAACGACTTTGTGATCATATTTTAAATCTAAGATGGCCGCCGCATAAAATTATGATTTCAGCAATATGGATATCATACCCGAGGTTCTCGAGGGTGCAGAGAACGATTTGGTGATCATTTTTAGAATCCAAGATGGCTGCCGCACAAAGTTATGATTTAAGCAACATGAATATCGTGTCCGAGGTTCTCGAGGGTGCAGAGAACTATTCCGTGATCATTTTTGAAATCCAAGAAGGCTGCCGCAAACAATAATGTTTTCAGCAATATGGATATCGTGTACGACGTTCTCGAGGGTGCAGAAAACAATTTTGGGATCATTTTTAAATCCGAGATGGCCGCCGCTCAAATAGTGATAACTAGATTATGGGTATCGTATCCAAGGTTCTCGAGGGATCAGAGAACGATTTTGTGATCAGTTTTCAAATCCAAGATGGCCGCCGCTCAAAAGTATGATAACTGCATTATGGGTATCGTATCCGAGTTTCTCGAGGGTGCTGAGAACGATTTTGTGATCATTTTTCAAATCCAAGATGGCCGCCGCACAAAACTTTTATTTCAGCGATATGGATATCGTAACCAAGGTTCTCGAAGGTGCAGAGAACAATTTTGGGATCATCTTTAAATCCAAGATGGCCGCTGCGCGAAATAATGATTTCATAAATATGGATATCATATCCGAGGTTCTCAAGTGTGCAGAGAACAATTTTGGGATCATCTTTAAATCCAAGATGGCCGCCGCGCAAAATTATGATTTCATAAATATGGATATCATGTCCGAGGTTCTCAAGGGTTCAGAGAACAATTCTGTGATCATATTTGAAATCCAAGAGGGCTGCCGCAAACAAATATGTTTTCAGCAATATGGATATCGTGTCCGAGGTTCTCGAGGGTGTAGAGAACGTTTTAGTGATTAAATTTGAAACCCAAGATGGCTGCCGCATACAATTATGTTTTCAGCTATATGGATATCGTTTCCGAGATTCTCGAGGATGCAGAGAATGATTTTGGGATCATTTTTGAAATCCAAGATGGCCGCCGCGCAAAATTATGATGACAACATTATGGGTATCGTATTCGAGGTTCTCGAGGGTGCAGAGAACGACTTTGTGATCATATTTTAAATCCAAGATGGCCGCCGCAATAAATTATGATTTCAGCAATATGGATATCGTGTACGACGTTCTCGAGGGTGCAGAAAACAATTTTGGGATCATTTTTAAATCCGAGATGGCCGCCGCTCAAAAGTATGATAACTACATTATGGGTATCGTATCCGAGTTTCTCGAGGGTGATGAGAACGATTTTGTGATCATTTTTCAAATCCAAGATGGCCGCCGTGCAAGATTATGATCACAAAAATATGGGTATCGTATCCGAGGTTCTCGAGAGTGCACAGAACGATTTTGTGATTATTTTTGAACCCCAAGATGGCCGCCGCTCAAAATTATGTTAACTACATTATGGGTGTCGTATCCAAGGTTCTCCAGGGTACAAAGATCGATTTTGTGATCATTTTTCATATCCAAGATGGCCGCCGCTCAAAATTATGATTTCAGCAATATGGATAACGTGTCCGAGATTCTCGAGATTCTCTGTGCAGAGAACAATTTTGGGATCATCTTTAAATCCAAGATGGCCGCTGCGCAAAATTATGATTTCATAAATATGGATATCATGTCCGAGGTTCTCAAGGGTTCAGAGAACAATTCTGTGATCATTTTTGAAATCCAAGAGGGCTGCCGCACACAAATATGTTTTCAGCAATATGGATATCGTGTCCGAGGTTCTCGAGGGTGTAGAGAACGTTTTAGTGATTAATTTTAAAATCCAAGAAGGCTCCCGCAAACAATTATGTTTTCAGAAATATGGATATCGTGTACGACGTTCTCGAGGATGCAGAAAACAATTTTGGGATCATTTTTAAATCCGAGATGGCCGCCGCTCAAATGTTGATAACTAGATTATTATTAGGTATCGTATCCGAGGTTCTCGAGGGATCAGAGAACGATTTTGTGATAAGTTTTCAAATCCAAGATGGCCGCCGCTCAAAATTATGATAACTACATTATGGGTATCGTATCCGAGTTTCTCGAGGGTGCTGAGAACGATTTTGTGATCATTTTTCAAATCCAAGATGGCCTCCGTGCAAGATTATGATCTCAAAAATATGGGTATCGTATCCGAGGTTCTCGAGAGTGCACAGAACGATTTTGTGATTATTTTTGAAGTCCAAGTTGGCCACCGCACAAAATTATGTTAACTACATTATGGGTGTCGTATCCAAGGTTCTCCAGGGTACAGAGATCGATTTTGTGATCATTTTTGAAATCCAAGATTGCCGCCGCACAAAACTTTTATTTCAGCGATATGAATATCGTAACCGAGGTACTCGAGTGTGCAGAGAACAATTTTGGGATCATCTTTAAATCCAAGATGGCCGCCGCGCAAAATTATGATTTCATAAATATGGATATCATGTCCGAGGTTCTCAAGGGTTCAGAGAACAATTCTGTGATCATATTTGAAATCCAAGAGGGCTGCCGCAAACAAATATGTTTTCAGCAATATGGATATCGTGTCCGAGGTTCTCGAGGGTGTAGAGAACGTTTTAGTGATTAAATTTGAAACCCAAGATGGCTGCCGCATACAATTATGTTTTCAGCTATATGGATATCGTTTCCGAGATTCTCGGGGATGCAGAGAATGATTTTGGGATCATTTTTGAAATCCAAGATGGCCGCCGCGCAAAATTATGATGACAACATTATGGGTATCGTATTCGAGGTTCTCGAGGGTGCAGAGAACGACTTTGTGATCATATTTTAAATCCAAGATGGCCGCCGCAATAAATTATGATTTCAGCAATATGGATATCGTGTACGACGTTCTGGAGGGTGCAGAAAACAATTTTGGGATCATTTTTAAATCCGAGATGGCCGCCGCTCAAAAGTATGATAACTACATTATGGGTATCGTATCCGAGTTTCTCGAGGGTAATGAGAACGATTTTGTGATCATTTTTCAAATCCAAGATGGCCGCCGTGCAAGATTATGATCACAAAAATATGGGTATCGTATCCGAGGTTCTCGAGAGTGCACAGAACGATTTTGTGATTATTTTTGAACCCCAAGATGGCCGCCGCTCAAAATTATGTTAACTACATAATGGGTGTCGTATCCAAGGTTCTCCAGGGTACAAAGATCGATTTTGTGATCATTTTTCATATCCAAGATGGCTGCCGCTCAAAATTATGATTTCAGCAATATGGATAACGTGTCCGAGATTCTCGAGGGTGCAGAGAACGATTTGGTGATCATTTTTGAAATCCAAGAGGGTTGCCGCAAACAATTATGTTTTCTGCAATATGGATATCGTTTCCGAGATTCTCGAGGATGCAGAGAATGATTTTGGGATCATTTTTGAAATCCAAGATGGCCGCCACGCAAAATTATGATGACAACATTATGGGTATCGTATTCGAGGTTCTCGAGGGTGCAAAGAACGACTTTGTGATAATATTTTAAATCCAAGATGGCCGCCGCACAAAATTATGATTTCAGCAATATGGATATCGTACCCGAGGTTCTCGAGGGTGCAGAGAACGATTTGGTGATCATTTTTCAAATCCAAGATGGCCGCCGCACAAAACTTTTATTTCAGCGATATGGATATCGTAACCAAGGTTCTCGAAGGTGCAGAGAACAATTTTGGGATCATCTTTAAATCCAAGATGGCTGCTGCGCAAAATTATGATTTCATAAATATGGATATCATGTCCGAGGTTCTCAAGGGTTCAGAGAACAATTCTGTGATCATTTTTGAAATCCAAGAGGGCTGCCGCACACAAATATGTTTTCAGCAATATGGATATCGTGTCCGAGGTTCTCGAGGGTGTAGAGAACGTTTTAGTGATTAATTTTAAAATCCAAGAAGGCTCCCGCAAACAATTATGTTTTCAGCAATATGGATATCGTGTACGACGTTCTCGAGGATGCAGAAAACAATTTTGGGATCATTTTTAAATCCGAGATGGCCGCCGCTCAAATGTTGATAACTAGATTATAGGTATCGTATCCGAGGTTCTCGAGGGATCAGAGAACGATTTTGTGATAAGTTTTCAAATCCAAGATGGCCGCCGCTCAAAATTATGATAACCACATTATGGGTGTCGTATCCAAGGTTCTCCAGGGTACAAAGATCGATTTTGTGATCATTTTTCATATCCAAGATGGCCGCCGCTCAAAATAATGATTTCAGCAATATGGATAACGTGTCCGAGATTCTCGAGGGTGCAGAGAACGATTGGGTGATCATTTTTCAAATCCAAGATGGCCGCCGCACAAAATTATGATTTTAGCAATATGGATATCGTGTCTGAGGTTTTCGAGGGTGCAGAAAATAATTTTGGGATCATTTTTAAATCCGAGATGGCCGCCGTGCAAGATTATGATCACAAAATTATGGTTATCGTATCCGTGGTACTCGAGGGTGCTGAGAACGATTTTGTGATCATTTTTCAAATCCAAGATGGCCGCCGCACAAAATTATGATTTCAGCAATATGGATATCGTACCCGAGTTTCTCGAGGGTGCAGAGAACGATTTGGTGATCATTTTTAAAATCCAAGATGGCTGCCGCACACAATTATGTTTTCTGCAATATGGATATCGTGTCCGAGGTTCTCGAGGGTGCAGAAAACAATTTTGGGATCATTTTTGAATCCGAGATGGCCGCCGCTCAAATGTATGATAACTAGATTATGGTTATCGTATTCGAGGTTCTTGAGGGTGCAGAGAACGGTTTTGTGATGAGTTTTCAAATCCAAGATGGCCGTCGCACAAAATTATGATTTCAGCAATATGGATATCGTACCCGAGGTTCTCGAGGGTGCAGAGAACGATTTGGTGATCATTTTTCAAATCCAAGATGGCCGCCGCACAAAGTTATGATTTAAGCAACATGAATATCGTGTCCGAGGTTCTCGAGGGTGCAGAGAACTATTCTGTGATAATTTTTGAAATCCAAGAAGGCTGCCGCAAACAATTATGTTTTCAGCTATATGGATATCGTTTCCGAGATTCTCGAGGATGCAGAGAATGATTTTGGGATCATTTTTGAAATCCAAGATGGCCTCCGCACAAAATTATGATCACAACATTATGGGTATCGTATTTGAGGTTCTCGAGGGTGCAGAGAACGATTTTGTGATCATATTTTAAATCTAAGATGGCCGCCGCATAAAATTATGATTTCAGCAATATGGATATCATACTCGAGGTTCTCGAGGGTGCAGAGAACGATTTGGTGATCATTTTTAGAATCCAAGATGGCTGCCGCACAAAGTTATGATTTAAGCAACATGAATATCGTGTCCGAGGTTCTCGAGGGTGCAGAGAACTATTCCGTGATCATTTTTGAAATCCAAGAAGGCTGCCGCAAACAATTATGTTTTCAGCAATATGGATATCGTGTACGACGTTCTCGAGGGTGCAGAAAACAATTTTGGGATCATTTTTAAATCCGAGATGGCCGCCGCTCAAATAGTGATAACTAGATTATGGGTATCGTATCCAAGGTTCTCGAGGGATCAGAGAACGATTTTGTGATCAGTTTTCAAATCCAAGATGGCCGCCGCTCAAAAGTATGAAAACTGCATTATGGGTATCGTATCCGAGTTTCTCGAGGGTGCTGAGAACGATTTTGTGATCATTTTTCAAATCCAAGATGGCCGCCGCACAAAACTTTTATTTCAGCGATATGGATATCGTAACCAAGGTTCTCGAAGGTGCAGAGAACAATTTTGGGATCATCTTTAAATCCAAGATGGCCGCTGCGCGAAATAATGATTTCATAAATATGGATATCATATCCGAGGTTCTCAAGTGTGCAGAGAACAATTTTGGGATCATCTTTAAATCCAAGATGGCCGCCGCGCAAAATTATGATTTCATAAATATGGATATCATGTCCGAGGTTCTCAAGGGTTCAGAGAACAATTCTGTGATCATATTTCAAATCCAAGATGGCCTCCGTGCAAGATTATGATCTCAAAAATATGGGTATCGTATCCGAGGTTCTCGAGAGTGCACAGAACGATTTTGTGATTATTTTTGAAGTCCAAGTTGGCCACCGCACAAAATTATGTTAACTACATTATGGGTGTCGTATCCAAGGTTCTCCAGGGTACAGATATCGATTTTGTGATCATTTTTGAAATCCAAGATGGCCGCCGCACAAAACTTTTATTTCAGCGATATGAATATCGTAACCGAGGTACTCGAGTGTGCAGAGAACAATTTTGGGATCATCTTTAAATCCAAGATGGCCGCCGCGCAAAATTATGATTTCATAAATATGGATATCATGTCCGAGGTTCTCAAGGGTTCAGAGAACAATTCTGTGATCATATTTGAAATCCAAGAGGGCTGCCGCAAACAAATATGTTTTCAGCAATATGGATATCGTGTCCGAGGTTCTCGAGGGTGTAGAGAACGTTTTAGTGATTAAATTTGAAACCCAAGATGGCTGCCGCATACAATTATGTTTTCAGCTATATGGATATCGTTTCCGAGATTCTCGGGGATGCAGAGAATGATTTTGGGATCATTTTTGAAATCCAAGATGGCCGCCGCGCAAAATTATGATGACAACATTATGGGTATCGTATTCGAGGTTCTCGAGGGTGCAGAGAACGACTTTGTGATCATATTTTAAATCCAAGATGGCCGCCGCAATAAATTATGATTTCAGCAATATGGATATCGTGTACGACGTTCTGGAGGGTGCAGAAAACAATTTTGGGATCATTTTTAAATCCGAGATGGCCGCCGCTCAAAAGTATGATAACTACATTATGGGTATCGTATCCGAGTTTCTCGAGGGTAATGAGAACGATTTTGTGATCATTTTTCAAATCCAAGATGGCCGCCGTGCAAGATTATGATCACAAAAATATGGGTATCGTATCCGAGTTTCTCGAGAGTGCACAGAACGATTTTGTGATTATTTTTGAACCCCAAGATGGCCGCCGCTCAAAATTATGTTAACTACATTATGGGTGTCGTATCCAAGGTTCTCCAGGGTACAAAGATCGATTTTGTGATCATTTTTCATATCCAAGATGGCCGCCGCTCAAAATTATGATTTCAGCAATATGGATAACGTGTCCGAGATTCTCGAGGGTGCAGAGAACGATTTGGTGATCATTTTTGAAATCCAAGAGGGTTGCCGCAAACAATTATGTTTTCTGCAATAT
This sequence comes from Leptidea sinapis, assembly GCF_905404315.1. Taxonomy (NCBI): domain Eukaryota; kingdom Metazoa; phylum Arthropoda; class Insecta; order Lepidoptera; family Pieridae; genus Leptidea; species Leptidea sinapis. The sequence continues at coordinate 3,332,211 of NC_066290.1, read as the reverse complement.
GGATATCGTTTCCGAGATTCTCGAGGATGCAGAGAATGATTTTGGGATCATTTTTGAAATCCAAGATGGCCGCCACGCAAAATTATGATGACAACATTATGGGTATCGTATTCGAGGTTCTCGAGGGTGCAGAGAACGACTTTGTGATAATATTTTAAATCCAAGATGGCCGCCGCACAAAATTATGATTTCAGCAATATGGATATCGTACCCGAGGTTCTCGAGGGTGCAGAGAACGATTTGGTGATCATTTTTGAAATCCAAGATGGCCGCCGCACAAAACTTTTATTTCAGCGATATGGATATCGTAACCAAGGTTCTCGAAGGTGCAGAGAACAATTTTGGGATCATCTTTAAATCCAAGATGGCCGCTGCGCAAAATTATGATTTCATAAATATGGATATCAAGTCCGAGGTTCTCAAGGGTTCAGAGAACAATTCTGTGATCATTTTTGAAATCCAAGAGGGCTGCCGCACACAAATATGTTTTCAGCAATATGGATATCGTGTCCGAGGTTCTCGAGGGTGTAGAGAACGTTTTAGTGATTAATTTTAAAATCCAAGAAGGCTCCCGCAAACAATTATGTTTTCAGCAATATGGATATCGTGTACGACGTTCTCGAGGATGCAGAAAACAATTTTGGGATCATTTTTAAATCCGAGATGGCCGCCGCTCAAATGTTGATAACTAGATTATAGGTATCGTATCCGAGGTTCTCGAGGGATCAGAGAACGATTTTGTGATAAGTTTTCAAATCCAAGATGGCCGCCGCTCAAAATTATGATAACTACATTATGGGTATCGTATCCGAGTTTCTCGAGGGTGCTGAGAACGATTTTGTGATCATTTTTCAAATCCAAGATGGCCTCCGTGTAAGATTATGATCTCAAAAATATGGGTATCGTATCCGAGGTTCTCGAGAGTGCACAGAACGATTTTGTGATTATTTTTGAAGTCCAAGTTGGCCACCGCACAAAATTATGTTAACTACATTATGGGTGTCGTATCCAAGGTTCTCCAGGGTACAGAGATCGATTTTGTGATCATATTTTAAATCCAAGATGGCCGCCGCAATAAATTATGATTTCAGCAATATGGATATCGTGTACGACGTTCTCGAGGTAGCAGAAAACAATTTTGGGATCATTTTTAAATCCGAGATGGCCGCCGCTCAAAAGTATGATAACTACATTATGGGTATCGTATCCGAGTTTCTCGAGGGTGATGCGAACGATGTTGTGATCATTTTTCAAATCCAAGCTGGCCGCCGTGCAAGATTATGATCACAAAAATATGGGTATCGTATCCGAGGTTCTCCAGAGTGCACAGAACGATTTTGTGATTATTTTTGAACCCCAAGATGGCCGCCGCTCAAAATTATGTTAACTACATTATGGGTGTCGTATCCAAGGTTCTCCAGGGTACAAAGATCGATTTTGTGATCATTTTTCATATCCAAGATGGCTGCCGCTCAAAATAATGATTTCAGCAATATGGATAACGTGTCCGAGATTCTCGAGGGTGCAGAGAACGATTGGGTGATCATTTTTCAAATCCAAGATGGCCGCCGCACAAAATTATGTTTTTAGCAATATGGATATCGTGTCTGAGGTTTTCGAGGGTGCAGAAAATAATTTTGGGATCATTTTTAAATCCGAGATGGCCGCCGTGCAAGATTATGATCACAAAATTATGGTTATCGTATCCGTGGTACTCGAGGGTGCTGAGAACGATTTTGTGATCATTTTTCAAATCCAAGATGGCTGCCGCACACAATTATGTTTTAAGCTATATGGATATCGTTTCCGAGATTCTTGAGGATGCAGAGAATGATTTTGGGATCATATTTTAAATCCAAGATGGCCGCCGCACAAAATTATGATTTCAGCAATATGGATATCGTACCCGAGGTTCTCGAGTGTGCAGAGAACGATTTGGTGATCATTTTTCAAATCTAAGATGGCCGCCGCACAAAGTTATGATTTAAGCAATATGAATATCGTGTCCGAGGTTCTCGAGGGTGCAAAGAAAAATTCTGTGATCATTTTTGAAAACCAAGAAGGCTGCCGCAAACAATTATGTTTTCAGCAATATGGATATCGTGTACGACGTTCTCGAGGGTGCAGAAAACAATTTTGGGATCATTTTTAAATCCGAGATGGCCGCCGCTCAAATGGTGATAACTAGATTATGGGTATCGTATCCAAGGTTCTCGAGGTATCAGAGAACGATTTTGTGATCAGTTTTCAAATCCAAGATGGCCGCCGCTCAAAAGTATGATAACTACATTATGGGTATCATATCCGAGTTTCTCGAGGGTGCTGAGAACGATTTTGTGATCATATTTTAAATCCAAGATGGCCGCCGCACAAAATTATGATTTCAGCAATATGGATATCGTACCCGAGGTTCTCGAGTGTGCAGAGAACGATTTGGTGATCATTTTTCAAATCTAAGATGGCCGCCGCACAAAGTTATGATTTAAGCAATATGAATATCGTGTCCGAGGTTCTCGAGGGTGCAGAGAAAAATTCTGTGATCATTTTTGAAATCCAAGAAGGCTGCCGCAAACAATTATGTTTTCAGCAATATGGATATCGTGTACGACGTTCTCGAGGGTGCAGAAAACAATTTTGGGATCATTTTTAAATCCGAGATGGCCGCCGCTCAAAAGTATTCGTATTCAAGGTTCTAGAGGGTGCAGAGAACGACTTTGTGATCATATTTTAAATCCAAGATGGCCGCCGCACAAAATTATGATTTCAGCAATATGGATATCGTGTACGACGTTCTCGAGGGTGCAGAAAACAATTTTGTGATCATTTTTAAATCCGAGATGGCCGGCTCTCAAAAGTATGATTTCATAAATATGGATATCATGTCCGAGGTTGTCAAGGGTTCAGAGAACAATTCTGTGATCATTTTTGAAAACCAAGAGGGCTGCCGCACACAAATATGTTCTCAGCAATATGGATATCGTGTCCGAGGTTCTCGAGGGTGTAGAGAACGTTTTAGTGATTAATTTTGAAACCCAAGATGGCTGCCGCACACAATTATGTTTTCAGCTATATGGATATCGTTTCCGAGATTCTCGAGGATGCAGAGAATGATTTTGGGATCATTTTTGAAATCCAAGATGGCCGCCACGCAAAATTATGATGACAACATTATGGGTATCGTATTCGAGGTTCTCGAGGGTGCAGAGAACGACTTTGTGATAATATTTTAAATCCAAGATGGCCGCCGCACAAAATTATGATTTCAGCAATATGGATATCGTACCCGAGGTTCTCGAGGGTGCAGAGAACGATTTGGTGATCATTTTTCAAATCCAAGATGGCCGCCGCACAAAACTTTTATTTCAGCGATATGGATATCGTAACCAAGGTTCTCGAAGGTGCAGAGAACGATTTGGTGATCATTTTTCAAATCCAAGATGGCCGCCGCACAAAACTTTTATTTCAGCGATATGGATATCGTAACCAAGGTTCTCGAAGGTGCAGAGAACAATTTTGGGATCATCTTTAAATCCAAGATGGCCGCTGCGCAAAATTATGATTTCATAAATATGGATATCATGTCCGAGGTTCTCAAGGGTTCAGAGAACAATTCTGTGATCATTTTTGAAATCCAAGAGGGCTGCCGCACACAAATATGTTTTCAGCAATATGGATATCGTGTCCGAGGTTCTCGAGGGTGTAGAGAACGTTTTAGTGATTAATTTTAAAATCCAAGAAGGCTCCCGCAAACAATTATGTTTTCAGAAATATGGATATCGTATACGACGTTCTCGAGGATGCAGAAAACAATTTTGGGATCATTTTTAAATCCGAGATGGCCGCCGCTCAAATGTTGATAACTAGATTATAGGTATCGTATCCGAGGTTCTCGAGGGATCAGAGAACGATTTTGTGATAAGTTTTCAAATCCAAGATGGCCGCCGCTCAAAATTATGATAACTACATTATGGGTATCGTATCCGAGTTTCTCGAGGGTGCTGAGAATGATTTTGTGATCATTTTTCAAATCCAAGATGGCCTCCGTGCAAGATTATGATCTCAAAAATATGGGTATCGTATCCGAGGTTCTCGAGAGTGCACAGAACGATTTTGTGATTATTTTTGAAGTCCAAGTTGGCCACCGCACAAAATTATGTTAACTACATTATGGGTGTCGTATCCAAGGTTCTCCAAGGTACAGATATCGATTTTGTGATCATTTTTGAAATCCAAGATGGCCGCCGCACAAAACTTATTTCAGCGATATGAATATCGTAACCGAGGTACTCGAGTGTGCAGAGAACAATTTTGGGATCATCTTTAAATCCAAGATGGCCGCCGCGCAAAATTATGATTTCATAAATATGGATATCATGTCCGAGGTTCTCAAGGGTTCAGAGAACAATTCTGTGATCATATTTGAAATCCAAGAGGGCTGCCGCAAACAAATATGTTTTCAGCAATATGGATATCGTGTCCGAGGTTCTCGAGGGTGTAGAGAACGTTTTAGTGATTAAATTTGAAACCCAAGATGGCTGCCGCATACAATTATGTTTTCAGCTATATGGATATCGTTTCCGAGATTCTCGGGGATGCAGAGAATGATTTTGGGATCATTTTTGAAATCCAAGATGGCCGCCGCGCAAAATTATGATGACAACATTATGGGTATCGTATTCGAGGTTCTCGAGGGTGCAGAGAACGACTTTGTGATCATATTTTAAATCCAAGATGGCCGCCGCAATAAATTATGATTTCAGCAATATGGATATCGTGTACGACGTTCTGGAGGGTGCAGAAAACAATTTTGGGATCATTTTTAAATCCGAGATGGCCGCCGCTCAAAAGTATGATAACTACATTATGGGTATCGTATCCGAGTTTCTCGAGGGTAATGAGAACGATTTTGTGATCATTTTTCAAATCCAAGATGGCCGCCGTGCAAGATTATGATCACAAAAATATGGGTATCGTATCCGAGGTTCTCGAGAGTGCACAGAACGATTTTGTGATTATTTTTGAACCCCAAGATGGCCGCCGCTCAAAATTATGTTAACTACATTATGGGTGTCGTATCCAAGGTTCTCCAGGGTACAAAGATCGATTTTGTAATCATTTTTCATATCCAAGATGGCCGCCGCTCAAAATTATGATTTCAGCAATATGGATAACGTGTCCGAGATTCTCGAGGGTGCAGAGAACGATTTGGTGATCATTTTTGAAATCCAAGAGGGTTGCCGCAAACAATTATGTTTTCTGCAATATGGATATCGTTTCCGAGATTCTCGAGGATGCAGAGAATGATTTTGGGATCATTTTTGAAATCCAAGATGGCCGCCACGCAAAATTATGATGACAACATTATGGGTATCGTATTCGAGGTTCTCGAGGGTGCAGAGAACGACTTTGTGATAATATTTTAAATCCAAGATGGCCGCCGCACAAAATTATGATTTCAGCAATATGGATATCGTACCCGAGGTTCTCGAGGGTGCAGAGAACGATTTGGTGATCATTTTTCAAATCCAAGATGGCCGCCGCACAAAACTTTTATTTCAGCGATATGGATATCGTAACCAAGGTTCTCGAAGGTGCAGAGAACAATTTTGGGATCATCTTTAAATCCAAGATGGCCGCTGCGCAAAATTATGATTTCATAAATATGGATATCATGTCCGAGGTTCTCAAGGGTTCAGAGAACAATTCTGTGATCATTTTTGAAATCCAAGAGGGCTGCCGCACACAAATATGTTTTCAGCAATATGGATATCGTGTCCGAGGTTCTCGAGGGTGTAGAGAACGTTTTAGTGATTAATTTTAAAATCCAAGAAGGCTCCCGCAAACAATTATGTTTTCAGCAATATGGATATCGTGTACGACGTTCTCGAGGATGCAGAAAACAATTTTGGGATCATTTTTAAATCCGAGATGGCCGCCGCTCAAATGTTGATAACTAGATTATAGGTATCGTATCCGAGGTTCTCGAGGGATCAGAGAACGATTTTGTGATAAGTTTTCAAATCCAAGATGGCCGCCGCTCAAAATTATGATAACTACATTATGGGTATCGTATCCGAGTTTCTCGAGGGTGCTGAGAACGATTTTGTGATCATTTTTCAAATCCAAGATGGCCTCCGTGTAAGATTATGATCTCAAAAATATGGGTATCGTATCCGAGGTTCTCGAGAGTGCACAGAACGATTTTGTGATTATTTTTGAAGTCCAAGTTGGCCACCGCACAAAATTATGTTAACTACATTATGGGTGTCGTATCCAAGGTTCTCCAGGGTACAGAGATCGATTTTGTGATCATATTTTAAATCCAAGATGGCCGCCGCAATAAATTATGATTTCAGCAATATGGATATCGTGTACGACGTTCTCGAGGTAGCAGAAAACAATTTTGGGATCATTTTTAAATCCGAGATGGCCGCCGCTCAAAAGTATGATAACTACATTATGGGTATCGTATCCGAGTTTCTCGAGGGTGATGAGAACGATGTTGTGATCATTTTTCGAATCCAAGCTGGCCGCCGTGCAAGATTATGATCACAAAAATATGGGTATCGTATCCGAGGTTCTCGAGAGTGCACAGAACGATTTTGTGATTATTTTTGAACCCCAAGATGGCCGCCGCTCAAAATTATGTTAACTACATTATGGGTGTCGTATCCAAGGTTCTCCAGGGTACAAAGATCGATTTTGTGATCATTTTTCATATCCAAGATGGCCGCCGCTCAAAATAATGATTTCAGCAATATGGATAACGTGTCCGAGATTCTCGAGGGTGCAGAGAACGATTGGGTGATCATTTTTCAAATCCAAGATGGCCGCCGCACAAAATTATGATTTTAGCAATATGGATATCGTGTCTGAGGTTTTCGAGGGTGCAGAAAATAATTTTGGGATCATTTTTAAATCCGAGATGGCCGCCGTGCAAGATTATGATCACAAAATTATGGTTATCGTATCCGTGGTACTCGAGGGTGCTGAGAACGATTTTGTGATCATTTTTCAAATCCAAGATGGCCGCCGCACAAAATTATGATTTCAGCAATATGGATATCGTACCCGAGTTTCTCGAGGGTGCAGAGAACGATTTGGTGATCATTTTTAAAATCCAAGATGGCTGCCGCACACAATTATGTTTTCTGCAATATGGATATCGTGTCCGAGGTTCTCGAGGGTGCAGAAAACAATTTTGGGATCATTTTTGAATCCGAGATGGCCGCCGCTCAAATGTATGATAACTACATTATGGGTATCGTATCCGAGTTTCTCGAGGGTGCTGAGAATGATTTTGTGATCATTTTTCAAATCCAAGATGGCCTCCGTGCAAGATTATGATCTCAAAAATATGGGTATCGTATCCGAGGTTCTCGAGAGTGCACAGAACGATTTTGTGATTATTTTTGAAGTCCAAGTTGGCCACCGCACAAAATTATGTTAACTACATTATGGGTGTCGTATCCAAGGTTCTCCAAGGTACAGATATCGATTTTGTGATCATTTTTGAAATCCAAGATGGCCGCCGCACAAAACTTATTTCAGCGATATGAATATCGTAACCGAGGTACTCGAGTGTGCAGAGAACAATTTTGGGATCATCTTTAAATCCAAGATGGCCGCCGCGCAAAATTATGATTTCATAAATATGGATATCATGTCCGAGGTTCTCAAGGGTTCAGAGAACAATTCTGTGATCATATTTGAAATCCAAGAGGGCTGCCGCAAACAAATATGTTTTCAGCAATATGGATATCGTGTCCGAGGTTCTCGAGGGTGTAGAGAACGTTTTAGTGATTAAATTTGAAACCCAAGATGGCTGCCGCATACAATTATGTTTTCAGCTATATGGATATCGTTTCCGAGATTCTCGGGGATGCAGAGAATGATTTTGGGATCATTTTTGAAATCCAAGATGGCCGCCGCGCAAAATTATGATGACAACATTATGGGTATCGTATCCGAGGTTCTCGAGGGTGCAGAGAACGACTTTGTGATCATATTTTAAATCCAAGATGGCCGCCGCAATAAATTATGATTTCAGCAATATGGATATCGTGTACGACGTTCTGGAGGGTGCAGAAAACAATTTTGGGATCATTTTTAAATCCGAGATGGCCGCCGCTCAAAAGTATGATAACTACATTATGGGTATCGTATCCGAGTTTCTCGAGGGTAATGAGAACGATTTTGTGATCATTTTTCAAATCCAAGATGGCCGCCGTGCAAGATTATGATCACAAAAATATGGGTATCGTATCCGAGGTTCTCGAGAGTGCACAGAACGATTTTGTGATTATTTTTGAACCCCAAGATGGCCGCCGCTCAAAATTATGTTAACTACATTATGGGTGTCGTATCCAAGGTTCTCCAGGGTACAAAGATCGATTTTGTAATCATTTTTCATATCCAAGATGGCCGCCGCTCAAAATTATGATTTCAGCAATATGGATAACGTGTCCGAGATTCTCGAGGGTGCAGAGAACGATTTGGTGATCATTTTTGAAATCCAAGAGGGTTGCCGCAAACAATTATGTTTTCTGCAATATGGATATCGTTTCCGAGATTCTCGAGGATGCAGAGAATGATTTTGGGATCATTTTTGAAATCCAAGATGGCCGCCACGCAAAATTATGATGACAACATTATGGGTATCGTATTCGAGGTTCTCGAGGGTGCAGAGAACGACTTTGTGATAATATTTTAAATCCAAGATGGCCGCCGCACAAAATTATGATTTCAGCAATATGGATATCGTACCCGAGGTTCTCGAGGGTGCAGAGAACGATTTGGTGATCATTTTTCAAATCCAAGATGGCCGCCGCACAAAACTTTTATTTCAGCGATATGGATATCGTAACCAAGGTTCTCGAAGGTGCAGAGAACAATTTTGGGATCATCTTTAAATCCAAGATGGCCGCTGCGCAAAATTATGAATTCATAAATATGGATATCATGTCCGAGGTTCTCAAGGGTTCAGAGAACAATTCTGTGATCATTTTTGAAATCCAAGAGGGCTGCCGCACACAAATATGTTTTCAGCAATATGGATATCGTGTCCGAGGTTCTCGAGGGTGTAGAGAACGTTTTAGTGATTAATTTTAAAATCCAAGAAGGCTCCCGCAAACAATTATGTTTTCAGCAATATGGATATCGTGTACGACGTTCTCGAGGATGCAGAAAACAATTTTGGGATCATTTTTAAATCCGAGATGGCCGCCGCTCAAATGTTGATAACTAGATTATTATTAGGTATCGTATCCGAGGTTCTCGAGGGATCAGAGAACGATTTTGTGATAAGTTTTCAAATCCAAGATGGCCGCCGCTCAAAATTATGATAACTACATTATGGGTATCGTATCCGAGTTTCTCGAGGGTGCTGAGAACGATTTTGTGATCATTTTTCAAATCCAAGATGGCCTCCGTGTAATATTATGATCTCAAAAATATGGGTATCGTATCCGAGGTTCTCGAGAGTGCACAGAACGATTTTGTGATTATTTTTGAAGTCCAAGTTGGCCACCGCACAAAATTATGTTAACTACATTATGGGTGTCGTATCCAAGGTTCTCCAGGGTACAGAGATCGATTTTGTGATCATATTTTAAATCCAAGATGGCCGCCGCAATAAATTATGATTTCAGCAATATGGATATCGTGTACGACGTTCTCGAGGTAGCAGAAAACAATTTTGGGATCATTTTTAAATCCGAGATGGCCGCCGCTCAAAAGTATGATAACTACATTATGGGTATCGTATCCGAGTTTCTCGAGGGTGATGAGAACGATGTTGTGATCATTTTTCGAATCCAAGCTGGCCGCCGTGCAAGATTATGATCACAAAAATATGGGTATCGTATCCGAGGTTCTCGAGAGTGCACAGAACGATTTTGTGATTATTTTTGAACCCCAAGATGGCCGCCGCTCAAAATTATGTTAACTACATTATGGGTGTCGTATCCAAGGTTCTCCAGGGTACAAAGATCGATTTTGTGATCATTTTTCATATCCAAGATGGCCGCCGCTCAAAATAATGATTTCAGCAATATGGATAACGTGTCCGAGGTTCTCGAGGGTGCAGAGAACGATTGGGTGATCATTTTTCAAATCCAAGATGGCCGCCGCACAAAATTATGATTTTAGCAATATGGATATCGTGTCTGAGGTTTTCGAGGGTGCAGAAAATAATTTTGGGATCATTTTTAAATCCGAGATGGCCGCCGTGCAAGATTATGATCACAAAATTATGGTTATCGTATCCGTGGTACTCGAGGGTGCTGAGAACGATTTTGTGATCATTTTTCAAATCCAAGATGGCCGCCGCACAAAGTTATGATTTCAGCAATATGGATATCGTACCCGAGGTTCTCGAGGGTGCAGAGAACGATTTGGTGATCATTTTTAAAATCCAAGATGGCTGCCGCACACAATTATGTTTTCTGCAATATGGATATCGTGTCCGAGGTTCTCGAGGGTGCAGAAAACAATTTTGGGATCATTTTTGAATCCGAGATGGCCGCCGCTCAAATGTATGATAACTAGATTATGGTTATCGTATTCGAGGTTCTTGAGGGTGCAGAGAACGGTTTTGTGATGAGTTTTCAAATCCAAGATGGCCGTCGCACAAAATTATGATTTCAGCAATATGGATATCGTACCCGAGGTTCTCGAGGGTGCAGAGAACGATTTGGTGATCATTTTTCAAATCCAAGATGGCCGCCGCACAAAGTTATGATTTAAGCAACATGAATATCGTGTCCGAGGTTCTCGAGGGTGCAGAGAACTATTCTGTGATAATTTTTGAAATCCAAGAAGGCTGCCGCAAACAATTATGTTTTCAGCTATATGGATATCGTTTCCGAGATTCTCGAGGATGCAGAGAATGATTTTGGGATCATTTTTGAAATCCAAGATGGCCTCCGCACAAAATTATGATCACAACATTATGGGTATCGTATTTGAGGTTCTCGAGGGTGCAGAGAACGACTTTGTGATCATATTTTAAATCTAAGATGGCCGCCGCATAAAATTATGATTTCAGCAATATGGATATCATACCCGAGGTTCTCGAGGGTGCAGAGAACGATTTGGTGATCATTTTTAGAATCCAAGATGGCTGCCGCACAAAGTTATGATTTAAGCAACATGAATATCGTGTCCGAGGTTCTCGAGGGTGCAGAGAACTATTCCGTGATCATTTTTGAAATCCAAGAAGGCTGCCGCAAACAATAATGTTTTCAGCAATATGGATATCGTGTACGACGTTCTCGAGGGTGCAGAAAACAATTTTGGGATCATTTTTAAATCCGAGATGGCCGCCGCTCAAATAGTGATAACTAGATTATGGGTATCGTATCCAAGGTTCTCGAGGGATCAGAGAACGATTTTGTGATCAGTTTTCAAATCCAAGATGGCCGCCGCTCAAAAGTATGATAACTGCATTATGGGTATCGTATCCGAGTTTCTCGAGGGTGCTGAGAACGATTTTGTGATCATTTTTCAAATCCAAGATGGCCGCCGCACAAAACTTTTATTTCAGCGATATGGATATCGTAACCAAGGTTCTCGAAGGTGCAGAGAACAATTTTGGGATCATCTTTAAATCCAAGATGGCCGCTGCGCGAAATAATGATTTCATAAATATGGATATCATATCCGAGGTTCTCAAGTGTGCAGAGAACAATTTTGGGATCATCTTTAAATCCAAGATGGCCGCCGCGCAAAATTATGATTTCATAAATATGGATATCATGTCCGAGGTTCTCAAGGGTTCAGAGAACAATTCTGTGATCATATTTGAAATCCAAGAGGGCTGCCGCAAACAAATATGTTTTCAGCAATATGGATATCGTGTCCGAGGTTCTCGAGGGTGTAGAGAACGTTTTAGTGATTAAATTTGAAACCCAAGATGGCTGCCGCATACAATTATGTTTTCAGCTATATGGATATCGTTTCCGAGATTCTCGAGGATGCAGAGAATGATTTTGGGATCATTTTTGAAATCCAAGATGGCCGCCGCGCAAAATTATGATGACAACATTATGGGTATCGTATTCGAGGTTCTCGAGGGTGCAGAGAACGACTTTGTGATCATATTTTAAATCCAAGATGGCCGCCGCAATAAATTATGATTTCAGCAATATGGATATCGTGTACGACGTTCTCGAGGGTGCAGAAAACAATTTTGGGATCATTTTTAAATCCGAGATGGCCGCCGCTCAAAAGTATGATAACTACATTATGGGTATCGTATCCGAGTTTCTCGAGGGTGATGAGAACGATTTTGTGATCATTTTTCAAATCCAAGATGGCCGCCGTGCAAGATTATGATCACAAAAATATGGGTATCGTATCCGAGGTTCTCGAGAGTGCACAGAACGATTTTGTGATTATTTTTGAACCCCAAGATGGCCGCCGCTCAAAATTATGTTAACTACATTATGGGTGTCGTATCCAAGGTTCTCCAGGGTACAAAGATCGATTTTGTGATCATTTTTCATATCCAAGATGGCCGCCGCTCAAAATTATGATTTCAGCAATATGGATAACGTGTCCGAGATTCTCGAGATTCTCTGTGCAGAGAACAATTTTGGGATCATCTTTAAATCCAAGATGGCCGCTGCGCAAAATTATGATTTCATAAATATGGATATCATGTCCGAGGTTCTCAAGGGTTCAGAGAACAATTCTGTGATCATTTTTGAAATCCAAGAGGGCTGCCGCACACAAATATGTTTTCAGCAATATGGATATCGTGTCCGAGGTTCTCGAGGGTGTAGAGAACGTTTTAGTGATTAATTTTAAAATCCAAGAAGGCTCCCGCAAACAATTATGTTTTCAGAAATATGGATATCGTGTACGACGTTCTCGAGGATGCAGAAAACAATTTTGGGATCATTTTTAAATCCGAGATGGCCGCCGCTCAAATGTTGATAACTAGATTATTATTAGGTATCGTATCCGAGGTTCTCGAGGGATCAGAGAACGATTTTGTGATAAGTTTTCAAATCCAAGATGGCCGCCGCTCAAAATTATGATAACTACATTATGGGTATCGTATCCGAGTTTCTCGAGGGTGCTGAGAACGATTTTGTGATCATTTTTCAAATCCAAGATGGCCTCCGTGCAAGATTATGATCTCAAAAATATGGGTATCGTATCCGAGGTTCTCGAGAGTGCACAGAACGATTTTGTGATTATTTTTGAAGTCCAAGTTGGCCACCGCACAAAATTATGTTAACTACATTATGGGTGTCGTATCCAAGGTTCTCCAGGGTACAGAGATCGATTTTGTGATCATTTTTGAAATCCAAGATTGCCGCCGCACAAAACTTTTATTTCAGCGATATGAATATCGTAACCGAGGTACTCGAGTGTGCAGAGAACAATTTTGGGATCATCTTTAAATCCAAGATGGCCGCCGCGCAAAATTATGATTTCATAAATATGGATATCATGTCCGAGGTTCTCAAGGGTTCAGAGAACAATTCTGTGATCATATTTGAAATCCAAGAGGGCTGCCGCAAACAAATATGTTTTCAGCAATATGGATATCGTGTCCGAGGTTCTCGAGGGTGTAGAGAACGTTTTAGTGATTAAATTTGAAACCCAAGATGGCTGCCGCATACAATTATGTTTTCAGCTATATGGATATCGTTTCCGAGATTCTCGGGGATGCAGAGAATGATTTTGGGATCATTTTTGAAATCCAAGATGGCCGCCGCGCAAAATTATGATGACAACATTATGGGTATCGTATTCGAGGTTCTCGAGGGTGCAGAGAACGACTTTGTGATCATATTTTAAATCCAAGATGGCCGCCGCAATAAATTATGATTTCAGCAATATGGATATCGTGTACGACGTTCTGGAGGGTGCAGAAAACAATTTTGGGATCATTTTTAAATCCGAGATGGCCGCCGCTCAAAAGTATGATAACTACATTATGGGTATCGTATCCGAGTTTCTCGAGGGTAATGAGAACGATTTTGTGATCATTTTTCAAATCCAAGATGGCCGCCGTGCAAGATTATGATCACAAAAATATGGGTATCGTATCCGAGGTTCTCGAGAGTGCACAGAACGATTTTGTGATTATTTTTGAACCCCAAGATGGCCGCCGCTCAAAATTATGTTAACTACATTATGGGTGTCGTATCCAAGGTTCTCCAGGGTACAAAGATCGATTTTGTGATCATTTTTCATATCCAAGATGGCCGCCGCTCAAAATTATGATTTCAGCAATATGGATAACGTGTCCGAGATTCTCGAGGGTGCAGAGAACGATTTGGTGATCATTTTTGAAATCCAAGAGGGTTGCCGCAAACAATTATGTTTTCTGCAATATGGATATCGTTTCCGAGATTCTCGAGGATGCAGAGAATGATTTTGGGATCATTTTTGAAATCCAAGATGGCCGCCACGCAAAATTATGATGACAACATTATGGGTATCGTATTCGAGGTTCTCGAGGGTGCAAAGAACGACTTTGTGATAATATTTTAAATCCAAGATGGCCGCCGCACAAAATTATGATTTCAGCAATATGGATATCGTACCCGAGGTTCTCGAGGGTGCAGAGAACGATTTGGTGATCATTTTTCAAATCCAAGATGGCCGCCGCACAAAACTTTTATTTCAGCGATATGGATATCGTAACCAAGGTTCTCGAAGGTGCAGAGAACAATTTTGGGATCATCTTTAAATCCAAGATGGCCGCTGCGCAAAATTATGATTTCATAAATATGGATATCATGTCCGAGGTTCTCAAGGGTTCAGAGAACAATTCTGTGATCATTTTTGAAATCCAAGAGGGCTGCCGCACGCAAATATGTTTTCAGCAATATGGATATCGTGTCCGAGGTTCTCGAGGGTGTAGAGAACGTTTTAGTGATTAATTTTAAAATCCAAGAAGGCTCCCGCAAACAATTATGTTTTCAGCAATATGGATATCGTGTACGACGTTCTCGAGGATGCAGAAAACAATTTTGGGATCATTTTTAAATCCGAGATGGCCGCCGCTCAAATGTTGATAACTAGATTATAGGTATCGTATCCGAGGTTCTCGAGGGATCAGAGAACGATTTTGTGATAAGTTTTCAAATCCAAGATGGCCGCCGCTCAAAATTATGATAACCACATTATGGGTGTCGTATCCAAGGTTCTCCAGGGTACAAAGATCGATTTTGTGATCATTTTTCATATCCAAGATGGCCGCCGCTCAAAATAATGATTTCAGCAATATGGATAACGTGTCCGAGATTCTCGAGGGTGCAGAGAACGATTGGGTGATCATTTTTCAAATCCAAGATGGCCGCCGCACAAAATTATGATTTTAGCAATATGGATATCGTGTCTGAGGTTTTCGAGGGTGCAGAAAATAATTTTGGGATCATTTTTAAATCCGAGATGGCCGCCGTGCAAGATTATGATCACAAAATTATGGTTATCGTATCCGTGGTACTCGAGGGTGCTGAGAACGATTTTGTGATCATTTTTCAAATCCAAGATGGCCGCCGCACAAAATTATGATTTCAGCAATATGGATATCGTACCCGAGTTTCTCGAGGGTGCAGAGAACGATTTGGTGATCATTTTTAAAATCCAAGATGGCTGCCGCACACAATTATGTTTTCTGCAATATGGATATCGTGTCCGAGGTTCTCGAGGGTGCAGAAAACAATTTTGGGATCATTTTTGAATCCGAGATGGCCGCCGCTCAAATGTATGATAACTAGATTATGGTTATCGTATTCGAGGTTCTTGAGGGTGCAGAGAACGGTTTTGTGATGAGTTTTCAAATCCAAGATGGCCGTCGCACAAAATTATGATTTCAGCAATATGGATATCGTACCCGAGGTTCTCGAGGGTGCAGAGAACGATTTGGTGATCATTTTTCAAATCCAAGATGGCCGCCGCACAAAGTTATGATTTAAGCAACATGAATATCGTGTCCGAGGTTCTCGAGGGTGCAGAGAACTATTCTGTGATAATTTTTGAAATCCAAGAAGGCTGCCGCAAACAATTATGTTTTCAGCTATATGGATATCGTTTCCGAGATTCTCGAGGATGCAGAGAATGATTTTGGGATCATTTTTGAAATCCAAGATGGCCTCCGCACAAAATTATGATCACAACATTATGGGTATCGTATTTGAGGTTCTCGAGGGTGCAGAGAACGATTTTGTGATCATATTTTAAATCTAAGATGGCCACCGCATAAAATTATGATTTCAGCAATATGGATATCATACCCGAGGTTCTCGAGGGTGCAGAGAACGATTTGGTGATCATTTTTAGAATCCAAGATGGCTGCCGCACAAAGTTATGATTTAAGCAACATGAATATCGTGTCCGAGGTTCTCGAGGGTGCAGAGAACTATTCCGTGATCATTTTTGAAATCCAAGAAGGCTGCCGCAAACAATTATGTTTTCAGCAATATGGATATCGTGTACGACGTTCTCGAGGGTGCAGAAAACAATTTTGGGATCATTTTTAAATCCGAGATGGCCGCCGCTCAAATAGTGATAACTAGATTATGGGTATCGTATCCAAGGTTCTCGAGGGATCAGAGAACGATTTTGTGATCAGTTTTCAAATCCAAGATGGCCGCCGCTCAAAAGTATGATAACTGCATTATGGGTATCGTATCCGAGTTTCTCGAGGGTGCTGAGAACGATTTTGTGATCATTTTTCAAATCCAAGATGGCCGCCGCACAAAACTTTTATTTCAGCGATATGGATATCGTAACCAAGGTTCTCGAAGGTGCAGAGAACAATTTTGGGATCATCTTTAAATCCAAGATGGCCGCTGCGCGAAATAATGATTTCATAAATATGGATATCATATCCGAGGTTCTCAAGTGTGCAGAGAACAATTTTGGGATCATCTTTAAATCCAAGATGGCCGCCGCGCAAAATTATGATTTCATAAATATGGATATCATGTCCGAGGTTCTCAAGGGTTCAGAGAACAATTCTGTGATCATATTTGAAATCCAAGAGGGCTGCCGCAAACAAATATGTTTTCAGCAATATGGATATCGTGTCCGAGGTTCTCGAGGGTGTAGAGAACGTTTTAGTGATTAAATTTGAAACCCAAGATGGCTGCCGCATACAATTATGTTTTCAGCTATATGGATATCGTTTCCGAGATTCTCGAGGATGCAGAGAATGATTTTGGGATCATTTTTGAAATCCAAGATGGCCGCCGCGCAAAATTATGATGACAACATTATGGGTATCGTATTCGAGGTTCTCGAGGGTGCAGAGAACGACTTTGTGATCATATTTTAAATCCAAGATGGCCGCCGCAATAAATTATGATTTCAGCAATATGGATATCGTGTACGACGTTCTCGAGGGTGCAGAAAACAATTTTGGGATCATTTTTAAATCCGAGATGGCCGCCACTCAAAAGTATGATAACTACATTATGGGTATCGTATCCGAGTTTCTCGAGGGTGATGAGAACGATTTTGTGATCATTTTTCAAATCCAAGATGGCCGCCGTGCAAGATTATGATCACAAAAATATGGGTATCGTATCCGAGGTTCTCGAGAGTGCACAGAACGATTTTGTGATTATTTTTGAACCCCAAGATGGCCGCCGCTCAAAATTATGTTAACTACATTATGGGTGTCGTATCCAAGGTTCTCCAGGGTACAAAGATCGATTTTGTGATCATTTTTCATATCCAAGATGGCCGCCGCTCAAAATTATGATTTCAGCAATATGGATAACGTGTCCGAGATTCTCGAGGGTGCAGAGAACGATTTGGTGATCATTTTTCAAATCCAAGATGGCCGCCGCACAAAATTATGATTTTAGCAATATGGATATCGTGTCTGAGGTTTTCGAGGGTGCAGAAAATAATTTTGGGATCATTTTTAAATCCGAGATGGCCGCCGTGCAAGATTATGATCACAAAATTATGGTTATCGTATCCGTGGTACTCGAGGGTGCTGAGAACGATTTTGTGATCATTTTTCAAATCCAAGATGGCCGCCGCACAAAACTTTTATTTCATAAATATGGATATCATGTCCGAGGTTCTCAAGGGTTCAGAGAACAATTCTGTGATCATTTTTGAAATCCAAGAGGGCTGCCGCACACAAATATGTTTTCAGCAATATGGATATCGTGTCCGAGGTTCTCGAGGGTGTAGAGAACGTTTTAGTGATTAATTTTAAAATCCAAGAAGGCTCCCGCAAACAATTATGTTTTCAGAAATATGGATATCGTGTACGACGTTCTCGAGGATGCAGAAAACAATTTTGGGATCATTTTTAAATCCGAGATGGCCGCCGCTCAAATGTTGATAACTAGATTATAGGTATCGTATCCGAGGTTCTCGAGGGATCAGAGAACGATTTTGTGATAAGTTTTCAAATCCAAGATGGCCGCCGCTCAAAATTATGATAACTACATTATGGGTATCGTATCCGAGTTTCTCGAAGGTGCTGAGAACGATTTTGTGATCATTTTTCAAATCCAAGATGGCCTCCGTGCAAGATTATGATCTCAAAAATATGGGTATCGTATCCGAGGTTCTCGAGAGTGCACAGAACGATTTTGTGATTATTTTTGAACCCCAAGATGGCCGCCGCACAAAACTTTTATTTCAGCGATATGGATATCGTAACCGAGGTACTCGAGTGTGCAGAGAACAATTTTGTGATCATTTTTCAAATCCAAGATGGCCTCCGTGCAAGATTATGATCTCAAAAATATGGGTATCGTATCCGAGGTTCTCGAGAGTGCACAGAACAATTTTGGGATCATCTTTAAATCCAAGATGGCCGCCGTGCAAAATTATGATTTCATAAATATGGATATCATGTCCGAGGTTCTCAAGGGTTCAGAGAACAATTCTGTGATCATATTTGAAATCCAAGAGGGCTGCCGCAAACAAATATGTTTTCAGCAATATGGATATCGTGTCCGAGGCTCTCGAGGGTGTAGAGAACGTTTTAGTGATTAAATTTGAAACCCAAGATGGCTGCCGCATACAATTATGTTTTCAGCTATATGGATATCGTTTCCGAGATTCTCGAGGATGCAGAGAATGATTTTGGGATCATTTTTGAAATCCAAGATGGCCGCCGCGCAAAATTATGATGACAACATTATGGGTATCGTATTCGAGGTTCTCGAGGGTGCAGAGAACGACTTTGTGATCATATTTTAAATCCAAGATGGCCGCCGCAATAAATCATGATTTCAGCAATATGGATATCGTGTACGACGTTCTGGAGTGTGCAGAAAACAATTTTGGGATCATTTTTAAATCCGAGATGGCCGCCGCTCAAAAGTATGATAACTACATTATGGGTATCGTATCCGAGTTTCTCGAGGGTAATGAGAACGATTTTGTGATCATTTTTCAAATCCAAGATGGCCGCCGTGCAAGATTATGATCACAAAAATATGGGTATCGTATCCGAGGTTCTCGAGAGTGCACAGAACGATTTTGTGATTATTTTTGAACCCCAAGATGGCCGCCGCTCAAAATTATGTTAACTACATTATGGGTGTCGTATCCAAGGTTCTCCAGGGTACAAAGATCGATTTTGTGATCATTTTTCATATCCAAGATGGCCGCCGCTCAAAATTATGATTTCAGCAATATGGATAACGTGTCCGAGATTCTCGAGGGTGCAGAGAACGATTTGGTGATCATTTTTGAAATCCAAGAGGGTTGCCGCAAACAATTATGTTTTCTGCAATATGGATATCGTTTCCGAGATTCTCGAGGATGCAGAGAATGATTTTGGGATCATTTTTGAAATCCAAGATGGCCGCCGCGCAAAATTATGATGACAACATTATGGGTATCGTATTCGAGGTTCTCGAGGGTGCAGAGAACGACTTTGTGATCATATTTTAAATCCAAGATGGCTGCCGCAATAAATCATGATTTCAGCAATATGGATATCGTGTACGACGTTCTGGAGTGTGCAGAAAACAATTTTGGGATCATTTTTAAATCCGAGATGGCCGCCGCTCAAAAGTATGATAACTACATTATGGGTATCGTATCCGAGTTTCTCGAGGGTAATGAGAACGATTTTGTGATCATTTTTCAAATCCAAGATGGCCGCCGTGCAAGATTATGATCACAAAAATATGGGTATCGTATCCGAGGTTCTCGAGAGTGCACAGAACGATTTTGTGATTATTTTTGAACCCCAAGATGGCCGCCGCTCAAAATTATGTTAACTACATTATGGGTGTCGTATCCAAGGTTCTCCAGGGTACAAAGATCGATTTTGTGATCATTTTTCATATCCAAGATGGCCGCCGCTCAAAATTATGATTTCAGCAATATGGATAACGTGTCCGAGATTCTCGAGGGTGCAGAGAACGATTTGGTGATCATTTTTGAAATCCAAGAGGGTTGCCGCAAACAATTATGTTTTCTGCAATATGGATATCGTTTCCGAGATTCTCGAGGATGCAGAGAATGATTTTGGGATAATTTTTGAAATCCAAGATGGCCGCCACGCAAAATTATGATGACAACATTATGGGTATCGTATTCGAGGTTCTCGAGGGTGCAGAGAACGACTTTGTGATAATATTTTAAATCCAAGATGGCCGCCGCACAAAATTATGATTTCAGCAATATGGGTATCGTACCCGAGGTTCTCGAGGGTGCAGAGAACGATTTGGTGATCATTTTTCAAATCCAAGATGGCCGCCGCACAAAACTTTTATTTCAGCGATATGGATATCGTAACCAAGGTTCTCGAAGGTGCAGAGAACAATTTTGGGATCACCTTTAAATCCAAGATGGCCGCTGCGCAAATTTATGATTTCATAAATATGGATATCATATCCGAGGTTCTCAAGGGTTCAGAGAACAATTCTGTGATCATATTTGAAATCCAAGAGGGCTGCCGCAAACAAATATGTTTTCAGCAATATGGATATCGTGTCCGAGGTTCTCGAGGGTGTAGAGAACGTTTTAGTGATTAAATTTGAAACCCAAGATGGCTGCCGCATACAATTATGTTTTCAGCTATATGGATATCGTTTCCGAGATTCTCGAGGATGCAGAGAATGATTTTGGGATCATTTTTGAAATCCAAGATGGCCGCCGCGCAAAATTATGATGACAACATTATGGGTATCGTATTCGAGGTTCTCGAGGGTGCAGAGAACGACTTTGTGATCATATTTTAAATCCAAGATGGCCGCCGCTCAAAATTATGATAACTACATTATGGGTATCGTATCCGAGTTTCTCGAGGGTGCTGAGAACGATTTTGTGATCATTTTTCAAATCCAAGATGGCCGCCGTGCAAGATTATGATCACAAAAATATGGGTATCGTATCCGAGGTTCTCGAGAGTGCACAGAACGATTTTGTGATTATTTTTGAACCCCAAGATGGCCGCCGCTCAAAATTATGTTAACTACATTATGGGTGTCGTATCCAAGGTTCTCCAGGGTACAGAGATCGATTTTGTGATCATATTTTAAATCCAAGATGGCCGCCGCAATAAATTATGATTTCAGCAATATGGATATCGTGTACGACGTTCTCGAGGTAGCAGAAAACAATTTTGGGATCATTTTTAAATCCGAGATGGCCGCCGCTCAAAAGTATGATAACTACATTATGGGTATCGTATCCGAGTTTCTCGAGGGTGATGAGAACGATGTTGTGATCATTTTTCAAATCCAAGATGGCCGCCGTGCAAGATTATGATCACAAAAATATGGGTATCGTATCCGAGGTTCTCGAGAGTGCACAGATCGATTTTGTGATTATTTTTGAACCCCAAGATGGCCGCCGCTCAAAATTATGTTAACTACATTATGGGTGTCGTATCCAAGGTTCTCCAGGGTACAAAGATCGATTTTGTGATCATTTTTCATATCCAAGAAAGCCGCCGCTCAAAATTATGATTTCAGCAATATGGATAACGTGTCCGATATTCTCGAGGGTGCAGAGAACGATTTGGTGATCATTTTTCAAATCCAAGATGGCCGCCGCACAAAATTATGATTTTAGCAATATGGATATCGTGTCTGAGGTTTTCGAGGGTGCAGAAAATAATTTTGGGATCATTTTTAAATCCGAGATGGCCGCCGTGCAAGATTATGATCACAAAATTATGGTTATCGTATCCGTGGTACTCGAGGGTGCTGAGAACGATTTTGTGATCATTTTTCAAATCCAAGATGGCCGCCGCACAAAATTATGATTTCAGCAATATGGATATCGTACCCGAGTTTCTCGAGGGTGCAGAGAACGATTTGGTGATCATTTTTAAAATCCAAGATGGCTGCCGCACACAATTATGATTTTAGCAATATGGATATCGTGTCCGCGGTTCTTGAGGGTGCAGAGAACAATTCTGTGATCATTTTTGAAATCCAAGAGGGTTGCCGCAAGCAATTATGTTTTCTGCAATATGGATATCGTGTCCGAGGTTCTCGAGGGTGCAGAAAACAATTTTGGGATCATTTTTGAATCCGAGATGGCCGCCGCTCAAATGTATGATAACTAGATTATGGTTATCGTATTCGAGGTTCTTGAGGGCGCAGAGAACGGTTTTGTGATGAGTTTTCAAATCCAAGATGGCCGCCGCACAAAATTATGATTTCAGCAATATGGATATCGTACCCGAGGTTCTCGAGGGTGCAGAGAACGATTTGGTGATCATTTTTCAAATCCAAGATGGCCGCCGCACAAAGTTATGATTTAAGCAACATGAATATCGTGTCCGAGGTTCTCGAGGGTGCAGAGAACTATTCTGTGATAATTTTTGAAATGCAAGAAGGCTGCCGCAAACAATTATGTTTTCAGCTATATGGATATCGTTTCCGAGATTCTCGAGGATGCAGAGAATGATTTTGGGATCATTTTTGAAATCCAAGATGGCCTCCGCGCAAAATTATGATAACTACATTATGGGTATCGTATCCGAGTTTCTCGAGGGTGCTGAGAACGATTTTGTGATCATTTTTCAAATCCAAGATGGCCTCCGTACAAGATTATGATCTCAAAAATATGGGTATCGTACCCGAGGTTCTCGAGAGTGCACAGAACGATTTTGTGATTATTTTTGAAGTCCAAGTTGGCCACCGCACAAAATTATGTTAACTACATTATGGGTGTCGTATCCAAGGTTCTCCAGGGTACAGAGATCGATTTTGTGATCATATTTTAAATCCAAGATGGCCGCCGCAATAAATTATGATTTCAGCAATATGGATATCGTGTACGACGTTCTCGAGGTAGCAGAAAACAATTTTGGGATCATTTTTAAATCCGAGATGGCCGCCGCTCAAAAGTATGATAACTACATTATGGGTATCGTATCCGAGTTTCTCGAGGGTGATGAGAACGATGTTGTGATCATTTTTCAAATCCAAGATGGCCGCCGTGCAAGATTATGATCACAAAAATATGGGTATCGTATCCGAGGTTCTCGAGAGTGCACAGATCGATTTTGTGATTATTTTTGAACCCCAAGATGGCCGCCGCTCAAAATTATGTTAACTACATTATGGGTGTCGTATCCAAGGTTCTCCAGGGTACAAAGATCGATTTTGTGATCATTTTTCATATCCAAGAAAGCCGCCGCTCAAAATTATGATTTCAGCAATATGGATAACGTGTCCGAGATTCTCGAGGGTGCAGAGAACGATTTGGTGATCATTTTTCAAATCCAAGATGGCCGCCGCACAAAATTATGATTTTAGCAATATGGATATCGTGTCTGAGGTTTTCGAGGGTGCAGAAAATAATTTTGGGATCATTTTTAAATCCGAGATGGCCGCCGTGCAAGATTATGATCACAAAATTATGGTTATCGTATCCGTGGTACTCGAGGGTGCTGAGAACGATTTTGTGATCATTTTTCAAATCCAAGATGGCCGCCGCACAAAATTATGATTTCAGCAATATGGATATCGTACCCGAGTTTCTCGAGGGTGCAGAGAACGATTTGGTGATCATTTTTAAAATCCAAGATGGCTGCCGCACACAATTATGATTTTAGCAATATGGATATCGTGTCCGCGGTTCTTGAGGGTGCAGAGAACAATTCTGTGATCATTTTTGAAATCCAAGAGGGTTGCCGCAAGCAATTATGTTTTCTGCAATATGGATATCGTGTCCGAGGTTCTCGAGGGTGCAGAAAACAATTTTGGGATCATTTTTGAATCCGAGATGGCCGCCGCTCAAATGTATGATAACTAGATTATGGTTATCGTATTCGAGGTTCTTGAGGGCGCAGAGAACGGTTTTGTGATGAGTTTTCAAATCCAAGATGGCCGCCGCACAAAATTATGATATCAGCAATATGGATATCGTACCCGAGGTTCTCGAGGGTGCAGAGAACGATTTGGTGATCATTTTTCAAATCCAAGATGGCCGCCGCACAAAGTTATGATTTAAGCAACATGAATATCGTGTCCGAGGTTCTCGAGGGTGCAGAGAACTATTCTGTGATAATTTTTGAAATGCAAGAAGGCTGCCGCAAACAATTATGTTTTCAGCTATATGGATATCGTTTCCGAGATTCTCGAGGATGCAGAGAATGATTTTGGGATCATTTTTGAAATCCAAGATGGCCTCCGCGCAAAATTATGATCACAACATTATGGGTATCGTATTTGAGGTTCTCGAGGGTGCAGAGAACGACTTTGTGATCATATTTTAAATCTAAGATGGCCGCCGCATAAAATTATGATTTCAGCAATATGGATATCATACCCGAGGTTCTCGAGGGTGCAGAGAACGATTTGGTGATCATTTTTAGAATCCAAGATGGCCGCCGCACAAAGTTATGATTTAAGCAACATGAATATCGTGTCCGAGGTTCTCGAGGGTGCAGAGAACTATTCCGTGATCATTTTTGAAATCCAAGAAGGCTGCCGCAAACAATTATGTTTTCAGCAATATGGATATCGTGTACGACGTTCTCGAGGGTGCAGAAAACAATTTTGGGATCATTTTTAAATCCGAGATGGCCGCCGCTCAAATAGTGATAACTAGATTATGGGTATCGTATCCAAGGTTCTCGAGGGATCAGAGAACGATTTTGTGATCAGTTTTCAAATCCAAGATGGCCGCCGCTCAAAAGTATGATAACTGCATTATGGGTATCGTATCCGAGTTTCTCGAGGGTGCTGAGAACGATTTTGTGATCATTTTTCAAATCCAAGATGGCCGCCGCACAAAACTTTTATCTCAGCGATATGGATATCGTAACCAAGGTTCTCGAAGGTGCAGAGAACAATTTTGGGATCATCTTTAAATCCAAGATGGCCGCTGCGCGAAATTATGATTTCATAAATATGGATATCATGTCCGAGGTTCTCAAGTGTGCAGAGAACAATTTTGGGATCATCTTTAAATCCAAGATGGCCGCCGCGCAAAATTATGATTTCATAAATATGGATATCATGTCCGAGGTTCTCAAGGGTTCAGAGAACAATTCTGTGATCATATTTGAAATCCAAGAGGTCTGCCGCAAACAAATATGTTTTCAGCAATATGGATATCGTGTCCGAGGTTTTCGAGGGTGTAGAGAACGTTTTAGTGATTAAATTTGAAACCCAAGATGGCTGCCGCATACAATTATGTTTTCAGCTATATGGATATCGTTTCCGAGATTCTCGAGGATGCAGAGAATGATTTTGGGATCATTTTTGAAATCCAAGATGGCCGCCGCGCAAAATTATGATGACAACATTATGGGTATCGTATTCGAGGTTCTCGAGGGTGCAGAGAACGACTTTGTGATCATATTTTAAATCCAAGATGGCCGCCGCAATAAATTATGATTTCAGCAATATGGATATCGTGTACGACGTTCTCGAGGGTGCAGAAAACAATTTTGGGATCATTTTTAAATCCGAGATGGCCGCCGCTCAAAAGTATGATAACTACATTATGGGTATCGTATCCGAGTTTCTCGAGGGTGATGAGAACGATTTTGTGATCATTTTTCAAATCCAAGATGGCCGCCGCTCAAAATTATGTTAACTACATTATGGGTGTCGTATCCAAGGTTCTCCAGGGTACAAAGATCGATTTTGTGATCATTTTTCATATCCAAGATGGCCGCCGCTCAAAATTATGATTTCAGCAATATGGATAACGTGTCCGAGGTTCTCGAGGGTGCAGAGAACGATTTGGTGATCATTTTTCAAATCCAAGATGGCCGCCGCACAAAGTTATGATTTTAGCAATATGGATATCGTGTCTGAGGTTTTCGAGGGTGCAGAAAATAATTTTGGGATCATTTTTAAATCCGAGATGGCCGCCGTGCAAGATTATGATCACAAAATTATGGTTATCGTATCCGTGGTACTCGAGGGTGCTGAGAACGATTTTGTGATCATTTTTCAAATCCAAGATGGCCGCCGCACAAAACTTTTTTTCAGCGATATGGATATCGTAACCGAGGTTCTCGAAGGTGCAGAGAACAATTTTGGGATCATCTTTAAATCCAAGATGGCCGCTGCGCAAAATTATGATTTCATAAATATGGATATCATGTCCGAGGTTCTCAAGGGTTCAGAGAACAATTCTGTGATCATTTTTGAAATCCAAGAGGGCTGCCGCACACAAATATGTTTTCAGCAATATGGATATCGTGTCCGAGGTTCTCGAGGGTGTAGAGAACGTTTTAGTGATTAATTTTAAAATCCAAGAAGGCTCCCGCAAACAATTATGTTTTCAGCAATATGGATATCGTGTACGACGTTCTCGAGGATGCAGAAAACAATTTTGGGATCATTTTTAAATCCGAGATGGCCGCCGCTCAAATGTTGATAACTAGATTATAGGTATCGTATCCGAGGTTCTCGAGGGATCAGAGAACGATTTTGTGATAAGTTTTCAAATCCAAGATGGCCGCCGCTCAAAATTATGATAACTACATTATGGGTATCGTATCCGAGTTTCTCGAGGGTGCACAGAACGATTTTGTGATTATTTTTGAACCCCAAGATGGCCGCCGCTCAAAATTATGTTAACTACATTATGGGTGTCGAATCCAAGGTTCTCCAGGGTACAAAGATCGATTTTGTGATCATTTTTCATATCCAAGATGGCCGCCGCTCAAAATTATGATTTCAGCAACATGGATAACGTGTCCGAGATTCTCGAGGGTGCAGAGAACGATTTGGTGATCATTTTTAAAATCCAAGATGGCTGCCGCACACAATTATGATTTTAGCAATATGGATATCGTGTCCGCGGTTCTTGAGGGTGCAGAGAACAATTCTGTGATCATTTTTGAAATCCAAGAGGGTTGCCGCAAGCAATTATGTTTTCTGCAATATGGATATCGTGTCCGAGGTTCTCGAGGGTGCAGAAAACAATTTTGGGATCATTTTTGAATCCGAGATGGCCGCCGCTCAAATGTATGATAACTAGATTATGGTTATCGTATTCGAGGTTCTTGAGGGCGCAGAGAACGGTTTTGTGATGAGTTTTCAAATCCAAGATGGCCGCCGCACAAAATTATGATTTCAGCAATATGGATATCGTACCCGAGGTTCTCGAGGGTGCAGAGAACGATTTGGTGATCATTTTTCAAATCCAAGATGGCCGCCGCACAAAGTTATGATTTAAGCAACATGAATATCGTGTCCGAGGTTCTCGAGGGTGCAGAGAACTATTCTGTGATAATTTTTGAAATCCAAGAAGGCTGCCGCAAACAATTATGTTTTCAGCTATATGGATATCGTTTCCGAGATTCTCGAGGATGCAGAGAATGATTTTGGGATCATTTTTGAAATCCAAGATGGCCTCCGCGCAAAATTATGATCACAACATTATGGGTATCGTATTTGAGGTTCTCGAGGGTGCAGAGAACGACTTTGTGATCATATTTTAAATCTTAGATGGCCGCCGCATAAAATTATGATTTCAGCAATATGGATATCATACCCGAGGTTCTCGAGGGTGCAGAGAACGATTTGGTGATCATTTTTAGAATCCAAGATGGCCGCCGCACAAAGTTATGATTTAAGCAACATGAATATCGTGTCCGAGGTTCTCGAGAGTGCAGAGAACTATTCCGTGATCATTTTTGAAATCCAAGAAGGCTGCCGCAAACAATTATGTTTTCAGCAATATGGATATCGTGTACGACGTTCTCGAGGGTGCAGAAAACAATTTTGGGATCATTTTTAAATCCGAGATGGCCGCCGCTCAAATAGTGATAACTAGATTATGGGTATCGTATCCAAGGTTCTCGAGGGATCAGAGAACGATTTTGTGATCAGTTTTCAAATCCAAGATGGCCGCCGCTCAAAAGTATGATAACTGCATTATGGGTATCGTATCCGAGTTTCTCGAGGGTGCTGAGAACGATTTTGTGATCATTTTTCAAATCCAAGATGGCCGCCGCACAAAACTTTTATTTCAGCGATATGGATATCGTAACCAAGGTTCTCGAAGGTGCAGAGAACAATTTTGGGATCATCTTTAAATCCAAGATGGCCGCTGCGCGAAATTATGATTTCATAAATATGGATATCATGTCCGAGGTTCTCAAGTGTGCAGAGAACAATTTTGGGATCATCTTTAAATCCAAGATGGCCGCCGCGCAAAATTATGATTTCATAAATATGGATATCATGTCCGAGGTTCTCAAGGGATCAGAGAACAATTCTGTGATCATATTTGAAATCCAAGAGGGCTGCCGCAAACAAATATGTTTTCAGCAATATGGATATCGTGTCCGAGGTTTTCTTTTCGAGGGTGTAGAGAACGTTTTAGTGATTAAATTTGAAACCCAAGATGGCTGCCGCATACAATTATGTTTTCAGCTATATGGATATCGTTTCCGAGATTCTCGAGGATGCAGAGAATGATTTTGGGATCATTTTTGAAATCCAAGATGGCCGCCGCGCAAAATTATGATGACAACATTATGGGTATCGTATTCGAGGTTCTCGAGGGTGCAGAGAACGACTTTGTGATCATATTTTAAATCCAAGATGGCCGCCGCAATAAATTATGATTTCAGCAATATGGATATCGTGTACGACGTTCTCGAGGGTGCAGAAAACAATTTTGGGATCATTTTTAAATCCGAGATGGCCGCCGCTCAAAAGTATGATAACTACATTATGGATATCGTATCCGAGTTTCTCGAGGGTGATGAGTACGATTTTGTGATCATTTTTCAAATCCAAGATGGCCGCCGCTCAAAATTATGTTAACTACATTATGGGTGTCGTATCCAAGGTTCTCCAGGGTACAAAGATCGATTTTGTGATCATTTTTCATATCCAAGATGGCCGCCGCTCAAAATTATGATTTCAGCAATATGGATAACGTGTCCGAGGTTCTCGAGGGTGCAGAGAACGATTTGGTGATCATTTTTCAAATCCAAGATGGCCGCCGCACAAAATTATGATTTTAGCAATATGGATATCGTGTCTGAGGTTTTCGAGGGTGCAGAAAATAATTTTGGGATCATTTTTAAATCCGAGATGGCCGCCGTGCAAGATTATGATCACAAAATTATGGTTATCGTATCCGTGGTACTCGAGGGTGCTGAGAACGATTTTGTGATCATTTTTCACATCCAAGATGGCCGCCGCACAAAACTTTTATTTCAGCGATATGGATATCGTAACCGAGGTTCTCGAAGGTGCAGAGAACAATTTTGGGATCATCTTTAAATCCAAGATGGCCGCTGCGCAAAATTATGATTTCATAAATATGGATATCATGTCCGAGGTTCTCAAGGGTTCAGAGAACAATTCTGTGATCATTTTTGAAATCCAAGAGGGCTGCCGCACACAAATATGTTTTCAGCAATATGGA
Organism: Leptidea sinapis; assembly: GCF_905404315.1. Classification (NCBI taxonomy): domain Eukaryota; kingdom Metazoa; phylum Arthropoda; class Insecta; order Lepidoptera; family Pieridae; genus Leptidea; species Leptidea sinapis. The sequence continues at coordinate 3,302,391 of NC_066290.1, read as the reverse complement.
TATCGTGTCCGAGGTTCTCGAGGGTGTAGAGAACGTTTTAGTGATTAATTTTAAAATCCAAGAAGGCTCCCGCAAACAATTATGTTTTCAGCAATATGGATATCGTGTACGACGTTCTCGAGGATGCAGAAAACAATTTTGGGATCATTTTTAAATCCGAGATGGCCGCCGCTCAAATGTTGATAACTAGATTATAGGTATCGTATCCGAGGTTCTCGAGGGATCAGAGAACGATTTTGTGATAAGTTTTCAAATCCAAGATGGCCGCCGCTCAAAATTATGATAACTACATTATGGGTATCGTATCCGAGTTTCTCGAGGGTGCACAGAACGATTTTGTGATTATTTTTGAACCCCAAGATGGCCGCCGCTCAAAATTATGTTAACTACATTATGGGTGTCGTATCCAAGGTTCTCCAGGGTACAAAGATCGATTTTGTGATCATTTTTCATATCCAAGATGGCCGCCGCTCAAAATTATGATTTCAGCAATATGGATAACGTGTCCGAGATTCTCGAGGGTGCAGAGAACGATTTGGTGATCATTTTTCAAATCCAAGATGGCCGCCGCACAAAATTATGATTTTAGCAATATGAATATCGTGTCTGAGGTTTTCGAGGGTGCAGAAAATAATTTTGGGATCATTTTTAAATCCGAGATGGCCGCCGTGCAAGATTATGATCACAAAATTATGGTTATCGTATCCGTGGTACTCGAGGGTGCTGAGAACGATTTTGTGATCATTTTTCAAATCCAAGATGGCCGCCGCACAAAATTATGATTTCATCAATATGGATATCGTACCCGAGTTTCTCGAGGGTGCAGAGAACGATTTGGTGATCATTTTTAAAATCCAAGATGGCTGCCGCACACAATTATGATTTTAGCAATATGGATATCGTGTCCGCGGTTCTTGAGGGTGCAGAGAACAATTCTGTGATCATTTTTGAAATCCAAGAGGGTTGCCGCAAACAATTATGTTTTCTGCAATATGGATATCGTGTCCGAGGTTCTCGAGGGTGCAGAAAACAATTTTGGGATCATTTTTGAATCCGAGATGGCCGCCGCTCAAAAGTATGATAACTAGATTATGGTTATCGTATTCGAGGTTCTTGAGGGTGCAGAGAACGGTTTTGTGATGAGTTTTCAAATCCAAGATGGCCGCCGCACAAAATTATGATTTCAGCAATATGGATATCGTACCCGAGGTTCTCGAGGGTGCAGAGAACGATTTGGTGATCATTTTTCAAATCCAAGATGGCCGCCGCACAAAGTTATGATTTAAGCAACATGAATATCGTGTCCGAGGTTCTCGAGGGTGCAGAGAACTATTCTGTGATCATTTTTGAAATCCAAGAAGGCTGCCGCAAACAATTATGTTTTCAGCTATATGGATATCGTTTCCGAGATTCTCGAGGATGCAGAGAATGATTTTGGGATCATTTTTGAAATCCAAGATGGCCGCCGTGCAAGATTATGATCACAAAATTATGGTTATCGTATCCGAGTTTCTCGAGGGTGCTGAGAACGATTTTGTGATCATTTTTCAAATCCAAGATGGCCGCCGCACAAAACTTTTATTTCAGCGATATGGATATCGTAACCAAGGTTCTCGAAGGTGCAGAGAACAATTTTGGGATCATCTTTAAATCCAAGATGGCCGCTGCGCGAAATTATGATTTCATAAATATGGATATCATGTCCGAGGTTCTCAAGTGTGCAGAGAACAATTTTGGGATCATCTTTAAATCCAAGATGGCCGCCGCGCAAAATTATGATTTCATAAATATGGATATCATGTCCGAGGTTCTCAAGGGTTCAGAGAACAATTCTGTGATCATATTTGAAATCCAAGAGGGCTGCCGCAAACAAATATGTTTTCAGCAATATGGATATCGTGTCCGAGGTTTTCTTTTCGAGGGTGTAGAGAACGTTTTAGTGATTAAATTTGAAACCCAAGATGGCTGCCGCATACAATTATGTTTTCAGCTATATGGATATCGTTTCCGAGATTCTCGAGGATGCAGAGAATGATTTTGGGATCATTTTTGAAATCCAAGATGGCCGCCGCGCAAAATTATGATGACAACATTATGGGTATCGTATTCGAGGTTCTCGAGGGTGCAGAGAACGACTTTGTGATCATATTTTAAATCCAAGATGGCCGCCGCAATAAATTATGATTTCAGCAATATGGATATCGTGTACGACGTTCTCGAGGGTGCAGAAAACAATTTTGGGATCATTTTTAAATCCGAGATGGCCGCCGCTCAAAAGTATGATAACTACATTATGGATATCGTATCCGAGTTTCTCGAGGGTGATGAGAACGATTTTGTGATCATTTTTCAAATCCAAGATGGCCGCCGCTCAAAATTATGTTAACTACATTATGGGTGTCGTATCCAAGGTTCTCCAGGGTACAAAGATCGATTTTGTGATCATTTTTCATATCCAAGATGGCCGCCGCTCAAAATTATGATTTCAGCAATATGGATAACGTGTCCGAGGTTCTCGAGGGTGCAGAGAACGATTTGGTGATCATTTTTCAAATCCAAGATGGCCGCCGCACAAAATTATGATTTTAGCAATATGGATATCGTGTCTGAGGTTTTCGAGGGTGCAGAAAATAATTTTGGGATCATTTTTAAATCCGAGATGGCCGCCGTGCAAGATTATGATCACAAAATTATGGTTATCGTATCCGTGGTACTCGAGGGTGCTGAGAACGATTTTGTGATCATTTTTCAAATCCAAGATGGCCGCCGCACAAAACTTTTATTTCAGCGATATGGATATCGTAACCGAGGTTCTCGAAGGTGCAGAGAACAATTTTGGGATCATCTTTAAATCCAAGATGGCCGCTGCGCAAAATTATGATTTCATAAATATGGATATCATGTCCGAGGTTCTCAAGGGTTCAGAGAACAATTCTGTGATCATTTTTGAAATCCAAGAGGGCTGCCGCACACAAATATGTTTTCAGCAATATGGATATCGTGTCCGAGGTTCTCGAGGGTGTAGAGAACGTTTTAGTGATTAATTTTAAAATCCAAGAAGGCTCCCGCAAACAATTATGTTTTCAGCAATATGGATATCGTGTACGACGTTCTCGAGGATGCAGAAAACAATTTTGGGATCATTTTTAAATCTGAGATGGCCGCCGCTCAAATGTTGATAACTAGATTATAGGTATCGTATCCGAGGTTCTCGAGGGATCAGAGAACGATTTTGTGATAAGTTTTCAAATCCAAGATGGCCTTCGCTCAAAATTATGATAACTACATTATGGGTATCGTATCCGAGTTTCTCGAGGGTGCACAGAACGATTTTGTGATTATTTTTGAACCCCAAGATGGCCGCCGCTCAAAATTATGTTAACTACATTATGGGTGTCGTATCCAAGGTTCTCCAGGGTACAAAGATCGATTTTGTGATCATTTTTCATATCCAAGATGGCCGCCGCTCAAAATTATGATTTCAGCAATATGGATAACGTGTCCGAGATTCTCGAGGGTGCAGAGAACGATTTGGTGATCATTTTTCAAATCCAAGATGGCCGCCGCACAAAATTATGATTTTAGCAATATGGATATCGTGTCTGAGGTTTTCGAGGGTGCAGAAAATAATTTTGGGATCATTTTTAAATCCGAGATGGCCGCCGTGCAAGATTATGATCACAAAATTATGGTTATCGTATCCGTGGTACTCGAGGGTGCTGAGAACGATTTTGTGATCATTTTTCAAATCCAAGATGGCCGCCGCACAAAATTATGATTTCAGCAATATGGATATCGTACCCGAGTTTCTCGAGGGTGCAGAGAACGATTTGGTGATCATTTTTAAAATCCAAGATGGCTGCCGCACACAATTATGATTTTAGCAATATGGATATCGTGTCCGCGGTTCTTGAGGGTGCAGAGAACAATTCTGTGATCATTTTTGAAATCCAAGAGGGTTGCCGCAAACAATTATGTTTTCTGCAATATGGATATCGTGTCCGAGGTTCTCGAGGGTGCAGAAAACAATTTTGGGATCATTTTTGAATCCGAGATGGCCGCCGTGCAAGATTATGATCACAAAATTATGGTTATCGTATCCGTGGTACTCGAGGGTGCTGAGAACGATTTTGTGATCATTTTTCAAATCCAAGATGGCCGCCGCACAAAATTATGATTTCAGCAATATGGATATCGTACCCGAGTTTCTCGAGGGTGCAGAGAACGATTTGGTGATCATTTTTAAAATCCAAGATGGCTGCCGCACACAATTATGATTTTAGCAATATGGATATCGTGTCCGCGGTTCTTGAGGGTGCAGAGAACAATTCTGTGATCATTTTTGAAATCCAAGAGGGTTGCCGCAAACAATTATGTTTTCTGCAATATGGATATCGTGTCCGAGGTTCTCGAGGGTGCAGAAAACAATTTTGGGATCATTTTTGAATCCGAGATGGCCGCCGCTCAAAAGTATGATAACTAGATTATGGTTATCGTATTCGAGGTTCTTGAGGGTGCAGAGAACGGTTTTGTGATGAGTTTTCAAATCCAAGATGGCCGCCGCACAAAATTATGATTTCAGCAATATGGATATCGTACCCGAGGTTCTCGAGGGTGCAGAGAACGATTTGGTGATCATTTTTCAAATCCAAGATGGCCGCCGCACAAAGTTATGATTTAAGCAACATGAATATCGTGTCCGAGGTTCTCGAGGGTGCAGAGAACTATTCTGTGATCATTTTTGAAATCCAAGAAGGCTGCCGCAAACAATTATGTTTTCAGCTATATGGATATCGTTTCCGAGATTCTCGAGGATGCAGAGAATGATTTAGGGATCATTTTTGAAATCCAAGATGGCCTTCGCGCAAAATTATGATCAAAACATTATGGGTATCGTATTCGAGGTTCTCGAGGGTGCAGAGAACGACTTTGTGATCATATTTTAAATCTAAGATGGCCGCCGCATAAAATTATGATTTCAGCAATATGGATATCATACCCGAGGTTCTCGAGGGTGCAGAGAACGATTTGGTGATCATTTTTCAAATCCAAGATGGCCGCCGCACAAAGTTATGATTTAAGCAACATGAATATCGTGTCCGAGGTTCTCGAGGGTGCAGAGAACTATTCCGTGATCATTTTTGAAATCCAAGAAGGCTGCCGCAAACAATTATGTTTTCAGCAATATAGATATCGTGTACGACGTTCTCGAGGGTGCAGAAAACAATTTTGGGATCATTTTTAAATCCGAGATGGCCGCCGCTCAAATGGTGATAACTAGATTATGGGTATCGTATCCAAGGTTCTCGAGGGATCAGAGAACGATTTTGTGATCAGTTTTCAAATCCAAGATGGCCGCCGCTCAAAAGTATGATAACTGCATTATGGGTATCGTATCCGAGTTTCTCGAGGGTGCTGAGAACGATTTTGTGATCATTTTTCAAATCCAAGATGGCCGCCGCACAAAACTTTTATTTCAGCGATATGGATATCGTAACCGAGGTTCTCGAGGGTGCAGAGAACAATTTTGGGATCATCTTTAAATCCAAGATGGCCGCCGCGCAAAATTATGATTTCATAAATATGGATATCATTTCCGAGGTTCTCAAGAGTTCAGAGAACAATTCTGTCATCATTTTTGAAATCCAAGAGGGCTGCCGCACACAAATATGTTTTCAGCAATATGGATATCGTATCCAAGGTTCTCGAGGGATCAGAGAACGATTTTGTGATCAGTTTTCAAATCCAAGATGGCCGCCGCTCAAAAGTATGATAACTGCATTATGGGTATCGTATCCGAGTTTCTCGAGGGTGCTGAGAACGATTTTGTGATCATTTTTCAAATCCAAGATGGCCGCCGCACAAAACTTTTATTTCAGCGATATGGATATCGTAACCAAGGTTCTCGAAGGTGCAGAGAACAATTTTGGGATCATCTTTAAATCCAAGATGGCCGCTGCGCAAAATTATGATTTCATAAATATGGATATCATGTCCGAGATTCTCAAGGGTTCAGAGAACAATTCTGTGATCATTTTTGAAATCCAAGAGGGCTGCCGCACACAAATATGTTTTCAGCAATATGGATATCGTGTCCGAGGTTCTCGAGGGTGTAGAGAACGTTTTAGTGATTAATTTTAAAATCCAAGAAGGCTCCCGCAAACAATTATGTTTTCAGCAATATGGATATCGTGCACGACGTTCTCGAGGGTGCAGAAAACAATTTTGGGATCATTTTTAAATCCGAGATGGCCGCCGCTCAAATGGTGATAACTAGATTATGGGTATCGTATCCAAGGTTCTCGAGGGATCAGAGAACGATTTTGTGATCAGTTTTCAAATCCAAGATGGCCGCCGCTCAAAAGTATGATAACTGCATTATGGGTATCGTATCCGAGTTTCTCGAGGGTGCTGAGAACGATTTTGTGATCATTTTTCAAATCCAAGATGGCCGCCGCACAAAACTTTTATTTCAGCGATATGGATATCGTAACCGAGGTTCTCGAGGGTGCAGAGAACAATTTTGGGATCATCTTTAAATCCAAGATGGCCGCCGCGCAAAATTATGATTTCATAAATATGGATATCATTTCCGAGGTTCTCAAGAGTTCAGAGAACAATTCTGTCATCATTTTTGAAATCCAAGAGGGCTGCCGCACACAAATATGTTTTCAGCAATATGGATATCGTGTCCGAGGTTCTCGAGGGTGTAGAGAACGTTTTAGTGATTAATTTTGAAACCCAAGATTGCTGCCGCACACAATTATGTTTTCAGCTATATGGATATCGTTTCCGAGATTCTCGAGGATGCAGAGAATGATTTTGGGATCATTTTTGAAATCCAAGATGGCCGCCACGCAAAATTATGATGACAACATTATGGGTATCGTATTCGAGGTTCTCGAGGGTGCAGAGAACGACTTTGTGATAATATTTTAAATCCAAGATGGCTGCCGCACAAAATTATGATTTCAGCAATATGGATATCGTACCCGAGGTTCTCGAGGGTGCAGAGAACGATTTGGTGATCATTTTTCAAATCCAAGATGGCCGCCGCACAAAGTTATGATTTAAGCAACATGAATATCATGTCCGAGGTTCTCGAGGGTGCAGAGAACTATTCTGTGATCATTTTTGAAATCCAAGAAGGCTGCCGCAAACAATTATGTTTTCAGCTATATGGATATCGTTTCCGAGATTCTCGAGGATGCAGAGAATGATTTTGGGATCATTTTTGAAATCCAAGATGGCCTCCGCGCAAAATTATGATCACAACATTATGGGTATCGTATTCGAGGTTCTCGAGGGTGCAGAGAACGACTTAGTGATCATATTTTCAATCTAAGATGGCCGCCGCATAAAATTATGATTTCAGCAATATGGATATCATACCCGAGGTTCTCGAGGGTGCAGAGAACGATTCGGTGATCATTTTTCATATCCAAGATGGCCGCCGCACAAAGTTATGATTTAAGCAACATGAATATCTTGTCCGAGGTTCTCGAGGGTGCAGAGAACTATTCCGTGACCATTTTTGAAATCCAAGAAGGCTGCCGCAAACAATTATGTTTTCAGCAATATGGATATCGTGTACGACGTTCTCGAGGGTGCAGAAAACAATTTTGGGATCATTTTTAAATCCGAGATGGCCGCCGCTCAAATGGTGATAACTAGATTATGGGTATCGTATCCAAGGTTCTCGAGGGATCAGAGAACGATTTTGTGATCAGTTTTCAAATCCAAGATGGCCGCCGCTCAAAAGTATGATAACTGCATTATGGGTATCGTATCCGAGTTTCTCGAGGGTGCTGAGAACGATTTTGTGATCATTTTTCAAATCCAAGATGGCCGCCGCACAAAACTTTTATTTCAGCGATATGGATATCGTAACCAAGGTTCTCGAAGGTGCAGAAAACAATTTTGGGATCATCTTTACATCCAAGATGGCCGCTGCGCAAAATTATGATTTCATAAATATGGATATCATGTCCGAGGTTCTCAAGGGTTCAGAGAACAATTCTGTGATCATTTTTGAAATCCAAGAGGGCTGCCGCACACGAATATGTTTTCAGCAATATGGATATCGTGTCCGAGGTTCTCGAGAGTGTAGAGAACGTTTAAGTGATTAATTTTAAAATCCAAGAAGGCTCCCGCAAACAATTATGTTTTCAGCAATATGGATATCGTGTACGACGTTCTCGAGGATGCAGAAAACAATTTTGGGATCATTTTTAAATCCGAGATGGCCGCCGCTCAAATGTTGATAACTAGATTATAGGTATCGTATCCGAGGTTCTCGAGGGATCAGAGAACGATTTTGTGATAAGTTTTCAAATCCAAGATGGCCGCCGCTCAAAATTATGATAACTACATTATGGGTATCGTATCCGAGTTTCTCGAGGGTGCTGAGAACGATTTTGTGATCATTTTTCAAATCCAAGATGGCCTCCGTGCAAGATTATGATCTCAAAAATATGGGTATCGTATCCGAGGTTCTCGAGAGTGCACAGAACGATTTTGTGATTATTTTTGAAGTCCAAGTTGGCCACCGCACAAAATTATAATAACTACATTATGGGTGTCGTATCCAAGGTTCTCCAGGGTACAGAGATCGATTTTGTGATCATTTTTGAAATCCAAGATGGCCGCCGCACAAAACTTTTATTTCAGCGATATGGATATCGTAACCGAGGTACTCGAGTGTGCAGAGAACAATTTTGGGATCATCTTTAAATCCAAGATGGCCGCCGCGCAAAATTATGATTTCATAAATATGGATATCATGTCCGAGGTTCTCAAGGGTTCAGAGAACAATTCTTTGATCATATTTGAAATCCAAGAGGGCTGCCGCAAACAAATATGTTTTCAGCAATATGGATATCGTGTCCGAGGTTCTCGAGGGTGTAGAGAACGTTTTAGTGATTAAATTTGAAACCCAAGATGGCTGCCGCATACAATTATGTTTTCAGCTATATGGATATCGTTTCCGAGATTCTCGAGGATGCAGAGAATGATTTTGGGATCATTTTTGAAATCCAAGATGGCCGCCGCGCAAAATTATGATGACAACATTATGGGTATCGTATTCGAGGTTCTCGAGGGTGCAGAGAAGGACTTTGTGATCATATTTTAAATCCAAGATGGCCGCCGCAATAAATTATGATTTCAGCAATATGGTTATCGTGTACGACGTTCTCGAGGGTGCAGAAAACAATTTTGGGATCATTTTTAAATCCGAGATGGCCGCCGCTCAAAAGTATGATAACTACATTATGGGTATCGTATCCGAGTTTCTCGAGGGTGATGAGAACGATTTTGTGATCATTTTTCAAATCCAAGATGGCCGCCGTGCAAGATTATGATCACATAAATATGGGTATCGTATCCGAGGTTCTCGAGAGTGCACAGAACGATTTTGTGATTATTTTTGAACCCCAAGATGGCCGCCACTCAAAATTATGTTAACTACATTATGGGTGTCGTATCCAAGGTTCTCCAGGGTTCAAAGATCGATTTTGTGATCATTTTTCATATCCAAGATGGCCGCCGCTCAAAATTATGATTTCAGCAATATGGATAACGTGTCCGAGATTCTCGAGGGTGCAGAGAACGATTTGCTGATCATTTTTCAAATCCAAGATGGCCGCCGCACAAAATTATGATTTTAGCAATATGGATATCGTGTCTGAGGTTTTCGAGGGTGCAGAAAATAATTTTGGGATCATTTTTAAATCCGAGATGGCCGCCGTGCAAGATTATGATCACAAAATTATGGTTATCGTATCCGTGGTACTCGAGGGTGCTGAGAACGATTTTGTGATCATTTTTCAAATCCAAGATGGCCGCCGCACAAAATTATGATTTCAGCAATATGGATATCGTACCCGAGTTTCTCGAGGGTGCAGAGAACGATTTGGTGATCATTTTTAAAATCCAAGATGGCTGCCGCACACAATTATGATTTTAGCAATATGGATATCGTGTCCGCGGTTCTTGAGGGTGCAGAGAACAATTCTGTGATCATTTTTGAAATCCAAGAGGGTTGCCGCAAACAATTATGTTTTCTGCAATATGGATATCGTGTCCGAGGTTCTCGAGGGTGCAGAAAACAATTTTGGGATCATTTTTGAATCCGAGATGGCCGCCGCTCAAAAGTATGATAACTAGATTATGGTTATCGTATTCGAGGTTCTTGAGGGTGCAGAGAACGGTTTTGTGATGAGTTTTCAAATCCAAGATGGCCGCCGTGCAAGATTATGATCACAAAAATATGGGTATCGTATCCGAGGTTCTCGAGAGTGCACAGAACGATTTTGTGATCATTTTTGAAATCCAAGAAGCCGCCGCTCAAAATTATGATAACTACATTACGGGTATCCTATCCGAGGTTCTCGAGGGTGCAGAGAACGATTTTGTAGTCATTTTTGAAATCCAAGATGGCCGCCGCCCAAAATTATGATTTCAGCAATATGGATATCGTGTCCGAGATTCTCGAGGCTGCAGAGAACGATTTGGTGATCATTTTTCAAATCCAAGATGGCCGCCGCTCAAAATTATGATTTCAGCAATATGGATATCGTGTCCAAGATTCTCAGGGGTGCAGAGAACGATTTGGTGATCATTTTTCAAATCCAAGATGGCCGCCGCACAAAATTATGATTTTAGCAATATGGATATCGTTTCCGAGGTTCTCGCGGGTGCAGAGAACAATTCTGGGATCATTTTTGAAATCGAAGAGGGCTGCCGCAAACAATAATGTTTTCAGCAATATGGATATCGTGTCTGAGGTTCTCGTGGGTGCAGAAAATTATTTTGGGATTATTTTTAAATCCGAGATTGCCGCCGTGCAAGATTATGATCACAAAAATATGGGGATCGTATCCGAGGTTCTCGAGAGTGCACAGAACGATTTTGTGATCATTTTTGAAATCCAAAATGGCCGCCGCTCAAAAGTATGATAACTACATTATGGGTATCGTATCCGAGGTTCTCGAGGGTGCAGAGAACGATTTTGGGATAATTTTTCAAATCCAAGATGGCCGCGGCTCAAAAGATTGATAACTACATTGTCATACAACGTTGTTCCTTGTTCTTAAAATATACCTTGTTCTTAAATATAATTAAAATATACAAGTTTAGACAAGTTTTGTGGTGAAAGTATAGCATTTCGAGCTATGAACACTATTTAATCCTGTTACACATATCCTTAAGTCTTATTTGTAGGTTTCTAATGCTTGCTGTTGGTTATAGTTAACACTGCCGAGCCTTTTTAAACTACCACTTTTCTTTGAAGTTAAACAAGGTTTTTGACATGGCGTGACGGCATTTTTTTGGTACTTCTCTCAGAAAAGTTATTCTTATAGTTTGTACTTTTTTGTGTAGGTTCATTTATTCAGATTAGTAGTAAATAACGAGGATTGTAAGCATATAAACTGTTTTCCACCCAAGAATTTTGAAAATATTTGCTTTGTTACATAGATGGCGGGCCGGCAGCCGTGAACTCATATCGCTCAAGGTCGCTGGCATTTAGTGTCGCCTTAACACCTTATTTTGTGGCAGTCATAAGTCTATTGTACCTATACGCTCATTAGAAGTAGCAACACTATCTCATACGGTAGACACGCGCTTCGACGTGAACACGAGGCAAGAATATTTTGTTTTAGCATATTATAAAATGTACACAAATAAAATTTGAAAAACAAAATTTTAATAACGATTCGGGACTCGAAACCACGACCTCCGGCGTTCCGTGCCGGTGCTCTAACCAACTGAGCTAACCGTTCGAGTGACGTAACGTCATAAAATCTTGTATGCTTTGTTCAACTCTCAGATTGTTTTTCAATGCATGTATTAATCCTAGAAGTGAGGGTTAACACTTTAAAAACATAACAAATTAATTAAAATGTAGTTATCTAGCAAAATGATAGTGAATAATGATCGTAGAACAGCGTTTTAGTCTGACAGTACTAGGTTTTGAGATTTACATACTTAAGTTGTTCGTGTTTCGCATGTAGTTTCCGTACTATATGGTCAACCTAATAAATACGTCAAGTTAGTTACACAATTTTCTGAAACCTGAAATACGGCACTCAATCCTTTTTAAGTGTTTTTTAAAGAACAAATTGTAATTGCGTGGCGTTGTATTCAAAGCGCGGTCAAAACACAACTGAACGAAATTGTCTGGAATGATAACTTACTCAGACGTCCACAGCTGGACAAAGGCCTCACCCAAAGATTTCCACGACGGTTGCCCCTGCGCTGCCCTCATCCAACGTATTCCGTCGATATTGACTAGATCGTCGGTCCATCTTTTGGGGGGCCTATCGTCACTGCGTCTTACGGCACGATAATGATAACTTTACAATTATAATTGTGTATAAATTAATTTAGTAATTTCTGGAGGAATGCCATCAAGGCCAGCGGTAGTATTAAGTTTGAGGTTATTAATAATTGTTGACGCTTCATGTACTTACATTGGTTGGGAATAAAACAAATGAGTGGGGATGAGATTTTAAGGCAATTGGTGTAGTTTGAGTGTTCATATTTTTGGTTATTTTCTCAGCTAATGTTTTTCCAACGCGCGCGAAGAATTGCTTTATATTATTAATTTTTTGTTGCGGATTAGGTGTAGATATAAGTTCTAAGTTAGATTGATGAGGTTTGTTAGAATACGTGATCTCTTTGATAGTCTTCCAATTCTTTCACAGAACTATATATGTAGTACTAAAAAAGTTCTTTAAATTACAAATCAAAGGTTTGCTTAGGTGTTTTCCTAAAAATAAACTGATTAAAACGAGTTATGATCACAAGGGAAATCGTCGACCAGTGCCGGGAGAAACTTGTGTCTTCTATCGAGTCCTCTCTTGATAAGGTCGCGGAATGGGGTAAATTGACCCTTGGCCCTGTCCAATTTAACCCCCGAAGACTCAAGTTTGCGCGTTTACCACAAAAAAAAAACCCTTTTGTCGTTTCACCGCTCTTCGACAATACTTCCCTTACAGCCTCGCCTAGTATCGGAATACTGGGTTTGAAAATCTCGAGCGATTGAAAATTGTACCGTCGTTTGGAGAGCAAAGCCAAATTGACTTCGAATAAACTGGGCGTTATAAATTGAGCACGGCAATACTTCCAGACGGCCCACATGCGCTTTACAAAGCGCAGGTTCGGCTACTTATGCAGACTCTGTCATCTCTGGTCTGGCGTATCCTATGCTCGACCCTTTTTACCGCGTTCAACGCAGAGCAGCTCGAATTGTCGGGGACCCAGTGCTCTATGAACGGCTGGATCACTCGGCATGTATTACTCGAAGCACGGAATATGCGGTAGTAGGGCGATGCACCTTGAAAATCCAAAGTCGAGTTTATATTATACTTATTTTTATGTAATCGTAGTGCAAGACGCGAGTGGTCCTAAATCGTGCATAATTAATGCATTATTTAGGAATTAGCAGTCTACTAACAAAAAGTGTCATAATGTATATTTATTTTGCTTAATATCTGTACCCATGTCCTCCACTAGAAAATTTAAAAAAATCTGGAGCATATTAAATTATTACTACTTAAGTTGGCTTATCTAGTAACAACCAAATCGAATTGCTGACGGTGGCGGCAAAGACTTTTTTTTTTATAGAATAGGAGAACAAACGAGCGTACCTGGTGTTAAGTGATCACCGCCGCCCACATTCTCTTGCAACACCAGAGGAATCACATGAGCGTTGCCGGCCTTTAAGGAAGGTGTACGCGCTTTTTTTGAAGGTACCCATGTCCTATCGTCCCGGAAACACCGCACAAGGAAGCTCGTTCCACAGCTTCGTAGGGCGAGGAAGAAAGCTCCTTGAAAACCGCACTGTGGAGGACCGCCACACATCCAGATGGTGGGGATGATATCCTAACTTGTGGCGTGTCGTGCGACTATCTCAATCTTTGTCGCTTTATGGATATGTTCCAGCGTAAGTGCTTCTAGTACTCCCTCGTGGTTCGAATTATAATGTCAAGTCCATAATTGTACGTAAAGTGTAAAAAAAATTTTATCACAAAATATTGTAAAAAGTTACCTTTTTATGTCTCAAATACACTGTAATTTATTTGAATTGAAATATTTATTTTTTCACCTTATTTTGATTAAATATCGGAAAAGAACCCTTATTTTCAATCGAAAATTCACCCGTCAAAATATCAGCTTTTTTCAAAAAGTTTGTGTGCTTTCTATTCGTTAAAATCTTTACTTTCCGATGGTGTAAAAAATATAAATACAATTATTGTAAGTGTATGGAAAATTTAAGTGATGGACATAAATTTTCCGTTCCGCATTTGATAGAGAATTCATACCTGTTATTTCGTAGCAGCAAAACTATTTGTTATATTCTATTTCTTTTTCAATAAGTTTCATCCTACTATTATTTTTTTCACATTTTATCAATTTCGAAGTCTTCAGCACTGGTCTAGTTACCGTGAGTGACTGACGTGGATTGTCTCTATTATTTTTTAATTTTAAGTAAAGTTATTGCATGGTAATTTTAATAAGCCGAATCGAAGAACCTACTATAAATTTGAGCCCTAAATATGTGTACTGGTATTGGACGCAATAAATAAATTTAATTGAATTTCCTTTCAAAAAAAGTTTGTTGAAAAATGATCCGAAGCAGACATCGAACAATATATAATAAAATCTTAAGTGTGTTGTATCTGTACATTAAATATTTTTTCACGAAAACAATTTAGAGACATTACTGTTATGTAAGCGTGACCAAAAAAGATGTCTGCTTATTTCTGCGCGCTAATCTCAGAAACAGCTGATTGGAGAATCGGTTCTCACTGATGTATTGCGGCAAGCTTCCCGAAATTTTTATCCCATAACAATTTCACTAATGGCACTACAAACCAAGTTTTTAGGCAAATGTCATCATTGAAATAGGTACTATTAGCATAATTCGAACATAGTTGTCACCTGCAAACGAGCTTATAACTTTAATTTTTATTTCACTAATACAGTCTATAAATCAGCTCGTGCCCAACCTTTGATTCATTCTAATCGGTTCACAAAAAACAGTTAAGTTAGTTGGAATGATACACCAAAACCTACGCCAAAGGCAAGCGCCAGTGCACTATAAATAAAACACATCTAAGCGTCATAATATAAAAAGTTAAAATTAATTTAATAATAGTCAATTTAATGTCCTTCATCAATCCACATAGTTCGGGTGGGTGGTTCGTAGTCAGGATCAATAGTGCGGCTTCGAATAATCTCCTTGTAAATGAATGCGGATTTCCTTGGAGTGCGCGTCTTCTCTGAAGATTCGAAATCTACTTCATACAGGCCAAACCGTTCCCTGAAATTAAAGAAGTTATTAAAAAGGGGTTCACAATTTAAATCCATTTAAGTCAATATGTATGTGGCTAAACTGATTGGCGATTATCATCAGCCGGAAGACATCTTCTGCTGGACAAAGGCCTCCACCACAATCAGTCCTGCGGTGCCCTTATCTAATGTACTCCGGTGATCCTGACCAGATCGTCGGTCCATCTAACCTACTTCGCCTACCAACACTTTGTCTTTCATGATGTCTAATTCATGTGTGTGTACGTGCATTAGTCTATGAAAAAAGAATTATAATTGGCATGGAAATAAAATTATTCAGTGCTCATTTTTCGGTTCAGAAAACTTTACTTAGTCTTATCATAACATTATTCATGTCATTTTAGCAGGACTTTTATGGTATTCGCCAGTGAACATTATGTCGGTATATCTTTCGATAGTACAACATACCAACATGAGACTGATAAGTAAAATAATACTTTTGAAGTGTCTCCAAAATTATCCAATAATGCACAATTTGTACAGGGTAATATTGTAATTAATAATTAACCTCAAAAATAATATTTGAAACGGCGGGAAAAGATTGGAGTTTCTAAAGTATTAAACGTGTTCCAAATAAGAAGCAAAAAAATTTAAATTAAAAGTTTTTAAGTTCTAATATTATTTTTGGCGAGAGTAGTTATTATTATTGGTCAGGAAACAATGGCCACTAACTGTAATCACTTGTATGGCGATTGTATATTTTCGTAAGATAATGCTTAAATAATGATAAAAAAAATGCGTAAACTTACGCATATCCTTGCATCCACTCAAAGTTATCAAGAAGACTCCACGCCATGTAACCCTTGAGTTTTATTCCCGCCTCCAAGCTATCAAGCACATTGTTAAGTGCTGATCTGTAATAAGATATTCTATCATAATATTCCAAACCGGCACCTGCTTGGGACCAGCCATTTTCTGTGATGTAGAATACCGGATCTTTGAACTAGGATTAAGTGATCCTCCATTCCTGAAATCTTATGAACTCAATCAAATAGCTCTTCGGAGCAGGTCTCATGATAACTGGTCAGCGACAATGATGTTGATTTGATGTATGAAATAAGAAATCGAAAATCATGAATATCCAGTAACCCAAGGTGGTGCCGACGAATTTAAACACTACTTGTTAGTGCACCCTAAATCAGTGTTGTGCTCATTAAAGTATGGAAACAATTGTAACGGAGTAGTCTGGAGTCTTTTTGGAAGACCAGTGCCACACAGATCATTTAATATTGTTATTTTCTTATTTTTTTTTGTATTTAGGATAAAGATAATAATGGCTTGACACATAATGATAATGCAGAAATGAATGGTCTCATGGAACATGTTTAAGCAGCAGTTGACGAAGTACTTGCACAGATACTTTCCACTGAGGTCGAAGTGACTGATGCGAATAATGCAGTTAGCTTGGGTCGCAGGATAAGCAGGGCAATCTGTACATATTTTTTTACTTGCATGGTCTATACCAACTGATTGTATTGCCCACGGGGCTCTAAGACCCGGATATCCATGATATTGGGTCCATCCATCCTAATTGGGTCTTCTACTGACTACGCATCCCGAAAAATATCAAACCTCCAGTTGCATTGAAACAAGGTTTGTTTTCCTTTCAGTGATCGCAGTGCCTGTACCCTTGTAATGGCCGATTGCTAACATCCTTAGGATATGGCTATTTACACAATTTTATAGAGAAAATAACCGAAACTCAAGATACTTTAGCAGCAAATCACCAGCACGCAGATATCAAATTACCCGTCTGGAAGTCACAAGTTCTTGGAATCCTCTTCTAAAGCACTGTTTTATGCCGTCAAATATCATGCTGAAACATATGCCTGATGCACAGTTTAGATTGATAACTCTTCGGTGGACTCTGTTTTCCTTAGGATGTTTAGAAGTCTCATTTCTCCCGTAACAGAACGTGTGCTCTTGAGTTGATTCCGGCGCTAACATGTTTGTTCCGGCTTACATACTCAAAAGGCCTAAGCTTGTGTATTTATGCCGTGGATCGGATGTCATGAACCGCCAACTCTTAACATATCTAAAGGAACGTCAGCTTATTCATGATTGACACCACTTTCTATCAGCTGACATTCTTCTGTTGTACTACATATTCGTTACGACTTAGGGCCCTTCAAGATTAGAGTCTACTACCAACTTATAGGCCAGCAACGTATCTCTTGACCCCTGATGTTGCAGATATTCATGGGCAGCTGGCTCATCAGTTTCCATCACGTTAGCCTTTTTCCAGTTTGCACCCTTATTTAAAAAAAACACATTCACCTTTTAAAACCTGGAAATACTATTATGATTTAAGAACATAGATATAAAACTAGCTTATATATTGATAATTTCTGCAATAATTGCATTTCCAATAAAATAGTATTTAATTTGGAAATAAAACATTTTAATCGTTCAAAAAATAGAAGAATGTTATAAATTTGTATATTCGACATTCGTAGTCGCACAGTTATTACGGTGATAATTCATCACCACGGTTCAATAGTATATATAGACTTTACTATTTTAAATTTACCGTCAACCAATCAGATGCTGATGAAGCCCATTCAGGTAATGTGTACATGCCAACATCGGCATCAGCATACAATGAAGACACAGGAAACCAGTGCTTGTGTTCAGTCGCTGATATTAAGACTGCTGTATAATGATTTACTCCAAAGAAATCTGCAGAGCCTCGAATGAGTTCTATTTCTTCTGGACTGAATTCTGGTATTCGAGATCTAGGGTAGCCTTGTTCTTCACTGGCGACTCTCTCGGCGAACTCTTTTGGAAAACCTCCTTGTTCGGAAAAAATTGGTTCAGCGTATATTACCCACTAGAAAAAAGTTAAACTTTTTATTTTATTTTTGGTGTAACATAGTAGGTTAGATTATAATTTATTCTTTTAAGGAAAAACCAAAAGAAACATTAAAAAAATATCTAGGAATTCGAGCGCACTATTTACGTTTTTAAATCGACAGTTTTGCCACCATACTTATGTTTTCAAGTTTCTTACATTACTCCCAAAATATATTTAAATAATTTACGAAATCTTTATTGGTATTTGGCATGAGTATTCTGTCGGGTCAGCTTGTATTATATAGTAAAAACATATAGTAAAAACACAAAAACTACAAAAGAGATATATAATATAGGCTTGATAATGTGTACACATTATTAGGCACGTATGGCTGCCTTATGCAAACAAAAATATTTCTTGAATATCAGTTGCTGATCCCCACATACAATATGACATAGCACTATGGAAGTAACATAAATGTACGAGCGTTGCCGTCTCAACCACAGACAGAAATCTAATTTATTTTTTCAGCAAATAAACAACCGAGCTGATTCTACGAAATTTGGTGAAAACTTACCTTATTATGTCCCAAATACACTGGAATTTATTTGATTTAAAATATTTATTTTTTCGCCTTATTTTCACTTAATATCAAAAAAGCACCCTAATTTTCATTCGAAAATTCTGACGTCAAAATATCAGCTTTTTTCAAAAAGTTTGGAGGCTTTTTGTTCGTCAAAATATCTACTTTCTGATGGTGTAAAAAAAATATAAATTACAATTGTGTTCGGAAAATTTAAGTCCAACAAAAGGCATTTCATAAAGAATTCATACTTAATTCATAATATTTTTTTTTTTTAAATATAAATAAAAAACCAAAACGTTGTTTTTTGAATTATTCACCTAAATTTTGAGGTTATGTGAAAAAAGTGTAATTACAAAAGTTGTAGATCTCTTTATTACCTACAACTTTGCCAATCAACTTTTTTCCATAGGACTTGTATATTTGCCGGAAATCAAGATAAACCATTTTTTACCCTAAAACACCCCCCTTTTTCCACTTCCCGACCTCATATCGCCTGTAATTTATTTTTCCCTTAAATTTTGTTATATTCTTGTCATTTTCCAATGGGTTTCATCCTACTTTTATTTTGTTTCACTTTTTATCATTTTCAAAGGTTTCGGCACTGGTCTATGTTTGACGTTGAGTAATGAAAATTGAAGACTTTATTTGAATTTAATAACAAGTTATTGTTAGTAAGTCAATACAATACTTTAGAGTGGGCAAAATTCACATCGTCAACATTATCTGCTTCTCTATTTAGTTTAAAAATTAGGAAATTGCCATCTGTTAGTAATACTATCTCACAAAATTTGTTTACAAAGAAAGGCAGGTCATTTATATAAATAAGAAAAAGTGATGGACCTAATATTGAACCCTGCGGCACCTTATTATAAAATTTTAAATAAGTATACAGCGTGGAGCTACAAAAGGACATTATATGATCGTACAAAAAAACAAAAAGTACATAATTCACTTAAAAATAAATCAATTTTGAATAATATAATTTCATAACAACCTATAAGTAAATCTAGTAGTCGCATGCTTGCGTTGGCACCGACACCTACTTATCCCACGCCAAGCCGTAGTCGTTCGGAATTCGTAGGTAAATAGCGCCCACGTAAGTATGATTAAAATTTTGTTTTTAGATATACAATTTATTTTTTAGAAAATTGCAATGATTTACTTTAATTTTTAGATTTATTTTTATGATTAAATAGTTCTGTATTAATTTAATATCGCTTTTGTTGCCCCACGCTGTAGATAGACTATAATAAAACTGTAATTTACCTTAGCACTAGTATCGTTATTTCACCAACACAATTGCTATGTTGTCGCATAATATTGCTTTACACCAACAATTTTGAATTATTAAAAAGATGTCGGGCTATTTAGAATCAATCGCTAAGAGATTTGATAAATATGTAGTATTTTTTTGAACTGGAAAATAACATAATTATTCGATTATTTGAATATGCAATAATTCCGTTTTGATATGATTTTACATTGTAACCATATTTTTTTTTAAAAGAAGCCCACTGAGTTTCTTGCGCCGGTTCTTGTCAGGTCTGAGGCATAAATATTCGAATGGATGGTAGGTAGTTTTTGATTTTCAATAAGTTATATGATATGCTAGTTTGAATAAAAATATTTGAATTTGAATTCTCTTATTGCATATTCAATTATGAAATTTGTAAGGTTGGCCTTTCAAAAATTCTTCCTAAAATTATGAACATAATACTTAATAATGAATATGTAAAAAAATCAATATAGGGATTCTAGCGATCGCGGAGAGCAAGAGTGCGGGGTGAGGATCTAACGATTTATTAATAAATTTGTGAATTGAAAGAAATTTGTCAATAATGTGCTATTTTCGTGGTATGATTTTCAGAATGTTATTTTTTTTATTTTTAACCGACTTCAAAACGGAGGAGGTTATCAAATTAAGCCAAATGTAATAGTAAAAACCTACACTCGCCACGCGTGACTTTGAGCGCGATAGCTTCGTCTAGAACAAAACAACCCAAGCGGACAGACACGCGTGGCCAGATAAACTTAATAATTACTTACTTACTGAGTAAGTAAGCTGTTTAAAATATAAAGTTTTGTTTTGTTTAGGGCTTGGCACCGACTTAAAGGTAAAAGGTGTATTAAATTTAATTTTAAGTTATTTGATACTTTACAGTTTTTGAAATCGGTTTTTTTAAACGTAGTTTTAAGTAAACCAGTTTCCAAGTTTAAAATAAAGATGTATACAATTTATTAATCGAGTATCGAATTAGATCAGATACTTGAGATAACTGTTAACAACATCATCAAAATGGAGTTCAATCGATCAATTAATTTAGTTCTATTTGATGACGGAGAAAGACGGAAAGCTAGACGTACCTATATTGTCCATCTTGTGCTTAGACGAGAAAATATTTTGTACCTACCTATATACCTTTATCTATTACATAAAATAAAATCGCACAATCCGGTTTGTTATCTGACAATGATCTGATAATATTATGACTCCTGTTAAGAATAACGTAAACAACTATACATCTTATATTTATTCAAACAAAACAAATCTTATAACTGTATTTACAATACTATGATTACATTAAAATAAAACTATTATTACGGGGAAGCGTACCAAGAATACTGGCAGCATTTCCACGTTGGATAGCTAGGCTGATCTGATGACCGAAATAGCTGCCCGCTGCAGCGGTTGGGTTTCGAGTAGCCGTATTGAGGCGCGAAGATAGTACTTTGTACATTCTGCACACCTCAGGGCCCCACAGGCCAAGTGTCTCGACACCAAACAGCACAAAGATGTAATAAAGACTCACTGAGACCCACATACTTGCGATGGTTGCTGTGTTCGGCAGTCGAAGCAGCAGCCCCAGCACCAACTGACGTAATTTGGACATGAGAAGTAGCCAGAGTGTCGACGCAAGTCACGTCCCACACCAGCGCCCTACCCCGTGCCCAAGCCACCAGAGTCATTCCATAAGGACGCTTGCCATCGCGGTGGGCTTTAGAGTCAAATGGTAGTACGATTTGATCATGCTGCTGACATTGATAAAGTGTTTGCTCTGCAAAAGAGAGCTATTCGTTCTATATATCAGCTTGGTTATAGGCAGTCACTTGTAGAAAAATTTTAAGAAACAAATAGTAGCCAGACAGTACATTTATGAAAATTTAATATAAGTTCACAAAAATCGTCACGTTTTGCTCTAAATAGTGATTTTCATTTTTATAATACAAGAAATAAGGGATTGCTTGTCATTAATTTTAGTTGGCTTCATAAGATACATAATACCTTTAAGGGTAAATTACACTTCACTACATAGTATTAAACAAAGTCGCTTTCTCTGTCCCTATATCCCTATCAGCCGGTTTCTGAATTGAGAATTTTGCATTAAGTCGTATACAATCGAATACCGTAATATGTGAAAATGCCTAACCCTACTGAGAGACCTGCTGTTGCCGCCGGATTTTATAATTTGGCCAGCTTCCCAAGAATAATTGGAGCTCTTGACTGCACACACATTAGGATAAGTTCTCCTGGAGGTAATAGAGCAGAGTTGTATTTTTTCCATTAATGTGCAAGCTATCTGCGACTCCAATTTAAAAATAAGAAATATAAATGCCCAATGGCCAGGTTCTGTGCATGACACCACTATATGGAACGATTCTCCACTTGCTGCTGAATTTGAGGCTGGGAGGTTTGGGTCCTACTGCCTTCTAGGAGATAGTGGATATCCATGTCTCCGTTATCTTTTAACCCCATATTTAAATCCATCAACACCATCCCAAGAAGCCTATAATAGAGCCCACATAACAACACGAAACACAGTGGAAAGATGTTTTGGTGTTTTAGAAAGGAGTTTTCCCTGCTTACAAATAGGAATGCAGTTAATGACAGAAAAAGTTTTAATAGTTATTGTGGCTTGTGTTGTTATACACAACATGTCATTAGAACTTGATGACTATATTATAGAGAACAACCAAATTACAGAGGCTGAAGTCGAAGATAATGTTCAAATTCAAGTTCCTCATGGACAAAATTTTTCAATAAGAAATACAATTTCGGAGAATTATTTTCAATAAAATAAAAAATCTCTTCTTAATATTTCTTTTATTTTCTTACAAAGTAAATTCACAAGTTAGAAATAGCAATTAGGTACTTTTTAATTTAAAATTACAAAGCTAGAGATTTTACACAATATATAATAATTCTTACAACAAAATGATAAACTTGAAAAATTCAAAAAATAATAAAGACTACATAATAAGAACAGTAAAAATTACAATAGGAACATCTAATAGTACTAACAAACTTAAAGCATCATAATTCATAACCATTAAGTTTAAAAATTATACAAGTATAACATTAAAGTGCTAATATTTACGTTAATATTTTCTACACAGTATATTATCAATAATAGGAACAACTAAAACACAACCTGGTTTATATATTTTAATAAAAATTATACAACTAAACATACATTTTGAAAGGAACAGTAAAGAGCACCATAAAAACATCAATAGTACCTACTAATTAACAAATTTTCTAATAAAGCATTCTCAATTGCTACATGGTAGCAACTTATTCAACAATTGTATGAGACTTCAAATGATCTTGACTTCAGACATAATATAACAAATGGAAAGAAATTTAAGCTTATAAATAAATATATTTGTGGTAAGTATACTTTATTTGTAATGGTCAAAGGTAAAGGTTACAGGGACTTTTTTAGGATTTGTATTTCTAATTCTTGTTTTATAGTTTCTAATTTATGCCTTTTCTGTTCATTTCGAAATTTTTGTATTTCATTTTTTTTTTTTGATAATAGGTTATTTCAATTTTTTTTTTAAATATATTCTTCTTAAGTTTTCTACAGATTTCGGCAGATCTGATTGGGGACATCTTGGTGGTGTCCTTTTTTTTCTTTTTAATACACATCGATTATTTAATATTTGTTTACTTTTGATGTTATTGTTATATATTTCTGAAGTAGTTGCTGCCTCTGTAAGATATTAATAGTTAATACATATATATTTTTTATACAATATAAATGTATATATGTTATATTATATAAAAATACTTTTATATTATATCAATGCTCGATTTAACTAACCAAAACATAAAATATTTAGGATAAAAGATATTATTCATCATGACACAAAAGCACTTAATACATTTACCGGCAACATCATTGATTGGTTCTTCAATTGGTATAGAGTCTCCTGTAACATAAATTATAATCATTGCTGGCTATTAATAAAATCAATACATAGTTATATTAATATCAAATAAAGTAATATATAATTAATCTGGTTTGATGTTGGTTAGCTTACCAAAATATGCAGCTGCATCATCATATGGATTTTCATCTGGTCTTATTCGATTATCTAATATGGATAAAATTTGATGATCTGCATCGGTAAGGACTGGGTTATATGAACCACCACCAGTTTTTTTAACATCTGAAAAAAATAAGTATATTATTCTTCTGTAATATGTTCATTTATCTGAAATCCTTATATTGGTAGGTATAGGGCTCCTGTTTCCGCAATTAAACCACTAGCATGGGTCCATTTTGCGTGCAGTAATGGCCGGTTACTCCAACCAGCGCAGCTCCTTCCAGAAGTTCAGAACATTCCTGGGGTGTTCACAGACTTCTTGGAGCGACCTTGTATTGGTTAAGGTTTTTGCCCGTTGGTTGGCCACCCCCGCACATTCATACGGATGTCATGTCTGTTGAGGCTCATAAGTCTACGTGTCAGTTTGGGCGATAGTGCAGGTATCGCCACCTTCGACCTTTTTAGCTCATTTAATTCAAAATCATTGTTTACGATCTTCACGAGTGTGAAGTTGTTCAGTATACCTCTGTGTTATTTTTAATTTTAATAAATAGTTAAACGCAATTATCAGAGTTAAAATTGAAATAGGTATATAAATTAACGACTGGATTAAATGTGCTTAATAAGTTTTTTAGGAAATTGTTAATATTTGCATTATATTTAAGAAAACAAAATTACTAAGTGTGTGTGTTCGCAGTAAAAACATTGACTTTTGTTTAATTCAGCAGTTATTTGGTGTTCTTATAAATTTAAAATAGTGAAAATTAAATACTCATCCCTGTGAAAGTTAATAAATATAAAGATAAGTATAAAAAAGTGTTAATAAAATAGTAACTTTTAAAAATCTAAAGTACAAATTGAGGGTAGGAGTTAAAAAACTTTGCCATTAATTCGACCTAGCATATGTGTTGATTATTTTGCTCAATTACCAAACGCTATTTACAGTTTAAACGTCACGAGCTTCGTGGCAACGTGCGTAAGTAGTGTGTTAAGCATTAACGCTGATCATCGAACTGAGTTCGAATCCCATCCAAACCTCAGTTTTTTTTATTATTATTTTTATTGTTTTTTTTTTTTTAATTAAATAAACTGTGTTCTTAATATTATAGAAAATAGTGTAAAATCATTAACACTTTTGATAGAAAAATTTGTCTATCGATATAACTCTCTGCAAGACAAGACTCTCTCCAAAATGACTGGAAAACAACTATCCTGGGGGTGCTGTAAGATTGGTAAAGACACTGACGATTTTATTAAATGTTTAAAATGTACAAAAGTGTATCACTATGGTTGCTTGGGTATTGACTCAAATATAAAAAATAGCAACTGGAATTGTCCAAAGTGCGGTAAATTTAAATCTAAAGGGGGCAATCATGACGAAACACCTATACGTTCAAATGCCTGTTGGTCCAGTTCAAATACACAAGAATCTAATGTTACGAAAAGATCACACAAAAGACAAGCTCTCGGTTCTCCAACTTCACCAAGTGTACCTTCCACCGCCATGTTGGAAGAAGTACGAAACATCGTTAATGAAGTTTTTGAAAAAGAAATGTCAAACTTAATGGCTAATATAAACAAAACTATAACCTTGACTGTCAGCACTTGCTTAAAAAGTATTGATAGCAAAATTGAAGAGCTCCAACGTTCAGTATCATTTATTAGCAGCCAATATGATGATATAAAAAAGGAAATTGATAAATACTCTGATATATTTGAAAAACAAAGACTTGAAAATGAATCACTTCAAAGCACTGTTACAGATCTAACGAACAAAATTAACTTAATGGAACAGCAAGCCCGTTCTAACAATATTGAAATTCAATGTGTTCCTGAGTCAAAAAACGAAAATTTAATTTCTATCACAAAACAGCTATCAAAGACAGTGGGATACGATATAACTGAAAGTAATATTTCTCATTGTACTCGTATAGCTAAAATGAATCCGAAATCAACACGCCCACGGTCTATCATAGTCCAACTCAATAGTCCTTTGGTACGTGATCATCTCCTAGCTGCTGTGATAAAGTTCAATAAGGGACATACAACTGAAAAATTAAATGCTTCTCATCTGGGTATACAAGGGGCTAAATGTCCTGTATATGTTTGTGAACATTTATCAACTTCAAACAAGTTACTACACGGGGCTGCTCGACGCAAGGCTAAAGAATTGAACTACAAGTATGTTTGGGTGCGCAGCGGCAAAATATTTATGAGAAAAACCGATAACTCTGACTATAAAGTGATCACAAATATGAATTACCTTAACCAATTAACTTAATTAATATTGTACAAGTGCATGTAAATATGACAAAAGTTCTTCTAAATTCAATACTTTAAATATTTACTACCAAAATGTGAGAGGTCTGCGTACCAAAACTCACAACTTATATAGTAACATTTGTTGTAATAACTATGATATTATAATTCTTACCGAAACTTGGCTATGTACAAGCATTTATAATTCAGAAATATTTAATAATAATTATAATGTTTATAGGAGAGACAGGGATCAGTTTAATTCAATAAAAAAAGGAGGTGGGGGAGTAATAGTTGCCGTTTCCAATAAATTAAATTCTAAGCGAATGAAAAACTGGGAAAGTAGGTGTGAAGACTTGTGGATTATATTAGAATTAAACAAAAGTGAAAAAATAGCTATTTGTGCTGCTTATATTCCTCCACCAGTAAGTAAAATAGTTCTAGACAATTTCCTAGATAATTATAATCATCTCTCCGAAAGTAATATGGTTTGTTCTCTTATTGTAGGAGACTTTAATTTAAGCTGTGTAGATTGGGACTTGGCTGACGACGTTTCTACTCAATATCACACATCTGGTATATCTAAAACCTTAATAGACTTTTGTCATGTCAACAATTTTCACCAATATAATCGAATCAAAAATAGTCAAAATAAAATATTAGATCTTGTTTTGTTTAACAGTGAGACACCGAAGATTTCAGTGGATAGTGCAATTACAGAACTAAGCAAAATTGATCCACTTCATCCACCTCTGCTTATAAACGTTAGCTATACTAAACAAGTAGAAAAAAGTTAGGCACGAATAAATCTATGGTTAAATATAATTATGCAAGAGCTAATTTCAAGGCAATCAACGAATACCTTAGTAATTTAAATTGGAACGGTAAGCTTTCAGCTTGTGACAGCACTGATGAGATGGTGGATGTCTTATATGACCACATCCTAACATCAATGGATCTTTACATACCTAAGATCACAATTCATAATAGTAAAAAATTTCCTCCGTGGTTCAACAAAACTTTAATCAAAAGAGTAAAAGAAAAAGAAATAGTAAGAAAAAGGTATAAAAAGTACAAAAATCCGATGGACGCGATAATATTATCAGTATTGGAGAAAAGATGTGAAAGACTATCAACACAATGCTATAACGCTTATATTGAATTTACTGAAGAAGCAATCGCTTCTAACTCAAAATTTTTTTGTACCTTCACAAAACGTAAAAAACAAAATGCTTCTAATTCATATCCTGCTGAAATGACAAAAGATAATACTTGTGTATTTGATGGTCAAGGTATTTGTAATCTATTTGCATCACACTTTTCATCCATATACGTTCAGCGGAATTACAATCCATATGAAAAAAATGAAATTCTAAATAACCTAAACAATATTAAATTCAATTGTCAGTGTCTATCGTCTATACAGTTTGATCGAGATGAGATAATTCAGAAACTTAAACATCTCGATCGTAATAAGGGTGCTGGACCTGATCAAATATCACCTGTGTACCTCATCAACTGTGCTGAGACACTTGCTCTACCACTACAAGTATTATTTAATAATTCATTAAAAACGGGAGTATTTCCTAAAAAGTGGAAAATTGCCAAGCTGGTACCAGTATACAAAAGTGGCGATAAAAAAAGTGTTACGAATTACAGACCAATTTCCATACTTTCTTTGCTTGGTAAGGTATTTGAGGCCTTAATTTATTTACGACTTTATGGCTACTTGAAAAATACGTTTAGTATTTACCAGCATGGCTTTATAAATGGAAGGTCGACTTGCACAAACTTGGTAAATTTTTCAGAATTATTAATAGACGCGGTTGATAAGAGGAAAAGAGTAGATGTTATCTACACTGATCTAAGTAAAGCATTCGATCTAGTGCCAATTTCCATCTTACTCTTGAAGTTATCTGTATATGGCATTGCTGGATCAATTTTAAATTTGTTAAATTCATACCTTACTGACAGATGCTTTTACCTAGTGGCTAATGGATTTGAATCTGTAAAATACGAAATAACATCAGGAGTACCACAAGGGTCGCATTTAGGTCCTCTCCTATTTAACATATTTATCAACGACCTTCCAAACTGCTTTAAACACTGCACACCATTTATGTTTGCTGATGACCTAAAAATTCTTAGGATAATCAATGGTCCCGATGACGTTAGCGCATTGCAGTCAGACCTAAATAGTTTATTTAGATGGTCCAAGCTTAATGGTATGATACTGAATAAAAATAAATGCTTTCATATAACGTTTACAAAATGCAAAAATAATATTACAACTAAATACTATTTAGATAATATGCCTCTCAATACAGTAGATACTATTAAGGATTTGGGTGTTATATTTGATAGCAAACTTACGTTTATACCGCACATAGACTCTATTGTAAGCAGAGCCTCTAAAATGCTGGGATTTGTAATTCGCAATGGCAAAGTTTTTAGGAACTGGCGCACGAAGATAATCCTATATAAAAGTCTCGTTGTGAGTATTATGGAATACGGTAGTACCGTCTGGAGACCACACTACGCTAGCCATTCTCTCAGAATCGAAAGAATTCAGAAGCGTTTTCTTTATCACTTGGCTTTCTCAATTGGGAAATCTAGATCACTCGCAACATACTCTGAAAGATTTACATATTTTAATATACTAACTCTGAAACAACGTAGGGACATATTGGATTTACTTTTCTTATACAAAAGTATTAACAATATTTATGACAACTCCTTTCTGGTGTCTATGTTTAATTTTAGAGTGCCTAGATGCCCACGTAAACCTGTGAACTTATTTGAAAAACCATCTCGCAGAACTATTTTGGGGATCAATTCACCTGTGTCGCGATTATGCAAAATTATAAACGATTATAAATGCTTGGACCCATTCAGTGATTCATTGCCAAGGTTTCGCAAAAATGTAAAAAAATGTATTGTAAATAAATAATTTATAAGTATTCTTGATTTGTTTAATACATTTATCTTGACTTATTTAGTAGATTTTGATAATTTCTTAATTTCATTACATTATAGAATGGTTGTTTTATAACTTATATTTATTTTATGTAACTATTTCACACAATATAATTTAGCATGCGGTATTCACCTTAAAAGGTAATGCATTTAGTAATAAGACCCTTGTAAATTAGCATAATAATAATAATTATAAATGTATTATTGTAATTACCACTGGTGAATCTAAATAAATAAAAAAAAATAAAAAAATAAAATACTTTCATTTTCTAGTGAAGATACCTAAATGTGATGATTAAACCAGATCAAGTCGAACAGATTTACAGAATAAATAAAAGCTATTTCTTAAATAAAGTATGTGTTGTCTATCTAAAAATAATACCAAAATAAATGGTGCATGATAAATAATATGTGATGTTCAAGTAGGATTCAGAAGGAAAGTGGTATTTGTAACTCAGCTCTTAAAACTAAGGTGCATTATGTAAAAATTCCCATGAAAAAACAGAATATATTAATGATGTATGGAGTGAATAATGCCCATATCCAAGCATGCTCTATTAAACACTTGCATGCGGAGAACACAACTCACACATATTGATCAGTTCCTGTGAGAGACAGGATGGTATTTATGTATGTATGGAAGTAATACCAACACTATTTCCAAATATGTTGTTGGTTGGTTGGTTTGTTATATCTATTAATATTTCCACCTGAAAACAATTTTTTTATTATACTAGAAAAAAACAAGCTTCTTTTATTGAATTACAAATAAGTAAGTACTCTTATTTAGTTTTAGATATAATTTGTATCACTTTTAACTAATATTACCAATTTAAGTCAATCTACCAATAAATATTTTCAAATTAGAATTGTCCTATCAATATTGAAACTATTATCTGTATTAAAAGATATCAACTGGTAAAATAATTATTATAAGGAAGGCACAAGAGTACATTAAACAGTGTATATAAAAGGCTTAAGTTTACATTAAACTCACATTTTCATTGTGAATTGTTTCTAAGTTATCAGGTCCTTCTATTCTGTGTGCCTCTTCTGCAAGATATCTTTGTTTCTAAAAAATAATTGCTCATTTATTCATATTGATGTAATTTGTAGCAATGTTAAAGCTAAAATAAAAAAGTATTTAAACTCACATTCTCTATGGCTGAAACTTTTCTGGCACGATGCTTTATATTATTATAAAAATGCTTCAGCATTGTCATATTTCTTGGAGCGGTAGTACAAAAACTATTGTATTCATCGGTAATCTTGGCCCAGGCATTTTGTTTTTTATTGATGTAAAAAGATCCTGTCCTCTTCAACTATGTCTTTGTACCTGAAGCATAAGGATATTAAATAAATAATGTTAAGTAAATATAAATACTAATTGCAATGATACTTACTTCGCCACAAGCTCTAACAAGTTTTGTTTCTCATCTTCGGTATAATTAGGAGCCCTCTTTTTAACTTTATCCATATTGTAGGTAATTAAAATAAAG
Source organism: Leptidea sinapis (assembly GCF_905404315.1). Lineage (NCBI taxonomy): Eukaryota > Metazoa > Arthropoda > Insecta > Lepidoptera > Pieridae > Leptidea > Leptidea sinapis. The sequence continues at coordinate 3,271,589 of NC_066290.1, read as the reverse complement.
TTCTTCAATAAAAATAATTAATAACTAGGTAGTAGGAAAGAAGATTTAATGTAGTATTATGAAAGTTTTATTATGGTTTTACTTTGATAAGATAAATATGAATAGACGTGAATTACGAAAGACGATTAATGTCATTTGTCATTTGACGATATTAGTTTATACTTTATACAAGTTCCATTTCATCGTATGTTCAGTCCACTGTCTTGTGACTAGAAACAAAATTCTTATAAAATATATCGATTTTTCTTTTATTTGTCTTTATATGAGTTTTATATAGTACAAGAAACAAACGATGAAATAATTTAATCAAGAGCTGATGAAATATGCTCAAATGTTACATAATACAAAAAACCGATTTTCTTCGTTTTTTATTACGTGTAACCGAACAAGTTAAACGTTCCCTAGTATACTTAAGTAAAAATTAAGCTAATCGACATTTGAGAAAAGCAAATTTTTATTTGTGAAACGCATAATTCTTAAGTATTTCTCAAGCGATTTGAGAATACTTAGTTGAGAACCATTTGAGAACTGCTACTTTTCTCAATTCAGAAACCGGGTGTATGTATGCTTAAATCTTTAAAACTACGCAACGGATTTTGATGCAGTTTTTTTAATGGATAGAGTGATTGAAGAGGAAGGTTTATATGTATAATAACATCCATTAAATAGTGGAGAAATACTGTTATTTTTGAAATTTCTAATATTGTGATGTCGTAAATAATTAGATTTTTTCCGCTTACATTGCAAACGCAGGCTGAACTTTACGAGATTTATCAAAATAATGTACTAAGTATTGTACACGTTGAAAAGGTCTACAGAAAACTCCGCTATGGTATACGTCTATCTCTTATGGATATCCCACAATAACATTTTTTTGTCATTTACTTTTTACGACAAATAATGGATAATTTTCGAAGCAATTTTAACCAATACAGCATTAATCCTAATCTAATTAAATACCTTAAATACATTGTTAATTTAATATAGATCTCTATTATAGTGACTAGTGAGGCAAAACTACAGTGGAAAAACGGGACTCAACATGAAACTTAGTAGTCAAAGTCAAAAAATCTTTATTCACTGTAAAACTTTATAAGTTATTCGGTGCAAGTCAGGATGAAGTACAAAAGTTACAATAGCATTCAAATGAGTATAACAATATTCATTAACAAAATTTAGAACATTAATTCCAACTATCTTTATCATTCAAATAATCTTTCACGCTATAATAGGCCTTAGATGTTAATTTATTTTTTACGATACATTTAAATTTTTTAATAGGTAACATTTTAATTTCATTTGGGAGTTTATTATAAAATACAACACAATCCACTTTAAAACATTTAGCAATTTTACGGAGCCTAGTAGATGGAATTGCGAGTTTATGTTTGTTTCGAGTATTGACACTGTGTACATCACTATTCTTTTTAAATTGGCTAATATTTTTATGGGCGTATAGGAGGTTCTCGTATATGTACTGGCAGTGTACTGTCATAATATTTATTTCACAAAACTTTTTTCTCAATGAATCCCTTGAACGCATTTTATAGTCTGCTCGAATTGCTCTTTTCTGCAACACAAATATGTTTTTTCAATATCTGCAGCCCTACCCCACAATATAATTCCGTAAGACATGACACTATGAAAGTAGCTGAAATATACAAGTCTCGCCGTTTCAACATCTGTCAGCTGCCTATTTTTTTTTATCGCAAATACTGCGGAGCTAAGTCGATTACATAAGTTTTTTATGTGAGCACTCCATTGTAGCTGAAAGTCTAATGTAATGCCTAGGAATGTTGTCGTTTCTACTACATCAAGTTATTCATTATTAATTTTTATAGGTGTTGGTTGGTGCTTTATATTTGGAAGTGTAAACCTTACACATTTTGTTTTCCTTTCGTTTAAAAGACAGCATAGAGATTATTAAAACGTAAAGACTAATTAGCGTTGAGAAAACTAAAGATCTCTGGGAAATCCCTGTTAACGTAGTGAAATCTGTAATAGAAATTGTAGCCAAAGACTTAGCTTTTATATTCAATAAGTGTGTAGATTGCGGTATATTTCCAAACCAAATGAAACAGAGCAAGATCACTCCTCTATTTAAGTCGGAAGATAAAGCTGACCCCACCAATTTTAGACCCATATCAGTTCTACCAACCTTTGAGTTTTCTGGATGTTAACGCAATTAATTAACCATTTTGACAATAATAACCTCATGCATAATAAACAATATGGTTTTACTCAAGGTCTTTCAACCACAGATGCTAGTATCGAGTTAATAAGAAATATTTTGGATGCTTGGGAGGATTCATGTGATGCGTTAGGAGTGTTTTGTGATTTATGCAAGGCAGTCGAATGCCTTGCCGCAAACAAATGAGAGAGATTAAATGATTTGAACAGATTCAGCAATCGCACACTTAAGCAGCAGTTATTTATAATATTAACATTAAAGTCGCCACATACAACTAATTTCTTTTTCGATTGAGATAGTTTCGATAACACATCTTCCATAGTTTTTTCAAATATTTCAAAATTTGCCAGTGGCGGTCTATATACACATACAATAATTATTTTTTTTATCTCTATACACTACACGCTCAATAGATAATGCTTCGATATCTTTACGATTTTTGCACTGAAATTGTTTGTTGACAATAATCAAGGAACCACCATGAATAAAGTTATATGTGATTGGTAAAATTAAACATTTTCTCATAATCTCTTAGCCAATGTTCAGTAATACATAAAATATCAATTTTCAATTCAAGTAGACTCACCGAGCACATCCACTTTGCATGCAATATGTATAGCACACTATATTTGGTTTGATAAGGTGGAAGTATTAGACCGCGATAAGTCTCACAAGCTTTTGCAAGCCAATCGACCAGCGACCTAATTTAAATAGAGACAAGGGTTGTGCTCTGCCACCTACTTGGAAACCCGTGTTGTTAAGTGCATCTCTCAATAAAACCCAAAAAGCCGATGATTATACTGTGGAGACTGTGAGTACATTTTGTTCAACCATAACGCCAATAGAATAAACAGAATACGAATCACCGACGCGACGGTGCATCCCGCGCCCCCCGCCCTGTCAAGCCGCGTACTGCGAGTGTAAATCCGCAGTATGAGACGGGATGTTATCACGTACCTCCCTTACACTCACCCTGATGATGAACCTCCGACTATTCGGTACCCACCAATGAAATGTTAGTAAAGCCGTTTGTAATAATAAAGTTTATAACGAAATAAATAATTAAACTAATTTGATATGCTTTAAAAGTCTCGTTGTAAATATTGAGAATATATAAACTATATTAAATAAAATTGTGTAATTTATTTTTTTCAAAAAGATTTCACATATTTTCTCTTTAGGCCCAAAGCTGAATTCCACATAGACATCGCGGGAGGTTTTTAAAAGAACACAGAGACGTAATTATTATACTTAGTATACACACACAGATAGACACGTTATCGCCCCTACTTTTTGGTACGGGCACTACAAACTAACTGACTCGCAGAACCATGAGATGTACTACGTGGGTATCAGCCAAGGCTTAGAACCATAAAAAGTTCGGACCGGTTATCGTACTAGGACATAGAGAATTCTTTGTTTTGTTTTCTTCTGCGTGTTTCCTTAATAAATACTAAATATTGTTATTACTTCCTTTAACCATATATTTACAGCTTAGAGTAAATTTATTCTTCACCAGGGTTTTGTTGATTGACATTGGGTTTTTCCAAAGCTTTATCCGTGAATTATTTAGCAGAATAGTGTTTCACTTCTATTAATATTTATTAATAACAATACGGAGTAAGCATGGTATTTATTTATAATATATTCGGTAATATATTTTGGTAAAAATTAAATTATGTATATTAGTTAACAATATTTACTGGTGATGAATTTTAGAACATTTATTTATATCAATTTATATCTAAGACAACAGGCAAAGAGCGATTAACATACCAGTCTGCAGTAACTGTCCTTCCAACTTCTAGCACAACTGTCGCGAAATGACCTTTCCGACCAAAGAATGAAGCAATCATCTTTTTTCCTTGACTTCTTCCTTTCTTTACCTTAGTTGGCCGATCCTCGAAACGAAACACCCACTGAGCTGATTGTCTTTTGGTTTCGGGTTCGTAGCAATATATCCAGATTTCATCACCTGTGACGATGTCAAATACAGCTTTTGAATCACCACCGTTGAACTTATGTAACATTAGGCGACACCAGAGATTGCTACGTCCATGTTAAACTCGTTAAATCAATTGTAAATAGTGGCACGAGATAGGGATTCATTAAGAAATGCTAATCGCAGCCTATCATAGCCTTTTGTTGTGTAAGCCCACAACGAAAGTTATAATAAATCATTGACCGAAAATTTTCTCGCTTTAAGTTCATTTTCACGTCTAACGAGATTCTTAGATTTGCCGCCAATTCACAAAAACAAATGACAGATGAATGCAATATACTACATTAGGTTTCTAAAGAGTTCTAAAATTGAAACTCAAAAAAAGTTATCATTAGCAATGTTTCAAACTGGCCAGTTCTAAACATTTTCAGTGTTACCCACGTACATAAATATTATAAAGTACATGTTTGCCACATTTATGACGTGCAAATTTTACAAAATACATTTCTGAATAATTAGTAATTACAATAATATCAATTTAACAAAAGATAAGTAGCAGTATTATATATTAATATTATATTATTTAAAATCAATGTCAATTTTTTAATTGAAAATATTCGTCTAATGAATATAAGCAGTTTTTACTAAGGTATATTTTCAATTTAGATGAGAAATTCCTATTTGACGATACCTCTCTTATTATGTTTGGAATGTGATTATAGAAGAACAAAAATCAATTTGGTTTCACTAGGGGCTTATCAACAATTAATGCGGGTACTAGACTCATTGAGCACATCTTTGACGCCTGGGAAGAGTCACAGGATGCATTATTTGTGATTTGTCTGCGTCCACCATGAAAATTTACTCCTAAAACTAAAGCATTATGGAGTAAAAAATAGAGCCCTTAATCTTTTAAAATCATATTTAATCGAAAAAGTTCAGATAGTCGATGTAAATGGCAAACGGTCTTCGGGTAAACCTAGGTGTTCCGCAGGGTTCTATTCTCGGTCCATTCCTGTTTCTTATAAATATTAACGATCTACCGTTTGTGGTAGATGATAGCCATGAGATTGTATTGTTTGCTGATGATACTTCACTTATTCTTAAAGTGAAACGAAGTGCAGATATTGATGACGAGGTAAACAATGCACTCTCAAAGCGGGTGCGTTGGTTTGAGACGAATAATCTGCATTTTAACAGTAAAAATACCAAGTGTTTACGGTTCATTACGTGTCCTAGTTTGGGGGTCGAGGGTAATTTTAAGCAAAATTGTATTTTTTTTTGCAACAAATAAAGATTTAATTATTTATTATTTATTACACCAAACACAGCAGAGGTACAAACCAACGTACTTATAAATGACCAGAAATTGGAACTTGTGAACACTACGGTCTTCTTGGGTATCACGTTAGATAAAAAGCTTCTGTGGAGTCCACATATTGTCCAACTAGCAGATAGACTCAGCTCTGCGGGATATGCTGTTAGAAAGATTAGAGAGTACACTAATGTTGCGACCGCTAGATTAGTGTACCTCAGTTATTTACACAGCATCATGACGTACGGTATTTTACTGTGGGGTCATGCTGCTGATATTGACATAGTGTTTGCTTTGCAAAAGAGAGCTGTTCGTGCTATATATCAGCTTGGGTATAGACAGTCTCTAAGAAAAATTTAAAGAAATAAAATATATTATGACTGTTCATTGTCAGTACATTTATGAAAACTTAATATACGTTCACAAAAATCGTCACCTTTTTGCTCTTAATAGTGATTTTCATTATTATAACACTAGAAATAAGGGATTTCTTGTAACTAGTTCTAGTAGGCTTCATAAGATACATGATAGCTTTAAGGGTAAATGTATACACTTTTATAATAAAGTCCCAGCCACTGTTCAGGCATTATCTATAAATAAATTTAAATGTTTTATAAAGAAATGGCTCTGTCGTAAATCCTATTACTCCACAGCTGAATATCTAAGTGATCAGACAGCCTGGTACTAAAGACTATGATTATTTTATACCAATAGCAATGAAAGTACAATATTGTATATTTTTATTAAAAAGAGCGCAAAAAAAGAATGCTGGGAGAGTTTCTTGCGCCGCTTCTTCTCTCTCAAAGCGCCATTTGTTTCCGAAGCGAGAAAATATTTTTCTTTTATGCCTTTATGCCTTTTAGATTTTTATGCACATACAAAAACAGTTAGGGTTACTAACCATTTAGCTATATGGGTCGTGTTAATTAATTAATGTTACATTCCACGTTATGTTTCACCAGTCTGTATATTCGCACCTTTACCTACTTATTAATTCTTTGCATAAGTGTTGATAACACTCCACTCGTAGTACGATTATCGGCTCGAATTGATAATTTTTCTAAGAGCTATGTGGCTTCGTCTGATAAGCTATAATAATCAGATTCTATAATTATCCAGATTACTTATCACTTATTTAAACAAGTATTTACAAACTATGTATTGAAGTGCTCGTGAAAATTATAAAATGAATCTTTTTCTGTTTTTATTCACGTTATTTTCAATCTGGTGAGTACTAACTTAGTAAATACGTTTAATTTATCGCCTTACTGTTTTTATCTTTGAATAAGAAACTTAATGTAATTAGTAGCATTTTACTGTGTAGCATTTTATTAATAGCTTAAGAACGAGTCTCTTTAAATACTTAATTACCTACTTTTAATAGTAATTGATACGTGAAGTACATTATTAATAATTTTAACTTTGTTTATACCCACTTTGTGAAAGGCAATCACGTTAATTATGTTCTTTATAACACCCCATTCCATTACATTATAGGTACCTCTAAAGAAATATGTGAAATAGCGGGAAATTTGAATTACAAAAAAAATTATTGTTTTAAGTAGCAGTGATTTAATTTATTCAATTAAAATAAATCTTATAACTATATTTACAAGACTATACCCCATATTGAAGGATTGGCGAACAGACTTCGGCAGAATACGCGGTTAAAAAGTTTAGACAATTAACTGACATAGATAAGGCGCGACTCGTATACTTTAGTTATTTCATTAGTATTATGTCCTATGGTATATTGCTATGAGGCAACGCTGCTGATATTAATACAATATTTGTGCTGCAGAAGAGGGCTATTCGCGCTATTTATAACCTAGGTCCTAGAGAATCATTGAGAGTAAAATTCAAAGAAATTAACATCCTGACTGTTGCTTCTCAATATATTCTTGATAATGTAATGTATGTTCATAGGCACATAAGTGAATCTGAATAGAAACTGTCATAACCTAATTAACTAACTATGCCTACTACTCGGCTAAGTCGAGTTAGTTAGTCTTTTGTGGGGCGATCCCAGAAAATGTTGAAACTGCTAAAAAACGTTTGTGTGGTAAAGGTTACTATAGCATAAATGACTTTCTTGAGGATACCACAGATTGAGAATGGAGTGACCGCCCTCAGGCTATTAAATAATAAGTTTAATTGTACAATATTAATTACTTTGTAAACATATTTTTACGATGAAAAAAAAAAGCCCGCTGAGTTTGTTCGCCCATTCTTCTCAGGTCTAAGGCATTCGTTTTGGAATGGGTGGTAGTTTTTGACTTTCAATGTCACATCCTATTTTGAATAAAAATATTTGAATTTGATTATGATTATATTAAATTAAAACTATCGCTACGGGAAAGTGTACCAAGAATACTGGCAGCATTTCCACGTTGGATAGCCTAGGCTGATCCGTTTTCCGAAATAGCTGCCAGCGCTTAGGTTACCAGTAGCCCTAATGAAATGCGTAGTTATTACTTTTTACCTACATTATCCACGCCTCTAGGCCCCACGGACCAAGTGTCTCGACACCAAACGGCACAAAGATGTATGACTCACTGTGACCGACATATTTGCGACATTTGCTGTCTTCGGCAGTTGACGCAGCGGCCCCAACTGTAGTTATATTTATGGACACACTAGTTAAAAAGGCATTTATTTACTCAAAATTGATTCTTTTTGATGTCACTTCTAATATACTACTACCGCTTCGGAAACAAATGGCGCTCTGAGAGAGAAGAAGCAAGAAACTCTCCCAGTATTATTTTTTTGCACTTTTTTAATGAAATATACAATATTGTATTGTCATTGCTATTGCTATAAAATAGTCATAATCTGGTCCCAGGCTGTCGGTTCACATAAATATTCATTAAGCTGTGAAGCAGTAGGATTTACAACAGAGCCATTTTTTAATAAAACATTTAAATTTGTTTATAGATAATGCCTGAACAGTGGCTGGGACTATATTATAAAAGTGTATGCATTTGCCCTTAAAGCTATTATGAATCTTATGAAGCCTACTAGAATTACATAAATAAAATTTGAAAAACAACAAAATTTTATGAACGATGCGGGACTCGAACCCACCACCTCCGGCGTTCTGTGCCGGTGCTCTAACCAACTGATCTAGCCGTTCGAGTGACGTAACGCTAAAAAATCTTGTATGCTTTGTTCAACTCTCAGGTTGTGGCTTCATCTACAGGATCTACTTTACAGTTGATAACCTGCTCAACCCCAATATTTGCATATTAGGAAATTGACTTGAGATGTCACTCTTGTAAATCTAAACAATTTGTTATGTTTTTAAAGTGATAACCCTCACTTCTAGGATAAATATAAAAATTTATAAAATTTGAAAAAGAACAAAATTTTATAAATGATGCTACTAGAATTAGTTACAAGCAATCCCTTATTTCTAGTGTTACAATAATGAAAATCACTATTAGGAGCAAACATTTTTGTGAACGTAAATTAAATTTTCATATATGACAACGAACAGCCATAATATATATTTCTTTAAATTTTTCTTTGAGAGACTGTCTATAAACAAGCTGATATATAGCACGAACAGCTCTCTTTTGCAGAGCAAACACTATATCAATGTCAGCATGACCCCATAGTAAAATACCGTACGTCATGATGCTGTGAAAATAACTGAAGTGCACTAATCTCTAATCTAATCTAATCGCAACATTCGTGTACTCTCTAATCTTTCTAACGGCGTATGCCGCAGAGCTGAGTCTATCTGCTACTTGGGCAATATGTAGACCTACTGAAGCTTTCTATCTACCGTGATGCCCAAGAAGACCGTAGTATCCACAAGTTCCAAACTCTGGTCATTTATAAGTTGTGAAATAATTGTCGGTATGATATATCGAAAGCTATTTTGAAAAAATATCAATAACTATAGCAGATTCTTGAAGAAACTTTTCTATTAACTGCCATCATAAATGTCAGCGTAATCATATACATACATCAAAAAATACCAAACGAATTGAGAACGTCCTCCTTTTTGAAGAAGATAGGACCGACGAAGCACCACAAGCAGCACCCGTTCATGAGCATATATATTATTTATTATGGTTAATACATAATATTATAATAGATCATATACAGAAATAAAAAAATAAACTAGAACAATGAACCTAAAACGAAAAACCTTAAAAATATAATATGATAACTAAAATGTATTATTAAACGGAATCCCTTTTGGAAAGGTTCCTAAGATACTGGCAGCGTTCCCCCTTTGAATAGCTAGACGAATTCCTTGTCCGAGGTAGCTGCCAGCTCTTCGGTCTCCTGTGATGTCGACTAACCTTTTTTGCTAATTCCTTAAAAAGTATTATAGTGCTAGGACCCCACGGACCAAGGGTCTCGACCCCGATAGAGACAAAATCATATTCGGAACCTACAATAACATATATATAGCCTAGCATATATTTTGTTGCAACGTACTATATTATAGAAGTCCAAAATTTTAGATATTTCTCATTAAATTTGTGGAGGTTATGAGAAATATTCATTTAGAAACATTGTATTGGGCCTTTGTGAAGCCACAAATTGTTGAGTGGGCATTGTTTTTCTTTTATAAGATACCGGAAAAACCACAAGGGCGTTGGTTTTATCTGCAATAATTGCCCATTAATTATATATCTACACTAATGTAATAAATTAGAAAGATTTGATTGTTTATTTGTTTGCATTAGCTGCTAAACTACTGAATCTATTTTGAAAAATTCTTTTACTGTTGGGAAGCTACACTACAGGTGATATAGGCCTTAGGTTTCAAAAATTTTATATATTAGACGAAAATTTTATAGATAAGGCGTACATTAAAACATCTGGCGGGTCAGCTAGTAATATTATGAGTTCTCTAACATAACATATTCGTTATCCGTTATCGTCATAAAAATATTGACAGACCAGAATTATGTTTTCATACATTTTATAGATAAAAGTTTTGGCAGCTTTTTGATACGTATTATTATCTAAAATCTAAATGTTGTTTACAACAATATGTCAAAACTGTGATACGGGTGATTTTTTGCACAAACACACAGGTATTAGGGCTGTACCACACTGTACTGTATTAAAATCACATCAGAATGTTTCGCAGCGAATAGCTTGTCACATAGCTACAGTGAGTTCTCGCTGTGATCAGCCACTCAAAACTACAACTGGCTGTGTGAGACGAGCTTTTACGCTTTTTATGAAACCTTACATAATTTATACGTCGAGGTAAATGACAGCTGAGATTACATTGAAAAAATAGCGTGAACAGTTCGCCTCTATTTTCTTTTTTTATTTTAAATCTAGGCGTACATTTCGTATCAAATCGGAGATATACTGGAAATGCGACAGATCAAAAGCTCTTTACTTTTAAGTAGATTACTCTGGATTCCAAATTACAATCGGGCCCTCATATTGAAGGATTATCTTATAGACTTACGGCCGATTTCAATAACCTATATACCCTCAGTTTAACTTACGGATACATTGCTGTCACCGTTTAATGACAAGATCTTATCTATCGATAGTTATGTCCAATATAGTTATACGGCCGTTATTGCTAATCTATCTGTCAATCGGTTATTGAAATGTAGGTAAGCGTAAGAGGCTAGATTTGTCTACGTCTAGTAAGTTAAACTAAGGATATAAAAGTTATTGAAATCGGCGGTTAGTTCTGCAGCATACTCGGTTAAAAAGATTAGACAATTAACCGACATAGATACGGAGCGACTAGTTTACTTTAGTTATTTTCATAGTATTATGACCTATGGTATATTGCTACGAGGCAATGCTGCCGATATCATTATCATCTTTGTGCTGCAGAAGAGGGCTATCCACGCTATTTATAACCTAGGTCGTAAAGAATCATTAAGATAAAAATTTAAAGAAATAAAGTTGCCTCTCAATATATTCTCGATAATGTTATGTATGTACATAGGCACATCAATTTGCTAGAAACTGACATAAACATAATGATTCCATAGATTGGGAATGGAGCGACCACTTTCAGGCTATCAAATAATAATTTTTATTCTACGATATTACATTTTAACTATGTTTTATAAGAAGAAGAAGCCCGCTGAGTTGTTTTGCACCCTTTTAGAATGGGTGTTTTGACTTTCAATAATTGATATTATAACCTATTTTGAATATAAATATTTGAATTTGGAAGAGAAGCGTGATTGTATTAAAAATTTTAACATCTTACTATCGAAAATGTTATAATTTTCAGTGTGTTAGAATCACATAGCTGGGCCGACAATAGAGTGAGGAAATTCAAAAAGGATTTCTCGTTTGGGGTTGCCACATCAGCATATCAAGTAGAAGGTGCTTGGGATAAAGATGGTAGGATTTTAATAGTATTTAATAAAGCAGTTATTGATAGGAATCAGTATTCGTTTATCTATGGGACTGGAGTACAGACGAGGTTAAAGGTCTTCTGAATACCTATGCTTCCCCGGGACATTAAAAGAATAGGAAGTCCCAGGCCCAAGAGTGTCGTAAGAGGCGACGTAGGGCATTTACTAGTGGGTGGCTCCTTTGCACAAGATGCCGGCTAGATTATGGGTACTACAACGGCGCCTTTTTTTGCCGTCAAGCAGTTATGTGTAAGCATTATTGTGTTTCGGTTTGAAGGGCGTCGTAGCTATTAAAATTACTGGGCAAAGAGATTTAACATCTTATGTCTAAAGGTGACAAGCGCAATTGCAGTGCCCCTACGAATTTATGGATTTTTCAAGTATCTTGAGCGCCACTGCATTGTAATGGGCAGTATCATATCCATCAGCTGAATGTGCTGCTTATCTCGTCCCTTATCGTCATAAAAAACCACTCTCTTGCAACAACAAAACGATGGCTCTTCAAATGTACACATGTTGTATTGATCTGAAAATACCAAGCAAGGATGAACTAAATAATTACTCACACAATTATATATTTCCGGCAGATTGATCTGTTAGATAGATAGAAAAATTTCTCAGCCGAGACGTAGCTATACTTCACAGGTGAGTGGACCGGACCTCAAATAGAATTATAGCTTTAAAAATATCCCATGGTTTGATCGAGTTTCTCAAACTTCTTCAATCACTAGGACAGCAGGATTTACTGAGACTTCGCCACACTTACTATAAAAAAGACTTTAATCATCAGTTGCACTAATAATCAACATTTTGCAGAATATCTCATCTCCCAACAATTGACGTTCAGTATTGTTACGAGAATACGCATCATACGATTTCCCTAAATCGTCGCGTTCATGACAATCGAAACTGTATGTTCACTTTGTGTTACAAAAATAACAAATTTTGAGGTTGCTTCGATCCTTTTTCTCGTTTCGTTATGAGAATAGGTCAAAAAACAATTTTGGGGAAGTATTCTTCCCGCGATAGTAACAAGAGCCGTTAACATTGTCTTAATCTAAATTAATTGTTCTGTTTAAAGGTAAAGGCGAAAGTATTTGGGACAGATACCACCATACTCATTCGGAGATGATCAAAGATGGCAGGAACGGTGATGAGGCGTGTGACTCCTACCATAAATACAAAAGAGATGTGGAGATGTTGAGAGAGTTGGGAGTGCATCACTATAAATTCTCTATTTCCTGGCCGCGAGTGTTGCCAAATGGTAAATTGAATCTTTTTTTGGTAGTTTTTAACTCATTATTTTTTTTAATCAATTTTACTAGATATTTTTAATTATATAAAAAACCCACAAACTCTTATATATATCATTATATATATAATATAATGGGTATAAGCCGAGTCAATAAAGAAAATAATTGCAAAGTTGATATCAGTGAAAAATTTCGGGATACTGGCAGATGCAGATTCGTATTATTTCTACCAAATATAACATTAAACTTTTTCTATCTTACTGTGAAATGGAGAATCATGGGTCAAACCAATGAAGAGCTACAAACTAATGTAGCACAATGCGTGGGAAATAATTTATCTATTAAAATTTCTAGGTTTAGCAAACGAGATAAATGAAGCAGGACTTGAATACTACGACAATTTGATAAACGAACTATTGAAATACAACATACAGCCCATGGTTACTATGTACAATCTAGATTTACCCCAAAACCTCCAAGAATTAGGCGGCTGGACCAACCCTCTTGTAAGCCAGTGGTTCGAAGATTACGCAGAGGTTTTGTTCGAGAAGTTTTCAGATAGAGTGAAGCTTTGGATAACGATTAACAATCCGACGACAGTTTGCTTTGAGACGTATTCGGGGATTTTAGCGCCAGGGATCAACTCAACTGGGATTGGAGACTATTTGTGTGTGAAAAATGTTTTGGTCGCCCATGCTAAGGCGTACAGGTTGTATGAGAGTACTTACAAGAAGAGATATAAAGGTAAAAATAAAGTTTTTATACAGCCAATGATGAAGGCAACACCATATCGACGGCTCCTAAGTATACTGAGTCAACTATACTTCTAATAACTTTACAGGAAGGCGATAAGAAGATCAAATGGTTATATTTAAATTGTTAGTACAACCAAGAAAAAATAACTAATTTTAGTGAATTAAATATAATAAAGCCTTTCATCTGTCCATAACAAATTTAATATTATTTTATTAATTTATGAGATAATGTAGATAGACTAGTATACGGCGATTATTTGTTTCTTAAAAATGGATCAAGTACCACTTACATTTTTATACGTCGTATTATTAAATCTACGTTAGGGGGAATAATTACTTTACAAGTGTGGCAAATAATATTTTTATTTAGTTATTAGATTTTTTATATATTATATTGTGTGTCATGGATTTATATTTTCTTAAAATATAATTAGTTGACTCACTATACATGGACATAATTTTAAAAGTGAACCATACTTAAATTGAGTCCAGTGTGGTACAAAATAGTTAAAACAATAAAAAACGCCTTTAATGTTTAATATTTTAATCAAAGAGAGAATCAAATTGGTATTGGTAACATTAGCACAACTTTAGGATATCTATAAAATTAACAAAAAAATATAAAAAATCAACAATACTAGGTACCAATAGAAACAAAAACTTAGGTTGGTCTAGTCTTAAGTAATAAAAATACAACTTGCACGTTTCTGTAAAATAGGAGAATTATTTATGAATTGTTTGAAATCACTATAATTTAGAAACAAAACAAATAAATCTTTCTTATTTTTTTTAAACAAAATCACAATTCTTATTATTATCCTTATACTGAGTATCAAATAAAATCAGTCTCAAAAAATGTATTTATTAGCTAAGTAATTAATAATTATCTACGAAAAAAACAATCTAAACAAAGAAAAAAGACAAATTATTAATTATTCTGAATCGCTTTCATTTCTATTGCTGTCAGTCTTAATCAAACTAGAAAAAAACAAGTGATATTCCTTAGGTATCACTAATTTGTTGTACGTGTCCATTAAATCTTTTTGTTTATTTTATCTATTGGGATTGGCCTGTTGTAAGCTGGGCGAAGATCACGAAAATCTATATTAGGGACAGTTTGATTACGTGTTGCTTTAGGTTTATTACCACAGTCAATACAGTTATAAGAATCTGCCATGTAACTAGTTTTGAAACATAATTTGTAAGGATTTTCTGGCTCAATTTTTATTTCAGTGACTTTATTCCATTGCATCTTAGATCCATCACAGGCAAAATTCCAGTTGTTAACCTTTGTAAGCATTGTTTTGAAGTCCATCACAATATCTTGAGACACTTCGGTGACCTTATAAGGTTTATCGTCGGTTTTAGCAAATTGAAACGCCATGTACCATTGGGCAGGCGTATATAGTATTTTGTCTTTCGTCTGTCTTTCTATAAGCGCATGCATACTGTCTCCCTCGTTTTGGGTGTGACCAACAATCAGAAAACGATGACTAATTTTTATTTTGTATTTATAACTTGCCATCATATACATTAAAAAAACGATTCTGTTCCGATTCTGACCAGATCAGATCGATCAGACCAGAATCGGTAATATTTTATACCTGCCATAACTGTTTGTTCAATAAATTTAAAAACACAGCTAGCAATTTCATTTGCTCCTCTTTTAGCAGTTTGTTGGTGCCAGGCAAAGCAATAACCTTGACGATGTCCTAGATCAAAAACAGTATTATAAACGGTCAGTTTTCGTTTATAATAAAATGTGCTTACGTTCCCATGGGGTACATTCAAGCACTATTGGAGATCGTAAGCGGCTGTCAGTATTTCTAGATTCTATTGCGCTAATTCTTTGTCTTCTGCTTTTAACTGTCTTGCTAAATCTTTTTGTTTCAAGTGCTCTGCCTGTTTTTCTGCTTCTTGTTCTGTGTGTTGTTTATTATTTTCAAATATGTGACATTCTTCACATACATCTTTTTTCGGCTTATGGAAACTAATGTTTATATTGTTGTTGATAATGTCACGATATTGCCGCACATTAGTTATTTTATTTGTGTACTTACTGGAATCAAACCATTCTTCATACAGTCTAAACATTTTAGGAAACGATAGAGACCCGTCAAGATACTTATTGTTGGAATCTTTACGAATATAATGTGATCCCACAGGCGAAAAACTTGCAACATGATCAAGCACACTCTGTTTCATTTCATCAGTTATTTTTTTCTGATGGTGAACATGCTTTCCTCGCTGATCAGACTGTACAGCTCCTTGTCCTTTCTCTAGTTTTTCTAAAGCTGTATAAAGGAAATTGAAACTTATAGATAAGGTATTTAAAAACATGGTTTTACATACAGGTATATTCCTTATAACAACGTTGTCTGTTTCGTAAATAGGTAAAGTATAAGAAATAGTACTCAGTCTTTTAGTATTCTCCTTGTCTGTTGTTATCCTCTTCTTTATTTCTTTGGTAGCATACTTCGTCAAAAAGTCCCACTGCCTGGAATGATCTCCAATATCCCGAAACGTTTTAAATATCTTTGATCTAGTCTCTCCGGATATTTTTTCATAACATTTCTTTCTACAGGTTGTAGGACATGAAGGTTTCAGTAGTTTTTTATTATGCACTTTTCCATTTCTACTAATATATTGTAAACCTCTGTTGACATTTTGTTTCCTTACCTCATCCTTCCAGTCCTTCAGACAACGTTCTCTTTTTCTACCTTTGCTTTTTTAGTTCCAAAAATTCGCTTACGTCTCTGAAAAGTTGGAGTAGTTACTGGAGAGTCTGTATCGTTAACGTCAGTTGCGGGCGTAGCGACAGGATTATCAAGACAAACACAAATTGGTGAAGGATAAAAATCAATATAAGGTGATGGCATTGGAGTATCCTCGCCTGATCTTTCATGATAGTTACTAGTGCTAAGCTTTTCTTTGATATTCGATTCAAGAGGCTCTGAGTTTTTATAAAAAATATGTGGATTAGGAGTGTTTGGTTGAGAATCTTCAATTACTGATGACGGTGAAGAGTTAGTTGGTAGCAAGGTCCCAGTTTTATTACAAGGTTCTTCAGTGAAGTGTTTATTGTCAGGAGACGGGGAAAATTCAGGAATATCATTCGGAAAAATAGAAGAGTTTGATGGCAGATTTTGTAATAAGATATCGGTATCTTCCAAATCAATATCATCTTATATTGATAATTCTTCTTGGGTAAAATTCGCATTTGAAGGCAGTGGAGAATCTGAAAGAAAATCACACATAATTACACATTGTAATAACTACAACTCATAAAATCTAAAACTAAAACCATGTAGTTCTCGTTCCTATTAACTATCTATCTCAAACCAAGACCAAAAATATTTTATGTATTTCGTCAAGGTCCCGTCTATCTCTGTACCAAATCTCATCAAAAACAGTTTAGCAGTTTAGGCGTGAAAACGCAACAAACAGACAGCCAGTTAGATAGACAGAGTTACTTTTGCATTTATAATCATGGTTAAAAATTAGGATTCTTAATATTATTAATTAAAAATATGAATTGATTCACGTAACAACAATGATTTATCCGATTTTGAATCGTACAATTTGTTTAAATAAATCAGCAGAATGAGTCAAGTTAATGCTTTATAAAAATTGTTCAACGTATACTGAGCTATCTACAGTTCAACCAGTATACGCGGTTTACTTTCAAAATGAAATAATAATCAAATTAATTATGTACTTAACTATTTTTCTACACTAATAAACAATAATTTAACTCCACTTACCTCTTTCCGCTTCATTTTGAACATTATCACAAGCTTCAGAAGTATTTTCTTTATTAACGTCATAATTATTATATTTTTACTATTCAATTATGACTCTAAATTTAAATAAAAATAACACAAGAAAAGCAACTATTTCTTGATAACAAAAATCAGACAATAACGTACGCACACCCCGCTGTTCCGCCGTATACTGAACCAGTTTGAACTTGCACCGAAATGAGCGCATTCGCGTCCCGCGTATATTGGTAGCAAACACTTGACTCAGTTTACTGTGTGCAAAATAAATAAATTACTATACTTGATCGAGTATACGCTATTTTTTTTTTTTGGTTATTTATAAAGTTTTTTTTTTCTTTTACAGGTTAATAGAAAATGATCTAATTATTGTTAATACACAAAAAAGTGCAATTCTTAAAATTTGTTAGTTGACTCAGTATACTTAGGAGCCGTCGATATAGACGTCCTTATAAATATTAATTATAAATTACTGAATCTACCATTATGTTCGGAAAAAGTAATCTCGTGGGAAGAACATACAAGAAAAACAATGGGCACTCTTTTAAATCAAATAGAATATTTTAGAATGTTAGCTTAACATTTTGCATCACCTTTGCACAGGATGACAGCTAGATTATCAGAAATAGGCACCACAACGGCGCCTATTTCTGCCCTGAAGCAGTAATGTGTAAACATTACTGTGCAGGGTGTATCAATTACCACATAAAAAGAAATTGTTTGTAAGGTGCTACATCCAATATATGAATCATGTTCGTAGTTATGAAACAAAAGCGTTTTAAATATGAAAAATTTCATAAAAAGTAATTAAATAAAATTTATAAATATATCTTTAGAGTTTCATCTCAATTCATTGTTTGTGTAGTTTCGACTTTCGATATGTGTTATATCCCATTTTGAATATAATATTTGGATTTTCTTCAAATTCTTCGATTTGACGCTTGATGATGGTGTCGTGATTATTGTCATATTCATAATTGCATCTAATATATTTATTTAATGTTATCATTATATTTAATGATTTATTTTTATATTATTAATTATAACAGGACGACCTCGCACCATAAGCAGCACCCGTTCACGAGTTCACGCATGAAATTTTATTTGTAGCACGAAATTAATTTTTAAAAACTGCAACAACAAGAATTCTTCTTATCTCGACTTTTGATATTGCGGGTGTCTATGGCTGATCTCCGTGCATGGATACATTGAAAACTCGAGTCTTTTTTTAAAACGAGTTCCGGCGTGGAACTAAGGCACAGAAACAGCTCGCAAAATCAGTGCTCTAAATAAAATAAATAACAATAATTTTACTAAACTTGAATTAAAAAGGAGTCAATGAGTTTCTGTAGTATAATATTACCGCAGTAGGGTGCGGTTGTTAAGTAGCTTTCTTCCACGTACTACAAAGCTGTGGAATGAGCTTCCTTATGCGGTATTTCCAAGACGATACGACATGGGTACCTTCAAAAAAAGCGCGTACATCTTCCTTAAAGGCCGGCAACGCTCCTGTGATTCTTCTTGAAAGACAATGTGGGCTGGATGACTCGTACGCTCGTTTGTACTCCTTTTCCATAAAAAAAAACAGAGTATGAATGGATAAATATGTATTGTATTAGTAAAGATTTACAGATCATTTATACGTCTAGATAGACTATGACAGCTGTGAAAAGTCGAAAACAATTGAGTTTAGAACTAGCCTCTATTTTGAGCAATTCACGCACACTAACACAAAGTGTCATACAAATCGCGAGCGTAAGACGTACCTTGTCACGCACACTGAATAATTTCTCCTATATATATTTTCTTGGTCTGCTTTTATCGATTGTCTAACAGCAAGAGACTCTATCTAGACTTATAATTTATCTAAGTAGTAAATCCTATTACGGCCATTCACAATATTCAGTCTGTCTCCGGTTATGGCCTACTTAAGATAAAAATCGTAACCATCGTTGACTTTTCTGTTCCAATAAACTTATCGATGGTAACTCATCTTATCCGTACACGCTGTCTGTCAATGGGAGGACGTATAGCTGACGTAGTGACGCTTAGTATGGAAATTGCCGTTCACGCGTCCCAACATAAGGCCATAAGAATGACTTATCGGGTATCGCCCGTTTCAATATCCTATTAACTTACTAGAGGTAAACAAAACTATCCTTTTACGCTTACTTACATTTCAATAACCTATCGACATAAAGCATTGGACATAACTATGGATAGATAAGATCTTGTCATTAAACGGTGATACGTAGGACAGCTTCAGATTATTGACAGCTATTTACTGACAGTAGAAGGTAATAATTAATCTCTATCTGTACATAGTATATTGGGAACGGCCGTTAGTCGTTCAGTAAATTAAATGAAATATGTAATGACAACTCAAAAGTGAAGTGACTAAAGGCCAATTTGAACAAAACAGTTTGGATTTAAATTGTTAACTGTTTCAGGTGAGGTTGGTATATCGCTGTTGTTGAATTATCCAGATACGTTCGATAATAAAACCGAGAATTTACTGTAAGTATTTAATAAATCTTATACTTACTAATAAACGAGCAAATATTGTTAATGTACATGTGCTTTTGAAATCCGTTTGGAGCGTTAGCTGGCGTGTTATAACAGTTATTTAAAATGTTATAAATTTACTAGCTGACCCAGCAAACGTTGTATTGCCGATATTAAAATTGCGATACAAAAGTAATTGTTGATCTTAGATGGGTGAAAATTTGAAGTTGTATGTATTTTTAATGCATGTATGTATTTTATAATAAACAAATTTAATAAAAAAATGTCAAAAAAAAAAGAAAAATATAATCGTGTGGACCACCCTTAACATTTAGAGGGATGAAAAATAGATGTTGTCCGATTCTCAGACCTACCCAATATGCACTCAAAATTTCATGAGAATCGGTCTAGCCGTTTCGGCGGAGTTCAAAGTTTAACACCATGACACGAGAATTTTATATATTAGATATCTTAACGGCCGTTCCCAATATTCAGTCTATCTCTTACTTGAGATAAAAATCGTAACTATCGTTGACTTTTTTGTCCCAATAAACTTATCGACGATAACTCACCTTATCCGTACACGCTGTCTGTCAATGGGACGACGTATAGCTTACCAGCGATAGAAGTTTGTATGGAAATTTCAATTCATGCGTCCCAACATAAGTCGATAAGAATGACTTATCGGGTGTATTGGGACAGCTTCGGATTATTGACTGCTAATTACTGATAGTAGAAGGTAAAAAATTATCTCTATCTGTAGATAGTATATTGGGAACGGCCGTTAAGATATAGATTTTAAACAAGGTGTCCATTATAAAGGAAAAAAGAATAAGCTAATTAGTAATGATAACATTTTGAATCTGCCAAAATATTCACAGGATCATTAACGTCAAGGTATTTCTTGAATTTGTGATCAATTTAATTGATATAATAACGATAACAATTTGTTAAGTTTTTTTTATTAAGTGATAACCCTCACTTCTAGGATTAATACACAAATTAAATAAGAAAACATAATTTTATGAACGATGCGGGACTCGAACCCATAACCTCTGGCGTTCCGTGCCAGTGCTCTGCCAACTGAGCTAACCGTTCGAGTGCCGTATCGTCACAACAACCTGAGAGTTGAACAAAGCATACAAGATTTTATGACGATACTCGAACGGTTAGCTCAGTTGGCAGATCACTGGCCGGAACGCCTGGGGTTGTGGGTTCGAGACCCGCGTCGTTCATAATAAATTGTTTTCAAATTTTATAGATGAGTTTAGAGTTTGAGATAGTAAACATCTTATTATCATGTACCACGGCGGGGACAAGCGACACGTACAGTAGCCATATTGTCGTAACAAAACGAGAATCGAATAGATCGAAGCGACCTTGTGTCAAAAAGTTAAATTTCGTATTCTAGTAACGTAAGTGATGAGGTTACGTTCTGATTTAGGGAAATCGTATGATGCGTATTCTAGTAATAAAATTGAATGTTGGGAGATGTTGGTCAATGTTGCGTATTCTGCAAAATAACGACAACACAGTCTTCTACTTTTTTTAATGAAAATAAGGAACGAGACGAGCCGGAGTTTCAGCTGATGGTAATTGATACGTCCTGCCCATTACAATTCAGTGCCTCTCAGGATTCTTGAAAGTTCCATAAGTTCTGAGCGGAACTACAACTGCGCTCGTCACCTTGAGACATAAGATGTTAAGTCTCATATGCTCAGTAATTTCACTAGCTACGGCGCCCTTCAGACTGAAACACAGTAATGCCTACACATTACTGCTTCACGGTAGAAATAGGCGCCGTTGTGGTACCCATAATCTAGCCGGCATCCTGCGCAAAGGACTTACTCTTCTTTTACTTTCTCTTTTTCCCCGACAGTAAAAATCACCTACAACCTCTAAACTAAGCAACTTGCTGCGGAGAAATTGAACCACATCCACTGGAAATTCCTTACTCTAAAATATTTTTTCTGTATGCGGACATAAACACACGCCCACACTCACGCACACACGCAAACACACAAACACATACACTTGCAAGCGTAATAAGAACACTTTTTTTAATATTACATTATGTAATAATAATAATAATATTGACACACTTTTACACAAATTTTCTTGCCCCAAACTAGGAATAGCCTGTACTTTGGGTACAAGACAACGATATATTCAATACAATATTTTACTTAAACATACAGAAATACATATAAACATCCATGACTCGGAAACAAACATCCATATTCATCATATAAAGCTGATAAATGATTGCACCTACCGGGAATCAAACCCGGAACCTCTATATGGCTATATTCGGCTATATGGATCGTCAATATTATATAAAAGAAGTAACTTAAGTAGATAATCGGGGAGTCATAATACATCCACTCCCTCTTAACACTTTAGGGAGGAGGGGATGGCTGAAAAACAGCGCTTCATGGTAACATAAATCCATGATTCCATGTATGGTGAAGCTGAGCCTTTTCCTTTTGCCTTTTGTTTCATCGAGTAGCCTAATTATTCATTATATTTTTGTAATGTTTTGTATTTCAATAAAGAATTTATTTATTTATACTGGGAGTATTATATGTACACATAATATATAGATAAAATTAATGTTTGGACCTAACGAGATTCGAACCCGGGACCCTTAGCTTACTGAACAGGGTTACTTACAGGTTATTAACCTATTTAAAGCCACAGGCTACTCACCACTTTAGACCCATATCGTATAACTGGATTTCTAATTTTAAGTAATTATTATGAATGAAATTTTTTGTACAGATAGGTCTCTATGTGAATCCGATCTGGTCAAAGTACGGCGATTTTCCCCTCAGCGTCAGAAATACGATCGCAAAAAAGAGTAAGGAACAAGGATACGCAAAGTCAAGACTACCCTCATTTACTGCTGACGAAATCAAATTGATCAAAGGTAAGTTTATGTGCAATCAATGTCCATTATTAAATGACTTAATATGTAAACAATTTTCGAATTTCCTTTAAAAATAAACAAAAATAGTTAATTTGTAGATTTAAAAAAAAAAAAAAAAAACAATGTAACTAGAAAACTTTAAAAGAGGCTCATCTATAAACCAAAATTCAGTAAAATTTGCAATTATAAATGATTGCAATACCAATCTGTAAAAAAATTGTCAAGAATGAATACCAAGAATTTCTATCTATGTCAAAAAGATTCTGCCATTTTAGTCTGATTGTCTTACAAACATACAAATTTTTAAATATAACTTTTTTAGGATATATACATAATTCGCATACTGGGACCCAGTGCTCTGTGAACGGTTGGATCACTTGGCGTTGCGTAGAAACGTCGCTTAATTGCGTGTCTTCTACCGCATTTATCACGGGGAGTGTTCCGAAGAGCTGTTTCACCTGATTTCTGCTACCCATTCCTCCTTCGCAAGACATGCCACAAGTTAGAATATTATCCCCACCGTCTAGATGTGTGGTGGTCCCCGCGTGCGCTTTTCAAGGAGCTTTCTTTCACGTACTATAAAGCTGTGGAATGAGCTTCCTTGCGGTGTTTCCGGGACGATACGATGGGTACCTTCAAAAAAGCGCGAACACCTTCCTTAAAGGCCGGCAACGCTCCTATGATTCCTCTGCTGTTTCAAGATAATATGGGCGGTGGTAATCACTTTACACCCGTACGCTCGTTTGTCCTCCTTTTTCCATAAAAAAATACTTTTTAAATAGAGTACTTTAAAATGTTCTATCTTTTTATATCTCTGTTAGAGATATTTTTCTCTCTCGCATTCTTTGTTTGTATATGCGCTAGTATATTGTAGGTTTATTACTATTTCTTTTAGTCACACGGGATCTATATCTATTGTACGCTTCTCTAGCGACAAAACAGTTGATAGCTTTCCCGCTGGTGGGCGATGCCTTTTTTATGAACTTAAGAGACGAAACGAACAGGACTTTCAGCTGATGGTGATTGATACGACCTGCCTAATAAAATGCAGTGTCGCTCAGGATTATTGAAAGCCCTAAAATTCTGAGCAGCACTACAACTGCGCTCGTTACCTTGAGACCTGAGTTATTTAGTCTTAATGGCCCAGTAATTTCACTAGCTATGGCGCCCTTCAGACCGAAACACAGTCATGCTTGCACATTACTAAAAATACTGCTTCACAGCAGAAATAGGCGCCGTTGTGGTCTATAATCTAGCCGGCATCCGGTGCAAAGGAGCCTCCCACTGGTGTTGGCTCAGCCAATATAAGCAATTCTGAGTACAAGTTAATTTCAGGATCATCAGATTTTTTGGGATTGAACCATTACACTACTTATTTGATAAAAGCCACCAATAAAAAGTATCCTGCCCCGTCTTTGGAAGATGATATCTCAATGGAAAGAAGAGAAATGCGAGAGAGGAGTGGATCCAGTCTCAGGTCTCTCTCCTTTTACCTCTTGGTTAAAGGTAAGGATTATTTTATGATTTTCTCATGCCTGGTCAATCCTAGGAAGGAATATTATTTTTATATTGTTGAGTATGTTTGTTGCATCATTTTACATATTATATTGTAATTGAAACGATTTGTAAATCGATGGAAATGTTAATCTTGATATAAAAGAGTGGCAATGAGTTTCTTGCTACTTCTTCCCATTGGCTCAACCCTCTATAAAGTAGCGGTAGATTCAATAAGAAAAATATTTTTACTGACAATCATAAGTGTCATTTCCGTGACCTACATGAATAAAGTGATTTTGATTTGATTTATTGGTAATATAACATTTAAATGGATTCATTATTATGGAATAAGGGATTGCTTGTTATTAATTCTAGTAGCTTTCATATGATACATAATAGGTTTAAGGATAAACGTGTACACTTTTATAATAAAGTCCCAGTCGCTGTTCAGGCATTATCTATATAGAAAATTTAAATGTTTTATTAAAAAAATGGCTCTGTCGTAAATCATACTACTCCACAGCTTAATATCTAAGCGATCGGATAGATGATGGTTATTGTATAGCAATAGCTTTTGTAATCTAATATTAAAAATTCTCATGTCGCGGTGTTTGTAGTTTATCCTCCTTCGAAACGGCTTGACCGATTCTCATGAAATTTTGAGTGCATATTAGGTAAGTCTGAGAATTGGACAACATCATTTTTTCATCCCCCTAAATGTTAAGGGTGGTCCACGACATTTTTTTTTGACATTTTTTTTCAGTCATTAAAAAATACATACAACTTCAAATTTTCACCCATCTACGATCAACAGTTACTTTTTTATCACGATTTTAATATCGGCAATACGTTTGCTGGATCAGCTAGTCTTAATATATATATTTCTTTTGTGCGTCTGTTGTAACTGAACTCCTCCGAAACGGCTAGAACGGTTTTAATGAAACTTTCTGTGTGTCTTCAGGTGTATTTGAGAATGGTTTAAATTCACAATTGAACTACCTCCTAAACGGCTGCACCGATTTTGATAATTTTTTGAGTGTTCCAGTGAATTTGAAATTGGTTAAGATTGTCAATTGCGTCCATATAATATAATTCTCCTGCTCATGTGTATGTTAATGAACGCCCAACGGCTGGACCGATTTTTCGAATTTAAGACGTGTGTATAGGACAACGTCTGTCGGTTCCACTAGTAAATTTATATTTTATTAAAAATACCGCAAACAAAGAATGTAGGGAGAGTTTCTTGCGCTGTTTGTATTCTCTCAAAGCGCCATTTGTTTCAAAAAGTTCAAAGAGAATTCTAAAGTAATCAATCTTGAAAAAATAAATGCCTTTTATGGCTAATTTTGTAAATATCATCAATATTATTTTTATTAATCTGACGAATGACAAGCTGACATTGCAAATCCCCTCCAATGATTTGTCAACGACAACTGGTGGTTGGTGGGACATGAAAGACACTCAGTCGGGTCAGTGGGGTTTTAAGACTTAATTTGTAAATGTACAACCAGTCAGTTTCATGTCGTATGACTTTTTATATAAATACTAATAGTTGCCCGTTGCATTCGCAACTAAAGGGCTTATCTCAATACTGTCTGTGAGCCATTAAGTTGGCAAAGCGACCTCCCATTCTGCACGGACGCACACCAAGAAAGGGAAGATATTAGTAGGACATTTCTTTTGATTTTATTTCTTAAATTGACATTATGCTCAAATATTACCTTTTTATATGTACAGTGTATGTGGATTGAATATATATGACAATAAGGGACGAGATGAGTGGATGTTCAGCTGATGATAATTGATACGCCCCGTCCATTACAATGCTGCTCAGGATTCTTGAAAAACCCAAAACATTCTGAGCGGCATTACAATTGCGCTCGTCACCTTCAGACATAAGATGTTAAGTCTTATTTGCCCAGTAATGTCACTAGCAACGGCGCCCTTCAGACCGAAACACAATCATGTTTATACATTACTGCTTCACGGCAGAAAAAGGCGCAGTTGTGGTACCCATAATCTAGCCGGCATCCTGTGCAAAGAAGCCTCCAACTGGTAAACGCCTTTAGTCTTACTTTTCTGTCATGTCCTGGGAAAGCACAGGGCAAGCTCCTTAACTTGCACGATCCTTAACTTGTCCCCAGAGTGCCCCATACGGCATCTACAAGCTATGTCTATACATAAACAAGATGTACGACTACCCGCAAATCTACGCCATGGAGCAAGGCTGGTCTACCACTACGAGTCTCAATGACCGGAACAGGGTTGAGAACCTTCGGGAGTATTTGATCGCCTTGTTGTTCGCAATCGAAGACGGGGCTCAGGTGAAGGGTTACACTGTATGGAGCCTGATGGATACTGTAGAATGGAATGCTGGAACTAGGTAAAATATAGTTATATATAATAATATAAATAATATATTAGAGAGAGATAATAAAAGAAAAATATTGTAATAAAGAAGATATTACATACAACCAATGAGAATTTAAATATCATTCAATTATTTTTATACAATTATAAAGAAATGATTTTTTTTCTATTTTACAACATATTATGAAGATTTATTGAGGTAGGAGGATTGTTATATGGCACGAGACACTCGTGCCAGAGTTTAGCGAGTCAACACCTCCTGAGGATGCCTAGTGTAGAGGCGAAATACGTGTCGAATTGTTTAAAGACACATATTGGCGGAATTAACACTAAAGAAAACTTAAAACATTTGGATAACATATTATGAGTTAAAAGAGGCTTATGGTAACTAAAGAATGATGAAAAGTTTGACAAACTAACGTCAGGATGTCGAATTTGCGTGACGGTGTGCCAGTGCAATATAACTTCATTCTGATTATTTTTCCTTAATGCACCAAAAGAGGTATAATTCCAAAAACTAAAAAAAACTACTATTGTAATAAAAGCTAAAAAATTTAACGGTTTAACACACTGGATGCATGTTTAAGATTTTCTTTACATTTACAACTACATGTTATATCTTTTTACCACTCGCCACACTTAAAGTTTGCTCTGAAGTTGCTGCGAATTGCTGCGCAATAACAAAAAAAAGTGTGTGTGCACTTATGTATGCACGCAAGAAGTTACACTTCTTTGACCTAACAATGCAAAAATCCTTAAAATTATTTATTCCTCCTGCTATTCTACGTTTGTAGAAAGAACAATATTGTAAAAATCTTGCAACGATGGATTTGACAATTAATTATGAAATAACGAATACAGCTGTACGGGCTTGAATCCTTTTCCTATCTTAAAAATGGACGAAGAAACAAAAAAAAAATAACGAATGTCGCAAACGTCAGAAAATTTTAGAAACAAACTTCACCCCGTTGCGTTTGGTTTACAGTGATGCGCGCGCATCTTAAAATTTCACTCTCATAATTTTTTCATAAGGCGCCTAAAGAAGTATAACTTCAAAAATAGTGTCTCGGAAGGACTGGGTAGAGGCAAAGAGAATCAAAAGGTATATGAAAAAGTGTCGCTACGTTAGCATCAGGGTAGGCCTTGAAAGAAGCGCTTAATATAGTCACTCTAGGTGCACGTTTCCCTATGATAATTCTTTATGTTTATATTTACTAAATCACATTTATTTACATGTGCAACGAAAATTATTGAAATTTTCAATAATTAACTAGTTTAGTCGAAAACAATATAAATTTTTTTAACTTGGCATGGGTACTTCAATTCGTTTACACCATACTTCATACCATACCCTATGTCTACACCAGCGACATTGTGGAAGCTTTTTGAACTTTGTTCCTTTAGCTCAAGCTGGACTTTTTCGACTTTTCTCCCATATGAGATGATTCTCCTTGCCTATACCCTCCATAGCTAAGGAGAATGTTTCTGCGCAAACAGGTGCGCCTGCAGGTAACTTCAGATCGATCTTATAGTTTGACAAGAGGTAGGTATATACAATACTTCGCGGGAAATTGCACTGGTACTTGATCTTTTTTATATCAATTGATTTACTACATGGTTGAGACCAAAATGTGTAATCCGTAGTCAAGGATTTACGTCTTTAAATATTTAATAAATAATAGTTGGAAATTATGCGGAATTTTAATACGTTTTAATATTTTACATTTAATAATTACTGATAAACATGCACACACGCTATTTTCATCTCTTTAAATGCCTCATTTACTGAACTAAATATTAAGAAATTTATTTATGGCATTAAATATAACTAAATAAAATTTGCAGTGAACGCTACGGTCTTTACGAAGTGGACTTCGGTTCGGAGGAAAAAACGAGAAAAGCAAGATTATCAGCATTAGTTTACAAACGTATTATACAGAAAAAAATTATAGAAAAGGACTGGGAGCCGAAATATTGGACTATCTCTATAAGTAACAGAACCAAGAGCGACAAAGATGAATTGTAGATTAAGTGTCAAGATTCATAATTTTTTTTTTGAAATATATAATTCTGTCGTAAAATTTGTATAGTTGGAAAAAAATATCTGCTATTATTCCAAAATCCTGAATTATTATTAAGAGAATATTTTGCGATATCCTTGTGTGACTTGAAATGATGTCAATAATTAAATGTTTGTTTTATTATTATTATTTTTCTGACTACACTAGCAGTACTTGATGCTGATGCGAGTATATCACTGCACTTATGTAAGTAAATGTTTGTACAGTCTAATTTTAAAGGAATTCACTGATCACTGCTTGTGGTAGTCCATGTTTCTACTACTCGATTTGCCAAAAAGTGATGTCTGGGATTGCTTGTACTCAGATTGAGTGATAGTTTTAACTAGTGTCTCCTATAATGCTTGTTTTGTTTCATAATGAAGGTACGGCTTAGCCCAGGGAAATTATAATACCCCGTTAATATTGTATGTGTCTCAATTAAGTCTCATCGTTTTTTTTGTTTCGTTTAGTTTGATTGTTTCCTTTCTCACCTTTAACACTTAAACAACCCACGTGAAATTTTGCTGTCAAGGGTACAGAAAAAGATAATATAGATATGAAGAATACAATGGATGAAGTCGCTGGGGAGAGCTTGTTGCCTATGTCGTATTAGAAGTCACAACAATATTATTAAATAACTTTTTCAAGTTTATTTTGTACCATTTACTTTAAATTTATGTTGTGACTTGTGGCTGTAGATTTTTGTGATGTTTGTATCGTAAAGTTATCATAATGGGCAAGGTCGGTTAATAATGTAATTAATTTTATAATGATAATTGTTTAAAGTATTAAATCGGTATGTCCTTGGTTTTCATAGCAAATAGCTATGCTACTAAACCAAGCATAATATCAACTATCTATTCTATCAGTTCTATTTTATCTTTTTTATTATTTTTATTTATATATATCTATTCAGGTGTGTATCCTTTAACGATATTTTTAAGAGCTACAGGACTAAATATTTAACAGTTCTCTTAAATAATTGGATTCCTGGAAATATGTACTTACGTTAAAGTTCGCACTGGTAATGTTTAATTTTTTTTAGAATTATTATTTTTTTACATTTTATAAGCAACTTCAAAAAGGAGGAGTTTCTCAATTCGATCGGTATTTTTTTATGTATGTACACCGATTTATCTGAGATTTATGATCCGATTTGCGTAATTCTTCTTTAGTTTGATGCGAAATAGATAGAGGAACCGACTTAAAACCTATCAATAGGTAGCACATATAAATAATAGTATTTTATTAATATTAAAGGTAAAGACTTGCATAAGAGGTATTTTAAATTAAATTTTTAGCTATTATATCCGCAGACGACCCTAGAGGGAAAGTCCTGGTGAAGATAGATTAGAAGAGCACACCCCAACTAAAATGGGATAGAGTAAGGTAAAACAAGATGTTATATTTTTTTTATAAATTTTTTGATTAACCACAATATCTATAATTTCTTAACCCTGATAGTTTAATCAATAAAAGTTGAACTGATTACCATCATTTAAATCATATTGCACTTAGGTGAAAAAAATTTAATTTACATTTTAACGCCATCTAGTGTCGAGTAGCCAAACTATCCGAATTGTATTTTAATGCTTCTACGCGACACCAGATGCTACTATATTGAAACCGGTATCTATTGTTTTACTTATCTTAGCGTAGATGTCGCTACATAAATATTTAGCATTTATTTTTAATACAATAATTTAATTCATATTGTAATATATGTTGTATTATTTTAATATATTCATATAAAATTATAATAATGTATCAATTAAATTATTATTCTTAAATTATCAATAAATATTCATAAGGTGGAAATTATGAAATATTTAACAGCATTCTTAATAAAAAAAGCTTTAATGCGTTTCTTCTCACCAAGAAGTAGAGCTAATTATATACAGTTATTTAGTTTGTGTTTGAAGAGCGAATAGCTCATGAAATTAGTGGGTCATTGATTATGTTAATGAGACTTATCTTGTTATCTCAAAGTTCCGAATCTCTTGAGGTTTCCCGTTTCCTAGAATCCTGTGTGAAAGCAGTAGGTAGGTAACTACTTGCTAGATCAGTTTTTAATGAAAAAATCTAAATAAATTAAAGCAGGGACTAACAAACTCCTTATTGAA
This sequence comes from Leptidea sinapis, assembly GCF_905404315.1. Taxonomy (NCBI): domain Eukaryota; kingdom Metazoa; phylum Arthropoda; class Insecta; order Lepidoptera; family Pieridae; genus Leptidea; species Leptidea sinapis. The sequence continues at coordinate 3,240,505 of NC_066290.1, read as the reverse complement.
TATGATTATGATCAATATTACATGTGTTTGTTTGTTTGTCAGACGCAGCCACTCATGAAATTTTACACATACTTTTAGGTACACCTTTAGATGTGAAAGGACATACAGTAGGTATATTTAGTATAGATTTTTTTTAAATTGTGGGTAAATAAAAGTGGGCAATTAATTGAAACAAAGTCGAGGGCACAATTTAGTCATTATTTATAGCACTAACCAGTCATGTAATCTACTCACACACAAATGTTTATCTCGATCGTGCAAGCGTTCTCGAGCTATATTAAGACAGACAGACAGAAAAACATTTCAGAAGAAAACGTTTATTTATCATCAAATTTCACAAAAAAAAAAAAATTATAGACAGAGGCAAAAGATTTATTTAGTAGTAAAGATAACTTCTTGGAACGATAATTCCATCGAAAGACCGATAGAAGAAGAAACATAGAGATGTTTGATCGTTTGATTTGATACTGTAAGCAAGTACCTACATACAAGTTATTAAATAGCATCAAAGTCAAATAAACTACTTTCAATTAATCTTAAACTAAGCGCTTTTGAACAGTCACTATAAATATTTCTTTCAATTGACTGAATCTACCATAATATGTTCGGGAATAAACTCAACGGCCACTGTTTTCAATCAATAGAGTATTTTTAAATGGCTGTAATATACAAAATAAGCATAGTTTGTAAGGTGCTGCATCCAACATATTATGAATGTTCTTAATATCAAAAATTTAATAAAAATTAATAATATAAATTATCTTATATTGGATGCGTCAACCTTTAGAGCTTGAATTCATTGTATGTGTGATGCTTCGTTAACATGATGGCCGTGATTACTGTCGTCGGAAGATTAAGTAGAACTGTTGACTCTCACCTCGCTTCCGGTTCAATCCTTCCAATTATTATGTTTTAGGTCTTCGAATTCGTAATATTTATAACTAGCTGATACCCGCGACTTCGTTCGCGTCAGTATCTGACTGAGCACGTACTTCTTATACAAACTTTGTTTCTTATGGCTGGGGACCGAGCCAACGGCCTTGAAGAATCGAGCGGAGTTAGGTTACCTCTCTCGCACAAGATCGCCATTGTTTTATTTCAGAATTGGAAGCATTTTTAATTTATTTCAAACATAACACAATTAAATTTACAAAACTATCAAAACTATGTCATGTTAAATAGTATTGGTGTACAATTTATAATTTTCGTACAATTTTTATGTACATTTTTATTAGCATAGTTCCAACTCTAAATGTTAGGGGTATTTTGGTGATTTTTTATCGTAATGTCTAAAAAAAAAGAAATACTAAGGAAAAAATTTATTTTCTTCTCATATTCTGTAGTTAAAGAATTGTTTTTTGTAAAAACATAAGCTTTATACATACCGTCAAGAAATGGTTTCAATTATGCGATTATGCGATATTTTGGCAATTTCTTGGGATAGCGGCCTTAAAACTCTAATAACTTTGTACTAAATGAAGAATTCGTCAATAATTAAAAAAAAAACTTTGATGACTTAGTTAAATTCAATCGTTTTTCTTTTATGCGCACACAAATATAATATAGATTATTCGACGCTTTATGAGTTTGGCAACACTCTTATGATTCCTCTAGTGTTACAAGGAGTACGTAGATAGAGATACTCTTTTAAAGTATAAAAATAATTGCGTATTTTTATACATTCTAGTTAATTAATCTAATTCTAGTTACGATTATTGTAATTTTTGGAATCGGTGTCCCTCCGCCGCAACCCGCTCTCGCATCTCGCCTCCTCACGACTCAAGCACATCTCATGTATACTATGTATGTATGTAGCAACAAACCTATCATGTATGACACCTACTCCAAAAATAACAATAATTGTAACTAGAATTAGATTAATTAATTAGATTGTATAAAAATACGCAATTATTTTTATACTTTTTAGTGCACATTATATCTATTGTTTTGGAATAGTGTTTTTGAAGTCGGTTGCTTTTTGTTAATTAATTTATATTTTATTACATTTATAAATAGATTTGATTAATTGTAATCCATATTTTTGCTGCTACGAAATAACAGGTATAATAAAAATATAAAACCAAAATCTTGGTTTTTTGAATTTTTCACAAAAAAACACAAAAGTTGTAGATCTTTTAATTAACTACAACTTTGCCACTTAACTTTTTTCTGACTTGTAGTTTTGCCGGAAATCGAGATAAACCGTTTTTTACCCTAAAACACCCCCCCTTTTCCACTTCCCGGCCTCAGATCGCCCGTAATTTATTTTTCCTTTCATTTTTATTACATTCTCTTCCTTTTCCAATAACTTTCATCCTATTATTATTTTTTTTCACTTTTTATCAGTTTCAAAGACTTCAGCCCTGGTCTAACAATAATTTTAAATGAAATAGAATCTTCACACAACAAATTTTACATTTTATACAATTTATTTACTGTATACATTCAGCGCACAATAGATTATCCAATTTTTATTCTCATTATTTACGCTGTTTAGGCTTACTACACAATGGACGACAAAAAATCGCAACAATAGCCGACACGACAAAAAAATCGCGCGTATCTTTAAACAAACGCCGCGGGTGGCAAATCTAAACAAGTACTTAAGCATTAATTCGCCGACAAACACTTTAGTACGAAATTATACTTTATTTTAACGACTTTAAACTGTTTCTTCTTTGGTCAGTGTTATAAAGGTATCTGGCATACCGTGATGCTGGCTACTGAAGTAATTGTAGTGAAAAGTGAATGTAATCGGATCCGATTTGTTTTGGTGTGTAATCGTACAGATTTTGATATTGATGTACCGACTTTTTGTTATCGCGGCATTCTTTTGCTCAGTCTACGCCGTTATGACTATTAAAAAAGTGTGTGTTGTTATGTACGCACGTAAGAAATTATACATCTTTGGCATAACAAAAATAATTCCAAAAGTTTTATAATATTATGTTAATTGCAACAGTGAGACTGTCATAAGAACATTTTTTTATGAAAATCAGGTGAGAAAATGAGACGAGCAGGACATTCAGCTGATGCTAATGATACGCCCTGCCCATTACAATGCAGTCCCGCTCAGGATTATTGAAAAACCCAAAAATCTGAAAGGCAACTACAACTGCGCCACCTCGTCACATTGAGACATAATATGGCAAGTCTCATTTGCCCAGTAATTTCAGTAATGCTTACACATGCGTCACGGTAGAAATAGACGCCGTTGTGGTATCCATAATCTAGCTGCCATCTGGTGCAAAGTAGCCTCCCACTGGTACCTAAGTTAAAAGTTACAACTAGTTTTTGTACAAATTTATGTAGTAACTGTTGTTTCTTAATAAATATAATGAATATAGACCACTTCACACTATACTAGATGAGGGAAATATCAAATTAATTCAAAATTGCATAATATTTTCGTCCTAAAAAGTATAAAAATTCATCACTAACTCGTTTATCGTTAATTGATTTTTATTAGAAAGAAGGATATTTATTTGCAACAAACACAGTATTTACAATGTATATAGAAGAATTATAACCAAACTCAATAAAGAAATATATTAGCTACATAAAGTGTTTGCCACAAATTGGACACAATTCTAGTTCCGCTTGTAACTAATAAGTTACTAGCTGATCTTCCAGCGGAACCAACAAATGACGTCACACACGGCACTCGTATACGTATATTGAATATCGACGAAATACGAACTTAAATTAACCATTTTTATGTCATCTTTAAACTAGGCTAGATAGGCACCAAAACGGTGCCATTTTTGCAGCAAGAAATTGTATTCAAGCATAATTGGGTCGTATAAGGAGTATCATGGTTACTCAGAGAGCAATGGAGAGGGCTATGCTCGCAGTCTCCCTGCTAGAACGAATCAGAAATGAGGAGGTCCGAAGGAGAACCAAAATCACTGACATAACCAAAATGATTGCGAAACTGAAGTGGCAGTGGGCAGGACACATAACTTGACGGACAGTTGGCCGTTGGGGCAGCAAAATCCTCGAATGGCGACCACGTACTGGAAGACGTACTGATGGTGGGCCCCCTACAAGATGGACCTATGATGTGGTCATGATCGCCGCAATAAGTTGGATGAGGGCAGCGCAGGACCCATCGTCGTGGAGGTTTTTATGGTAGACCCTTCTCCACCAGTGGGCGTCTACCGGCTGATATGATGAGGATTATTATTAAGTTTCGGTTTCTAGGGAGCCTCAGCTAAAATTCTGGGCCAAATAGATTCAACATCTTATGTGTCAAACAGAAGAGCGCTTATTGTATTGCCGCTCAGATCCTTTTGTTTCTCAAGAGTCCTGAGCAGCACTGCAGCTCGTATCTTTTACCATCACATGAACATCTTGTCTCGTTCATTATTCTCATGAAAAAACTTCAGTTGGTGTTGGGACTGCTGCATTGACTGCCGAAGACAGCAAACGCCGTAAATATGTCCGTCTCAGTGAGTCATCTTTGTGTCGCGTTTTTATTAGGGTCACGACACTTGGTCCGTGGGGACACTCCACCTCATGCAGCTATTTCGGCCAATGGATCAAACTATCCATGCTGTCAGTCTTCTGTGGACATACATGGTGTATTATAAGTTCACGATATATGATTGCTTTTTGCTTAAACGCTATAAATATATCTGTTGGCTAGGAATTAGATCGGCTCCTAGCCAGTACCGACTTACGTAGTAGCTACGGACCCTGCGAATTAATAATTTTTACTTGTAAGTTGCGATTGTGCTTTGCGCTGAGCTAATATTAAATTCAAATTAAAGAAAAGGATTTAAAATCACTTTTTGAACGTCAAAACCTACCGATCATTTCAAAATAGAATACCTCAGATTTGAGAAAAACGGGCGAAAGAAACTCGGCGGGCTTTATTTTCTTAATTTAGTTACAATATTATATTTAATATCGTACCATAAAATTTATAGTGAAATAGCCTGAGTTCTGAGCCTCCGTTCGCTCCATTCCCAGTCTGTGGTATGATTAAGAAAACCGTTTATGGTTCCTATAAACCTTAAACACACAAACGTTTTTTGACAATCCTTTTGAATTTGGTTACATTTGTTTTGTACTTTTTCCGGGATAATGTTGTAAAAGCATATACATCACCCAATGAACGACTTAATAACTCGTACCAATAAATGTCTTAAAAACATAAAACATAAAAAATTTCAAATACTCTGTAATCAGTCAATGGCTACATTTACAACAAGTATCTACAAAATTTGCAAATAATCCTTTACTTTAAAATAAAATATACAATTATTATAATATTTTAAACATTGCAAATAATTATACCTTCTGTAGGGATATAGGACCACGGTTCAGCGACCCCAGGCTTAGATTTATACTTTATAGGTACTATAATATTATGAAGAGGTAAAGTTTATGAGCTTGTGAGATTGTCAAAATCAAAGTCAAAGTCAAATAAACTTTATTCAATTAGGCTTAAACCATAGACCAAGTATAGTAACTAGATATCGGTTTGGCGTGGCCAACATGAGACAGATAATATATATATAGGTACCTACAATAGGTACATAATATAACACAAGTGTGGCGACTTTGAAAAATAAATTACCCTAAGGTATAAACATACACAGTTCATACGAAATTACATAATTTATAATAGAACCTGGCATATGATTGAAACGCTAGTATTTAAAAAAATGGTTATACTTACGAGCTACTTCACTATCACTTTTACATCGTAAAACACAACATCGCTCCATATTTCCCCTGATTCTACTTAAAATTGTCACTGATGTTGAATAAATAGTGGATATTTCACACGTGTCATGACAATAATAGCTATTTTTGTAGATGCAAATACAAGTAAACAAAATATCTGTGCAGCGCTGTCAAATTTATTTAGCACACCGGGTGTGCTGACCTTGAAAAATCCGGCACGCTTGGCGAAACAAAAAATCTAATCACTCTATCTCATTTCTTTACATAAGACTAGCATAAGTTTTTCTTTTTCTCGTTTGAGTGAGACGGAAGCTATCAATTCGTCTAGTTATATACTTGTATTATATACTTGTTCTATGGCTTAAACAAAGCACTTTTGAATCGGCACTACAAATTTCTTTCAAATTACTGAATTTTCCATATTATGTTCGTAAAAAGTTGAGCTCGTGAGAAGAAGATAGTACAAGAAACTCAACGACCACTCTTTTCTATCGTATAGAGTATTTTACAATGCTGTAATATACATAAAAAATTAGTTTGTAAGGTGCTGCATCCAATATATGAGTCATGTTTAAATAATATAAATTATTTCATAAAAAGTAATAAAGAATTAACTGTATTTAAATATAAATTATCGTATATTGGATCCATCAACTTTTAGAGCTTGAATTCATTGTTTGTGTAAGGATGCTTCGTGATTATGATGGTCTTGATTACTGGCACAATTAGTAAAAAGGCTTCCCGAAAAATGAAAAGACGTTTTCGTGTTAGTCGGACTTGAAGTAAGTCAGAGAAAAAACACTGCCATATAGATGAGAGATATTTAAGGTTTTATAATTGTGACACTTGTAAATGCTGTGAAGGTGAGCGGCGGTGATCACTTAGTCTAAGTCAAAGTTCATCTGTACTATTATGTAAATCTGTAAATATCTGTTATCATTTGAATTTCGTAACTTAAAATATTCGAGTCAGACCTTTAAGTTTTGTTTAATAAAATCTTATTTCATCTTAAAACATTTCTGGCTCATGAAAAGTTCTTTACCTTTCATTGTCACAGTGAAATGCTTCAAATGTAAGTATTTTTTCTCGTTGTGTGAATAATCGGCATCATACATAATATATGTGGCAAATAGCTCCATACGAGGGCTGGAGGCTTTTATTATATTTACAGATTCTTTTAGAAATATAGAGGAAACGGTATGAATACGCCTTGTGTGATGAGTATGGAGAGAAACTTTTAGTATAATATTTATTACGTTACACACGTAGACGTAAAGATGACCTGACAGCTCGATGAAGCGTGACCAATTTCGTCAATGTGTGCGTTAGTTACTGATTCAATATTGAATATATTAATAAGCTTATGTCAAGAGGTGCTGATTGTTTACGACCTAATACAATAGGGTACATTCACAATAGATTCACTTTCCTATTCTAACTTAAATCTCCGTTAGAGATAACATCTTTCATTCTGTATATTGTCTTTGTTAGTCATTGAACCTCAGGAATTGCTTTCCTATTATTCACAAATATCGGACAGAAAATTTAATTCCAAAGTGTGTTTCATGTGATTGGAATTGACATGACACCTCCACAACAATGCAGCATCGCTCACTATCCTTGACAACCCACTATTCTTAGAATTTTCAATCTTATAACCAGATGCCTAATTAAGAACAAACCCTTTTGGATACTACTTTACTTCCAATCCATATTAGCCAGAAGCTATTGTTTATGATATCTTGTGATTACCTGGCCAATTCTGATATTTCTTAATCATTACTTATATAGGTTAATTTCTTATCAGTTCTTCTCCACATGTCAAAGACACAAACTCATGTATCTTCACGACATTTCCCAAGTGCTATTGCAATAATGTTTTGTGTTATTGTCACTCGCTTACGGTGAATAAACATATTATATTTCTATAGAGTTCTATTCTTATGGTCAATGTAACTCCCACTGAAAGAACTGGTATCGTAAAACCTCGAATAGTTAACAACAACTATTCCTGATAAATATTTAGTTAAATTACAAACAAGAAAGCCTCATCCATACTAGGCCGCTACGTCTTACCTCTCCAGTTTCCATCAAGGCGTGATACAGTAATGTACCCTCTTGCATCCCTCCGTCGCCCTCTTTAGTCCTCACTCTTCTACTTACAGACATCATACGCTCGAGTCAACAAAATCCTGTATTTGTTATTATATTTTGGCGGTTTTCTTTGATTGCAATTATTGACATTATGTTAAAACATAATTAGATAATAAGTTTCTAAACATTTTAGAGGGATTTCAATATCCGATCTCTGTTTGTTTAAGTCGTTAAGTTTGTTTATGTGGCTCTTTACATCAATCCATACTGTATCTAAATTTCAATAACTAAATCTGAATGTCAATAATGAAATATATAAAACGTTTACCAAACGCATATTAATAGCATTTACCAGTGGAAGGATCCTTTGGACCGGATGTCGGCTAGATTATGGGTACCACAACGGCGCCTATTTCTGCCGTGAAGCAGTAATGTGTAAGCATTATTATGTTTCGGTCTGGAGGGCGCTGTAGTTAGTGAAATTACTGGGTAAATGAGACTAGACAACTTATGTCTCAGGGAAACGAGCGCAGTCGTATGGCCGCTCTGAAGTTTTGGGTTTTTCAAAAATCCTGAGTGGCACTGCATTGTAATGGGCAGCGCGTGTCAATTACCATCAGCTGATCAACATGCTCGTCTCTTTCCTTAATTTAATTTAAAAAAAAAATTAACACATGTTAAAATAATAATCTTGGATCGCCACTTTAGGATTACGATTGATTATAGAAGCCGTTATCCCAAACTATTGAGTTTATTGGTTCAAGTTTGAAATTTTATAAGTTATGGTCATGTTATAATGTTTTAAAAAAAAACCATACAGAACTTCAGCGGTATCGTTGAATGTGCAGAAGTAGAAAAATAATGGAGGGTGAGACAAGTTACATACACGTCTCATGTTGATGTATGTAATGTTAATTGTGATATTAGCTGGTGAGCTGCTTGAGTGGTGACTCAAGATCCTCAAAGGCCGGCAATGGTTGACCTGTAAAGCTCTACATAAGCTGCATTCTAAGCAATATCTGCACAAAAGTAAACATTGTCCAATACTCCCAGTAGGTACTCAATTAAAGTTTAGCCACAATAAAAGCGTATTAACCGCTTGAGATGTGAATAGTACTTAAGTGGGTTTATCGTATTAAAATCACACTCGAACGGGCCCGAGCTTGACTGCAACAATGGCACAATAAACCTCTTAGTTGTGTTCAAGAAGCTATATGGCGTTTCAGACGGACCACGTTTTAGTAAGCGGTTTAATACAACGTGTAAGCTTTTAAAATTTATTTTGCCAATAAGTGAATTATTGCTTGTTTATATTACATTTGATACACACATGGATAGATAAGATTAAAATATTAAAAATGATAAAAAAACTATTAATGAATAAGTAATAAAAAAAAGGAAGAAGAATAAGTCAGTGTCATCTATCAAAATTAAACTATGAAAGTATCTTGTTTATAGTGTATTTGACATTACAAATACATATTCAATACGAATTTATTATAAAAACTTGAGAATTATTTATATTTTTCAAATGAAAATCATAATTCTGTATGTCACGTGACCGAAAACGACGACCGCCATTTTGTGACGTCACTGTAACAGAAACAATTTCATTTTAGCAACACACCAATGATACGGACTATGAAAAGCAATTTTTAATTGTAGAACAATCAATAAGTATTGCACCGCACATTTCGCGTTTCTTTCTTTATGTTATAATGACGTCACGATCATGCCAGCTTCGTTTTTAGCGCGATTATTTAACATTTAAATTTAAAACAAATTTTCTTAGCATAAAGTGGAATTAATTTGTAGAAATAAAAATACCAGCTGGTATCATTATGATCATTTTGGAATATATTTTAAAAATTAAAGAATAGCCTATTTTTCAATATCGATAGTTTAAACTCAAGATGACTTTGCTATTATGTATGAACTTGTCTCAAATTCATCATTTGCGTTTTTTAATGTGATGAATGTATGAACGATGTTTTTATGTTTATCTATTGGTTTATTTCATATTTACTTTTATTTGTGTAAGAATTAATGTTCGTTGATTTTATCAATTACTTGCTTTAATATTGTAATAACCTCACGCCGCTATGTCAAAGTATAAATAAATAAATAATCAAACATTCATTCTTACATATGTTTTTATATATATTGATAATTAATTATAATTCAATTTGTATTTATATTGTATCGATACTTTTACAGCCTCTTTGAAATTAGCCGAGTCTATTGCCAAAAGTTAATCAATAACGGCTGTTTCAAAATTTCCATTAATTATTGTGACACAAAAAACCACCAAGATAAAAGGGAAAAATTTACATTAATATAATGCAGACTTTATCTACATCACGCTTCATAGAGCAACACGCAGAGGCTTATCGGTCCTGTGTGAAGGTGTCATAACAAAAAAATCAATAGCATTGTGTGGATTCGCCGGACAGAGTCTCTCAGCGCGAGATGACAATGGCTATTTGCGGTCTGTGTGAACTGTGACGTCATTGTACATAGCTATTAGTTGGATATAGAATGAGATGGATTAATCCTAGTTCTACCTTAGTGGTTCAATTGAATATTAATGTTGCACGTATTTCTTTTATTACGAGGAATTTAGATACTGGCTTCAAGACTATGGAACTTGTTTTCGCGTATATTTAAGAATATCTCCAATGGAGTGGTTACCAGTGGGAGGCTCCTTTCCACAGGATGCCGGCTAGATTATGAGTCACCTGGTGTGTTAAGTGATCACCAACGCCAATACTCTCATTCAACACCATAGGAATAGCAAGAGCGTTACCAGCCCTTTAAAAAAGGGAATGCGGTTTTTTTACCATGGTACCCATATCGTACTATCCCTGAAACATCGCATTAGAAAGCTCATTCCACAGATTGGCCGTACGTGGAAAAAAGTTACTTGAAAACCGAACTGTGGTGGAACGCCACACACACAGATGGTGGGGATGATATCCTAATTTGTGGCGTATCGTGCGAAGAAAACGAGTTTTCCATTATTCGACGATTTTCAATCTACCTTCAGTTTCTAGTCTTCATCAAAGGATTTACATATGTTAATAGTTTTCATAACGATTATAGCTTAAAGAGTTTTAAATTAAAGAAATAATTTTTTTCGTTTTTAATAATGTAATGTATGTTCATAGGCACAATAGAGAATTTGCTAGAAACTGTGATAGGCAAAGAGTTAACACCAGAAACAAACAAGAGCTTGTTGCATGCTTACTACTCGGTTAAGTCAAGATAATGTCTTTTATGGTGTATGTCTGTATGTGCTTTTACAACATGAAAATGTACAAAACAAATTTGTATGTTACGAAAACATTTGTGTGTTATTTGTAATAAATTTTATTGTTCGTACTAACATTGTGACTAAATTTTATATGAAAAGAACCCGTTAAGTTTCTTGCGCCCCTTCTCAGGTGTGAGCCTTAAATTTTCGAATGAGAGATCGACATACAAAAAGGCATTTATTTTCTCAAAATTGATTCCTTTAGAATTCTTTTTGATGTCATTTCTAATATACTAGATACTATTGAGTTTCAATCTTATTTGTAACCGACTGTAAATAAGGAGGAGGTTCTCAATCTGACGTTATTTTTTTATGATTGTTAGTTACATCAGAACTTTCGACTGGGTGAATCGATTTTAATATTTCCTTTTTTTATTAAAACTGTTGCTTCTCGTGTGGTCGCAGTTCTCCTAAGTACGAGTAAAACGAAATATTAGACTACCTAAAAGTGATATGAATTATGACGACAGTATAATGTAGTCACAATAGTTGCTATTTTTGCAGTCGGCGTCAGCCAAGATAGGATTGTAACTACATATATAGCAGTATCACTAAAACCACCAAAATTTGACTTGTAAGGGCTCTAATATATTCCCCATATTCCTCTAGGCTGCTGAGACATGGACCCTACGAGAAAGTGAGAAGAAAAAGATCAATTCTCTTGAGATGTGGTGCTGGAGAAGAATGCTCGGTATATCGTGGACGGAATTCCGAACCAATGAGTCCATTCTTCGGAAGCTCGGCATCAAACAGAGACTGTCTACTACCGTACAAGCTCGCAATCTCACTTTCTTCGGGCATGTATCGCGACGTGGAAGTGACTCCATAGAAAGCTTAATGGTGCAGGGTAAAGTCGAGGGCACTAGACCACGAGGCAGGTCCCCGATGAGGTGGACGGACCAAGTGAGGCGCTTGCCTGGCCAGCTTTCTCGACGGTACTCTGCATGAATGCACGAGACGAGCGGCAGTTCGCGACGAGTGGCGTCGCATTGTGAAACAGGCCACTAACCTCGACGTGACGACCACGATCGCTCTGACAAGAGTATAAGGCCGAAGAAGAAGACATAGTCATATGTGAGATATGCTTGTGTCGCACGCGCGACGTGACGAGGCGAGAGGCGAGAGTGGGGCCGCGGCGAGATCACACAAATTCTTTAGATAATTTGATTGACTTTTAAGTAGTTAAATATTTGTCATTTCCTTTTACTCAGGAGAACTCTAAAATGGTTGTTTTTTTGTTATTAATAAAAATAATTAAGTATAAATTTGAATTTAAACTGTCCTACATAGATTAAGGATTGGTCTCCGCTGCGCTACAAGTAGATACCGCAGGCGTAGTCGCAAAGTGCGGCAGCTAATACTACGCCCAAGTGGGCGTACTCGAGCCAGTCTCGAACAATGTGTGACGTTGACATGCCACATGTTCGGTTACACTTTGCTCATAATTGGAACTAAAATGCCGGTAGTTCAATTTTGTAAAAATAATACTACAAGAAATAAGAAAGACGTTGGGATCACATAGATAACATCAGTATTTTATATTTAATTAATTTCCATGTAAAATACACGAAGCGTACATATATATAAGTTACAAAATTTGAAATATGCCATTGAGTGCCAAGATGCCACGCACACAAGCATCTAATAGTTGCCGTAATAAAAAAGCCATTGTTCTTAAGTAGTACGGTATCTAGTTTGAGCGCAGCGCAAACCAATTCTTGATCTAAGCTGTTCTGTATTAATTATGCATTGCATTATTCACAGAAAACCACTTGTCAACAAAACAAATAGTTTCGTCTCTCTATTATAAAGCATTTTCTTTACCGCCATTCAGAAGTTCGATGAAACCAACAGATATGGTACAGAAAGGTGACGCAACGGGATTAGTGTTTCTTCAGATTTGTTTTGCAAAACATGATAACGCTGCCCCGAGCACGAATAAGTGGAGATTGAGTCACTGGATAAGAGATTAGGGATCCGTCGGGACTGGTTAAGTTTAAGTTATGACGACGACCCATATAGCCGAATTGTTAGTGAACCTGACTACTAAGCTAGAGGTCCCGGGTGCAAATTCCGGTAGGTGCAATCATTTATATGATGACTATAGCTGTTTGTTTCCGAGTCAAGGATGTCTATATGTTTAATTAAGTATATTGGATTAAATATATCGTTGTCTTGTACCCACAGTAGGATATATACAGGATATGCCTAGTTTGGGTCAAGATAATTTGTATAAAAGTGTGTCAATATTATATTATATTCTAATTATTTGTTCCTTTGGACTTTAATTTAAATTTAATTTAAAAAGCTTATTTAAAAAAGAACTAACAGTAAAATTACATGCATACAGCACTAATATTATATTGTTTATAAGTTTCTCCCTTCTGATTATGTGACAGACCTCTTTTATACAAAATATTTATTATTATTGAAATAATTTAAATTATAGATTAAGATAATTTAATTATTAGATTAATTAATTACATTTAAGTGTAATGTGCAAAATTCGAAAGACATATTAAAAGTTATTTTAATGCTAATTAACGTATGAAAGTTATGATTTGCAATCTACTTTACGAATTTTTCTATCGAAAAAATTAATCATGTTTCTACAAAAGATGTTACTGAAATATAAACCTTATTTTAATATATATTTATTTCAAATATTGATACAGTATTGTCAATTCAGCTCAGGATATTGAGAAGAAGTTTGACGCAGTGTGCTCTCTTAATAAATGTACTGAACCCAAAACATATTTATATCAACAATCGATGCATTATCTAACGATCGGTGTTGCAAGAAACACTTTGAGTGACATTATTTTGTAATGGAACACCACTTCTTCCAAAAACTCCCGACAAATGACGATTTTTTCCCAGATTATGTCGTTAAAAGCAAAAGTGCCTTGGATTAGTGCGGATGAGTGAGTTGACGCGATTTTAAGATTAAAATTCTTGTTTGCTTATTTTATCAGATTTGGGGCACAGCGCTATTTAGGAGTTCGTATCCTTAGGGTGTGCTATTGAATTCCTGTTGATTAAATAGGTTATAAGTATGATATGATGACCATTCGAGTATCTGTCTATTCGTAACTTTTATGGTGAGAATAATAGATATTAATAGCCGACCCGGCAACATTACATAATTATAGTTAAGTTATAAGTTATATAGTTCTTTGGCGTAACAAAGCAAAAATCCCTAAAAGAAACACTATTGTAAAAATCTTACAAAGATATTTTTGACACTTAATAATTATTAAATAACGAATAGGGATGTATGGGTTTGAACCCTTTGCCTGTCCAAATAATGGACGAAGAAACCCATAAAAAAAACGAATGCTGCAAACGTCAGAAAATTTAAGGAACCAAGGTCACCCTGTTACTTTTGTGTTACAGTGATCCGCGCGCTTCTTAAAATTTCACTCTCATATTTTTTTTCATAAATCGCCTAAAGAATTAGTATAACTTCAAAAATACATGTTGGCCGATTCCCAGACCTACTCAATATGCACACAAAACTTCATACAAATCGGTTCAGCCGTTTCGGAGTAGTTTGGTAACAAACACCGCGACACGAGGATTTTATATTTATTTATTTTTTCTGGAAAAGGAAAAACACGAGCGTACACGCTCGTGTTACCTCCTCACCTGGTGTTAAGTGATCACCGCCGCCCACATTCTCTTGTCTGACTATTTTCACTATGACGTTGTTTATATTTAAAAAAATCCATGCAAGCGTTATAAATAAGTTGATATGAAATGTGTGTGCCTTCGTGTGATCGTGACACTCTCACAATAATGTACCCTTATTGACCAATATACCACACTTATATCATAATCTGTTATTACTACCCATTGTCTAATACTTGTATAATATTTATGATACCTTTGCCAGGAATAATAATTGAATTCGAATGGTTAGCGATTAGCGAAAATCATGTAAGATAAATAAAAACAAATATTTTTATACGGGGTGCGTGAAGGATGCAGCTACTGTACTCAATAACTTTTGTATTAAAATACATTTACTTTTTTGACTTACTCGTGTAAGGCATTGACTATTTGACGTTTGAGTATGTATTACATTACATATTATATTGTAATTGAAACTATTTGTAAATCGATGGAATTGTTAATCTTGATATAAAAGAGTGGCAATGAGTTTCTTGCTTACAACTACTTCTTCTCATTAGCTCAACCATTTACGAAGTAGCGGTAGATACAATGACAAAAATAATTTTTGACAATCATAAATGTCATTTCCGTGACCTACATGAATAAAGTGATTTTGATTTGATAAAAAAAAATGACGAATTAAGAACTGCCTATGTTTTTAAATTGGCTAGCAAGAGACTAAATTAATATGAGATTAAATCGAGGAAAACTATGAACACTGATGCTAACAAATTAGTGAAAGTCGTCAATTTGTAATTTGATCTAAAAAGGGATCGACACGTGAGTGTCTAATGACAGTGATTGGATATTGGATTAGTTTAGCAATCATTTGTAACAGTCAAAATTATTTCGGCTTATAATTTCGAAGTTAAAAAGTAGGATCTAGAAGTTGAAAATAAACGCAGTGGTTATTTGTACGGGTACTGGACGAATAAATTATATTTATTCGTACATTTATTCAATTTTTTTTTTCAAAGTTGACCTAGCTCAGTCGGAAAGTGTTTTTTTTTGTATTAAGAAACTTATCATAACACATTTGTCTGATTTTTTAATTACCTATTCAAATGTATGTTTTGTTTACCCGTTCAGAGGTTGTAATTTTTTTTCGTTATTTTTTTGAAAATTGTGTACTGTAATAAGATTAGTAGCACTATAAACATGGAACAAATCTCTATCACTATGATTTATAAAAATTAGTTAGGTTAGGTTATGTTAGAACAGTTAAAACAACGCACGAGCCAAGTGTAGCGTGCCGCGGCAGCGGCCGGCGAGTGCCAGAACCAAATTGTAGGCGTTTCCCCCCATTAACAAATTAGGGAGGGGGGAGGGTAGACTTTTATTTTGGTTTCTTGAAAACTGTGTATAACGTTGTAATAAGAGTGGTAGCACTATAATTGTGGACGAAAGCTCTATCAACTACAATTCATTAAAATTGGTTATGTTAAGTTATGTTAGAACAGTAAAATTTCATTCAATGATGTCTTTTTTCTCTCTAACCCGATAATCGGACTACTAATTAAATTCATTCGTCCAGTTGCCGGACGAATAGCAACAGCCTAATAATAAATTGTTTGTCCAGTACCCGTATTAATAATTATAAATTGTTCGTACGGTAACCGTATTAATAATTATAAATTGTTCGTACGGTAACCGTATTAATAATTATAAATTGTTCGTACGGTAACCGTATTAATAATTATAAATTGTTCGTACGGTAACCGTATTAATAATTATAAATTGTTCGTACGGTAACCGTATTAATAATTATAAATTGTTCGTACGGTAACCGTATTAATAATTATAAATTGTTCGTACGGTAACCGTATTAATAATTATAAATTGTTCGTACGGTAACCGTATTAATAATTATAAATTGTTCGTACGGTAACCGTATTAATAATTATAAATTGTTCGTACGGTAACCGTATTAATAATTATAAATTGTTCGTACGGTAACCGTATTAATAATTATAAATTGTTCGTACGGTAACCGTATTAATAATTATAAATTGTTCGTACGGTAACCGTATTAATAATTATAAATTGTTCGTACGGTAACCGTATTAATAATTATAAATTGTTCGTACGGTAACCGTATTAATAATTATAAATTGTTCGTATGGTAACCGTATTAATAATTATAAATTGTTCGTACGGTAACCGTATTAATAGACTCAGCCGAAAATAAATGTATCATGAATTTAATATCTATTATTTTAAGCGTTTAGGACGTACTTACGTACAAAGAGGATGTAAATATTACGTAATAAGAGGCGGGCTAACTAAGTAAAAATTGAAATTTAGTTAAGTATGAAACGTGCAGTAATTTGACATAAGTTTGAAATAGTAATTACAATATGTTGATTGGCGACGAAGTATAATCCGGCTATGTTTGTAAGCGAACAGTTGCATAAAACGTAGTGGATTTTAGCTATCTTCGTATTTTACAAGATTATAGCCGTCATCTGTCAATCTATCAATGACTGCACGTTTCATACAATCGAGTGAATCACTTTTTTCTTATAGAATTGCGCTAGGCTGCTTACATGGTTATTATAAATTTGTATTTCAGTCAGATCCTCATTGTTGACTGCCAATTTTTTTTCCAGCACACAGACATCTTACATACAGACAGCACTCATATTATATTGTATATAAGTTATTCCCTTCTGATTACGTGACAGACAATTAAAATTTTATGTTATAAAAAGCTTCAAATTTGTACTTAAACATTTTTTTTATGAAAATAAGGCACGAGACGAGCAGGACGTTCAGTTGATGGTAATTGATACGTCCTGCCCATTACAATGCAATGCCGTTCAGAATTCGCTCGTCACCTTGAGACATTTAATGTTAAGACTCATTTGCCCAGTAATTTCTACGACGCCCTTAAGACCTAAACATAATAATGTTTACACATTACTGCTTCACGGCAGAAATAGGCGCCGTTGTGGTACCCACAATATAGCCGGCATTAGGATGCAGGTGCCAAGGAGCCTCCTACTGGTAAACATTTATTATTATTGAATTAATTTAAATGATAGGCTTAAATTATTAGAAAATTGTAAATACCAATATCAAATGTATCTAAAACATAACTTTCTGTAGCATTAATAATTGTAATCTGTGGAATCGTTAAATACAATCTACAAACATTGTCATTAACTACAGAGTATAAACGAATGTTCTTAATTTGAAAGTATCTCATTATTTTGACAGCCATCAAACAGCACACGTTCCACGTCCATACAACCAGCTCTAACAAATTGTTTAAAAAGATCCTCTTACTAAACTCCATTATACACAATAACAACCCACTCATACCCGATACTTGAGGGTGAGTGGACACGCGCCGCCCATTAGCAATGTTATTAAATGAACTCAATACGCCCGTGTGAACGCGCCGAAATACCACAGATAAAGTATTTGCCCGTAACAAAAACGTAACTAGACTATTTTTTATTTTAGAAGCTGTCATTCACATTCATCTTATAATTGTAGAGCGGCTTAGAATTTTTGGGTTTTTGCAAGAATCCTGAGCGACACTGCATTGTAATGGGCAGGGCGTTTCAATTACCATCAGCTGAACGTCCTGCTCGTCTCAGCCCTTATTGTCATTAAAAAAAATCAGTCATTTGATAATAATACTTACCTATCTCTCTAGTCGTTCACTCATGACTGAGTATCATGGTCATCAACAAGTGGTCCACACTTGGAGTGAACCTCTGGGACCTGGAGTATTTTATGGGTCGGTCCATTTGGTAGGAGATCGGCCTCGGGCTCGCTTGCCATTTGGCTAAGTGGCAAATACTTACCCACATAATATAATATTAAAGGCTATGTTATGAGGTTGGGACATGGCACTTGATTGTGGGTTTGTGTTAAAAATGCCCAGTCAGTAGAGTTGTCCAGAGAGAGTTTGATTTTTGAGAGAGTGCCCAGTTATACCTTCCGAGTACTCTCGAGTATCTCTCTTTTAATTCCTCTGATTGCAAGAGGCAACAAGAATGGTTACTTCTCGACACAGATTTATATTCTGAGACCAATGTGGTATTGGTATCTTTATAAGTTGCATAGGTATTATTTTAAGATGATTTTACCTTTCACACAACCCCGTAACTCGTTCTTAATAAGCATATTTTGATTTAACGCTAAAAATAATAGAATTGTTACAATCCCTTAAGTAGTGTCGGAAGCTGTTCCTGTACAAATATGAAAAGATATATATTTTTGTCATTAATTTACCTATAATATGATGTACGTGGGTGACGCTGAAAGTTCTTAGAACTGGCGAGAAACATTGCTAATGAAAACTTTTTTTGAATTTCAATTTTTAAAACTCTTTGGTAACCTAATGTGGTATATTGCATTCATTTGTCATTTGTTTTTGTGAATTGGCGGCAAATCTAAAACTCTTGTTACACGTGAAAATTAACCTAACGCGAGAAAATTTTCGGTCAATGATTTATTACGACTTCGTTGTGCGCTTACTCAACTACAAAGCGATTCCCCATACTTTAACCGACAACCTCAAACACCTTCGCATGGACTGGTGTTACTAAATGTTAGATAAGTTCAACGGAGGTGACTAAAATGCTGTATTTGACATCGTCACAGGTGATGAAAGCTGGATATATTGCACGAAACCGGGGGCCTACTCCGAAAATCGATATTCGATATATCGTGGCAGTAGTCGTGCTGAATCCTACTCTTAGTTACATCATATTCAATATCGTAACGATGAATGAACGAACGAAACATTTTTCGATATTATCGGTTCTAATCCTAGTTGAAAATGTCAGAGACGAATTTTCGAATTTGACAAATAATCAAACGACACTTTTATGATAATCTCAACGACACCTTCTAGGCTGTCGTTTCTATTATAGTTTCAAGTTGTATAGATATATTTGCCATAAAATATATATAATAAGTATTATTAAAATAATTATGTGTGATTTACTATTCAACAGGATGTTTTTGCTACCAAGTAATTTAACTCATTTTGTTGATCGTTTATGCGTAGAATGTAATCCAATGGCCGCCTGAGATATAGGAAATCGACGAGAAGGGTTGAGTTACTTTTTTACATTTTATTATCCGCAAGTTTTGTATTATTTATTCAATCTTAAACTGTCATTTTATACCTATTCATTACATAATTTTTGAATTTTTGTGTAAATGATACCAAATTTGTGGTGCAGAGTATGGCATGGTACGTAGCGCCTAAACTATGTTTTGAATTTGATACTTAACAGCGACATAGCACAGATAATATTTAGTTTTTCAAGGTTTGCGCATAATTCATTCACTCTAACATCGTAAAAAATTAAAATATTAGTGTATGGTTACGATGTTGTTACGATAAACTATACGGAATACGAATATTTATTAGAGTAGAGTAGGTGCGATATATTCGGAGTATCATAGTATCGTTCCGATATATCGTTGTCGATTTTGCGAGTAGACCTCCCGAAACCAAAAGAGAATCAGCTCAGTGGGTGTTTCCTTTCGAGGATCGGCCAACTAAGGTAAAGAGACTAAGAAGTCAAGGAAAAAAGATGATTGCCTCATTCTTTGGTCGGAAAGTTCATTTCGACACAGTTGTGCTAGAAGATGAAAGGACAGTTACTGCAAACTGGCATGTCAATTGCTGCTTGCCTGTTGTCTTGGAAAAAATTCAAAACCAGCGCCCGCGAAGCAGAATCCTCCTTCACCACGACAATGCTTCAGCGCACTCCACAAAACGGACTGTTGAATATTTGACTATGGCAGGTGTCGAGATAATGAGTCATCCGCCATACAGTCCCGACCTGGTGCCCTGCGACTTTTATTTATTCCCAAGAACTAAAGATAAAATTCGAGGTATTCGCTTTACGAGCCCTGAAGATGCGGTGAAAGCGTACGAAAGTGCCATGGAACAGACCCTTAACGAAGAATGGGCCCACTGCTTTTCTCAGTTCCATTTTCCATTGAATGCGACGATGTGTACAGAGAAACGGAGATACTTCGAAAAACAATAAAAATTATTGGCAACTTTCTAAATTAAGCCGTTTTTCATGTTCTAAACATTTTCAGTGTTACCTTGGTATGATGAATATCAAAATGTTGTAACACTTCAAAAATATTAAGTTAAAATGAATAAGTATCAATAAACTCATAGTCACACTCTTACATCAACATTTGCAGTTACAGAATTTAATATACTTAATAATATGTATCTACCATCTATCTCAATAAACTCATAGTCACACTCTTACATCAACATTTACAGTTACACAATTTAATATACTTAATAATATGTATCTACCATCTATCTCAATAAACTCATAGTCACACTCTTACATCAACATTTACAGTTACAGAATTTAATATACTTAATAATATGTATCTACCATCTATCTCAATAAACTCATAGTCACACTCTTACATCAACATTTACAGTTACAGAATTTAATATACTTAATAATATGTATCTACCATCTATCTCAATAAACTCATAGTCACACTCTTACATCAACATTTACAGTTACAGAATTTAATATACTTAATAATATGTATCTACCATCTATCTCAATAAACTCATAGTCACACTCTTACATCAACATTTACAGTTACAGAATTTAATATACTTAATAATATGTATCTACCATCTATCTCAATAAACTCATAGTAACACTCTTACATCAACATTTACAGTTACAGAATTTAATATGTATCTATCATCAATCTATGCGAAATGACGCTACCAAAAATACTTATAGCTGAGCAAGTTAAAACAAAACTAAATTAATAATTTAAAGAAAAACGATGAAATATTCTTATATTTTTCATGGTTGTACTAAAGTCAAACCCGCGATGTATTATATCAAGATAGCTCACTAGACACTCAACGACTTAAGAGGGTGTAAAAATGTTACAGCAATATTTAAAAGGAAAATTAACAATAATTATTCAAAGTTCTCACCAAAAAACACTATTGTAATACATTGTATAGTTAGACGTACGGTGCATTATTCCACTAAGGGCCCTTCAAAAGCGGCACAGGGTAGACCTTTTCATATCGTTTTTATTTTTCTACCAAACGATAGGTTATGAATTATCATATTCTATTATTTTTTATATTTCCAAGCATTAGCTTAGAAGTTATTTCTACGGTCAAGATAAATATTTAAGGAAAGTAAATTAATAATTGTGTTTGCATTATAGATTAATTTGGTTTAAGGATTAAACAAAATAAATAGTAGTTAAAAAAAACTAAAATGCACTTCTATAGAAAAATGGTAAGCTAAATGGTTGAAATTGAAAATTAACACAGATTCCTGCCTTATCGAACGATAGATGAAAATTATATAAATTACCGAAAATCTTATTTTGCAAATTGAAAAATTTTATCAAATTAATGTAACGAAATCTGGCCGTTTAAAGTGGGTAAAATCGCGCCCAAATGAGTCGGTTACAAACAAACATACATACAGGTGAAGCTAATGAAAAGCGTGTAAAAAATTAAGAGATTAATTTATACTCTTTAACTTTATTTAAACATAGCAATGCTTATAATTATATTAACAATACTATAATTAAGTACATTAAATCTATCATAACCAAGAATTCTGGCAGGATTTCCGCTGATCCGTTGACCGAAAAAGCTGCCCGCGCTTGGGTTTCCAGTAGCCCAGTGGCGGATTTACCAGCAGGCTGTAGCCTAGGGCGGCAAATTTTAAGGAGCGGCAAATTTAGTTCATAAATTTTTTGTTTCGATTTACAAATTGAAAAAAAAAAACATTATACACACACAAAATACGATTTTTGAAAATTGGAGAGAAATTAAAATATTTCACAAAAATCGAAATATTGTTCTATAAACAATGCTAAATAATAAGTATCTCTACATAAACAATTGCTAAACGCTTTATTAATTAAAATAACAATTTCTCGTTAAATCCGATATGAGTCTATCTATGACAACGAGAAATGTGTTAACCCTGAAATAATATCGAATCGCTATTGCGTTATTCTAAAAATTAATGATCTAACACGGTATCATACTTCTCAATGATACTAACCATACGGGAAAAGTTGATGTAACGAGGATGGTGGAGCACAAATCATAAAGTTGGAAATTTATTGATAGAAAATTGATATGATTTTGTGGACTAAAGATATCAAAATTTTGAGGCGGCAAAAATTTAATAGCCTGCGGGCGGCAAATCTGTAAATCCGCCACTGCAGTAGCCCTATTGAGGCGCGCAGATAGATGTACATTATATTCACTGAGACTTAGACTCACTGAGACCGACATATTTGTGACGTTTTGCAGTCTTCTGCAGTCGAAGCAGCAGCCCCAGCACCAACTGAAGTAATCTGGATATGAAGGAGTCAGAGTGTCGGCGCAAGTCGCGTCCATCACCAGCGCCCTTCTCCGTTCCCAAGCCACAATAGTCATTCCTTCCAGTCTACTTGCAGTCGCGGTGGATAATATGGCTCTAAAATAGCTGGTATATTAAGAGCGACAAATGACCTAAAGATGACTTCATTAATGCTGGTAAGACTGATACGGTCTGCCGAGTTTAGACAAGATAGCCCGTGTTTTCATAGACATCTACGTAAAGATTTTAAGGCGCTATCTTATAAAGTAACATTTTTGAAAATCTACTTAAAATACTTCAAAATAAAAGAAATGAAGATAAACATGTCAAAAAAAAGGATTCCTGTTTTTTGACATGTTTATCTTTATTTCTTTATCTAAATTATAGCAGTTTCGAAAACACGATTATGAAAAAAAATCGATAGATTTATTTTTTTTAAAATAGGCATTTTTATTTGAATTATTTATATTATCTTAAAACTATGATAGCTACCAACACAAAACTTATTTCATTCGATAGTTTATTAGTATTTATAATTTTCGTCGTGGGTTTTATCAATACGTTTTGTAGATAGAAGCGTTCGAGCACTTTTTGCCTGAAGTGTTGGGAATACCACGCCTTAACTTAGATTTTTTACACGATGTGATTTTAAAAGAAAATGAAATTTCATCCACGTATTTATTTGTAAAGAAACTCCAATTGATTAAGATCATTAATATTAGTGTAAGCACTAAACTTAATTTACTACGGACAAATGTAAGCTGTCTAAAACCCTTTGAGGTACCTATAACAAACTAATGCGTGTACGGTGGAATTGTGTATCTTATATAGGTCTACGGAAAAGTCCGCAATGGCGTATGTCTATCAGCTCTCTCTTAAGGATAACATAGGTAGTATATCCATGTTAATACTTAAAAAAAATTGCAATTATAAAGCGGTAATGTAAAAGCTGTACACACAAATAAGTATAAATCTTTATAATATACTACACATTAAAAAATCATTCAGAAATACGTTATCATCATCTGTGGGAGGCTCCTTTGCACAGGATGCCGGCTAAATTTTGGGTACCACAACGGCGCCTGTTTCAGCCGTGAAGCAGTAAAGCATAAATGACACTAAACATCTTATGTCTCAAGGTGACGAGCGCAATTGTAGTGCCGCTCATAATTTTTGGGTTTGTCAAGAATCCTGAGCGGCACTGCATTGTAATAGGCAGGTCGTATCAATTACCATCAGCTCAACGTCCTGCTCGTCTCATCCCTTATTTTCATTAAAAAAATATCTATTGACAAAACAGCGTCTGTCGGATCAGCTACTAATATTATAAATAAAACAGTGCAATAGCCTTGATAAAAAATGTCCACCAAGCACTTTCATAGGCAATTATATGATCACATAAATAAAAGCAAATCTTCAATCTTTTGGGGAACTACAAAAAATAGTGTTTACAGCATCCATAAAAAACGACTTTAAGAGTGTCGCCAGATCCCGCGGAAATTACCCCGCGAAAGCAATTTTATCCTAAGCTCTATTCACAGCTGGAATTACGTAGCGGGTTCCAATTTAGCTGGAAATGTGACAGGCTTTAAGGAAAATCAGAGGTTATAAAGAACAATGATAATTGCACTGAATTCGTTGCTTTTTAACTCAATTGAAATAAATTTATAATGTGTGATTTATTGTGAAATTAACATAAATGATGTACTTATTTAAGGTTTTGCTTTAAATATTAGAAATGTAATATATTGATGATAGCTTATTAGCTTTTTTAGCTCTGACTTCTAAATTAGGTGTTCCCGGTTCAAATATCTACCAGTAAATGCAATCTTATGCATGACCAATGTTTTTATTTTCTAGTCCTTAAACACTATTAAGTTTGGAGATCTAATTTGGAATCTTTGGAATCAAACCAGTGGGAGACTAGGTACTTTGCACAGGAAGCCGGCTTAATTATGGGTACCACAACGGCGTCTATTTCTGCCCTGAAGCAGTAATGTGTAAACATAACTGTGTTTCGGTCTGAAGGCACCATAGCTAGTGAAATTACTGGGCAAATGAGGCTTAACATCTTATGTCTAAAGGTGACTAGCGCTATTGTAGTGCCGCGCAGAATTTTGGGATATTCAAGAATTCTGAGGGGCACTACCTTGTAACGAGTAGGACGTATCAATTACCATCAGCTGACCTTCCTGCTGGTCTCGCTGGATTCATAAAAATAATTCATATCATACATAAGCATTCTTGTACATTTCCACAATATCTAATATCTATTTTGCGTATCTTGTGGTCTACTTTAAGAATGTGGATGCAAAAACCGATGTTGCTATCACGTCTCTAAAAAAATGCATTTCACAATATTCATACCAATAACTGTATTGCTTGTTTAAATAATTCTTTATGTACTTATATCAATATCCACTTTGCAAAATCTTTTAACTCACAATACTATTTCATAAATATTCTATTAGTATGTATATAGAT